>NC_042303.1:1770020-2373407 GCF_901000725.2 Takifugu rubripes | reverse complement strand
CAGGCGCGGGACTTTCGTGATGCTGGGCTGATCCTGAGGCTTTGGCTTGTTCTTTTCTTCCTCGACAATGAGTGTGTCTCTGCGGAGGACAGCACAGCACGGTTCCGCACGGTTAGACCATTAAAAACATTCGCCCCTCTGGATCGTTCTGGGGGGTTTGAGCACATCCACACAGAAACCGCGGCAACTCGACTTTGTCTGCGCTTTTTGGACGCTGTACCTGATTTGATGGGATAGTCTTTGAGGTGAGCGTCTCCGTTTCGAAGATCGAGGCTGGAGGGGGGATAACCAACCATTATTTTCTGCACATCACAGGGAATTCCAGTCAGCTCCTGGACTTTGCTCTTCAGTTCTTTCACACAGGACTGATGGGTTAATCCCTGCATTATGTGGCTCCCATTTTTGGTCTTACAGCGAAGCCGCAACATCCTGTCAAAACATGCAAACAGTATCGCTAAAAAAGCTTTCCAGAAAACACCCGATGAGGCATTCGTTATAAAAACGAGAGTTACATTTTCAGGGAAGAAACAAGGTTTTGGTTTTTTGTTAAAAGTTAAATCGAATCTGATTTGCGTCCGGTTCTAATCCACTTACCACCTTTATACCCCAATGACAGATAAGGAACGTGATCAATTTCTTCTTTAATTTGTAAAGTTTGCCAAAGACGTGGCTTGGCCGTTTAGGGATCAGGGACATTAGGGGATCTCATCTGGAGGCTCGAAGGGACATGACGGAGATGCGGGTGTCCATCACAATCAAACCGCTGATGAACCGATGCTTTGTCTCGTTTCTTTGTTCTCTCTGGCGACTACTCAGCAAAACATTAGCTTCCAGAAACAAGCAGCAGTTAGATTGCATCCAAGCAGGGGAGGAAATCCGCGGTAGCCGTGTGGGAAAACTCGAAAGCCCAAACGAGATCAGGCTGTTCTTGTCCGGTCCCAAACGAGCGTTACCGAGATGCTCTTTATTCCCAACAACCGATCGGTGTGCTAACTTTAGCAAGCTAACCCTTCCACCGAGTTCGCCTTAGCTCCACACTTTCTTCAAGCGCTTCTCAATTATCTCTTAACACATTCGTATAACCGGCTCCATATATTAAATAGGAGCCCAACATGGATTTTTACCTGTTGTTTACTGCAGCCCCCGCTTCTAACAATGACCGTCCAGAAAAACGGAAATAACTGCGTCCTCTGACGCCCGACGTCAGTGCGACGTCATGACGCCGGACGTCATTGCGACGTCATGACGTCAGCGCGCCCCAGGCGGTATCACTCTATAAAGGACCCGGCCGAGACAACGAGAGATCTCGGTTGAAGCCCTGGGCGCTCTCCCTCTCTCCTCTCCTCTCCTCTCCTCTCCTCTCCTCTCCTCTCTCTCTACCCCCCCCCCATCAGCAGGAGGGTCCCCCTACATGAGCCTGGTCCTTCTCAAGGTTTCTTCCTGTTAAAGGGGACTTTTTCCTTGCCACTGTTGCTTGTCTGGGGTCAGGCCCTGGGATTCTGGAAAGCGCCTTGAAACAATTTTGACTGTATAAGACGCTATATAAATAAAGATTGATTTGATTTGATTTGATATGCAGCTGAGATAAGCTCCAACATCCTCTCCGTGACCCCCACAAGGGAAACTAGAGGTCAACGATAAAAATAAAAAATAAAACCTTATGGACTCATTCTCCAATTAATACACTCCAAAAAATATCAAATTAATCAGCGTAGTAATTCTGTCAGAATTTGTAGAGTTTACCACTTGAGGACTGATCGTGGGTTCTAAATGGGAGTAATGTCTGGGGACTTCACTGTCCCTGGACCCAGAATTTAATTTATTTTGCTCCCCAGGTACTTGGTTATTGCTTTTGCAGCTGGCTCGGTGCTATAACATCCTGGGCAGACCAACCAACTATGAGACCAACCAAGATCTGGCAGGCTGGTTGACCACAGTCACGCCACCCAGGTCAGTTCACACCTGGATTTTTCCAACACAGCACACTCCCATGGACCTTCTGCCCCCTGTCTGTATACAAAGTCCCAATCTTTACAGATAAGGACTTTGAGAGAAGAGTCAGTTGGTATCTGCAGAGGTGGCTGGTTGCACCTCAGAGCTTGAGCATTGTTGGCCCTCAATGCGGAGTGCAACATCCTGAAGCTACCCATCAGCAGCTTGAATGAGTTCGTGGTGGGCTACATGAGGAAGGTGCTGCAATGCTGGGTGACAGGCGCTACCAATGGCATCACGACCAGGTCATGTGGACACCATCTGCAATGGAAATCGATGAATGCAAGTGCCTGTAAAGAAGACCAGCCACCACTTACTGCCAGAACCGATTCCACTGGCCTCCTGATAAGAGCTCAAGATTGGATGAGATTCGACCCAGGGCAACACAGAAGTTGTCGCTTCAACAACTCTCAATGCTGGATTTGGTCCTCACCTCAGCAACCTTCAAGCAGATTGTCCTCCTGGAGCTAACTGTCTCCAGAAGTGGGATGCAGAGGGTGCAGGCCAGTTCCCCTATGGGACCTATTAGGAGGCAAAAGTTCTTTCTGGGTTGCTGTGGATCAGAAGGGGAAGCCAGGGTTTGATCACCACCAACTGGGTCACCTGGATGAAAGTGTGTGATGTTTGTAAGACTTGAAACACTCAAGAACTCCAGGAAACACCACTGATGATGTTTCCAGTTGCATCAAACCACCAAACGTCTTGGATGGTAATGATTTGGTACCATTTGGTTCAACCCCTTGGCTCAGAAGTAACTCCTCTCATGGAGGTTCTCAGAATGCATTACTGTTGGCACAGCCAAGGGATTACAGCAATGCTCACATCTCCTTACATTTGGAGAAGAAATGACCAGAGAAAACGACTTTACCCCAGTCCTGGGATCATGTCCCTGGTCCCTTGATGTGTGTCCCCCAAGTGGCTTCTTTTCTGTCCTCCTCAACACCAGGCAGTCCAAAGGGGGGTTCCACACTGTGCAACACAGCTCAGTGATTGTCCTGGTGCTTGCAGGACTTTGGCCCCACTTGCCTCCGCTTCTTTATTTTTTCTCAAAATGCAGTGTGCTCATCTTTTTATCTGAAAGAGGAGAGCAGCATAGCTGACTAATGATGCATGTGGAACCAACTGTGGTGTGAAAACCTGGTTGTCACCTTCTACCAGTTACACGATCCGACATTGAGGCGTGTTAGACATAAACACTGCATGTTCAGTTCAGATTGGTTAATATTTCGGTTGTCAACACTGAGCTTGAGCTATTTCATTAACTTACCATATTTAACATGCTTGACATACTGCTGGTTTAGAATATAAGCGAATGCAAAGAGTTGAAAGCCTAATACTAATTTTTAGTATTGGCATTGTAGCGCACAGCCCCATCTCCTGCCAACAGGGGTGATGCAGGACACTCAGCACCCAGCAACCAGGACCCTTGGCTAATAAACAGAACAAACTTAAACATTCTGACATAGGGATTTAATCATTGCTTTTGTTTAAAAAAGAAAAAAAAAACGACTGTTTTACCATGCCTTAATGTTAATTTAATCATACACAGTATAATGGCAACATTTATATTTATAGAGTGTCTCTTACAGTCAGCATTGTTTTCACAGAAAATTCAGAGCCTGACCGAAAAAAGGACTTAGAAGTAGATAAAGCGCTTTAGACATTTTAAGTATTACCGTCCCCCACGTCTTCAAATACTTCTTTTAAGCAGATGTCTTTCAGATAATGCTGTAGCTAAGTTTAAGGAAGCGATCCCTATGCTAATCCCAGGACCACCGTGTGTTTCCCCAGGAATCAATCATTAATCTTAGCCCTGCAGAGGTTGACTCTATTGCTGAAGGTGCAGCAACCTCACTGGAATCACTTGATTCTGTTGCCTGTCTGAAAAAGAAAATATAAATCAGAGGAGGTGTGCCCCCTGGTATAATTCACATATCAGGACCCTCAAGCAGAAAGCACGCAGACTAGAAAGGAAGTGGCATTCTTGTAAAATAGACGCTATCACGTAGCCTGGAAAGACTGTCTATTAGTTTACAAAAAGGCCCTTCGTAAGGCTAGAACAGCTTATTTTCCTTCTTTAATTGGAGAAAACCAGAACAACCCCAGGTTTCTTTTCAGCACTGTGGCCAAATTAACCAAGAATCAGTGTTTTTAGATCCATCCGTTCCCTTCTTCCCTTAGTGGTGAAGACTTCATGAGCTTCTTCACTGATAAAGTTCTCTATCAGAGAAAAAGCTAACCAGGCCATCCCAACAACTGGACCATCACCAGATGTGCTGACTGTGGAAACATACAGGGTCTCCAACGGGCCCTTAAACTCCCTCACCCCTATATATTTTTCTGAGGCGTCTTCGCTAATAGTCCTCTCCTCTCCCCCCTCTCCTCTCCTCTCCTCTCTTCCCTATTCTCTCCTCTACCTGTCCTCCCCCTTCTCCTCTCTCTCTACCCAGCCCCATCAGTAGGAGGGTCCCCCTACATGAGCCTGGTCCTGCTCAAGTTTCTTCCTGTTAAAGAGGAGTTTTTCCTTACCACTGTTGCTTGTTTGGGGTCAGGCCCTGGGATTCTGTAAAGCGCCTAGAAACAATTTTGATTGTAACAGACGCTGTGTGGGGAACCCCCGGCCACCGGATGAATCCAGCTGTCACCTCCGTGCCCACGGGCCTGGAAGCCAGCGAGCCGGCACCAAATCCCTCCACGGCAGCCCGCGTTCCTCAGTCCCGCAGCCAAAGACCCACACCACCAAAGGCAGCACTCACTGGCAGCCACCTGATCAGGAGCAGCGAGCATCAAGAAGCAGCCACCCTCCTGCGCTCACCTCTCGATGGACTCTGCCATACGTCCGGACCAAACCCTCGGGAAAGAAGCAAGTACCCAAAGGCGATCACACCAGCGGCCAAACAATGTCTTTCCTGCTGTGACACAAATCACGAATGGTTTAACGATCCGCAGGACATTGTCAGCCAGCGACCAAAACGCGATGTGGCAGCCAGAATGCCGACGGAAAGAACCACCGAGGAAAGGAGAGTCACGGCGAGAGCAAGGGAGGTCTCAGGGCATGCAACTGACACCCGAGTGGTGTGCAGGCAGGGCCTATTACAGCCTACCCCAAAGACTATTAGGCTAGATTGCCAACTAGAGGCACATGTCTGGCCGAGCTGGGGGCAGGTACTGCTACACATTCTTTAATTTTGAACAACAGGACAAATGTCTGAGCAGCAACATCCCCCATAACATCCCATTACAGCTCAGCTTTTAATACCATTGTTCCCAACACAAGCTGGTTGTATCCATGAATGCAAAATGGTCGTCCAAATCTTGCAAAAGGGCTATAGTTTTAAGCTCTGTCCCAAGCGAGTTCAGAACTGAAGAAGCCTTCTGGATAGAAGGCGAAACGTCTTCAAAAGAGAAGAAAAACAGTCCAGTTGACAAAGAAAACTACCTTGAATAGACACGCAAAACACAACAATGGCTGGGATCAAAGCATAAAGACTTTGTTCAGAGTCCAAACATTAAAGAAATACCAAAGCCATTTTGAAAGACATACATGAAGACATCAAAGTCAAGATGGATGAAAGAATCTTGGCATGAAAGACAAAGGTATTGTCAATAAAGTTCCCCTGCTCAGTATACTAATAATATAATCATCACTGATCTCCTTGACACATGATTCTTTCCTGCAGGTGGCAATTAAGCACATCAATAAAGCCTTGGTCACGTACCAGTCAGTGGTAAGGCTAACTTTGATCCTACCATCAGCTGTTGTACTTAGTGTGGAGCTGTTCCGTTTTCATTGATGACCAGCAGTAAACCACAGACGAGCATCTTGTGTTTCTCTCTTCAGTTGTTAAACGGTGAGCTCCACTGTGCCCCACTGGAGATGATACTGATGGTGATGACAGCAGGGGACTCTGTAGGGGAAAATGCAGTCGTATCGCCATTAGCATGGACTGACCTGGATGATGAAGTCCTACTGATCATGGAGAGGCCAGAGAACTGCATGAACCTGTTCGAGTACGACAATGGCCAAATAGACGAAGGCCTGGCTAAGGTAATAATGCTGGCTATCGTGTTATGGTGGACTGCCTCCCACTGCTACAGAGCTCACTCTGATAATATCTTTGGATGTTCTTTAACTCTTCTTTCTGTCCATCAGGAATTCATGAGGCAGCTGGTGGAAGCTGCAATTCAAATACATGAGGCAGGCGTCTTCCACGGTGATCTAAAACTAGAAAACATTCTCAACCAATTCTATGATGCTTGGCGCATTCCTCGAGTGCGCATCATTGACTTTGGTTGTGGCTGTTTTGTGACGCCGGGATATCGCAGCTACGCCGGTACGGCTGAACTCATGCTGACATCTGATTTGGAGCTTTTCAGTGGACACTTTAATTCAAAACCTTTTTCTTTTCTCACAGGAACCTCTTGCTCTTGGTCTCCAGAGTTTAACCACCAGGGAACCTATGAAACTGGCCCGACCACCGTCTGGCAACTTGGCTCCATCCTCCTGGAACTTAGTGAAAATACTGACTTGTTCACAACAGGGATGCAGCACTGTGAAAATTTCCTCACCCAGACCATAAAGAAGTTAAAAGTGTCTGAAGGTAAAGAGATGCTACTGCTTCCTTTCTTTATTAATATTTTGCAATTGTCTGAACTTGTAATTAATGAATGCAGCTTCATGCTCAAGGTCACTGTTCTCTCCGTCTACCCTCCTCAGACTGTAAGAAGTTTTTGAAGAGCTGTTTGCTATTCAACCCGGATCAGCGTATTACCCTGGAACAGATGTGGTGCCACCCGTGGTTCCGTTCAAGTATCTTGCCAGAAGCGCAGCCCTGAGGTCATTTGACAGCCGATGTTCCTCTTTTTTACTTTACTTAATTTTCAGAAAATGTGAACCTTATAATGATATGTAACCATTTATGACTACTGCCTAAATAAACACACTATTATCCTACATCTCACAATACCTGAGAAAATGAATGGTGTCTGGTCTCTGCTTTGTTTCTAGGTAACTATTTTTATTATACACCCAGCCCAGATGGGCCAACATGGGGACCATGTGGTGGACGTGGGGCTGGGTGAATGCTTTTAGAGGTTACTCAATAAATGTTACCCATGTTTTGGTGTCGAACTGCTGAAAAAACAAGTCTTCCAAGTCTGAGGCTCTGATCCAAAAGAAACCCAGGTGGCCTTGACAGATGTTCATTTAGTGTAAATTTGAATAACACTTCATTATTTATTCTAAACATTGAGAAGAAAAAAATTCAGGCTTTTCCAACTGTATGTTGTTAATTCAGTGACCAGACGAGCATTTGTCAGGACCAGTGGTCTTCTGTACAGCTTTTGTCCCTGTCTTCATCACGTCCTGTTTTATTTGAACTCTGGTGGGTGTCACCCGCATCTTCCTGACAAGTCTTCCTCCTGTGTATTGGTTAATGTCTGTGTCTCATCTTCCTCCACCATCCTCTTTTAAGCCATTTCTTCCACCCTTCCCGTCTCGGATCATCTTGTTAAAGGGGAGTTTTCCTGCCACTGTTGCCCGTTGGGGGTCAGGCCCTGGGATTCTGGAAAGCGCCTAGAAACAATTTTGATTGTAACAGATGCTATATAAATAAAGATTGATTTGAGTTGCTGTAAAAGCACTTGATGTGCTGAAACCAAATCATGATTTGATAACCCCCGATTTACATGTCTGTTAGCAAGATAGTGAACCCTAAATTTAGTGAATACGGAAAGATTATTTCCAGAGTGCTGTTTTTATGGCATGAATGTTTTCTTATATCGCCAATACAAGCGCAACTTGGGGACTTTTTTTCCATGTTTCTGACACTAACCATAAGATCAACCCTCATGAAACCCCCTTTCATCTGATTAAAGCCTATTGATGTGAGGTTTCTGAATAATAAAGCTAAATAACATTCCTCTGCTAACACAAAAAAACTGTTACTGCAACAACTATGAATTCTGCAAAATGTCTTCAAATTTCCTCCTCCTTAATTCAGGAAAAACTGAGGTCATGGTGTTGTTGGTCCTGAACCTCTCAGGGATAAATTAGATCACATGATCATTCTAGAGGTATCTCATAAACATCTAGTTCTCTCTGTGAGGAATCTAGGAGTAACTTTTGATCAAAATCTCTCCTTCAACTCAACACATTAAAATAGTCTCTAGAAGTACCTTTTTTCACCTGAGGAACATCTCAAAGATCAGGAAGCTACTGACCCACCATGATGCTGAAAAGTTAGTCCATGCATTTGTTACTTCCAGGCTGGACTATTGTAATTCTTTATTATCAGGGTGTCCAAACAACTCTCTAAGAAGCCTCCAGTTGATCCAAAATGCTGCAGCCAGAGTTCTGACAGGTATTGACAAAAGAGATTACATAACTCCTGTAATGGCGTCGCTTCATTGGCTGCCCGTTAAATTTAGAATAATTTTTAAAACTCTTCTTTTGACCTACAAGGTCCTCAGAGGCCTAGCGCCATCCTACCTGGAGGAGCTAGTGACACCTTACCAGCCCAATAGACCGCTCCGCTCTCAGAATGCTGGTCTACTTGTGGTTCCCAGAGTCTCTAGAGGTAGAATGTGGGGCCGAGCATTTAGCTTACCAGGCCCCCCTGCTGTTGAACCAGCTCCCTGTCCAGGTACGAGAGGCTGACTCCATCGCTACTTTTAAGATCAGACTTAAAACCTTCCTCTTGAAAAAGCTTATTGTTACTAATTCAGTAGTTTCAGTTACTATCATAGACAGACAAATTATCATACTTAGTGGGTCGTCTAATCATTAGGTCACATCTTAGCTGTGCTGCTATAGGCCAAGGCTGCTGGGGTCCGGAAACATGATCACCTGAGAGGCCTCTGTCACCCCACTGGCAAATGGTCTCCTCTCCTCTATTTCCCCTTCTCCTCTCTCTCTACCCAGCCCCTCCCATCAGCAGGAGGGTCCCCCTACATGAGCCTGGTCCTGCTCGAGGTTTCTTCCTTTTAAAGGGGAGTTTTCCCTTACCACTGCGTCATATTGGGGGTCAGGCCCTGGGATTCTGGAAAGCACCTAGGGTTTCATTAAGAAATAAAACCTTTAACACCGCTGCACGTTTGACCCCTTGAAACAAGTTCAAATAAATTGAAAGGCTGTAAAAGTCAGTCATTCTCAGTCATGTCATAATATATAATTTTATAATGTTTTAGAAATGTAATCTTGCAGCTTTAATCAATAGTAACCTGCAAGCTAATGTACGTGCATACATGAAATGAGTACATGCAGAAATATATTTCACTCTAAAACTCATTTTATTTGCTGTTAAAAGGCACAAAAGGGCTGTTCTAGATCAAGAGAATCACTAATCAAATCCAATTAAATTCTAAAAATACAGATATTCATGCAAAATATCTCCATCTGTAATAATAAAATAATAATTTCTCCAGTACAGTACCACAAACACACCGTTAAAAAAGGACAATAATACATAATGCATACGTCGACGAACATCTCTTCATAGTATCAGACAGTCAAAGCATGGCGAGATGATCCTTGATTAATATAAGAGTTTGATTGACAGCACAAACAGACGTAAAGCGAGTTATTTACATTCACTTGAATCCTAAATGGAATAGGATGATTTGTTTGATTATTGGGTAAATAAAGGTGCATATGAGCAGTCATATATTTGTGGTTTTGCCTTACAGATCAACAGAAAACATCTATTTATATGAGGATTATCTGTCCGTTCACCAGTCCAAGCAACCATTTTGGGTTGAGCGCATGCAGGCGTGTTTGTGGTTTTAATGGTGAAGGCCTCAAAGTTAAACAGAGCGATGTGAGTCAGGAACCTAAATGAGAGGGCATATTACTTCACGTGTTCCACAACACACACTCCTCCTTTCCAAGGACATGATTTACACTAAAGATACAGCGTCACCTTCGCTCAGAAGCGGACACAGCTGCCTGTATCTTCAGGGCTGTCAAAGGCGATTCCTTCGCACAGGGATTCCTTAAAAGAGACATAAAATTCTCTTAATGCCTTGCAATTGTCACACAGTAACACTGGTCACACCCATATTCTACACATTTGACTCAGGTGAACGTTATGGCTTGGATTGACTCGGCCCTGACCTTGACCTCCCCAGCTGAGATGAAACCCACAGCAGCTCTCATTTTAAAACAAGGTACAAATGTAAAAGGAAGGTTGAAGGACCAGAGAGCAGACAACACAGAGACGTGGATGACAGCGGAAGTCTGGGAAAGAAAAACGGCTTCGCGTGTTGAAGCTCTCCAAAATACTCACAGACTTCCTGCGTGAGGCTGTTGAACAGATGTGAAGGATGTGGGAAGAAGGGAAAGATGGAGAGGAGTTGTGGAGGGGAGAGACAACATGGACACACAACATGGACACATGAATATGCAAATTTACAACATTCCAATTGGTCCTTATGAGAGACCGAGTGAATCGAGAAGATCAACTGTGAAGAAACGGCACTGATATTAAGGAGATGCTTTACAAAATGATAAAGTTTGTGTGTCTGTTGTGCGGCAACTCAAGCCAATGTAGGTCTGCTTGTTCTGCATATTCAAACAACATTATAAACACTGTTGGGAAGCGGAAGCAAAGCAGGACAAAGAGCTAACCTGGTAAAACACAACACACCGAGATAAGGACGATCACAACAGTCCCTCAGATAGAAAAGCAGACAGGCAAGTGGCTCTGTTTGTGTTGAGACAAAAAAGGGATCCAACGTGAGGTGAGGAAATGGCAAACACGCGGGTTACACCTGTCATGGAGGAGACAAGTTACAGGTGACTGATGGGGGGGGGGGGGGCCTCTAACTCTGGCACTAACTTGGCTCTGGCATCCTTGCGGCATCAGAGCTGATGGGGTGGGAGCAAGAGGAAGCAGGGCTGGTTGCCTGCACTGTAGAGCCTGGGACGCTTGACCTGGTCGTGACTGGACAGGGGGGTGTAAACTGTTCCGCCGATGTGTAAGAGATGGCTCCGCTGGGATCTTATCCTGGTAGGAGATGAAAGAATCGCAAACATTAAGTACAACGAGTCGGCCCGTCTGGACAGACCTCACATGAAGATTAAATCTGGCTTGAGAGAATTCACTGAACTTCCTCTTGTTCTTCAACGCGTTTCCTCCCCTCTTATCTTCTTCAGTTCTAAATTAACTGGTGAGAATCCCCGATGATGGCCAGGACGATCCACACCCCTTTAATGAGGCAAATGACACACCAACGACCACCAACGACACGTTAAGTAGCTCATGCGTTCATTTCGACCTCTTTGATAAGAGGGGAAATGTCTTCGAAAAACTAAAGAAAGTCCATCTTAAATACGTAATAACAGCCCCCGTATGTACTAGCAGTTAGTTAGTTATCAGGGCAGACAAGCCAAGCAGCATGACCAGCTATTACGTCCATTAAGGTAAGATAATAAGACAGCAGTCATTAGATACAGTCAGAGTCATGAATAAAAGAACAACAAAACATTTTGAATTGTCACAGTACAGATTTAAGATTCTAAGTTTGTATTCACCAGAATCTGAGGTTTGGGGTCAGTTTGAGGTGACTTACAAGAGGCCTGTCTCGGTGTGTGTTCACGGCCTCCACGTTCAAATAAAAACATTTCCACTTTGCAACCTGGAGCATAAACGCACATGACAGCACTCAGATAAACCACACAAGTTTAAAGACACATTATAAATCAATTCCTAAATTTGTGACCTACCATAGGCGACAGGGGTCAGCTTGAGGACCGTGTGCAGCGGACATTTCATGTATGGAAGATCTTCTACAAGAAGGAGAAGGTTGATGGCCACATTTGATGACCAACCCGTGGCCACAGGCTGGTGTGATATTGTGTTTATCTGACCTGCACCCTTGTCCAGGAAGTAAGCTAGCAGACAACGCATGACCGCCTGGTGGCAGACCACCAACACGTTGCCCTGTCGTTCCAACTCCATGATAACTGGCTCCAAACGCTGAACCAAGTCTTGATATGACTAATTAAAAAGGAATAATTAAATTGAAATGAAAAATACTTAAAATGGACATTTTACTCAATGTCATAACCTTGTTTTTTTTTAAAATTTAGTTAATATTTGAATCCCTCCTTGAGCTGTCACCTTATTGTGGTTTGAGGGGTTTTGCCTGTCCCAATGATCTTTGGGGGTGTTCCTAGTCTAGTGAAGGACCAGCACTCCACTTGTTTCATAACTTTTATGAAAATAATTTCCAGGCACAGTCTGGGTTTTGAGAGGGGTCGCTCTGGTGGCCTGAGGAACGGGTCTCTGGTCTCTTGTTTTCGCTGATGATGTGATTCTTTTGGCTATCTTGGGCTTACTGGACCGGTTCACAGCTGAGTGGGAACCTGGACCTTTAAATCCAAGACCAAGGGTGAGAGGCTCAGGGGGACGCAGACGTAGCATGTGGGAAGGATCGCCTCCTATATGCCTCACCGGTGTGGTGGCCCCAGGCCCCAGGATGACCGAGGACATGCTGGAGGGACTATTTCTCTCAGGTGGAGAAAGTGGCCGGAGTGAGGGGGGCGAGGCTCCTCTGTATAGCCTCCTGCCCCCGTAATAAAAGTCCAGATTAGAAACAGAAGTGGGAGGACTGAATGGATTTTGTATTATACTTCAGCAGTGTGCTGAGCCAATGTAATTGCAATTTTGTTGTGTGTGTACTTGTTGTACTCTTGAAAAATAAAGTCTGAGTTGGTCCATGGTAGCGAAACAGAGAAGAATTTTCCACATAGATCACCTACAGCCTTAGCAAAGGAAACTGGACTAACTTTACATTGCATTTTGTCAGGTCAAATAAATAGATTTTGATCCTGAATAAACTAAGTGTTTGCTTCAATTTGTCAGCAGACAACTAAGTTAGGAAAAATGATAGAGGTCACCTCTCCTCCTGGATAACGATAGTGGTACTTGTCCTGGTCCCTCAAAGCAAACTTCCTCGGGGAATGTATTCTGAATCATTTCATAAGTCATCTCCTCGCAAACGCCCTATAAAAAAAACAGCAGGAAGAGTAAAATTGGGACTGTAAAGCACGAAAATGTGAGCCCACTTACACTAAATCCAGCAAATGAATTTCTTAAATCCCAGACTGAAAATCACGACGTGGTCTCAACTGTGCTACGATGTAATTACACATCTTTGGATCATCTCGTGTGCATCTGCCCACGGCAAACTACTTCATTTTACTGCATGTTAAAGTCACATCAGACATTTTCAGTGTATATACATGTGTATATATATTTGCACAGTTTAGGGTATCCTTTTATCGAATCGTTTTTAGTTCTTTTCCCAGTGCTAAACTGGTTCACTGACAGCATCAATCTCGTTGAGTATTTTCCACTGTTCGTAGGGGATTCTCAGCTCCTCTGCCGTCTGGATGGTTTCTTCTAAGTTGGCTCGTCCAAACCTTCAAGTCTGCCAGATTGTGCTCATCTATAAAACACTCGCAAGGCCTGGGCGAACTGGGAAGCGAGAGACATTTTGTTCAGATTGATTTGGAATGAAAGCTAACAAGGTAGAGTTGAATAAAACCTATTGACATAGCTCTACCTTAAAGCCGGTCAGAAAAAGAGCTTGAGAAAAGGCAAAAGTTCTACCTGCTTTCCCCCGATGAGAAAGTTCCGAGTCTCCTCCAATGCGGCCTTCGATGTTGTGGCTACTCTCTCCGTGCCGACACAAGTAGATGGAGTGCGAGTGCACGTGAATGTTCATAAGGTAGTAGACAATCTTACTCTGGATGTAGTCCTGCACCCGGTTTACCAGAAAACGCCGGCCTACATTCATCATCTTGATGAAAGACAAATCCCTGGAAGTGTAAATAAACAAAGAGAAAAACAAACAAATCAGAAGCCCCCTGGTGGTTATTCCCTGCAATGCTACTGTATTCCCAAATGTAAAATGCCCAGATAAAATCTCGAATGATGTTATTTTTCCTCGTAGGTGTATAAAAATAAAGACAACTAACTGGAAGCAAATGGTTTTAGCAGTTCTTACTTGTCATAGTCATCAGGATCCAGTGGCTGGTATGTGACCTTGTAACACTCGATTCGCTTGAGAAAGTCGTCCATTACTCTCTCCCGGTGTCTCTCAGGGTAGTCTGGACTGGACACCTTCACTTCCTGTTACAGGGAGCCAAAACATTTAACCTGAGTCAGCACATTTGTCCTTACATAACACGTCTGACGGCGTGATTATTAATAGAATATTGGTTTGACCTGGACATTAAGTCACATTCAAGTCTTCCGAGCGGTGTCAAATGCATACCATAATATTAGCAGCAATGACTTCGGGGTCGTCACACACGGACTCCACGAAGAACACCTGTTGGGGATACGGGGTGCCAGACAATCAGTCCAGTCCTGTATAAACACTCCACACTCTGGTTCAGCATCATTGCGCTGGCTAATGGCAACGCTACATCATTTTTGAGATCTGCATTTCAATATTAATTTCCAAATTACCAGGAAAAAAATATAACTGTGCCCAATTTTACAATATTACCTTGAACGCATTCTCCTTCCCAAACGACAGAATTAAATCTCTTCGCTCTCTTGTTGTATTTGTCGCATCAAACACCTGGTTTAAAGAAAGAATATTCGAAAGCTTTTTGAAACGAGGCACCAAAGGTGGTCAAAATGGCAAGAGCGGCGACTCACTGCGATCTGGCCTCCCTCCTTCATCAGGTAGGCCTTCACGTCTTGCAGGGCGACCAGAGCGCACTGTCTGTGGGAAACCACATGATACAGGCGCTCCTTATCATCTTCATACAGTGATGAAATGACAAAAACATTGTACATAACACAAGTCTTCCAAGTCTCAAAAGTCTTGAAAGTGACTAATTAAACACCTGCACCCATTAATAAGCAATGGTGGGAAAACCAGGAGGTGTGAGACTGAGGGTTCCACCGGGGGGGTGGACAGCTACAGCTGGCAGTCATCTGCATAGCAGCGGTGTTAAAAACCACGCGAGCAGATAATTGGTTGTGTCTATGACAAAGAGCAGTGGCCCCAGCACCAATCCTTGGGGGACCCCACTGGAGAACTGATGAGGAGCCAAAAGTTGGCCTTGCCCCGGCACCTTAACTGAACATCCGGATAGGTGAGGTTCAGACCAGCACGGCCAGTGATGCTGACAGCAGTGAGAATAGAGGAGGATGCGCTGGGTGACTGGATCAAGTGCACCTGGTCAGTCCAGCAAGGTGAGAACCAAAGACTGAGCCGCTGCTCGGGCCGTTTTGAGGGTCTCGTCACAGACAAGAGAGCCCTTTCTGTGGTGGAGCCACCCTTGAAAACAAATCGGTTTGGGCCCAGGAGCTCAGGAACTTATCATCTGCTCAAAACCGCGTTGGTCTTAGACAGGATCGGGAGAAGGGAGCCTGGGCGGTAGTAGGATCCACCTGCAGCCTCCTCAATATTTTCAAACCATTCCTTTAATCACATCTAAGGATCATTTTCAAACTGTGAATTATTTACAGCTGCTGTCTGACCCAAGTAGAACACCTGAGTCACTCCCAGGAGGATTTGTGTCAGTTTCAGACTGACAGCAGCAGGTTTGATCATATCCGGGTCACCACTGAGTACCGGGTGTCGTCAGCCATTGAAATGGGTACAGCTGGATGGGACCATGTGGAAAAAGGGATCGATGGCCCTGCGGTACCAGAAACACAAGCACTGTCCTGACTCCAGTAATCAAACACAGCCCAGACCCGTCTATGAAGCAGGACCAGTGACTACGGCTGTAGAAACACTTCCCCATAATAATCACATGTTAGCATGAGAATAAGAGCAGGAGCTCACTTCCTTATTTTCATGGCCTCTTCGTTGTCATGGCGGAAGAAATCATAGGATTTGTACGTCCCGACAGCTTCTCTGCGGTACACACCCAGGTTAAACACTGCAACACCAACATATGACGGTTACACTCAGATGCCCCCCCCGCCCCAGGCTCTTATTACCAATCAATAAGGCAAGGCAGCTTTATTTGTACGGCACTTTTCACAACGTGCTTGACAGTGAAACCTTAAAAGCATTGGGACCATTCAGAGCATATTTAAAATATAATAAGATGCAGAAAAGACAGATTAAAGTTTGCAGCTCAAATAGGAAAACAGCAGAAAACAACATTTAAAAGGGCTGAGACGCTTCATAAGTAGGAACACGTCAACAATGTATTTTGGGGCCTCCAGACAGACAGGAAGCCGGTGTAGAGATCTAAGGCCTGGAATGATGTAATCTACTTTCTTGGTCCTTTTTGGGACTCGAGCAGCAGCCCAATAATCTGCAGGATGGACTGTTTATAGCAGGGGTGTCCAAACTTTTTGCAGAGAGGGTCGGATTTGATAACGTGAAGATGCCCGGGGGCCAGTGGATCCTTCTGATGTTTTTTTAACCAGAAAAGTTACATGCAAATGTACACTATTATAAAACAATTTTCATTGTCACAATTCTCTTTATTTTTCAAATGGCAGTGTAACCAAATATAAGCCACTCAGGCAGACGTGAACAACTCTAAAAACACAATTCTGCCTTTAATTCATATCTGGAGAGTCAGATAACATTGAACACTGAACTGTATGGAATACCTTAAATTTCCATGAGTTTGATAAATGTAATGCAAAGTTGTCTGTTATCATTCAAGTTTAAAACAAGTAAATTTTGCTCTTGTCTTTACAAGATCTACAAGAAAGGAGGAATTACATTTTAGTGATTTATTTATTCTGTGAGTGCCAGCGGGCCATAAATAATACATTGTAAGACCGTATGAAATCTTACCGCGGGCCGTGATTGGCCCCCGGGCCGGACTTTGGACATGCCTGGTTTATAGAGTCCTGTAAAGACACCGTCCCAGTAGTCTACTGGGATGAATGCATGGACCAGACTTCCTAAATACAATACAGCACATGCTGCTTAAAGATACCGTCCACATCAGAAACAAGAGGGAGCTGAAAAGCTGCTTCTGGCTAAAATCTCCGCTACAGACGTCCCAAAAGGGGAGCCTGAAGGGAAAGACAGTGGACCTACCTTTGGTTGGGACGCCAATCCAGTTGAGATAACGGGTGAGTTTCTTGGACATGTAAGTCTTTCCCCTCGCCGGCAGGCCGATCATCACGATCACCGTTGGGGAATTGGTCATATAAGAAGCCCAGGCTGCACATAAGGACGGCGTGCGTTAATGCAAATCCTACAGGAAGACCGAGCTGGCCCTCTGATGTCATCATGATGTCACCAGAGCAGCTTTCAGGAAGTAATTATTACGTTCTTTTTATTGAAACACGCTTATAGCTATCTATAGGACTGAAGCAATTATAATGTATGGGCTGGGACAGACGGAGAATCAGGGGAAATTAGGAGAAATGTCCTGAGAGAGAAACGGAAAGAGGCCTCAGAACAGGTGACTCACAGCATTTCTTCTCGTTCATCCTCAGCTCTGTTTTCTTAGCTTCTGCTGAGTTGGCAGAGCCATTGTCCACGTGAAAGCTTGACATGCTGGTCTCTGTCCAGCAGCTCAGAAAGACATTCTCCGCCCCCTGCTGACCTGAAACGCTGAGCAAGCACACAGCATCTACAACATCTTCTGCACTTTCATGGAACTACACAGGATCAGTCTGGTACCAGTCACACATCCCGGGAGGATGCGGTGAGAGGAGGGGAGGGGGGGGAAGGATGCGGGCGAACGCAGCTGTCACATCACGTCGTGGGACTAAATGCGTCTTTAATTACTGACAATTACCGACTGACGTCCAGACACATTTAGATCAGTCATGCAGTTTCACAACATTCTTCAGCAGAGACGCAAACGCATCTTTACGCATTTTTTTTTTACCTGTTCGAGGAGGAAATGAGCTGCAGAAGCAAGGAACACGCACGCTCCCCGGCACAGGGACTCAACAGCTTGCCGGCCCGACAGACTGGGGCCGGAGCCTGATCGTCCCGTCCTTGACGTAGAAGCGCCTCCTCGGCCGCTGGTGTCCTTCCAAACTGGAGGTGCACCTCGACGTCATTTTCCCCCCTGCCTACCGTAAAGCTGCTAATAGATGCGCCAGGGCGCAGGGCAAAGTGTCACATTCAAGAACCAAAAAGGGTCCCTGCAGAGTTTGACCTCTGCAAACACATTTACCACAATTTCATATGAATCCGACATCAATCCTACACATAAGAAAATAAATAAAAAACACAAACTATAAAAAGTAATGGCAAGGGTTTAACAGGTATTTGACGCAACATTAAAGCATCCTTCACGAGCATTATCTTTAATAATCATAAAACAGCTTTTGATCAATAGATTATTAAAAAAATGAGCAAAAAATTATAAACACGCATGATATTTATGCAGATTATGTAATCTGCAAAGTAACGAAGCTAATTTAGAACCAGTGGGGTGAAATGACATCAGTCAAGTTTCATCTGTTGAAACTGTACAGCACCTACAGGTGGTCAAGAAGTAGAGAGCTACGAGAGGCGATCGTGGATGGAAAACATTTATTCACCTGTATCCAACACTTGTTAGCAATATTCCATTTGCATAGTTCTGATTCAACAATCCTCAATCCAAAGGCAAACAGTGGTCTGAAAGCTGCGAGGTACCATTACTAAAAAAAGCCAATAAATAAAGCCCATTTACAGTTACAATATTTCCTCCTTAAATAGTGCAAAAGGTTTAAAAAGTCTGAATTACAATCTAACACAGCTGGTGTGAGTATTCCGATCTCATATGATTAAGACTTTGAATGTAATTATTATGTCATTTATAATCTTGCATTTACACATCTTGGCAAACATTGTGGATGCAACAGCGGCCCGAAACAACCCCGACCCTCACCTAGTTTATTAGAGAGAGACATTCAGGGGTCAGGGGTCAGAGGTCAGGCGCTGCGTTAGTGGTGTGGCTGATATAGGCAGCGATGCAGCAGCAACTGAGGCTCCAGTAATGAGAAGAGGGATTCTCAAAGACATCTCAGGCTCGGGAATGACTGATGACACGTGCAGTGGAAGGCAGAGACAATCAGGGGTCAGTAGATTAGCACAGGCTTTGCAGAGGAGATGGAACCCGCTGCAAAGATCTTCTCCAGTGTGCGACTCTTCACATCAGGGCTTGATTTTCAACAGCTGAAACTCAAACAAGTCACGGTTCATTCCACGGAGAAGAAAAAGCCCCCACGCAGAAGCTCAGAAATACGTAAGAATCAGAAAAAAGAAACTCACTCTGATGTTGAAGCCCAAGAGATCGCTGACCACAGCGGAGACAGCGGACAGGATGACCACTCTGGTGAAGTTATAGATCAGAGGGTTGACGGTCAGGCCCAGCAGCCTGAACGGAGTATCCAGCTCCTGGTGGAGATCAGAGGAACTATAAAGTTCTCCTTTTATTAGACCTTTTATTAAAATGATCCAGCTAAAGAGGAAGCGATGCCGTTTACCTTCATCAATTTTGTCGCTAATTTCAGCACATTGTTGACGACACTGAGCTCATCTTTCTTATGGGGCTTCTTCTCCATTTTGCGGTACACATTTATCTGCAACCACAAAGAGTTTTAGCTGCAGCCTGCACTCGAAGCCCCGAGGGCGGCAGCGAGCGCCGCGGGAGCTACCTGCTCCGTCAGCAGCACCGACGAGTTGCTGTACTTGCAGTCGGTCTCGGAGCCCAGCGTTGACAGTCGCAACAGAAAGAAGAGGAGCGAGGAGGCCCAAACCATCAGCTCCCAGTTCATCAGGGAGTCCAGGAAGGTTTTGTGGCTGTGCAGCAGCTAAGAAGAGAATAAAGCAACTTTATCCAGGTTTATTATTATTCGCTAAAGCTAAGTATTTAAGATTCGGTTGCTGTGATCAGGAACTTGCTGATATTTTACTGGATAAAAGGACGCATTTAAACTGGGTTATTAAGTTTTCTGGACGAGGACGCGACTGACCTGAGCACAAATGATGACGGAGACAGAAAGCGCCAGCAGGAACACGGTGGACACGATGACGTCGACCGACCGCTGTGGCCCTCGTCTCTGCCAAGAACAAACAAATTAAAGGGTCCCCGCTGCTGCGGGCCGGGCCGAACAGGGACGATTGTCAAGAGCATCTGAATACCAACTCTCAGGAAGGAGCGTAGAGACAGCCACATCTTTATGTTCTGCACTTTTTTCAGCCGGAAGTGAGGGATCTCGGACTTTTTGGCCTTGCGAGCTGAAGTGATGTGGCTGAAGTACTTGGCAAATAATAGTCTCTATCAGGGAGGACAAACACAGACACAGAGGGTACCGACATGGTTGTGCAATCTCTAAATTCTGATTTATACCATCTATCTATATGCTGCTGTATTCCAGAACATTGGGGAATCGGATGTATGCACACGTTCTCTGGAAAAACGCTTATAATAAGGAAAAAAAGACCTGTTTGTACGTCCTCTCGGCCACACACATCATGAAGAAAAGGAGCCCCGTGAGGCAGATCCTCTGCACTGTGGTGATGAAAAAGAACACGTAGGTCTTGGCGTCAGATGACCCCGCTGCCACCAGCCCCAGCTCTGTCAGGGACATGGAGCCCAGGCTGGACACATCCAGCTGCTGAGCCATGCGGAAACCGAGAGGAAGCAGAGCCAGGATGGTGGTTATCAGCCCACTGAGCATGAGATAACCCACGCCCTGCTCCACCAGTTTAACCTGAGTCCAGGTACCAGACAGAGCAAGAGAGAGACGGGATGAATCGATCCGTGTGGACTGTTGTGTGGAAAGAACCAACATTGCAAAGAGGACGCTGGTTACCCGTGTGAGAATGATGCCACTGATCTCCAGCACTGACATGTCTGCTTTCTTACACTCGCCCTGCTCCCAGATTATAGCACTGACCCGGTCCCTGGACGGGTGGCACGCCTGCAGCCAAGACAGCTGGTTCTGGGAAATCCACAGGGAAGACATTTTTGATTGAATATATCGGGATACACTGGACACAAACGCTGCTGATCACTCAGTTTCATATATACATAAAAGTGCTTAAAGTAGCAGCCAGTGTGGTCCTCTGGCGCCCCCTGCTGGTTAACCTGTCTACAGTTTCGTGTAATGGGTTTCCAGGAAACTCAGAAACCACTTGTTTTGTGATGTACTTTCTTTGGTGGGGAGTTGTGGACCTTCATGGGTCTTTCTGCTTGGAGAGGCTGCAACAGCCGGACGTGGGAGTATAGTAGGAAGAGTAGAAGAAGAAGAAAAACAAGCAGTGGGGACGATGGAGAGTTCAAGAATCAATTTTGCCATCTTACTCGACTGGTTTCCTGCGGCCTGTCGTCATCGTCGCTGCTCAGGGTGTTCATCGATGGGAGCGCTAGTCCATCGCTGCACCCCCTGCTGTTGTCACTGCCGCTGCTGCCGGTGGAGGCAGAGTCGGGCCCCTGAAGAAGCTCCTCCCACACGGCGTCGTCAGTGTCTGAAGTGGGCCGTGAGCCGATGCCAGGCCTGAGGCGGTCCTGTTCTCCAGGTTTCGCTTTGATGGAGGCCCCACCCTCTTCCTATTTTCATTAAGTGTTTTTTTTTTTTTAAACACACACACACACACAGACACTATAGAAATTTGTACTTTAACACCTGCAAACACAAAACATTATCTGCCAATAACCTGAGGCTTTAACGTCTGTGGGTCAGGCTTTAGCTTTCTCTTTCGAACAGGACACCCTGGCCCAGGTGAAGGACAAGTCGCAGCGGGTTGTCTCTCTCGATGAGGCCCCTGTGGAATTACCGCCTCCTCTTCCTCGCTGGAGACCTCATCGGAGGTGTTCTAAGACGTGTAGTTAACACACAAATGTTTTCTGCAACAGCGAAGTTTCAGGAGCCGTACCCTATTTAACAGCACTGTCTGTCTCCATTTAAGATGGCTCCTTATATACCAAATATAACAAAAATGATTCTAAATGACTGACTTGGGCTATAATACTTTAGTAAGTAAGTACTCATGCGCTAATGCTAATGCGCTAATAAAAAGATTTGAAGCTCCCAGATCTATCGGTGGCCGTGTTGTTACAGTAAAAGAAATAAGACATTAACAACAAAACAACACATGCTTATTATTCTGTTATTGACATAAAGGACTATACCCTCACTTTATTACTGTGTAATTGCCGGGAGCCCTTCTGCTCCGGGTTCCTGTTTCGGCTGCTATTTTCTTCTGTTTTTTTCAGCCCTCTGCTTTTCCTCGGCCTGCGACCGGAAGAGTAAATTATTGGTCATTATTGTCACGCCCGCACGCGGGACAACACGAAACGGGTAAAACGTGGGTGGGAAATGTTGAACAATTAGAAAAGCACCTCTTCCTGCGTGCAGGGCTGGCGCTGGAGCTGGAAGATGGACTGCCAGAGGACCCCCGGCTGGATTCTGTTGACACGATCTGGCAGTGCACCGTACCCAGCAGCAGCATGAGACACATGGGCCCCAACACATCACTTGCACTTGCCCCAGGGACCTCCGAGTAGAGCAGCACTGCTGCCACTGCAGGGGGGCAAATCATTAGGCAAGAGCACAGAAAAGACATCAAATAAGTCCTATTGACTAGCGCAGCTATGACGAGTATCAAGCAAGTTTGTGTTTCTTGTTTTAGTTGGGGTTTATTTTTATTTCAGAAGGTACTTCCAACCGTTGGAACTAAAGCATTGACCAGAATAAAACGTGACAAATGCGAGCTTACTTTGCATGAAGTACAGAATCAGGATACCGAAGAAGATGGATCTGGAGGTCACCTGGATCCACCACTGGAAGAAGAATGGAAAGAGCAACACTCTGACGAGGCCCTTCCGGGCCAGAGCCGTCCAGGGACTCTCTGGTTTGGCTTTGCTGAATGTCGATCCTGAATGGAGGAGGGGGAAAATTGTTACGATATGGATCCCAGAACAGTCTAAATGAACATCCTGCATTCCAACAGGTGAACCTCACCTTTCACCAAATCAACATCGATCAGGTCCGGCTTGATGTAACACACCTTTTTTGGTTTGTTGTTCAAACCCTGAAATAAACGGCATCATTAAGGACCACAAAATCACCGTCTGGTGCCTTACATGTACGGAAACGTGACGATTCCCTACGTTTAGATCTGCCTGCTCCAAAGACTTCTCCCACACCTGTTGATCATAGGCTCCGATCTGTTAAAAAAAAAAACAGAAGTGGACTTCAATACGCATCCTTTTAGGGAATTTGTCACATTTAAGGTAAGCTGCTGTGCAGCTGCTCCCTATTGACAAGATGCAAAACTGATAAGAGCAAATCAACCATAAATTTGCATTTATCTTCCTCTCTGAACCAGTATTTACGTGTGTCTTTATGGAGCGGATGGTAACAGGGTGCCAATAAAACGTGCACAGGCAAAGACTTGATTCTTATAACACAGGCCCTCAGCTATAAGGGTGGCTACAACAGCTCACAAGGCCTTAAAGTCTGATCTCAGACAGATTCTGCAGACTTTATAAGTAAAACCAGTCATTTGGGTCAAAGCCCTTTGGCCGCCAGCTTGAGCAGATTAAGTGCATATCTACGTTTTTATTACTTTACTCATCATGACTAGTCTCCAAAGCATGGCGTATCTTCTCTTATGTCCCAGACATCCAAGGTTTAAGATGAATAAGTGGAAGTGAAGCATATTTCTAACCTTTTCTTGATACCAGGCTATTTTGGCCATGGTCACCGGAGGCTGCAGTTGGCGGAGCTCAGAGGGAGAAATGGTCGCATATCCAGATACACTGACCAAACAGAGACCCCAAAACAGGCTGACACCGCCAAAGCCGCAACATCAACCGCACACGGATGCCTCGGGTTCGTCCACGTCTACAACTATTGCTAAAACCTCGTTGGTAGCGATCAGAAACTTGTCTGGAAAACTTTGGGCATCACTTTCTGATGCCTCGGGGAACTATAGTTACAGCTACTCTCGACGCCGCTTACATTGACCGACACTTTTGAAGCGATCGATTTCTTTTACATTTACACTACATTTATAAATGGTTTCCATCGCACACACATATCTTGTTTACAGCGTCAACACCAGGTATTTCTACACTTTCTAGCTCGTTAAACTCGGTCTTCCGCTTTCTTTTCCGGGATTTTTAGAAGGTGTGGATCATTTTTACCTAACGGTAAGTCTGTCAGGCTAACTTTGCGTCGCAAAATTTATATTTTACAACCCAATATGTCGGAAATCGCCCTGAGGCACAACTTTGTAGCATATATTTCTTAGAACTGATTAAAAATGTAAGTTGATATCAAAAGCAAAGGGATGTGATAAACTTTTGGAGTAAAAGTGTGATTCCAGTCGCATTTTATTGCTGCCTGCGAGTCAAATTTACGGAAAATAACTTATCCATATTACTTCATTTTAATGCGGATATTTCCACCCAATTATGTTAAAGAAACATTCATTACATTGTTTTTTTTTAAAAAAATGTATGCTTCTGTTGACACTTAGACATACGTACGTATCCTTATTAAAAAGCAAGTCAAAGTCCATTCACTCCACAGCAGAAGCCATATTTAAAGGAGTTTGTTTGCTTTGGTGGGAATGTAGTAATCTCTTCATTGGTACAATATGGTGAGTGATCTGAGGTGGACAAGATACTATTCTCTGTCCTCCCCTCCCCTCCTCTCCCCTCCTCTCCTCTCCTCTCCTCTCCTCTCCTCTCCTCTCCTCTCCTCTCCTCTCCTCTCCTCTCCTCTCCCCTCCCCTCCCCTCTCTTCTCTCCTCTCCTCCCCTCCTCTCTCCTTTCCTCACCCCTCTCCACTCCTTTCCTTTCCTCTCCCCCCTCCCCTCTCCTCTCCTTTCCTCTTCTCTCCCCTCTCCTCTCCCCTCCTATCCCCTTCTCTCCTCCCCTCCCCTCCTCCCCTCCCCTCTCCTCTCCTCCCTCCCCTCCCCTCTCCTCTCCCCTCCTATCCCCTTCTCTCCTCCCCTCCCCTCCTCCCCTCTCCTCTCCCCTTCTCTCCTCTCCTCTCCTCCCCTCCCCTACTCCCCTCCCCCCTCTCCTCTCCTCCCCTCTCCCCTACTCCCCTCCCCCCCTCTCCCCCTCTCCTCTCCTCCCTCCCCCCTCTCCTCCCTCCTCCTCTCCTCCCCCCCTCTCCTCTCCTCCCCCCCCCCTCTCCTCTCCTCTCCTCCCCTCCTCCCCTCCCCCCCCTCTCCTCTCCTCTCCTCCCCTCCCCTCCCCCCCTCTCCTCTCCTCTCCTCCCCTCCCCTCTCCTCTCCTCTCCTCTCCTCTCCTCTCCTCTCCTCTCCTCTCCTCTCCTCTCCTCTCCTCTCCTCCCCTTGTGGAGCAGCTTAAAAACACAGGAGCCATTTCCATGGTTTAGTTCACAGATCTTTTTTTATTGTTTTATTTGGGTGAACCAAGTTAACAATCATGCTTCTCCAGTTTGACTTGTTTAACCGTCCAGGTCCAGAATCTTTGGAGCTTCTTCAGCTTGTGCTGGCTGCACCTCCTCCTGGTCCTGATAGGAGGAGAGAAAATACTAGCATCTTACAGTACTTTTAAGGTAGCTTGTGTATTCCTGCCACCCATAATAAACTGTCATTTATATATATAACAAGTTTTACATCATGAAAGATCAACATTTAAATATCTGCTGTCTGAGGACGAGACATCCGACCCGGACTGATCCCCTTACCCCAAACAGCTCGCTCAGGTCTCTGGAGTCGCCGTACATAGGGTTCGGGTAGGACAAGAGCGTCGGTTTTGGCTGGACACCTGTGGAACTGTCCGCATCCTTGTTCTGTTGGGAACGCAGGAATAAACTCTTGTCAGCACGACAGACACACACTTCCGCTACAACCTTCTTCTTCTCCGCTCCATCGCTACGACGCTCTCTCCTCTCCTCCCCTCCCCTCCAGGGGGAGATTATTGGAGGACTTTCCACCGGTCCTCTAACAGAATCCCTGAAGAGGCTGGAACGACTGGGAGTAAACTCCCATGAGTATCCAAATAAAATGAGTCACTGCGGCAGAATTCTTTTACCGACTCAACCAAAGCAAAATGTCGGAGTGGCAATGGGCCGAATATGTCCCACACACGTAAGCACACACACACGCACGCGCACACACACACAGTACAAAGTTTATGTAACATTAGCTGGTTGAAATGTGGGAACAGTCGATCTGAGGGAGAAGTTTAGTCTCTCTCTCTCTTTCTCTCACTTTGAAATAGTGGAATCGGAAAGCGTCCGTCTTGCGTCTGAAGATGGAGAATCCAACTCCAGCCAGGATGCACATTAGAAGCAGGAAAATCGAGATTGCTGACAGGGTCCCACTCGAGTATCTCTGGTGTTGGGATGCATGGAGGGAGATCTGGAGACAACAAATAGGACACTCGAGAATCAAGACATAATGACCAAATCACACCAAGTCGCTCTCTCTCTCTCTCCCTCTCTCTATCTTTTAGTAAATAAATAATGGGCTGGAGCTGATAGAATTTGGCATAGAAAATCTGAAAAAAGTGGGAGTTGTAATTGTGATCTGTGCATGAAAAAAATGAGAACGTCAATGATGATGCTGTTTATTCTCTGGCTCCTCAAAGTGCACGATGAGGCTGTGTTGATGAGAATGTGTGATATTTCTGATATTTCTCTGGTCACACCAGAGTTGCCTAGCAACAGTTGGCACTTGAACAACTGTCTCTGATCAGAAAAAGGGAACAGGCAGGAGATTCCTTTTCTGGAATCCTAACTGCAGAATTAATTACCCCTAGACTCGGCTTCATATACATTAAATTGACTTCACTCACTCTTACAGGAGGCGCCATCAGTGGTGCTTCAATGATGTGTATGATTCCATTGGAGGCAGGGATGTCCCAGTCCAACACCAGCCGCTCATTTACCATCTTGTGAGTCTATGTTCAACAGTCAAAGGCAGAAAGGGCCACAATGAATAACATCTTCAGACCTTTTGGCCTGTGTTTGTGTATGAAAAGGTGTGTGACCTCATTGTGGCCAAGGCTGATGGTCAGATTGTAGCCCAGCCTTGTTGGGATGACGTGATGGTTCTGTAAATCTTTGAACGTCCGCCTGTTCTGACTGGCTGAAATGTGATACTCAAGATCTCTCCCAGAGAGTGTCTAAATCACACACACACACACACACGCACCTTCACATATAATAAACTCCACAGAATAAAAAGATAATAAGCATCAAGACACTTTGACCTTTGAACCTGTCTCATCTTGGCCTCAACTGGGTTGAGGGACCTCTCAGTGATATTTAGAAATTGGCAACTACTGATTTTCAAATGACATATTGTCAAGTGTAAAAAGACGTTCAGCTTTAATGTAATAAAGAAAAAAAATGATGTAAAACTTTATTTACTGTAGCAATTACTTTAGTCATTTCAAAGCACTTCATAAACTCCTTAGATAATTGAAATACACCAGATCACTTGTACAATGTTAATAAAAAGACCATATTAGCTGCTTAATACCTGATTTGGAGCAAAGCCTGTATTAGGAGGCACAAAGATTGTGACTTCAGAAGTCCTGTGAGACAGAAAATCAATGAGCTCTTTGCCTTCTGAGGAGGAGCCACTATAGTCCAGCAGCGACTACAGAGGGAGGACAAAAAGGCAACGTTTGTTCAAATAATTCATTCATTAACTGATCGATCAAACAAGTCATGCATTCCTACAGGCTCTGGCACAGGGTTTGGGTCTATTATTGTTGCACAGCTATTTGTAAATGAGTTACAAGTCTGCAAATAATATGAAATTTTGGGTGTCCTGCTAGGAGGAGGTGAGTAGAGATATGAGGAGAAAGATAAGCTGTGAGGAGAGCAGAAGCTTTTTCAAGGAAGAGAGTGTTGAATAAAGACATTTAGTTGAATAAAGGCATTTACAAAACACAAAAAAAAAAGACCAGCAATGCACAACGAGTCACTGTGCAGCCGAGCTATCCCGATGAATATTTTCCACACACACGCCACATGGTGGCATACAGTACGTAGCAGGTAAGCTAATTGCTAATGAACGAATGCATCGATGATAATGGGAATGACTAAACACACACACTTGATCGGGGGCCGTGTGTGACACTCGCCTGGTAAAAGATGGAAAAGTTGCTATTGGTTGCAAGAACGTTCATCAGGACGCCATTACAGAAGTATCCATCTCCAACAAAACCAGCAGGACACACACACGATACATCTAGAAAGACAGTGGGGGGGGGGGGGGGGGCATTCAGATAGGAGATCTCTTTTGATTAGGGCCATCAGCCCAGTGCATGTAGCTACGCCTCTATACAAACGTGTTCTGGTACCGTCAAGCCTGTAGCAGTAGGCATCATACTTGCTGCTCTGAGGTACAGGGTCTCTGTACATGACCAGGCCCACATGGTTCTCTCCACAGTTTAATGAGGGGAAACAAATTGGGTACCCGACCTTCCCCCCGTCCATCCAGCCAGCCACACACAGATGCATTCCCAGCTGACAGTGCCAGAGACAAAAGGGGAAAAGCGTCATGTCAATTGAATAAAGCTGATTTTACAGCTCCTCCAACTGTGTTTGGACAAATTTAGATTTCTTGTGTATATGATTAAATTACACTCTGTCTCAGTTAATGCTTAAATATTTATATATGAAGGACATCAGGGAACTTAGCAGTTAAAATAAAAGAATGTTGTCTCGTAGCACCATTTAAAACACTGGGCTAGGTCTTTTCTCCTTTATCTATTGTCACGTAGAGATCCAACCTTAGTGAAATACCTGCTGGGCATCTCCGAGCTGTTTGAAGGAGGCAAGCGTGGCGCCCTCATTGGTGCAGGCCGTGTCGGCCTCGCTGAAGTTCATCTTGTACTTGCCACTTGGAGAGCGCAGATGGAACACTCCAGCTGTTTTGGCTGAACCCAGAACGTTATCATTATCTGAGGCGATCTGTGGCCTGTGCCTTTAATTTCCAGAGGTTATAAATGGATTGTGAGAAATCACATGTCACAAAAGGACCAGTTCTCTACTTTAGCAGGTTTTGCTATTTGCTTTGATGAGGAAATTACATTTCATTACATGTTTTTGGGCTAGTAAAACCTGACTGGGCTTGTCCCTTCACTGTCAAAAAGACAGCTGGCAAACTTATCTATTACCTCAGAGTCTAGCTTACCCATGAATTAAATGATAAATGTACAGTAAACAAAAAATAATAAACAGGAAGCACACTTTTTTGTTTCTTGTGTCTTACTTCCTTTCCCAATTCTTTCTTTCTAATCGCCACAACTCAAAATTTATTCCTTACTTTCACAAAAATTAGAGGCGATGTGTTACCGTGGTAATGGAGGTCTTTGCAGGTGGCCACGGGGTCGCAGTCCCCATTATCTTGTAGGCAACGGTCAACAGGGGGGACCACTTTTTCAAGGCACTGGACTCCATTACCCACATACCCCGGTAAGCACTCACAGTCCCGTTTGTTCTGGTGAAAGCAGATTGAGCGATCATCTTAAAGTGAGACCCATAAAGGATGAAATCAGCTGAAATAAACCACCCAACCTTCAACAACAGTGTAGGCTTATTCACGTTGACCATTTACAAATTCTAGCTGTTTAACCTCGAGTAATTTTCTGCCTCAAATGTATCATAAATTGATATAAATATCACATCACTAGTTGCATGAAAATCAGTTAATCACCATCTGAAATCTGAGGCACACGAACATTTAATTTTCTTGAGTTTAAAGGAAACCAATGAAGAGACTACAAAGCTGGAAAAATGTGAGAACTGCTATTTACTCTCATTGTGCTTAGTAGAGAATGTCTGTCTAATTTTGTGGTCTTAGGAGAGCGAATGTGAAAGTACATATTACCAGTAGTACCTGTAGTCTGGCTATGGAGTAACAAACCAATGCACCATTATTTTAAGAATCAGCTTGAACTGAGACTTCTTCCTGATTCGGAGGTCAAACTAGTCCTGTTCATTTCTTTTATATGTCAGTTATGAGCCCAAGATTCTTCACAGAAGTGCTGGAGAACAATTCATTTTAATTATATTGACTAAGACTGTGGTGGCAACCTGTCTATTAAAGCTGAGCTAAAGATTTATGGGAGTCTAAAACATGATGTAAATGTGAATATAGCAATGGCCAGTTACAGTTTGTACCGAGAGATCTGTTGAAGAGGAATAATGGAAATTAGATTGTTTATAATGCACTGTCAATGCTGTATTTTATGTTAATTTTAATGGTTTTACATTTCTTTGACCATTGTGCAAACGCGTTTAACTCGGGGAGAAGGAAAGCAAGCGTTCAAAAAAAAGGAGTTTTCACTAACAGGACCAACAAACTTGCAGGAGGCAAAGTCACTGCAGCCCCCATTTTGTTCTTGGATGCACCTGAAAGGGAAAAGTGAATTAACGTTAATATTTTTAGCAACGTTTTCAAGCTGTTTATAAAATCTCAGTAACAGAAAGGACTCGTTACCGGTTGATAGGCTCACAGAAAAAGCCATCTCCTTGGAAACCAAATTGACAGGTGCAGTTGACGGTCCATCCCGTCTGGTTACAGTCTGCATTCTGGTGACAGCCGCCGTTATATTCTGAGCAGAGCTCTGGAGCTGCAGTGTTCAACAGTTCATGTGTTTACATCCATAATTATTTACATTGTGACTAAAAAATAGCAGTTTTCAGGTCCTGCACACACAACGTCTCTAGCGACATGAACGAGTGAGCCTCCTGTCCTAAAATGGACCAGTTCCCTGACCATTTACACTATAACCAACACCACTGGAAGCCGAATCTGTGGCGATTCAGTGATGACCTTGGTGATGACCTTTATTAACACAGGTGAGACAGACGGAATCAACCGCTAACAGCCCGATGGCGGCCGAGGACGGACGGGGAGTAGTGAAGCCACCAAGTTGCGTAATCCCGACAACTAACATCACTTCCACCAGATCTCCACTTCCTGTCATTAATACTGGAATGAGCTGCTGTCTCAGCAAAACAAAACCTACCCATCATCATTTGATCCTCTCCAATTCCAGCTATCAAACAAAGCAACTCGCTGATATCGCCCTCCTCAAGGTCACCAGTGACGTCCTCCTGTCATCTAAGTCCAGACATCCCAACATCTGCATCCTCCATGGCCTCACATCTGCCTTTGATCTCATCAATCCCAGCATCCTCCTCTCCCAACTCCACACCTATGCACTCTCCTGGATCGAATCATACCTGCCAGCAACCAGTTCTTCAACACACACAACTGCGCCTCCTTTACCACTCTCCTGTCTAAAGATATTCCCCTGGGTTCAGTGCTTGGCCCTCATGTCTTTGTCCTTTACATTTTCCCACTTGGCCACACCATCTGTCATCACTATCGCCGCATCCTCCACTATGCTGACGACATCCAACTCTACATCTCTACCAAATCCCTGAATCCATTATCACCACAACTTGCCTGCAGGTAACAAAATCAGGAGATTGCAATCAAACTTCTTTCACCTTGACTCCATCCTTGACCCCAAATCCCTCACCAAAAATATCCACATCTTCAGCCTCCCTCTCGAAAATATGCCCATCTCCATTTCTACCACACATGTTCAGCCACACAGCACAACCAGGCCCCCTCTTACCTCATAGGTATATCGCACCGCCTTCATAATCTCCTTCCCGCAACGTCCATTCCTCTGGTGCCCCCCACCACTCCACCCCACCACACCAGGCAGAGGACCTGGCAGAACTAAAACCTTTCTATCGCTCTCCCCAAACTCTTGGAAAGCGTTGCCCAGAAGCATCCATGACTGCCCCACCTCCAAAACCCTCATCAAAACACACCTGGAACCAGTTTTAATCTCCAATTGCAAAACCACATCTTTTGTAATTTTGATTTTTATCAATTGTTCTAATGACCTGTTACTTTTTATCTTTTTATAAGAAGTTTATCTTCTTATTATATTCTCTTAGTTCTGGTAGTTGAATCATGGCAACTGGACTGTTTGAGTTCCGTGAACAGGTTTTGGCCAGGGAAGATAGACGGTTCCAGAGAGGAGGGAAAGAAGCTGTCTATGTCAAACTGGAAAGAACATCATTAAACAGAGGTGGGGCTCTGAGACGTCACCTCTCACCTCTTTAATGCTCTAGAGGACTGAAGCTCCAAATGTGTTGATGGCTCTTGAAGAGTAGAAGAACCTGGAACCCCCCCCCCCATAGTCAGTTAGAACTGATGAAGCCTCTTGGAGGAGAGGTGATACCTCTTCATGGAACTCAAACAGTCCAGTTGCCATGATTCCACTACCAGAATTATCTGGATGACTGAGAACCCTCACAGAAATATTCTCTTAGATTTCACTGCCAACAAAGGTGGGTGTGGGGATTGGGGGCTTCGTTAAATTACCCTGGATGTAGTCTCTTATAATTAATGCCAATTTAGCTCCTGAATAACCGATGAAAACACGTGGACCTGGATTCAGTAACTCTGCCTGACAAATTGAACTGGACTGTGGTGCACTCACGTGGCTCTGGAATGCAGAAGGAACCATTGCCTTGAAACCTAGCTTTACACTGACACCCAACACCTGGCACACATTCAGCCAGAGCGTGGCATTGTTGACACTCCTCTGGAAGGGATTCTGGAGAGACAGATTGATGGACAAGAACATAATGAATTAAACAGAATAAAATGCCAGGTAGCTCTCTTGTAGTCTGTTGGGGAACAAGTTGAGAGGCGGTGTTCTCAGTTCAAGCCTTGGTCCAGACAAATCATGGAAGGTGTTCTGGTAGAATGGGGAGGTGCCACAATACCTTCAGAGCACTGCCGAGGTACCCTCGAGCAAGATACTGAGCCTCCAGATGCTCAAACTGGGCCCTGCGATGAGCTGGCGACTCATCCAGGGAATACCCTAGGCCCCTGCACCCACCCTCCTTGACCTTGAAAGGGGTAAAGTGGTCAAAATAATGAAACAAAGCCTCAGCGAATGACTGATTGCCATGAATTGGTTGTGAGTTCCAAAAGAGGACCACTGCACATCTAAAGGTTCACCTATTCTCTAGGCCTCGCCCGCCTTTTAGCTTATTTATTCAGTCCTAGTGGGAGCAGCAATGTCGTAAAAAAACAACGTGTTGAGGGCAAATGGTTTTGGATGGTGCAGCTATTAATCAACAGTTTCTGACAAACCATTGATTCATTCCTCTTGACTAGTGTTTCCTTGGAGGGATCGTGGGGAGGGTGCTAGAGTCCATCCAGCCCACAGAGCTGCCTAAGGGCACACCCTGCCAGCTCATTGCAGGGGGTTTGGTACCTTGCTCAAGGGTACTTTAACAGTGCTCTGAAGGTTTCCTGGCACCTCTCCTGCTACCAGCACACCTTCCAACTTTTGGAACCAAGAACCCTCCTCTTCTCGGCCCAGCGCTCTACTGGCTGAGCTACCACTGGCCGTATTTTTGTTTCTTTAAGTGTGAGTTTTAAAATATTGATATTGTATATATTGATATTTATTTTATTGTAGCTGTTAAAATTATCCTACTTATCACGTAGGTAAATTGTATAGTCCTAAAGGTAAGGGAGTCTTTAGTGGGAGGACAGAAAAATAACCCAACATAACATACGGTAACATAGACATACGGTGTTTTTCTCATGTAGTGATAAGTGCAAAATTAAGCATCTACTGCGATATAACAAGTAAAATAAACACCTTTTTTCTGAAATCTTAATAATACAGGCAGCAAGTTGTGTTTCCTGTACCTGAAAAAGCCTTGTTTCAAGACAATCTGACAGCTTTAAGACATTTGTGGTTAGTCTGTTTTCTATAATCCATGTTCATGTTCGCTATTTTGAGATAGGACAGTTATACTCAAGTTTGTGTACAATACAAATACAATCCTCTGGCAGCGCTAGGTTGTTTTAGCTAGCTACAACCTTGTGTTTGTGCATGCAGAAGTTTTACTCACGGATTTCAAGTTGGCAGTTTTCCCCCGTCCAACCCTGTCTGCAAACACACTTTCCGGAACCCTGAATTCCATCATCACAGTTTCCCCATTTTCCACAGTTATCACAGGCTGAGAAAGAGAAATAGCAGAGAAAAACCAGATCTGAACAAAGCAGTTTGTTTTCTGAGTCTTTTAAATATTATAGGTGTTCTAATAATCCAAAATTGCACCTCAGGGGCTTAAAATAACATCTTTATGCAAGTTAGAAAAGCACAACATTAAGCTATATTCTTAAATGATTGTGTCCACATATTTATTCCATCACACGTGACACGTGTCGGCTGTGCTGAGCAGGCATGTTAGTATTATCTTTAACGTGCAACTTTAAAAAACCCAACTGTAAATATTAGTAATGGAACGATCACAGTGACTTTGACACCCGAAGCCCCCCTAACCATCACCCCAAAATCTACTAATTTCTGGGGTTTTTTCTGGGTGGAACTGCTAAATGTGGTCCAATTCCCCTTCCTGATCATTACACCAGGATGTTCAGTATCCCTCAGTTATGGACTTAATGAATGAAGATCAAACAAAAAGCTTTTTTTTGGAGGGGGGGTTATTGGTTAAAGAGTAACCCCGTGGTTATTTTTTGCTACCTGTGCAGTTGGTGCCATAATAACCAGCAGAACACTGATCGCAGGCACTTCCTTTGAAGCCTTTGTTGCAAGTGCATTTTCCAGAACCCAAAATTCCATCACTACAGTTACCATGGTTGTTACAGGGAGACTCTATCCCACCTGGACAAACTGAAAGATACAGAAAAACAGTCATTAAAAATGTGAAAGCAAAATGTTTATGAAGATTTTTCACTGAAAGCTCACATGGGTGTGCAGGTGACACAAAGGTTTGGGCCCAGGCCTCCGTTTACCACATTTAAAATGCTCTTGAGCTAAAACCTGAAGCCCAAATTAACACCGGAAGCTGTCTTCACAATACAAATGTGATTACTGGCTGAGCCACCAGCATGTGAATCAGTGAGAATAGACTTGTAATGTAACAAGCTGATCTACAACCAGTAACGTTAGCTTCTCCTTAAACTAACCACCAAAGGAAGAGGTTCTGACTAACACAGTATTCCACTGTAGTAGCCCACGGTATGCTCATGTGTTTAGTGTTGCTCCCAGCAAGACCTCACTCTCCTTCCTTACCTTGACAGTCTCGACCATAGTGGTTACCGCAGCACTTTTGAATCCAGGAGGGAAAGTAACACACCCTCCTACAGCCTTTCTGCACCATGGGACTATAGTGATAACTCAGAAAGGGGTTTGAGAAGCCCCTACGCCTCGGACGAATATCTAAACAATCTTCCCACCTTCCCTGCAAGAATGTAGAACTGGTATTAACCTTTCATCATACACAGTCGTCACACAATTGCAACTTATATATTGTAAAAGATATTTATATTTCTGGCACATGGCCAGGTAGTACCGTATCAACGTGTTTGAAGGGGCATGAAGAACGTCTATGGCATCGCCCACAGTGCCCCTGAGACATTATGAGCAAAGTACAAAACCATTTTAAGATCACAATAACATACTGGTGCAGCAAAATAAATGAATAAACGCAGTAATAAATCTGTTCCAAGGCACAAAAGTCGTACAACAAGACCCCTGAACTTCTGATCCGGTCAAGTTTTGTACAAGTTTACTCACATAAGTGGTCCTGTTCTCCAACATGTCACAATGGGCTCCCAGGCCTGGTGGCTCCAGTAACTGGTCTATACCATAGGCAAGGCCCTCTTGGAAAGTCATGTATCGATCCACAATCCTGGCTGCATCGTTGATCAATACAGCCCCCTGGAAACACACAAGACCCCACAAACAAAATAAGCACGTTTGAGCCATCACATGGGAGGAGTTGTCACGGCTGGGAAGTCATTCTCTCCGTCAATATCCCAGGTTTACACGGTCTGATTCAACCGGACTTTTATTCTGTAGCTTCTGTTGAAGTCAGGAAAAACATACAAATGGTTAAACATATATGTTTAAATAAATATAAACTATATAAAAACACTACCACCTTTTCAAAGGTTCCAGTAACCACACAGATATTGCGGCAGGGAGTTGCTTTATCCTTGCTTAGTGCAGTTGAGAAATATTTGCACATATTTTGCCCCTAATGATCGCTTTCAATATTTATTTACTAGGATTTATTACAATAAATATCTAAACACAAGTAAGATCATATGATGAAGACCAGAGGGAGGGAACCCGGTCCTCCTCCTGCTGGACTCCAGCCTGGTTTTCTCTCCTACCAGGTAATCGGCAGCTTTCACCTGGGATCCCCTGGAATGAAAACCTGTTAATGGATGCGTGAAGCCTTGATCCAAAGGGAAAAGTTGAACTAAGTGATGGGGTACCCCACAGTACCCTACTGTGGGGTACTGTGGGCTCTTTGAGGGATCAGGATCATTGAAAAACTTAAACATATGGCTGAGTTGTTGAGTTGTTTTTGAAAAATGGACCACTAGACCATGAAGATAAAAGTGCATGAGACATATCAAACAAATACAGCAGCATTCTGGTCCAGCTGGAACATCAGGGCAAACCAGTAATGTTCCAGTAGTTCCTCCCAGAGGTACCATTCCTGACCAACACTGGCCACTGAAGTCTGGGAACCCCCCACAGGAGCCGCAGGGCTGAAGATGCTCAGACGTAGCCATCATAATTTGGCCCAAGTTAAACTTGCTCAAATCCTTTTACCTGCTTCCAGAGCACCAGTCTGAGGACATAATGTTAACTGGTTGGCTGATACTGGTGTATCCCATGAGCCACGAGGAAGAAGACCTTCCTGAATAAGTGTGTTTCCATCCTGTGACTCCAACAGCTGATGAAAAAGCTTCTCAAGTCTGCATTTGATACCCACCAACGGTTGTTTTGGTGTCATGTTTAAATGTCATTAAAGCCAAATTAAATCTATTTTGTTTCTTTTTAATAGGAGAATGTTATAGATCTAATAAATATATTTATATAAAATGTGTCACCGCTTTGCTAGTAATTAGCTGAATGTTGCAAATCACCTGTAACCACTCACTTAAAGGCCATTAGTTGCCTTTTGTGTTAAAGTACATCTGGTTGTAATGTGCTCAGGCTCAATTGTGGTACTAAAAGTTAGAGCAGAACTCAGACTGTTGGGCCCATATCAAATGCACATTCTCCTTCCTTTCACACACAACTGATGGTTGGAATGACTTTTGTCTCCAGTTCATGGGTGTCATTTTTGATCTGGATGATGTCCAAGGAACCTGGATCTTGTTAAAGATCATGAGATTTGATTATGAGATTACCGTATTTTCCGGACTATAAATCACATTTTTTTCATTGTTTGTCAGGGGGTGCGACTTGTACTCCGGAGCGACTTAAATAAATACGTTATTACAGAATTTCACATGTTCGTTGTTTTCACACTGACAACCACTAGAGGGCGCTCTAGGCGCGTGTACTGAGGAACGAGTTCCTTTAGCAACGCAGAAGAAGAAGCGGCGCTTCGTCTATGTAGTTAGACTTAATTGTTTAGTAAACTTGCTCGGATGTTCTTTATGCTATAGTTATCTGAATAACTGTTAATATGTTACGTTAACAAAGCAGACACGTACTCAGTTCGTTGTGGGTCATGTAGCTGAATTTGTTATGTTAGCATACCGTAACCCTATTGCTAATCCATGCTAATTGCCTTTCAAGATGAAATGTATGTTCTTGGTCTCGGATTTTATCAAATAAATTTTCCCCCAAAATGCGACTTATAGTCCAGTGCGACTTATATATATCTATTTTTCTTCTTTATTATGCATTTTTTGGCTAGTGCGACTTAAACTCCGGAGCGACATATAGTCCAGAAAATACGGTAGCTTGTCTATGCATTCGTTACCACAAGGCTCGACCACAGTCGAACTTGTAGTTTGAACAACCCTTGGGTAGAAAGGACACTGTGCAGATCTGTTTACTCACCACCAGGGTCTTATCACAGCTGAACTTGATTTGGGATCCATGCATGGAGCGGAACTTTGAGGCATTTCCTGGCTGACTGAGACCCAACATCTGCACAAAACCAGAGAAAAAATCATCCACTTTCTCATATGACAACCTTAGCATATGCGTATACGAGCACACACGCAGTCTGAACATTACGTACATTATGATGCCCTAATGAGTTTATAAAGCTCTTAATATTTTGTCAAAGGAAGTTAGTTACATTAACATGATGTTTACCCGATCAGGACTTGACTATCATTCATATATCATTATATGTTACAAACATGTCCTCCATTTCCTATTGAAATGTGTGTTTTGGTGCCCCTTCATGTACCAGAGCACACAGACACACAAACACACCTTGGCATTGCGTATGACATGGGCTTTCACGATGGCGACCAGTTCGTCCCGGTGATCAGGGCTGGACAGCCAGCGCTGCCTTTCAGCTGGCAGAGAGCTCAGAGCCGCGTCTGTGGGCCACAACATGGTGAAAGGCTGGTGGATGACCATCGAGAAGACAGGGAGTAACCCCGCCTCCTAAACAAAGACAACAGTTACACGTTTATTAAATATCGTAGTTTAGTCACAATTGAATTGAGCGTGAGGTGTTGATCTTGTCTTTCTCTTACCTCCATTAATCTGTAGAAGCGGGTGTAGCCGTAAAAGGCAGCCGCTGAGGTTAAGTCCATCTAAACACAGATTGGGCGACAGCCCCCATGTGTGTTAGTCAAGTTCAACTCATCGGCAGTCGTTGATTGGCACGGGTCGAACCCCCAACGTACATACCTTGTCAGGCCGGACGACAGGTTTATCTTCCAAAGTGTAGGGTGTCAATAGTGCGCTGATGTGGTGAATGACTCCATTAAATGTTACGTAATCGCTCTGCACAATCCTGGATCTGTTGTTGATCCAGACAGAACCCTGCAAAGACAACGGCCGCGTAAAGACCCCCCACTTTAAGACCCCCCCCACTACAGACGGCGGCTTTATGAGCATTAAATTCATCTTTAGAGAGCTGCAGCTATGAAGCTAGTTGTTATTATTGATGCAGCAAAAACGAAAACCTACGCTATGTTAAGAAAGTGAAACACCAGAATAAATCAGGCGTCTTCCAGATTCTGCTGCGAAGTCAAACAAGCGCGTTTAGGTTAGTTATTTTTTTAATGTCCACAAAGCAGGCAGATTTTAAAAGTCTCTGTATTTACTGCAGGAAGTCGACCCTACCTGCTGCTGGCTGAAGTGTAACGTATGTCCTGACGTCGAGACCGCCACTTTGGTGGATTTGAGGTCCCTCAACCTTAGCAACTCACAGCTAACGATGTGGTAACGGACCAGCACATCAAGACGACCAGAACGTTTCCATTCCTCATACTAAAGACACACAAACTCACAGTTACTGTACATCCGGCATCACATTGGCCTATAAAGACGTTCCTACAGTCACTTCTGTAAATCAAGAAAAATATGTCGACAAAAAAATTGAATAATAATAATAATAGCGTGGACTTTTTATGGAATTGATAGAGATATGATGCACTCACAGAGGAAGCGTTGTTGAATTTCTCTAATGGGACGAAGATGGTGAAGGGTCCATCACCGTAAAGGCTACGAGAGTTGGATTTCTGAGGAAAAAACAAGCAGAACTATATTAAAAATATACTGTCGATGTACTAAAACTCCCGTCTGTGTAGGTTTGTCCTGGACTTGGATGTGCTTATATGTTTTCATGTGTATGCATTTAGAATGGAATGATTATGAATGACTCTATTTAAGATGTGGTCATGTGTATATTTAACATACATTTTAATAATACTATATATTTAAAGTGATAATATATAACTCACTATTAACATCCGATGGAAAAAGGAATTCTCCGACTGTCGTGACACCTCCTGAAAGACAGATAACACTGTGACGGGGAAAACAGGTGCGATCGGACATTAAATTGGACGTCAAAGGAATCGTGGCTCACAGAATAGGTGCTTCCAACACAGGTGAACCCGTCGCCCACGTAACCACTGAAGCAGGTACATTCCCTTTGTCCGGGCTGGATTTGCCTACATCGAGCGTGTTCACTGCAGCCGCCGTTGTCCTGTACAAGCCACAATTACTCTAGTTAACCTCCTAAATTTAACATTAGCTGCTGTAGAACTCTTTCAAAAGAATCAAGAACACGTTTTGGGTTTTTTTTTTATCATTCTCAGCCAGCCTCCTGCTCCCCATTCTGAATTTTAAAATAAATTCTTACAGTTTTTATTCCCTTTCAACTGAGGGATTTGGAATCTACCCTTCATTAGCGTATTGATAATGACAACGTAACGTCATTTACCTCAGTTACTTGCATCAGTTTTGCCTTGTTGCCTCTTTAAAAATCATATTAAGGCAATAAGCAAGCAATTTTTTAAAAATGTATTAAAATGGTTCACTGGTCTGTGGAGTTAATTCCATTTTAATTGATTGATTGCACTGATATATGATAAATAAGGAGATTTTGTCAAGTTCTTTTATCTGTATTGTTTAATAGAGATACTTTCCTCAATAAAGGGTCTCACAAATTCCAACCTAATGCAGAAGTTATGAAGGAAGGGGATTCTTTACTGGTTCTGCTGGACCTCACTGGTGCCTTTGATGTGACTGGGACTAAAGGGACAGTGTCTTGTGTCGCTAACACCTTTTCTTCTGCAGGTTTCTGCTCCTCTCTCTTTCTATGAGTGTGGTTTACTCTTGTTGAGGAGTTGCTGGAGGTTCGATCAAACACTTGGAGACGTGATTAATAACAGACGGTGAATCGATGCGGCACTATTAACACCATAAATACTCCGCCCAGATTGTTGTGTCTCACATGTTCATGGTCTTACTATCAATTCATATTGTTATTATTCTCCTTTCTGGTAGCATTTGTTTCTTCAGTTGTTTTTCTTTAACGTGTTCTTTGTCCTGTCTGCGTCTCAGGCGTAACACTTGTTATTCTCATGAAGGACGCTCAACATTCCTCACCACAGTTGAACCTGAACAGTACGCACCTGTAGGCAGATGTTGATCGCATAACAAAACTTCCCACTTCCTGCAAAGCCAAAGCGGCATTGGCAGGCTGTCTGGAGATGACAAGAGAGCAAAGAGAGGACATGTCAGTGACCAAACCAGGCAAAGAAGTTCTTTGTTCTCACATGTAAATCTCAACAACCGAATCATTTTCCTTCTATGTTTTGCTTAGTTGTCTGATGTAAAATCTAGTCAGGACACCAAAAAACACCTCTGTCTAAATCAAGGACTCACCCACATCAACACTGCCTTTGAGCTCTTTTTGTCTGGTGTCTCATTGTTGGAAAACACTCACAACACACTTAAATTTATACCTTTAAATTTCTCCACTTTTCAGAGACAGTTAGATTTGGTACCGGTCCTTTGACACCTTCACATTTGGTTATGTTGCAGCTTTTTAGGTAAAATAGACTCAACAAGTGTGCCTGTCTCCCCCTCCATCACTCCTCTCCTTCCTTCCTCCTGGAATCACTCGCCTGTTTCACGGCACCGATGGTGGGACCAAACAGGCGCTTGGACGGGTCAAATTCCACCACGATAATGAACAGTTTCACCTATGGGAAGCAATTGAAGGCTCCAACGTTGGTAGTTCCTCCACTTTAAGAACATCCAGCCCTGAAAAACTCTTGATACGCCCCCTTTGACACAGGGATTGTTCAAGAAGAGCTTAGGCTCTCTGAGGGAAGCTGGGACCACAGGTAGGAGAGGTGAGGACCCTCAGATCTTTCAGATCTCCCTCGGAACCCGGACCAGTCTGGGGTGCCAGCCAATCGAGGCCCAGTCTCATTGCCACCCAGCTGAGGATGTCATGCAGGACAGGTTGCGGTGAAGGAGCCGCCCCGCCGTGAGAACAGGTGGACCCTGATGGCTGACCGGGGAGGGGGGCACCACCTCTGACAGAAGTGAAAGAACCACACACTGCTGGGCAAGAGCAGGAGGGTCTCTTTAGTCTTCCCACTGCTAACATAGATGCCACGGTACCAGTAATCCTTAGTAGAACCGCCTTGACAAGGTCACAGGAGGTGGGTGGGAATTGAGCAATTGTGGGCGGAGACAGGTTAGGAGACATAAGCTGCGTGCCTCTCCAATGCCCGTGGTTGGGGGAATCGCTCTTGTCCTCTGAACAAGAGCGATTCTGTTGAGCCTGTTGAGAGCCGTACCACCGGCACACCTATACGTTCAGTGAAAACGTGGCCTACTTACAGTGTTGGCGCCCGTTCTGATGCACTCTGCTGACTTGTGACAGCCGCCATTGTTGACAAGGCAACCATCTATTTCTGGAAACCCACACAAACAAACAATAAAGAAAAAAATAATGCTTATGAGACATTAAGGACCACTTCTTCAATGCAGCAATTAACAAGACCCTTAATGTGCCTGATCTACATGAGGGTTGCGAGTATAAAAACATTTGCTAGCGCTCAAAGCAAGGATGTTATCTGTGAAATAGGGGCACGCGGTTCAATTAGCACATTTGCCCATGCAGAATATACAGTATGTAGCGTAGGCGAACGCACAAAATACTGGGAGGACATGCAGATGTGGTAATTCAGCACCAATGGGAGTTTTAAAACCTCGAACTGACTGTGGTCAGTGTTTTTTCGTCAATATTTAGCACGCAGGAAAGGCAGGTGCAGACGGATGCGGTCGTTGTGGCGAGAAGGAGGCGTAAGTGCAATGACAGAGGATGGCGAGAGAATCTCAGCACATCTGGACTGTCAGAAATAAAAATGGTTGAGACATGTTGTCTATCCAATGGCGTTTCAGCTGCTGGATCTCCAAAGGGCTGATTTAGAAAACATTTAATTTGGATCGTTCCAAATTGGCCGTTAGTGCCTCCCAGAATAGGTTTTGGTGCGTCTCCGTGGTTACAGCTAGTGGTGCAGGCAAAATTCTCATTTAAACTTGGCAGCCTGAATGACCTTTGCACCTGTTAAAGTAGATCATAGAAGATCCAATAGCACGGGCAAGTTTTTTGGTTTGCTCGTCGTTGGGATCTTAGTGGATGAGGCCCAAAGTGTTGGAATGCTGCCATATGCAAATTGGTGTCACATCATTTGTATTAGACTGATGAAGTATCTATAGAACATCGAGGTCAGATGACCTACCCAAGCACACGGTCCCGTCGCCGGTGTAGTCCTCTTTACAGGTGCAGCTTCTCTCCCCTGCTGACAGTTTGGTACAGGTGGCAAACTCTGAACACCCACCATTAGCCTGGCTACACATGTCCACCTCTGAGACAAAGAACATATCATGGAGTCATTTTAATCAATGTTGTTGTGTAGCCACAAATGCGTGTTGTGTCAGTCTGACCTTCACAGTGAGTGCCATTGCCTTGATAACCGGCAACACATGCACAGGACACGGTTAATCTTCGGGGTCCGTTGGCGCAGCTGCAGCAAAGGTCAAACCACAAAACAAAAAAAGACTCATTTAATAAACTAAAAAAAATAAATCACCTGAAGGGTCTTCTCAGGATATATTTCAAAATACCCTAGGTAGGTTTTAGATCAAAATATGGACCAGGTAGTGCAAAAACCTGTCCAGTGGATTTCCAACCCAAGAATGAGGTCTGGACCTTAACATGAGTTGGTCCCAAGGCTTGGATATTGAAACAAAAAGCTGCTGGACTCCATCAAGAAAGGTCATAATTCCACGCGTTGATCAATCATTATAGAAGTTAGTCGAACAAAACAGTGCTTTTAGGAATCCAAATGGCTCTTCAGGAACTTACTTGGCGTGCTCATCACAGATACCTCCACAGGCATCGTCCACAATCTCTGAGGTACAGACAGATACACATTTTATAGCTGCGTCGAGGAAATTTGGATTGCGGTATGATTATTTTTCACTCTCAGTCCATATTTTGGATCAAGCGTCTTACCCACAGAGCAGGAAGCTCCTTTCCAGCCTTTATAACACACACATCTGCCTGTTCCTTCCAGGCCGTCTGCACACTTCCCATGGTCACATGTACATTCTGCAACACACATCTGGGTTAACAAACGTCTCTCATCATCCGTCCTGCTGCTCTTTGACAAAGTAGGAGGTGAGTCTGTGGAACTGTTAGAGGTTCTCACAGGTAATAAGACATGTAATAAGACATGTAAATCTGTTCAAAGAGCTACATGCTTCTCTTTAATTGCTAGACACATGCTAGCTTGTTTATTGGAGATGCTACAGTGCATAGCATAATCAATATGAACACAATGTTAGACTTGACACTCCTCAGACTGGATTTCTTGATGTACATAACATAACAGTTGAAATGTATTTCTGTTATTAACTCCTTTCAATACCTACCAACAATGTTAGGGTTAGGAAGTAGTCTGGGTTCCTACTGGATACAAACCAGCTATAGTTTTAATTTGTTTTACCAGCTTGAGACATGTTTGTGTCTCCAGAATGTTCCTTACTTGAGGAGCAATTGACGCCATATCGTCCTGGTTCGCAGTCCTCACACGCGGTGCCGTGGAACCCTTCATAGCAACGGCACTCCCCACTCCCAAGACTTCCATCCTGACACTCCCCATGATTGGAGCACCAGTTGCCAACATCTCCGGGGCATTTAAAGCACTCATGGCCATAGTACCCAGGGCAACAGGAATAATCCTACAGAACAGACCACATGCTCGTTTTGTTATTGTGGTTCTATGTCAGGGGTGTCCAAACTTTTTGAGAGAGGGTCAAATTTGATAACGTGAAGATGCCCGGGGGCCAGTAGATCCTTCTGATGTTTTTTTAACCAGAAAAGTTACATGCAAATGTACACTATTATAAAACAATTTTCATTGTCACAATTCTCTTATTTTTCAAATGGCAGTGTAACCAAATATAAGCCACTCAGGCAGACGTGAACAACTCTAAAAACACAATTCTGCCTTTAATTCATATCTGGAGAGTCAGACAACATTGAACACTGAACTGTATGGAATACCTTAAATTTCTATGAGTTTGATAAATGTAATGCAAAGTTGTCTGTTATCATTCAAGTTTAAAACAAGTAAATTTTGCTCTTGTCTTTTACAAGATCTACAAAAAAGGAGGAATTACATTTTAGTGATTTATTTATTCTGTTAGTGCCAGCGGGCCATAAATAATACATTGTAAGACTGAAGTTGCGGGCCGTATGAAATCTTACCGCGGGCCGTGATTGGCCCCCGGGCCGGACTTTGGAAAATGCCTGTTCTATGTTTACAGCTGATTTGATATTTTGGAATCATTCAAAAGCGCTGGCGGTCAGGCTGGTTTACAATAAGCAGGTACAGCCCACCTGCACTCCAGCTATGAAAGAACTGGCATGTTTTCTAACTACTCACAATCATCCAAAATGAAGAGAGTCACTGTAATAACAGAGTCAACCAATGATCACAACATAGTCAAAGCACTAAGATTAGTGAGTGACAACAGACCGTCAGAACTCGAAGGCATTTGACGGTGCATCCCGGCACCGTTTTCAGCTTTGAGCCAACCCGTTTTCGGTATTTACAGTTGGGATACATGTTGGCTGGAAACTGTCCTTTGATCTGCAGGAAATCAGATGAATACACCGTCGAATATTTAAGGTCACTTGGCTGTGGAATATGTTATAAGATGGTAGGCAAGCAAATGTCTTACTGGTTTGTAACCAAATAGGCACAGAGGGCGTCCATCACAGTCTGTACACTTCCCCTAGAGACAAACACAAGGACAACAGCCTTCAAATAACAATAATGGACATGATTCAACTGTCAGTGTTGTTTTCATGTTGATTTTTCATCATTTGATTCACATGTTCATTTGTTACTACAGAGGATATGGAGGACGTGCAGCTTTGGCTGAGTTAGTCCAACAACTCGGAATAACAGTGAGTTCTTCTGAAGTACTTTGGGAAAACGAGCAATGACTGAATCACTGAAACGTGATAACTTAACGACTTTCCCCAGCACAACACCTCCATTCATGGAGGATTGGTTGCTGCCAGGTCTTGACTTCTTATTCTCAACTATTTGGGCCGTTTCCTCTTTCTTTTTTCTTTTTTTGCTATTCTGGGCTTACTCCTTTCAATTGTAGACTCAACAAATTGATGTCCTTCTCTTTTTCAGTGTCACGCTCATTTGATTTTGAGCTTGCGAGTACCAAACATATCCACCCCTAATGTGCCCCCCCCACTACAACAGCCTTAAGGGTGTTCTGAATGGTCTCGCTCCTCTGAAAACCAAAACCAACTCAAAGGGGAACTAGTCAAGTCAACTTTCATGAACTGAGAGGGCCTTTTATATTCTATTTTAAATGAACCCGGATGATCTTTAAATCATTGGTGAGATCATTGTGACAGCCAGAGAAGAACCATAGAAGACTAAAAACGACCCCCTGCAGTGATGGGTGATCAGTGGACTCCTCCCTTCATGCATTTTGCTGCACCAACATGAATTAGAACCTTATTACCTAAAACGTCTGTCGCCTCATGCTTACTTTGAGCTGCACGGTGACAGGTTTGCTGCATCGGTTGCGTTGAACTTGCAGCACGTCGGGGAGAACGAGGATGATGCCGTACTGGGTCTCCATAAAACTGGCAAAAGGCACGTCGTTCACACTTGTCTGGAAGACAAGGAAGTCATTTCACTGCTTTGAATCAGGTCAAGAAATCTTTTTAGACATTTAAACCTCTCAGTTCCTGATTTATTTTACCTGGTTTTTACTGTTTAAGTGGAACTGGACCTGGTAGTCAGCACCTAGCATCGTGCTCTTTAACATGCCATCCCATAGGTGGTCAGGGTAGAGGTGAACATTGGGAATCACATGATATTTCACCACACTGGAGTCCTGCAGACAGACAGAACCCAATCATCTGAGTCAATGAAGTGGAACATCATGAAAACTGTTCTTTCATGACAGAGCAGAAAGCTAAATATATATGGCACATTATGGTCTGCAATTCAGGAAATAGTGTAGAAATATTACCAGTATATTAGGTATATATATATATATATATAAATGTGGATTAATGGCTGCTCCTGTGGCGTGTGGGACCAAAGACCAATGCAGTATCATACCGTCTGATCATGCTGATATTTAGACTGGATTTATTACATGAACACTCATTTTACAGCTGACTGTTATAGATTTTATCCCTTTTTTCCTTTTGATCATTGTCAGGACATTACATCCTTTTATCTGGACCTACTAGGACAGAGGAATTGGTCCTGCTAAGGTACTTCTGGACCGCATCATCAGTGGGCAGCAGGAGGGTGTAATCAGAAAAATTCAGTTCATTTGACAGATTGTACATCTGTGAAGAAACACACACACACACACACACACACACACACAAATAAATACATAAATCAACAAATATCGAACACAAATACTGGCAACTCCAGAGAACCAACATATCTTACCAGAACATACTGTCTAAAGAGCGTGAAGTTGGAGGAAGAGTCGAGAAAAGTCAGCAACGTGGGCGGCTCGGGGGGAAGGTTTGAGAGCGGGAGGGTCAAAACCTGACCACACAAAATCAATGAAAATCCGAATTATCAATAAACAAGTGCATCAGCCATTGCAGGGGGCAGGTTTTCATCCCTCTCTTCCTCTGACGGACCTATAAAGCAGGCATACTTACACGGTCGATGATGTGGACGTAGCCATTGAGTGCAGGCAGATTGGGAGTGATTATTTGGGCATTCCCAATGCAGAGGCCCTGGAAAACAATGCACAGTTTCATCCCAGAAAAATTTGAGTCTTGTTGAGTGTACGTGCATGTGCACATGTACATACATACCCCCTTGCACTTGCTAATTTCCCAAGATGTGGGGGAAAATGTGTTCATGGTTGGTAGCTTGGTGCCAACCAGTCTGTCGAGGTCCTCTAGGGAATAGATCCCTTGAAGTAAGTGAGCGCTGAAACCAGAACCAAATATATGAAAATGTTCAGATTGAATCCCAAGATCACAGTTTGTTAAACAGAAACTGGATGGCACAAAAAAATCACCTCCTGTTGGAATTTGGACCACAGAAATTCAAATGAAAGGAACTCGTATAAATGCATTAACCTTATAAATGTTAGAGTACTTGAAAAGTAGCAATTACGGCATTTTCAAATACAGGACTGACCGAACAAGGAGTGGCAGGTGGTGTCGGGTCATCCAAAATGAGCTCGGAGTCAAGCTCAGGTTGAACATAGCTTCCTTGGACGGGATCAGCAATGTCAGGTTCCCACTAAGGTCGTCTGAAAAGTGTCTATAGTTCTGAAAACATGCACACATCACCAATGCTGCACTCTGAACAGTCACAGTCGCTGATGGTTTGCACTCTTTAGACAATGTAGTGTAGGTCCAGATCACAGAAAAGGCTCAAGGAGGAACAGTTCAGGATCAGCACCGACAACCGTTGCATTAAAACAGGATTTGACTTCACAGTAAGTCAAAAACAAGCTGGATAGATAGGAACACAGACACACCTGTGTCGCTCTTTGGAAATGGTACAGCTGTGGATTCATGTCCAGCTCCTGCAAGATAGAGAGATAGAAGAATGGATGGATGGATGGATGGATGGATGGATGGATGGATGGATGGATGGATGGATGGATGGATGGATGGATGGATGAAAGGATGGATGGATGGATGGATAGATGCTGGATGGATAGATGCTGGATGGATGGATGATGGGTGGATGGATGGATGGATGGATGGATGGATGGATGGATGGATGGATGATGGATGGATAGATGATGGATGGATGGATGGATGGATGGATGGATGGATGGATGGATGGATGGGTGGGTGAATGATGGATGGATGGATGGATGGATGGATGGATGATGGGTGGATGGATGGATGGATGGATGGATGGATGATGGATGGATGGATGGATGGATGGATGGATGGATGGATGGATGGATGGATGGATGGATGGATGGATGGATGGATGGATGGACGGACAGCCTGAGTGCTTACATCCTTTAAGGAGCCATAGCAGAGCGTTCCATCCCCAGCGTAGCCATCATGACAGGTACAGGTGACAGTTCCCTTTTCCTTGGGTTCACATTTGGCCTGAGAGAGTTACAACACACAGGATCGTGGGAATCGCACAGTTGGAGGCCGTGACGCATAAAAAGAAATGCTGCTTACAGCATACAGCACAAAAGATCAACACAGATGCTAGCTTTCTAGCAAGGACTTTATATTGCAATGTACATTTCATCTTTTTCCAGTTGTTCACTTCAGGGCCTGGTCTATTATCTGCATACGTTTCTCTCACACTCTTAAGTTCTCTCTAACTACGCCCTGTATGTGATCTTTGGTCGGTCTCTGAGACTTTTTTGTGACCAATTGTTTATTGTTCATTTGCATTATAGTCTTGTGTAAATACAACCTCAAAAACAAAGAAGCCACATCAAACATACACAAAGACCAAACCAAAGAAAGCACATCTGGTGACCCTCCCCTGACCTCCCTGGAACTCCAAGGTTAAAATCCACCCATCTTCTATCTGCAGTTCCTATAATGTCGCCGTTCCAGCTGGGTCCCTGTCGATCACTCATGCTTTCTTCTGTGCTGTGGCTGACCTTCATACCTCTGCTCTCCAAGTCATACCTCCACCTCCTCAGGTTCTCCTCCACCTACTCTCTGTACAGATCACAGTATCATCTGCAAACATAACAATCCAAGGAGATTCCTGTCTACCCTCACCTGTCAGCCTGCCTGTCAGCCAAGAAGGGGCTCAGGGCAAGTGAGATGGTAGCGTTTAAGTTCACTATGCCTGAGACAGAGCTGGGGGAGTGTCAGAGTGTTTCGCTCTCCTGTTTCATCAGGGGAGGGTTCAGTCAAGCTGTCACAGAACCTGACAGGACTTTAGCACACACCCGTTTAAACTGCTGCTCACAGTAATGGACAGCTATACGCTAAAATAGGAAAACCCACTCGCATCCAGGCAAGGATTAAATTGAACTCAGTGTGTGTGTGTGTGTGTGTGTGTGTATTTACCAATCCATGGCAGCCTCCATTGTTTGTAAGGCAGGAGTCAATGAGGTCACACAATATGCCATCCCCCATGTAACCTGATTTACACACACACTCGTGCTGCAAAACAAGTCATTCCGTCATAATGCAGTAGTTATTCCACAATCGTGTCGGCATGTGTGTGTGTGACAGAGGACAGTAAAATACAAAGGAAGTCCATGTACGTCTGTTTCCTATTAGATCACCTGTCCTGGTCCAATGTAGTTACAGTTGGCATTGGGGCTGCAGCTTCCTCGACTCTGCAGCTGACAGTTGTTGATCTCTACACACACTTTGCCATCACCGGTCCATCCTTCAATGCACACACACGATACGTTTCCTGGACCTGTGTACACACACCCAGCCTGCACAAAGGGAGTGCGGCAATGGAAAAGTTAATTTCAGGAAAACCAAGTTACAATATTTGTATTTTCCTGCAGACGTATTGGTGTCCAAAAGGAGGGCATCAAAAAGGTACGAACGTTCTGAAGGAGATTGGACAAACAAAAAACACAGTTAAACTGTTTCCTCCCTCCAAATCCTAAAACAGCTGATAGAAATTACTCGTTTGATCAAAATAATGCTAGTTTTGTGATTTTTCAACTATAAATTACAACTCTCAAAAAATTACAGGAAATATCTAATAATCACAGTGAAGCACCAAGACAACTGGACTTTAACAAAATATCCTACTTGATCTGGGGCAGAAATGGGACAGTAGGGAGTAGTAGGAAGGAGAGAACATTTGCCTCTCCTCATCTCCCATCTGGCTTATGGACTAGATTTGCCATTTCAGAGTCCTGTCCAATCATGGTAACATGAGGCAAAATTCACCAGAGGTTATTAGGTAGTGTAGCTCCTCAGGGTGGTAATATATGCAACACGGCCAGAAGGTTTGCTGTGACTCCAGGCAACAGCTTCTAGAGCATAGAGGTGCCAGGAGATGGGCCTTTACACCAGGACAGGTGTAGGCAGGCCGCCTACACCCAACCCCAACACCTCCATGTGAGCGGAAACACTGACAAGCAGGAGCTGTGCTTAGAGTCCAGCACTGTGGAGAGCACATTTGGAATCTGCTAGATACTGCTGTATTGGCAGAAACTGTGAAGCAAAGCACCCACCACTGCCCTATTCTCTCCAGTGAGAGAGTCTGGAGATGCTGTTTGGAAAGCTCCAATCTGGGCAACCTCCTCCAGCATGATGGGCTTGGCAGGGGTGCAGAGATGGTCCGGGGAGGCATCTCATTTGACAGGGCAAAGACTTCCACAAGAGGTACCCTGACAGAGAGTCTAAGAGATGACCGATGCCATAGGAAGGGATGATATCCAGCAGGGCCCTCTCATTAGGAGCATGTCCAGATGTTGGAGGGCATCCATACAGACAGACACATGGAGGACATGCAGAAGGCTGAGCCACATTATCTGTTGTAGTGGGAGAGTTTGTAGAAGCTGGATCAACTTTGATATCATTTTTCACTTTGAGTAAGAGTCTGAATCCAGTCCTTGTTGGGTTAATGAGTTGGGGTCCCACTGCTTGTTCTTGCATACTTTTGCTCCTGACTCATTTCTGTTGTATCGGTTCTAATCAGTCAATCAGTGTCGCCAATCTAATCACTTGCTGAATCACCAAAAGGACTTGTGGAAAGGAAACATATAAAGCGTACCACATGTCTTCAGAGGACAAAAAAATCAATAGATTTTTTTATGAGCAAGAGAGTACGATTTACATTACACAGAGTACGACTTACATTTTTGTCACAGCCGCCTTTATTGCTTTTCAGGCAGAGATTAACAGGCGAACAGGAGTGGCCGTCCCCCTCATATCCATCCCTACACACGCACCTGAAGAAAAAATATATAAAAGAGTTTAATTCAATTAGGAGAACAATAATCATTGGAAACATCATTTTAGGAGTGGTGGTAGTTCAGTCTATAGAGGACGGGGCCGCAAAGCTGAGGGTTCTGCGTTCAAACTTCAGTGCAGACAAAACTTGGGAGGCCTTCTGATAGTAGGGGCAGCACCAGGACACTGCTGAGGTACCCTTGAGCAAGGAACCAAACCCACAAATGCTCACCATGGGCCCTGGAGGAGCTGGCGAATCACTAGGGAAGGCACCAACCTTCACCCACATAGCGGCTGAGACAGGATCCAACATCCTCCCTATGACCCCCAAAAGGGATAAACTAGTCCCAAAGGAATATATTTTTCTCTGATCAGATTCGTCAGCCCCTCCTTGCAATACAAATTTGTTCTGCAGGTTAAAGCACAGATTAGCAGTGGGGTCGTAGAGGTCAACCTTTACAATGCTGGGAAGCATTGCACCGATATCCATAGAGACCCAAGCAGCAACAGACAATGCCAAATTATCGACAAAACCCTCTCTTTCACCGAGGAGCAAAAGCAAATCGAACCAGCTTGACTGTGTCCTGTTTCTTTTTAGAAGACGATGCATTGACACATTTAGGAGGACACTGAACCACAGACAGGAAACGAATGTCTCCAGGACATATCAACAAAGGATCAAAACTATACAGCGATCAACAATAAGTCTGTTAGGAAAGACCGCAGGCTGCAAAAATATTGTGTGGCAGGAAAACCCCTTTAAAGAAGCTTTGCCTCAAAAACATGACATCCCTATTAACTTAGACAGAGCACCCATAGACAAAACTGCTCTAGTCCAAGGACAAATCAATAAAGCATGAGCAGAACTACCCAGCACAGGACAGAGGGAGGGAGCTGGCTTAGAGCTTTTTCTTATTTTTTTTAAATATTCTATTCTTAATTACTTGCTTTAGAATTGCATAGAATTATTTTGGTTAGTATTGATGGTGTTGAACTACTTACAACAATGATATTAAGGATGAAATAAAATAATGTTAAGTTAACAAAGTTAGTGATACACAACAGGATGTAAACTAAATTTTGATCATCTTACTTGGTGTTTAGCTCTTCATAAACACAGTATGCATGGATGTGACAGTGCGCATGCAACCCGTCAGAGTTGCACGGTGTGACCATCTTATCACAGTTGTCTCCAGAATACCCCTCCAAACACGATCCTCTCCGACACACACCTCCACTGCCTGGACGGTTGTCACACACCCCATGGACACAGCTGCACTCTACAGAGAAGGAAACATGCTCCTTGTTGGATCAATAACACAAAAATAACGGTCCTCTGCGAAGGACCCCAGTGGAACATTTTCACGTTGCTTGTATAGAGCAACATTCTAAAGGCCACTGGTTCTGAAAATGTGGTCTGCATTTGTGTCTGAGACTGATAGCTGTCAATTTAACATTTTACAATATAGTTGTAAGGGACCCCAAATGATCATGTCACTTATAACTAGCTTTCCTCGCATTTAGCTAAATGAGAAAAGTAATTTACCCACATAAATGAAAGTTGTGTGAAAGTATAAAAGAAAGGGAAAATGTGAATATAAATATTATATAAAACTATAAGTGTTGATCTAATTACATATAAATATACACAATAATAATAATCATGCATTATACATTATTTGATGGTGCGCTGGTAGACTGCCACATCATTTTTATCATATTTTAAGTGGGAAACGTAGCACAAATAGGTGTAGACACAGCTAGGGTAAAACCGGGTGCTTCAGCTTTCACTCCAGCATTGTTCCCAGATCCAGGATCAGGTGTGAGAGGGCTGTTCTGAGGTCTTTGGGCCCGCGTGACTGAAATGGGCGACGAACTGTCTGAGGCCGAGCTTTAGTTTTACACTTGGCGAGACATTTACCATTTACAATTATATTTAACAGTTATATTCATATATGAATAGTACATAATATTTAGATCTGCATTTCACATTTATATTTATACATATTTAACTAACTGCAAGAAAACTAGTTGTTATTAACATTTTTAAATTTGTTAACATGCATCAGCCAGCTGGAACATGTGCAAAACTCGTCTGTTAACATGGTAAACAATGCACCCATGGAAAAGGCACAAATGCCGACACGATTATGTCGCTATCCTTTCGAAACAAAAGGCCGTCGGTCAGAAGATTTTTGCAGTTTGAACGATGCATGTTTGAACTAAGCATTGACTATGACAGGAAAAATTCCACTGCTAATTGCAAAATGGATACATCAGGAATGCAGTTATAATGGTGCAGTAGATGACAATAAGTGGGAATACGTTTCTTTCCCCCCGTCACCGACGTCATTACCTTCATCACAGTTCTCTCCATGCTTGGATGGATCCACACAGATGTGGCAGGCGACGCCCTTGAAGGCTTCATGACAGCTGCAGGAGCCGTTGCCGCTGATACCATCTAAACACTGCCCATGAAAACTGGATCAACATGTGACCGAGAAAGCACACTTCTGTTGAGATAATGTTTGTCTTTGTGCACCTTTCCCTTGTCATAGCAGGGGTGCTGGAATCCACCAATACAGGGTTTACAGTCTGGGCCATAGAAACCTTTACAACACTGGGGCAACTGGAGCACATCCACAGATACAAGCATCAAGAATAAATGACAATTAATCAATGTAATCTATAGTTAATGATCAAATCTGTGATCCAATAATATCAAAATCTGAAAAATCTTCACATCTCTTCCAATTAAAGTACTGGTTAGCACAAAATAGTGGTTTTACTCAATTCATTATTTAGGTCAGCATACGAAATTGTTTTGGGTTGTTAGCAGCAGTAATAGTGGTATTTATAAAGTTAAGCTAATTTTTGGGGGGTGGCTGTAAATCAAATAAAGTGTTGTTACACAGTGAATCTTTTCATTCAATGCTCACCTGTCTCGTAATGTTGCAGAATTTTGCACAGCCAGTGGAGGACTTTGGTCTGAGTGGAGAACTCATGTAGTCACAACCGATCTGATGACGGTCCTGGAGACGAGATTTGCAGTTTCGCCTCATCACGTGTTACATGACCAATTACAAAACCCAGTTTAAAAAAAAATCAACACAAACTTTGATCTCAGTGGGTCTGGAGCACTTCTGTTTGTGTGTGAGTGATGGTACTGGGACTTTTTAACGTGTCCACAACTAAAATATATGACTGAGGACACTCTCTGAGTACAGATGTTCACAGTAAAAGAACACACAATGAAGGGGACCTGGACACTGAGCATTCAAAGGGCCTATAAATGTGCAAAGCCACTCAATAAACAAGAGATTAGAGGAGTGCCGTTATTTTGATAATAATGGTGTGTTTTACCATTCCACTGCTATCATCTGGACACTCCGTCTCATTGAGAAAGCTGCAGTGAACACAGGGACCCTAGACACACACAAACACACACACAAAGTTAATTCATTCCTCTCAACAGATTTACAATTGAATAAGACAAAGGACAAAAATGAAGGGACATCTAACCACAAGTGTCGATATCAAAAGAAGCGACGTGCAAAGTGACTAATTGTGCAGGCAATGATTATGCAAACACTTATATAGTCCAGCTCAGCTTAGTTCCTCCAGAGTGACATGATTTAGAGTTAGGGCTAAGGCTAGGGCTAGGGCTAGGGCGAGGGTTAGGGTTAGGGCTAGGGCTAGGGCTAGGGTTGGGGCTAGGGTTACGCTAGGGTTAGGGCTAGGGTTGGGGCTACGGTTAGAGTTAGGGTTAGAGTTAGGGTTAGGGCTAGGGTTAGAGTTAGGGTTAGGGCTAGGGTTAGAGTTAGGGTTAGGGTTATGGCTAGGGTTAGAGCTAGGGTTAGGGATAGGGTTGGGGTTAGGGTTAGGGTTATGGCTAGGGTTAGGGCTAGGGTTAGGGCTAGGGTTAGGTTTATGGCTAGGGTTAAGGTTAGGGATAGGGATAGGGATAGGGTTGGGGTTAGGGGTTAGGGTTAGGGTTAACCCTAAACCCTAAGGTTCCATCTGCTCACCAGGATGATGATACTCTTGGTGATATCGCAGCGGTGAGGCAGGATAGGAAGGATGGAAGGTGGGTACAGCAGCCCATCAATCATATGGATAATCCCGTTTGATGCCATAATGTTGGCACTCTCCAGAGGAACGGCCTTCTCACCTAACAGGATCTTTCCCTGGGGAAAGGAGAAGGACGGCACATCTATTTCAACAGAATGGGTGGACGTATAGAATTAGGGCACTGCGAAGATAGACTTACACTGTCAGAAACGGTGATGGAAACAAGCTGATTGGCCATCGTCTTTATTTGGGGGATGGTAACCAAGTCATCGGTGGTCATCTACACGTTAAAAATAACGACAAGCTAAAAATAATGACAAGCTAGACCATCGAACGGTTCAAATTATGAAGTAACAACTTTGCGCGTAATATAAACCCAACTTTAAACCTTGTTGAGCTCTGTTCTGGTTTTTTCCTGATGGTGTTATTGACCTCTGATGATGCATTTTACATCAATAATCATTTAAATGATTTATTAAATTCACCATTAACCAAACTTGCCCCTGCTTCATCCCCAGGAGTTTGGGCGAGCAGGTTTAATGTCTTCAAGTGGTAAGTGAATATTCACAATAGACAAACTTGTAGAAAGGAAAGGAAGATAAAAAGACATCTCGGCAGAAAAGGTGTGATACTCACAACAGCCTGGGAGAAAACATGGTGTCTCAGAAGTTCCTGTAACTTGTGTTTGGCCTGTAAATGTACAAAATATACGGAAATGTTCTGGTTGTTACATGCTTCTTTACATGTAGTCTAAATGTCTGGTAGGAGCTGGTAATGCGTAGTGTAAAATGATCAGCCATACATCAGTCAGCATGTACAGGATGCTACCATCTCGTGCTCGGTCCACCGCCTGGTTGGTGGGAACGAACACAGTCAGGGGTCCTGGACCCTGCAGAGGAGGGGGTGAACCACAGTTCTGCAAAGACAGAAAGAAATTTGACTGGATTTAACAATGTTCCCCCAACTTCTGTTAACTGTGTCTCATTTGAGTGTTGGAGCTACAGAGCTACCTCGTCACAGTTCATAATTCAACTGAAAGTTATCTTCATTATCTTGTCCAAAAAAACGGTTCATAAAAATATCTGGTTATTAGCTGTACAATTATTTAAAGGTCAAATATGTATGCATTTACAATAAAAATGGAGTAAGTCTAGACTTTTGTCCTCGTCCTGACCAATAATCTATTAGAATAAGAAAGAAATCAGAAAGATTTCCTATTGTTGTTCTTTAATTTTTAGTTAAAGATTTAGTTAAAGATCCACAAAGATGGCTAAATTTATGTTACATTCTGCCGTCATCATGAACATTTGACCTCATTTCAAAACTAAGCTAACTACTAACTACTTTACTGCTTAATTACACAGAACCTTTAATGTTGTTGCAACAATGATTTAAAAGTTCTCATCATCCAAGAAATACTCACATCGACCAGTGAAAGGAAGCGATTGAATTTGTCATCCGTCTTCAAAATGTCTCTAATCGTTTTGTCGGCAAACTAGACACAAACAGACACATAACACATGTATAGTTTTTGTAGGAGTTGACCAGCACTGATAATACTGATTATATACAGTATATATATACAGTATGTGTGTGTGTGTGTGTGACCATGGAGTCACCTGTTCATCCCGAAGGGCTTTGTTTGAAGGCATGCTTGTGATGGGCTGGTCAATGATGTGTATGATCCCATTGGCTGCTGGCACATCCTCCTGGATGACTGAGAACAGTCGCAGGGGCTCATGCATGAGGATGAACTTCTACAAACAAAACCCATGGAAACAAAAGTCTGTGAGGGTTCCTGGGTTGGGATTTATGGTGATTATTGTGGTTGTCAGTAGGTGTAGTAGCTTTAAAACATCTGTTTTGAAGCATATTTAGTAGTTTCAGGAGGTCATTTCAATTTTTGGTAGTTGAGAGTTAAAGTAGGACCTTGTTTCCTTTGCTCCTAAATTTTGCTCCTCCATAAAGATCAAAGTCGCGTCCCTCCAGATTTTTATAGAGGTGCTGACCCAGGATCAGATGGTTTTTACATACCAGTTCGTCATTAAGGCCCTGCATCGATTTAAAACAAAAACAAAAACAAGAACATTTAATGAATCATCTCCATTGTTCTTGGTAGTTATTAGAACTACTTTGATTTAAACAAGAGATAACACGTTTCTTGGCAACTCCAGTCATTTGCGAGATGGAGCGCAGCAATGAAATCCAGTGTTCCTGGTTCCTGTTGAGAAAGAGGTGCTGCTTCAGACGTCAGCTTACAGTGAGGGGTTTTCTGAGCAGAGGGATGAAAACTGTGAAGGGTCCGTTGTGATTCAGCAGCAGGGAACAGCCATTCTCTAAAACACACACACAAAAACATCACTGAGCTCGGGGGTGAACGCTTGTTGCACCGGTACTGGTGCAACTTTAAGTGCACGGCAGGGTAAAACCTCCCAAACACACTATAAAGAGGGTAAAAACAAAGGCTTTTGGCCTGTGTTGGCAGTAATATTTATGTTTAAATAATATGGCCACTCAACACTTTTAAACTCCTCAGATTGATAATGCTCACATGTACAATCCCAATTTAAAGCAACATTCTTGATGTTTGTTTGTTGTTTTCTTTACCAAATAAGTCAACTGCACCACTCAGGTTGTGTCTTTGGCTTCCAGCGCGGTCCAGTTCGATCAAGCGGTCCATGATGTTACCGTAGCAACGGTAGCCATCACCAATCTGATCTGCATCACACTCGCACCTGGAAACGGGTTTAGGATGTAGTATTAACTGGTAGACATACACAAATGTGCTGGACGAACGTATCTGACCACCGACCACGGTCACGTGTTTGCCACCACTTCTCCAAATCAACAGTAGTAACCTGATGTTTGGATGCTAGATGCTCGTCAAGACGGCTCGCCAGCTAACCTGCTATCTAGACGGATGAAGAAATTCTAAATTCAAGCTAGTTGAATTAAAGGTCAGCTTGCAAAACCAACTGATGGATGCATCATCCTCTTAATTGAGAATGTGTAACAGTTGTAACGCTGATTGTTTGGCAACATTGATTGTTTTTTTTTTAACTTTAATTCAAGTTAAAGGTGGACGTTGAGAGCTGTAACAGTCTGACTTTCAGTGTTATATTGTTGTTTTGGTTTTTCAGGTCCGAGATCAGAAGTTGCCCTCTTGTTTTATGGCAAACAACAAGATAATTCATCAATGTTGTGAATACTGATAACACTGCTGATATTGATATGGCTTCGGCTCTTTGTCTAAATTAATTTTATTCCCACTCCCAAGAAGATTTGCTGTTAAACCAAATACTGAGAAAAGGGCATGAATGCTTCTGTGATACCTGTAAAACAACAGACAAATAGACAGTTCATTTTCTTTTTGACTGTGTCTTTCTGGTGTATCGAGTGTAGATTGATAAGGGACTATTTGATTATTGGGGCTCTCGTGGGGCAGTGGTTTGGTTTTTGGTGTTTTACCTTGCTTGTCCATCGAGTCCAGTTCTACAGACAGCTGTGGAGTGACACGTGTCTTTTTTACAGGCAGAGACGAGCTGGCAACCAAACTCAGCGCTGCCGCGAATGGGAGATAAGCCGAGCATGCATTCACAGCTGGACTGTGAGAGACATAGAGAGAGAGACAGAGACAGGGAGGGAGAGAGAGAGAGAGAGACAGGGAGTGAGAGAGAGACATAGAGAGAGACAGGGAGTGAGAGAGAGGCACAGAGAGAGAGAAAAAGACAGGGAGTGAGAGACAGAGACAGGGAGTGAGAGAGAGACAGGGAGTGAGAGAGAGACATAGAGAGAGAGACAGGGAGTGAGTGAGAGACAGGGAGTGAGAGAGAGACATAGAGAGAGAGACAGGGAGTGAGAGAGAGACACAGAGAGAGAGAAAAAGACAGGGAGTGAGAGAGAGAGACAGAGACAGGGAGTGAGAGAGAGAGACAGAGACAGGGAGTGAGAGAGAGACAGGGAGTGAGAGAGAGACATAGAGAGAGAGACAGGGAGTGAGAGAGAGACATAGAGAGAGAGACAGGGAGTGAGAGAGACACAGAGAGAGAGAAAAAGACAGGGAGTGAGAGAGAGAGACAGAGACAGAGACAGGGAGTGAGAGAGAGAGACAGAGACAGGGAGTGAAAGAGAGACATAGAGAGAGAGACAGGGAGTGAGAGAGAGACACAGGGAGAGAGACAGATATAGGGAGTGAGAGAGAGACAACGAGAGAGAGAGAGACTGTTTTGTCTGGTCAATAGTCTGTTGTGATTAGCATTGATTCTTTGTGGTATTTCTTTATATGTTAGCTTAAAGTCCTGATTCTGTCAGAACTCCAAACCTTGTTGGGTCCCTTGAAGACGCAGTAAGTGGAGTTGAAGGGACACCCTCCGTTGTCCTTGGAGCAGGGGTTTATGGGTATACAGATCTTGCCGTTACCCTCATAGTCCTGCTTACAGGAGCAGCTGACTTTTGACTCCTTTATGGAGCACTGGCCGTTTACGTGGCAGTCCTTCGCTGAACAGACACCTGAACGGGAAAACCTTTTAAAATGAAGTCCTCCCTACAAATGATGATGCTGTGATGTCACCCATGTGAAAGGGAGATGCTTCCTCACTTCCGCACTTTCCGTTTGCTGTCTTCCTGTACCCTGGCAAGCATTCACAGAAGGTGGCCTCTCGCTCTTCTTTACAGTATGAGTAGGGTTTGCAGTTACTGCACTCAGTGGTCACTGCCAAAAACAGTACACAATAAGAGTTCACCGTGGCAACCAGCGACTTTCAAAACAAAACACGGGTCAAAACACAGAAAAGATCACCTCAGGAGAGAAATAAAACAACACGTTAGCTGGTTACTATTAATTATGGAAGTTCTTAATAAGACTCTAAATAAGGCTGATGCTCGGCTGGATACATGGGATGGATGCAGGCCCACTGGAGTCGCCCACTGTCGCCTTTCTGCTGTTTTGAGAAGCTTTTTGACCTTCAAGGCTGTCCAGCTGCTCTTCAAACAAGCAGAGGAGACCTTTCAGCAGGAGATCTCACTGCCCTCGATGCACTATTGTCTGCTCACGTAAGTAAAAAGTCATCAGCGTGTTGAGGGCACTAAAACCTAATCAGGTCTAAAAATATGAAACCTGAAACCTGGTGGGACACATCTCCAAAGCCTCAGCCATGGTCGGTATTCATCAGTGGTGGAACAGTGGGTAACCAGTGACAGGGTGATGGGCGACCCTCATTAGAATTAAACTGTGATTAATTACCCAACAGCTCACATGCTCTATAATGTGGTCTGCGGTTTTTAGAAGGGTGTAAAATCCAGATTTACCTCGGTCACAGCGTGGTCCGCTGTACGGTGGTTGACACAGACACTGTCCATCACCCTCAGAACCGGTGTTACACACTCCATGCTCACAGTCACACTCTGTACACACAAAAACACAAAAAACTATAGGTAGAAACTCCAAGAATAGTTCCTAGGGAACGTGAAGGTATTTTCTTATTGAAATACTGACATATTTTTGCTGTGAATGTATGAAGTATACCTTTATCACAATTCTTTCCATAAAAGTTTGGCTTTGCACAGTCCTGACAGGCAAATCCAGAGAATCCCTCCTAAAAGGAGAGATTGGTAAATAATTATGAACACCTTCTAAATCCCTCACAAGTCATAAATCTCTAATCCTGCTTCTACGTTGCACAGCAGTCTGGTTGTCTGGTCAAACTAGTAACTTTGCATTAAAAACTACAAATCCCTAAATGCATCACTGCCCAATAGGATCATTAACCAAAGCTATGGAATTTAAGTCTTTGGTGAACAATGGCAGACCCTGAAGACGGAGGACACTAACTTCACAAATGCAGGTGCCGTTGCCGCTGTGTCCATCCAAACAGGTTCCGTGTGAGTTACAGGTCTTCCCTGACCAGCTTGGACAGGCTGCAAATAAACAGCTAAACGTTATCGGATCATTCTGCTTGTATATGAGGATGTAGGTTAGGTTAGAGTAGGTTAGGTTAGGTTAAGATAGGTTGGGTTGGGTTGGATTAGGTTAAGATAGGTTAGGTTAGGTTGGATTAGGGTAGGGTATGTTGGGTTGGGATAGGTTAGGGTAGGTTAGGTTGGGTTGGGTTAGGGTTAGGTTAGGGTAGGGTAGGGTAGGGTAGGTTAGGTTAGAGTAGGGTAGGGTGGGTTAGGTTAGGTTAAGATAGGTTGGGTTAGGTTGGATTAGGGTAGGTTAGGTTAGGTTGGGTTAGGGTAGGGTAGGGTAGAGTAGGGTAGGGTAGGTTAGGTTAGGTTATATTAGGTTAGGTTAGGTTAGGTTGGGGTAGGGTAGGTTAGGTTGGGGTAGGGTAGGGTCGGTTAGATTGGGTTAGGTTAAGATAGGTTGGGTTGGTTGGATTAGGGTAGGTTAGGTTAGAGTAGGGTAGAGGAGGGTTAGGTTAGGTTAAGATAGGTTGGGTTGGGTTGGATTAGGTTAAATAGGTTAGGTTGGATTAGGATAGGGTAGGTTGGGTTGGGATAGGTTAGTGTAGGTTAGGTTGGGTTGGGTTAGGGGTTAGGTTAGGTTAGGGTAGAGTAGGGTAGGGTGGGTTAGGTTAAGATAGGTTGGGTTAGGTTGGATTAGGGTAGGTTAGGTTGGGTTAGGGTAGGGTAGAGTAGGGTAGGTTAGGTTGGGGTAGGGTAGGGTAGGTTAGATTGGGTTAGGTTAAGATAGGTTAGTTTAGGCTTGGTTAGGTTAGGTTAGGTTGGGGTAGGGTAGGTTAGGTTAGGGTAGGTTGGATTAGGTTAAATTGGGTTAGGTTAGGGCGGGTTAATGTTCCAGTTGAAATCTGTTTCTCTCTCTGTATATTCTATCCTTTCCCACACACTCACCTCCTCCCCCTTAAATGCATAATCATCTCTTTCCTTTACTTGGCTCTAATTGCATCCTGCTGCTTCCTTGTACTGTATATATCAGCCCTTCCTCTGAGTGCTGGGTTGATTATCAGCGCAACATTGTAGTCTTCTGTTTACTGTTGAATGGTTCAATTAGCTGAAGTCTTGAGTTGCCCTTAGTGATTTGAAACTGGTACGATTATGTGGACTCACTACTGTGTAATTTAATAAATAAAATGAAACTCTTTCCGGGCCTTGGATCTGTTTTTGGAGTCATCTGTCTATATGTTGTCAGTATGATCTTGCCAAAATAGGTTACACAAATTTAGTTTGCAAGATTTTACAAGCCTGGAACCCACAGGCAGAAGGAACAGTATTTATACAGTATTTATATGATAAAAAGAAGTGAAAGGATTTGCAAAAGACAGCCTTTTACATGATGTTGGGGAATAAAAGTGTCTCCTAATCAACCATCAACAAGAAAATCTCAGCCTCTGCGCCGTAACTCATCAGTCACCCCTGATCCAGCTCTGTTTCCAGGTGGTTACCCTGAAAACATCCTGCTTCATCTCTACCAAGCCGGGCCACATCTGCTGATTTGGGGGTATCGGTGGTTAATGCATCAAAACTGCTGCATTGGCTTGTCCGCAGGAAGCATGGCAGGAAATGTTCCTCCCCCTTTTGTTCCTGGCACAATACCAGAGCAAGAAAGTCCTTCAGATATGCCACCCCCCCCCCCAACCCCCACCCCGCAGATCTGTTAGACTTTTTTAGCCAGGCAAATATAACGGCTGAATTAGTTCCACATCAAACCCTCACACCTAATAAATCCTAAAGCAACTCAAATCACAGACAAGTTCAAATTGGGGGGTCTCGCCTCAACTGTCAGTAACTGATATTATGTTAGGAGAGTGGGGGAGACCATTTAAAAACCAAACCAAGACCAACATAATGACATTTCTCTCCAGGATGCATTCACGCCCTGACAGGCTCTGTCAAATATTCAACATTATTACATTTAAATGAGCTAATCCTGAATTTGAGGGGCTCTTTTTAATAAAATCTGTACAAACTAGCACTCTGTTTGTTCAGCTTTACCAGTGGTCTACAGTTTGCTACATGCACGGCCTTTGAATCATCTTTAACCTCTCAAATCTGCATTCACCCATCTACACTAAAGGCATATTATTAGAGGGACTGTTGGCTCCTATAAAAATCCCTATTTGGATCACATCCAGCTATTTGTAAAGGTTTCTACAGTCCAATTTCAGCCCAAAAGCCTCATTAGGAAATTTCAGAGTGATGTTGAGTATACATTCAGGTGAACATGTACGTGAGCGTGTGGTTCTTACCAAGGCACAGAGGTCCCCAGTGTTGTGGGCAGCATACTGGCTTCAAATAACTCCTCACACAGATGTGCTGACACCCGTCCAGCTCCATCTCTCTGCCGCCGATTTGGACCACATAACTGGGAACATGAGGCGAGGACAGCACCGAATTTACACCATCTTTAATTGCAGTTCTTAGCAAACAGTCGGGTGAGTTCAGGTATTTCACACTTGATGATTTGTGGTGCAGTGTAGCAGTGGCAAAATGTAAAAAGTCCCTGTACAGTGGGCTCGTAAAGTTTGTCACTGTTGTAAACTTTACATTCCTTGACTTTTGGTGCCTACCTGCAGTTAGCTGTGCCCACGCTGCTGGAGCCACGAGGGCAGCTGCTTGCCGTGCATGCAGCCCAGGACGTGCAGAGGCTGTGGGACGTCTCCAACTGTGGGACATCGCACCGTCCAGCAGTACCAGTCTGAGGACAAACGTTGATGTATGTAAAGGTTTCTTTGAATCTAAAGCACATTTGAAAAAATGAGAAGAGGCCGGAGGTGTCTTACCTGTTCTTGGAGTGAAACCTGCAGATGCAACAACACCAGCAGCAGCATGGTTAAAAAAAAAAAAAGTCCAATCCACAGTGGAAAACAAATCCAACGGATCACAGAAGAAGGCGATGTTGATAATAAAGCATCTGTGTTCTCTGGACTTTGTTTCTCTCTCTAATGGAGTCTGACTCAAACACAAAATGGTGTACAACAATAACTAAATCACACAAATAACGGCAGCTCAACGAAGACTGAAAACATGAAAACTACAAGCACCTAAAAAGAATTGAAGCTCCAACTTTGAAATCATGGACAGTAACCCTTTCTTAATGTTAGGTTGATCCCAAAAAGCGGGAGCTGTTGCTGTCGTCTTGTTCTTTTTTGGAACAGAGTGAAAGCTCCATGAGCGACTGACACCTCCCAGCAGGGGTCATCTCCACCTACTGCTTCCTGAGAGTGCCAGCAGCAAGGCTACGGTGGCTGTAGTGGCCGTGTGGCCGGCTCAGCTGCACAAAAATCCCTCATTCTGGATCCAAAAAAGTAATATGGATTGACTCAACATTCTCTTCTGAGACTGTTGTGGCCTACAGTTACCAATATTAACCAAAAGTTGCAGTCTTTTGTAGCAATACACATACCAACCAGGTTTATTTAATCCCTCTCTGAATGCTTCACAGAACAAAATCACCTTTGTCTATTCTAATTTACCGTATATAGGAGTGTGTGTGAGTGTGTGGTACAGTCCTTCTTTATAACCCTCATTTGGAATCATGGAATAAGACTTCCAGAGCAAGAATTTTCCAACTTCCTCTATGATGGCGAGGGGAAGAGTCAACCTTTCTGAATGTTCACCAGCAGTTTGAGGGAAGTGAAGCTCAGTTGAATATGATTCTGATTGTATAAATCGTTCTGTTAATGGAATTTAATTTTCTTCAATTCTTCTGTCTCCGCTGCTCCAGTTTTCATTTGGCTACTTAATAATCAGATTTTATGATAATCCAATTGAGTTTAAAAGCCCAAGTAAATAACAGCTTGAATCATGCCTGAGAGGAGAAGTGGGAAAAAGCCTTATCTGCTCTTGACAAGAGCTTTTGGAGGATTTGCCCTCCTGCCGATCCCGGCGAGAGCTGGCCTTATCCGGTGACGCTGCAGTTTTGGTCTGTTTCCTGGAATGCAAAGAAACAACTGTGAAAACAGAACGACTGCATTTTCCTTTTTGACAGAGAAGCAAATCTGAGGTCAAACGGAATGTTGTTGGTTTTTAAAAAAACAGAAGGCTGCATAAAAGCAGGAAGCTGCTGAGCACAGGATCTTCAACATTTTGTCAGATTCTTCAGTGGAAAGTCTTTACACCTCACCCCGCTCATCCTATTTATGTCAAGATAGACGACCCCCCTGGTGTCATAGATTGAAATTAAAGGTTTTTGACCTGGTTGGCGTATCCATATGATGCATTTTATGAAAAATATGAAACCTGTAATGATTATTTGTGGTTATTTCTTGGATTAATACTCACTTTGTATTTAGCTTCCATCCAGGCCGGTCCTTTGGATGTGTCTTCTTGTGCTGTCAAACCTCTCACCACCCTCATATGTGCCTCCTTCTCCTCCCTGTTCTGTTTCATCTGTGTTCTGAATCTCCCGTTGCCTTAGTCTGGCTCAGGACACTGGTCTCCAGCTGGCCCCCAATGCTGGCTGGCTCCTGGGCTGTTCCAGAGTGGGCCTGACTTCTGCCATTTACAGCTCCATTGGCTTTCAAGTATTTTTTTTTCTTTGCAAGAAATCAGACCGAATAAGATCCGAAAGTCAGTGACTTAAGTCTGTAGGGGCCACACAGAGTGCTCACTGCAGGAACATTATTTATCCCTATCATCATGTGTCATGTTTTTAAAGTCATTGTGTGTACTAAAATTTATTTTTACAAATTCATTGACTTATGAGGAAAATATCTTGTAAATGCACAGATACGGGTGCTGGTTGGAACTTCTTCTTTATTTCCATTTTTGCTTAGCTTACCATAATCAGACCATTGCTTAAAATGTCAGCAAACTGTAGGCCTTTATCTAATTTCCCTTTTATCTTTAAAATTCCTACGAAGGTGGCCGTGACCCAGCTCCCAGAGGAGAAACAGTCTTTCTGAAATGTTTGAGTCAGAGTTCTGTGAAAGCACAATTAATATTTAAAATGGATTAAACAAAACGCAGGGCTGCATACTTCCGCTGATAAGTATAAAATAATTCCCACTTCTTTTTCACTTTTCCTCCTTTCTTTTATTACACACCTAAAAAGAGCACATTGCTTTTTCGCCCTATCACTGTTGTAGCTTTATTTTGTCCCGTCCGTTATTGACAACTAACGTACCAGCGCGTGACGTTAATGTTTGTGAACCGCTGTCAATAAAGTTTGAACCCGTCAAATGAGTCAGCTGCTCTGCTCAGGACCACAACAAACATGGCGGCTGGAGGCGGCTAGGCGGCAGGAAGCACAGGAAACCCCCGGAGACTTTTATTATGTACACATTAAACACAAAAAGATCCTTTCTCATCGTCTCGGTCTAAGAATGGAGTCCTTCCGACATCCAGGGCGAGTATGCGAGAAGAAAGTCAGCGTGGTTGGATCGGAGCTGGTGGAAAATTACACTGTAAGAAGCGTCCCTGTCCCTGGTGCTTAGCGACGGTTACCTTAGCTTGTAGCTAACAGCTCCCATCCTGTCGCTATTATTGTTGTGGTGTCGGGAAAATGGCCTATCTGTTTGGTTTATTTCAGTTTTGTAGCTTTTAGAGTGGAAGCAGAATTATCTGGCTGCAGAGTCACCACTGGACCATCCTTCTATACCAGATGTGGCTGGAATCCCAGCGGTTTCTAATCCGGATCATATGTGTTTCAGGTTTATATCATAGAAGTTACAGACGGACAGCATACGTGGAGAGTGAAACACCGCTACAGTGACTTCCATGACCTCCACGAAAAGGTGAGCAAGTCTCATTTCAGCATCAGACTCAGAACTTTCCGTCTTAAAACGACAAAGGTCCAACCTTTCGTGCACTTCTCACAGTGTTTTTGGCTACTCTGCTTTCTCCCATATTCCTTAAACCCCTTAATCCGAATGTTTACTGGACTTTTACTCGTGTTTTATGTATATGTAACTAATGAAGGGAGTCTTCCTCCATGGATGACCTTAAGCGCTCTGCCGGGTTTCCCTAGTATCCTTTTAGACTTGGAGACCAACGATAATCGCTATGATGGCCATAATTAAACTGCAATGCTAAATCCTGAACACATCTACAACACTGGCCTAGGAGGCGTGAAGGGATTGCTGGGGAAAGTCCCCAGCAGCCGTCTGAGGTTGACATGGATTCAGCTCCAGCACTTTGCCTTCTCACCTTTAAATGTCAAAGTTGGTCTTGATGTTTCCCTTTAGTTAAAAGCTGAGGAGAAGGTGGATCAAGGGCTGCTCCCTCCAAAGAAGATGTTAGGGAAGAACTCCAAGAGTCTGGTGGAGCTGCGGCAGAAGGAACTGGAACTCTACCTGCAGACTCTGTTGCTGCAGTTCACAGAGGCCATGCCCACGCTGCTCGCCAAATTCCTGCATTTTCACTTCTATGTGAGTATGCCTCTCTTCAGGTGGCTTCACATCCCTGTACTGCTCCTAATAGACATGGGCTTGCTGAATCCTCACCAGGAAGCTATAAAAAGTGATTGCAAGTTGCGTTTTTAAGGCCATATATTCATTAAACGCTGCGAACGGGGCGGTTCGAGTAGACGGTTAGCTTTAACTCTTACAGAAGGTGTGTCTTCGATAGATTTCTTTTGTATTTTCACATCTGAATGATGGCCCTTGTCACACGCATGGACATTTGCTTGCTATCCATGTTATATTTACATTTATAAATACTGGTCCTAATCTTTTAACCAGTGCTTCATGTGATCTCTCCCATAAAATGTGTGTTTCAGGAAATCGATGGTATCACAGCAGCACTGGCAGAGGAGCTGTTCTATAAAGGTTTGTCTCTTTTCTGTCTTCCGTTCATCCCGTCGCTCTCCAGTTTATTCCAGGGAGGCTGTGTTCATCCGTGTGGGTACTTCCTGTCTGTTTTCATCATCCCTGTCATGTGCGTGTGAGCTGCAGGGGAGAAGCTGCTCCAGGATGGTAAAGTTTTCATAGTGCGTCCGCTACAGCTTCACGCCGTCTCCCAGCAGCTACGTTTTGCTAAGCCAACAAGCTGTAACGGAGATGCCAAGACGGACCTGGGGCACATTCTCGACTTCATGTGCCGACTGCGATACCTGAAGGTCACACGTCGTCTGTCAGACCTGTTTGTTCTGTGTAGAGATTTTGCGAGAAGTTAAATGTTGACGTTTCCCCCTTTTTTTTTGTCTCTGTTGACCAGATTCTGGGTAGTAAAGTTCCAGTCGGAACCAGCAACATCCACGAGAGCAGTCTCCCCTTTGATCTGTCTCTTTTTAAATCCCTTCATCACATAGAGGTAAATATCTCCATCTGCACCGCTCATGCTGTCCTGATCGTATTAAAGCCCCTTTTGTCCGTGTGGAGATTCCTGGTGAACGCTTGAGGCAGGAAAATAACAAGGCTGTGATCAGTGTAAACAACACGTTAGCTAAAAAACACGACCGCTTCTCACAATTAGGAGCTACTCAGCAAAGAGGCTGAAAGGGTACGCTAAGACTGTCAACTCAATATCAGATGATACTGAGTAATCTAATCTAATCAGTCTCACACACAGCAATATTGTAACTTGTCTATTTTGTAACTTGTCTCCCCTCTCTTCAGATCAATGAGAGCAGCTGTCAGCAGATTCAGGGTCTGTCGTGTTTGAGGCCAAGCTTGACCACTCTGAGCATCCACCACAGCACAGAAACCATGATGGTACAGCATCTCCTACGTCTACTAGAGGTGTCTTGTTTGGTGTTCTAAGCAGCTGATCTGCTCTGGCTGCCTGCAGTCAATACTTGTCCCAGAGGCAGTTGAGTTTTCCCAGTGGGAGGCCGAGGGGGAATTGTCCAACTGCCCTATAACGGCTGTCATTCCCGTTTGGAGCACCCTAACGACGCTGGACATGAGCCACAACAGCATCAGCGCCATTGACAGATCCGTGGTGAGGGACGCGTCCTCTTCCTTCGCTGTGTTTTATGCAGCAAACGACCATCCAGACTCCGATTTAAGAACATCACACAGTCAAAAGAAGGGCAATAGCTCTGTTTTTAACTTCCATCATTTGCATCTGTTCCGTCATAGAAGTCAGGATAATGTGGGAGAGTTCCGCTCCCTCGCTGAAGCCTTTCTGTGGTTTTCTCCGTTGCAGAAAGTCATTCCGAAAGTGGAGTTTCTGGACCTCAGCCACAATCATCTGTCGTCTGTGGAAAACCTCCAGGTACGAGCCCGTGGGGATGAAGGAGGGCAGGTTTTTAAAACTCAGGACCGGCTGCTCTAGCTCCATTGGGACAATCTGTTACCATGGTAACCACGTAGATGCAGTTGGTGTATCATTTGAGGCCAATCGGCCTGTCTTGCTGTTGTAAATGTTGCTATAGTTGTACGCGATGACGAGTCAGCCACGGGTGAGGTGCCCACAGGCGCTATGACCTCCGCTAATAAAGTCCCGCTCGTATGATTGCAGCACCTGTATAATCTGGTCCACGTCGACCTGTCGTATAACAACCTGCGGGTCTTAGAATCTGCTCACACCCACCTGGGCAACATCAAGACCCTGAACCTGTCTGGCAACCAACTGGATCATCTTGCCGGCCTCACCAAGCTTTACTCCCTGGTCAACCTGGATCTCAGCCACAACCAGCTGGCTCTGGTAATCCCAGTGAATGGCTGGTTTTTTGACTTGTTTTTAGGGTGCTGGTGTTTTTGACTGCCTGTTTATATCGAGACGTCAATAGGGTTCCACCAGCACCCTGTACAGGTCACGCTGCACACGAGAGGACATCTGTCAGAACTCATTTGTACATGTGTATTTGCAGTTGGACCGGATTAAGAACATTGGCTCTCTGCCATGTTTGGAGAAACTCAACCTTTCCAGTAACCCCATGTGCATCATTCCAGACTACAGAACCAAAGTCTTGGCCCAGTTCGGGGACAGAGCAGCAGAGGTACAGCTATCTCTCCCCCCCCTGTTTTTGTTTGGACGGGTCCTTCTTCTGCCCAACATGAGCCCTCCTGTCAGACATCAGAGCCGCTAGGGCAGGGGTCACCAACCTTTTTGAAACCAAGAGCTACGTCATGGGTACCGAGTCGTGTGAAGGGCTACCGCTTGACACACACAAATTGTGTGTGTGTATCAATAACTTAGAGTGGGCAACAGAAAAGATCAATATTCAACACTTTATTATTATTAATCTCAGCAATTGTTCAGACGATCACTTATACATTTGATCAGAAAAGAAAATTCACCAGACCCTTTCAACCATAAGAAACTAAACCATTTTAACAATTCATAAACTATGTTGAACCATGTTTAAAAAGTTATGCAACATTTAAAAAAATTAACTTTCATATTGAATAAATCTTAACTGAACAAATCTACTGCAATTCTGCTCAAAATCTGTTACATTTTATAAACACACTTTTTAGCTACTGTCGAATGCTTCCCGGTGGGTAGTTAGCATTAGCATTGTAGCTTTCATGACGCGTGGTGAAGCGTCGCTCCACATTGTGCTGCTTCGCCGTCATCACAGTCGCCCCACAGATGCAACATACACACCTTCCTTTCACAGTAGTAAAAATTGACTCTCCCTCCCATTCACTTTGAAAATGATAAATTTACTGTCTTCTTTTTGCCATGTTTTTGGGGTAGAAAATTGCCCTCCACTCACCATCTTCACTACCCGCTAGTTTATTCTCCACAAGCGCAAAAGGTTCTTTCATGCGCACAATACTGACCTTTGAACTAGGTCAGAGTTCCCCTTCACTTTATTTATATTTTTATTTATTTTTAAGAAATCTATGTAAATGCAGGTGTGATTTAAAAAAAATAGCGGTAGAAAAAATCTTCTTAGACGCACCTCACTTGCGAGTTTTGCTATTTTTAGAACAGGCTTGCGGGCGACTCATGTGCTCGTTGCGGGCGACTTGGTGCCCGCGGGCACTGTGTTGGTGACCCCTGCACTAGGGGGTAGATATATGGATGAATACACAACGGAGGCCAGCGGAGGAAGTGATGCCATCGCTAGCTGCTGGCTCACACCGCTAACTGACTGAAAGGCTAACGGAGAAGCTAGATCATAGCAGCTTTGGTGCAAGTAGTAACGATGCACTCGAGGCTTTGAAAGCATAAGAGTGATCCCTGATGATGTCAGGACCAATATTACTGTCCAGATATTACTGTCCACCACATATTGTGGTGATCACACTGTGAACAATATGTTTAAATTGATTTTTTTTAAACATCAGATGATAGCTGTGCTTTTTTTTCCTTGGGTTTGTCACTGCAGGTTTGTCTGGATGGTCAGGTGACGACGGAGAAGGAGCTGGACACGGTGGAAGTTCTGAAAGCCATTCAGAAAGCCAGAGACGTGAAAGAAAAGAGGACTAGCAGCATCGCTAAGGTACGCTTTGTCAAACCGGCCAAATGAGGAAGTAAGAGGTGTTGCGTTTTCGCACTAAGCGAGATCACGCCGTCGTACGTGTGTGTGTCCTGTAAGCCCCGACCGCTGTGCTGCTGCAAGGCCGCCTCTGGCAGACTTAAGTATGTGAACTTGTTGATGCCGTAGCTGGTTGCTGCTCTCTGAAGGCTTTTCTCCTCTCTGTCCTGTCAGGTCAGTGATGAGACCAGGCTGTTTGCTGCAGCATCCTAACCTCTACTACTCCATCCCCTCCTCATCCTCCTCCTGCTCCTCCACTGCTGCTCCTGCAGCCCTTTAACAGCTGTTTAATTGGTCCCGTTTTATTTCCACACTTAGATTTACCAGTTAAGTTTCCGTGCTAATGTGTAATAGATGGAAAGAGCAGCTGGTTGTGATGATGTGGTCGCCGTGCTGAATGCTTTCTGACCGCCAGGAACCTCTGTAGGACTATTACAGGAGCCAGACCCAAAATAAGCTCGAGAAAATCTTTTTTTTTAAACTAATTTGTTGGTTAACTCAGCAGGAATGGTAGCAGAGAAACCAAGGACTGAATTTGGGGCACACCTGTGTGATCTTCCAGAGCTTTTTTTAGTCTAGGAAATGGAGGAGAGGCCTTGGAGCTTGCACAGTGCCGTTTTATGGTGCCGCTCAGCTCAAAATAGGCTGCAGGTTACACTCAAAACATGCTGCTTTAGGTTTTTGAGTCAAATTTGCAGCTGAAAGTATGACCGGGTTAATAAATGTTGAAATAAATGTTCAGTATTTTTTAAAAACCAAGTGGATCGATCCAGTTGCCAGACAACCGCTGTCACGTCCTGCAGCTAATGTAAATCTAACCCCGCCCCCTCAACATGATGGCGCTGTTGCCCTCTGGTTGATGTTGTTGCTAACGTGCGCTGATGCGTTCTAGTCTAGACAGTCACTGTTAAGAGCCGACGTTGCCGTGAGCATGACTGAATTGTTTTCTTCTTCCAGGTGTGATGATTCCTCAAACGTCCTCCGCCCTCGTGGACACCCAACATTGCCCCTGCACGTCCCGATGCACCTCCCGTCCTCTGGCCTCGCTCAGGCCACAGCCCATAAACAGTATTTGGACACAGTCGCACGAAAATCAGTCGGTGACTCTTTCAGGTCTGGAGTTTATGTTCCTCACCACCTTCTGAGTTTCCTCATCAATGCCTGTAAATAATAATAAACCCGTCTGTGTCAACCGACGCTTGTGTCCGGCATCGCTTTACTGTATAGACGTGTCCGTCGTCCATGTAAAGAACATTCACCGTTTAAAATGGTCCATGTTGGGGGCGTGAGGTCAAACCAATGACCTTCAAATCACTGGGGCAACCTGAGAGTGTTGGACAGGCTGCAGGGACGGATGTAAACAATTCAGGCTGAAGAGCAACTAATGAGGCATAAATAAGCTTATACATACATCTACACACACACAAGTTCATCCCTTAGGCAGCACTAAATGATGCCTTCAAGTATCGTAGTAAATTATTATTATAAGCCTCTTAATGGTATATAAGTATGCTTTTCACTGGGAAATTAGAAAGTTGTGTTAAAAAAACACAAAAGTATTCAAAACATTTTAATTACATTACATATAAGCTATATGTGTGAGAAAAACTATTTCTTTCCTAAGGTATAAACAGCTTTGCTCATGTACAGTAAAATTACAGAGTAAAATGAAGTCATCAGTGAACAAAACAGCCTTCTGCCTTTATGTCTGATATCATTTAAAATATAGGTATATTAGTTATCAGTCTTCATATACATTGATTCTTGGTTTTAAGAGGAGCTTTGCTATTTAAATAACACCGGGGAACACAGTTTTTGTTGAGTTTGGCTGTTTTTAACTCATTTTTGGCCGCAGGATCCAAAACTGATTTCAGTTTTTCTCTATCAGATAAAGTTTTTGGAGTCCAGATCCCCTCAGAGGTCGGTAGTGCCGACCTCCTGGGAGCTGCACACACCTCTCACCACACCGGCTCAGGTGTGACTGCACCAACAAGTTGCCACACAGCTGGAGAGGAGTCCAGGTGTGACCAGCAGGCAGGTCTGACTGCAGCTAATCAGGGGAATTTGGCTTATCTGGACCTGCTTGGAACAAACTGACTGTAATATTTAGAATCAGCATAAAAATCCACCTGAAAGGGATTTTTTTTTTTTCCCCCAAATTGTTCCCCAGTGTAATTCCTTAGCTCAAGTTCTAAAATGGGCCGACTGGTAAAACAAATGAAACCAGGATTCTCTTGTCTCTGTGTTACTGTCCTCCTCCTCCCGTCTCATCTTCTGCTCTCTCCACCTCCTCCTGGTCCGCCTTGTTTAATTTCTCCTCCACATCCAGTGGGATCTCGACCTCCATCAGGTTTTCCATACCTTGCTCCGGCTCGTCTCCTATCAGCACCTGGAAGCACAACCGTCCGACGGTGGGCTTAAAAAACAAGCGGCCTCGACGCCTACAACCACTCACATACACCTGGCCCTGATTTTGCTTGTCTTAGCTGTGTTTTGTGTGCGAATGAAGCCTAAATTTCCTTGTTACAACTTCAATTCAAAGTGACACAGCGTCGCACAAAATATTCCCAATAGTCCTGGACTGTTAAATTATCCCTCCTTATTTTTACAATTTGATCTAGCAGGAAATCATCATCATAGCAGGGCCCATTAATTCGTTTACAGGTTTCCACTGGCGGATTATCTGATGCCACACTGCATTCTGGGAAATGCAGGCAGAGCAGATGTGAGCGCTCATACACACCAGACAGCAGCTTAAATAAACATACATAAAGAAATAAATGCAGAAAGAATTCAACAAAACAAATCTGGATCTAGCATGAAAGGTTGTTTCCCTCGTTGCCTCAGAACAGAAGCAAACCTCCACCAGCTTCTCACCTGGACCAGCTTCTCACAGGCTGCCGACACCTGGAAGTCCTGCTCCCATTTGTGGAGCTCTCTCACGATCAGATAAACGTTCTTATCTCTCAAAGTCTTCCGGCCAAATTTGGTTGCCGTAAGCTGTGGAGTCAAAAAAAAAAAGGCGTTGTTATCCTGAATGTGGTGATTTGTCCTGTAAGCGGAGACACTTTTCATACCAGTAAAAGCGTCTCGAGCAGCATCTTCCTGATGTCAGGGTCTTCTTCTCTTTTCTTGTCTTCTGGGAGGTACTGCAGGTCCACGGGAAGACCTGACAACATCAGCAATCTTTATTTATAGAGCGTCTTATACAATCAAAATTGTTTCAAGGCGCTTTCCAGGATCCCAGGGCCTGACCCCAGGAGAGGAGAGGAGAGGGGAGGGGAGGGGAGGGGAGGGGAGGGGAGGGGAGGAGGGGAGGGGAGGGGAGGGGAGGAGAGGAGAGGAGAGGAGAGGAGAGGAGAGGAGAGGAGAGGAGAGGAGAGGAGAGGACAGGACAGGACAGGACAGGACAGGGAGAGGACAGGGAGAGGACAGGGAGAGGAGAGGACAGGGAGAGGAGAGGAGAGGGAGAGGAGAGGAGAGGGAGAGGAGAGGAGAGGAGAGGGAGAGGGAGAGGACAGGGAGAGGAGAGGAGAGGGAGAGGGAGAGGACAGGGAGAGGAGAGGAGAGGAGAGGAGGGGAGAGGAGGGGAGAGGAGGGGAGGAGAGGAGAGGGGAGGGGAGGAGAGGAGAGGAGAGGAGAGGAGAGGAGAGGAGGGGAGAGGAGAGGGAGAGGAGAGGGAGAGGAGAGGAGAGGAGAGGAGAGGAGAGGAGAGGAGAGGAGAGGAGAGGACAGGGAGAGGACAGGGAGAGGACAGGGAGAGGACAGGGAGAGGAGAGGAGAGGAGAGGAGGGGAGAGAAGAGGAGAGGAGAGGAGGGAAGAGAAGAGGAGAGGAGAGGACAGGGAGAGGACAGGGAGAGGAGAGGACAGGAGAGGAGAAGAGAGGAGAGGAGAGGAGAGGAGAGGGAGAGGACAGGGAGAGGAGAGGAGAGGAGAGGAGAGGAGAGGAGAGGAGAGGAGAGGAGAGGAGAGAAGAGAAGAGAAGAGAAGAGAAGAGAAGAGAAGAGAAGAGAAGAGAAGAGAAGAGAAGAGAAGAGAAGAGAAGAGAAGAGAAGAGAAGAGAAGAGAAGAGAAGAGAAGAGAAGGGAGGAGAGGAGTTCTGTCCTACCGGTTCTGGTTCTTTGGCTCTTTCATGATGGATAACGATGCTTACCTTCATTTTCTTCCTCTGTTAGCTCCTCTGGACCAGCCAGTGGGAGCAGGAGGAAGGGCAGGATGTCCACGGCCTCACTCAACAGCTGCTCATGACGGACTGGAAGAGTGAAGAGAGCTCCTAATATTATCCTGGTTTCTGGAGATTTATTCCTAAACAAGACTTAAATCATTTAGCTCAAGCGATAAAGTTTAGATTTAAAGTACAAGTGGGCATTTTTCCCCACGGCAGCTCACCGTGGTCGAAGCAACAGTTCCGCAGGGTACCGACGACCCCCCCCTCTCCTCACAGCGGACGCCTCGTACTGAGTGAAGGGCAACAACTTCTGCAACAGGCACCTGCAACACAGGACGTTTCTGCTGGGAATTTCACGTTCTCCGAGAAACGGCAGCTTCTGAGTGACCGCAGCTATTGGCGCGATTAACAACAGGCCAGAAACACAAGTTCACACAGCGCTGAAAGGTTTCCTCTGTAAATCCCAATATTAGCTGTTCCCAAACGGCACTGGCATTGATGGTCACCTGTCCTGTGACAACAGTTCCTTCCTGGCCTCCGGAAGCTGCGTCAGGTTGGACAGCAGAGGGCCGAGGTAGTGGAGCTTTGCCTGCTTGTTGTAACCTTCATTGCAGAAAATCTCCACCAGTTTAGGGAGACCTACACCATCCTGGAGGACCTGCGGGAATACAAAATAATCTCCTAAAGAGTCTTTCACCTTCTATGGAGACAGAGATCCTTTGACCTTTGACTTCTCTTCCACCCCCTCCACATGATCCCATCCCATCCATCCCTTAGCAAAGGGGTAAACACCACCAAAATGACCTCTGCCCTTACAGAGAATTGCCTTTCATTTTACATTTCATCCATACTACTGTGTATTTCTGCAGTTGATGGACTCTTTTTCCAGGTTGCCTGTATTCATTCTCCAGCAGGTGTCGCTATTACGCTGCTACCCAACGCTGTCAACACAGGGAACGCAGCCCCCACTCTCCCACTCCCACTAACTCTTTTCACCTTGAACACAGTCTCGCAAGTCTTCTCTTCGTGGGCCAGGTTGGACAGGATGGTGCTGATCTGATCCGAGAGCATGAAATCGGGATCCACAAGCCTTTGAAACAGCAGCGGCAGAACATCAACGTCCTTCACCAAAACCTGGAGGGCGGACAAAGAAATGAGCCTGGATCAGAACCATAACTGGAACTTAACTGGAACTTTTAATCGATATGGCCGTGCTGCTCCGTTCTCAGGTGTCTCCCAGTCTGTCCCAGCTTCAAATACCCGTCCACACACCGGATGTGTCCAACTGTGTTTCCTCCTCTCTCCGAGCCTGTTGTTATTGTTGTTCACTATCGCGTTTGTACGTCGCCGCTCACCTGGTGCAGGGCCTTGTCGGCCGACAGGTTGACGAAGGTGTGATAGCAGTCCTTGGCTACAGCGACGGAGCGGTCGGAGGTCAGAGCGAACAGGGCGGCGAGTAAGTCAGGTTTCGAGGCGAGAACCTGGCATCCGTCCCTGAAAACATGGACACGTTGGAAACTGGGATATCATCGAATGTGGCTTATATATGTCAAAAGTAGCCTGTCGACTGGAAATCTCCTGCCAGAGTGAAATCAAATCAATACTCGGATCGTTCACCTTATAACAGCCGTCGGCCTTTTACCTGTTTCCAGATAGTCCCAGGAGGAACCCCGTGGCCTGACCTTTGACATCAGGCCGTGCATTGTGGGTGAGGAAGGAAAGCAACTCTGTCGTCTCTTTTTCACTCAGCAGCATCTGTGCCTGATATACGGAGACAAGAGAGTTTATGCGAGATTACACAAGGATGCTGCCTTCAATTCAGAAGCGATGGTAGGATGGAAAATACACGTGGAAAATTCAGTCAAACAGAAAGTGACTCGCGATCAAACAGAAAGTGTTTGCACTCTCATCCACACCTCAGGAGCATTTAGTGGCATGAGAAAGCAGCTTTTCCCCCCGGTTTGTTCTGCAACTGGAACTTAAAGTTGAAGCTCTTAAGCCGCCCAGGCGGGTCCTCTAGAGACCGAGACACTCGTGCAGCATAACATTATAGCCAGTGGCAGGTGATGTGAGCACCATCATCATCATCATCATCATCATGGCCCAACTCTGCACACACATCTGGTGTCCGTGCGTAACGCCAGGGGCATTTGTGTCGCTGACCTGAGGGGCACATGGCACCAAGATGCACTACAGAAGGCAGATGGTGTAATGGGCTGGGCAGTGTTCTGCAGGAACCTTGGGTTGTCCATAAGAATGCTCCTTTGACATGTGCCACCAACCTGAGCACAGACCCACACCCTCTCATGGAAATGAGGCTCCCTGACTTTACGGCTCTAATGACGAGGCCAGATGTGCCCCAACGGGTCGGGGGCGGTTTGGGCAGTAAAAGCGGGGCAACACGATCTGGATCTGGTGGTCATCGATTTAAGGGGACGGCGGGTGGCACAAGCGCAGCGCACGTACTCGATCCACGCCGCTATCGTTGTGTTGGTGTAAACCACGTGGCGCATTAACGGTGATTCTAAAACCACAGAATAATACTCTACTATAACGTACTGTTACCTGTGAAGAGCAACTATCCATAGGTACAACGGTAGTGGTGCGGGAAGCATACGAGCTCGTGCCGTCGGGTTCTGCGCCGGTTGTTGACGTCATCGAATATTGTCCGCCTCACATTGATGACGTGGCATATCGCTGTTTTTAGTGGACGCCGCTTCAGACACACACAGACAGGCAGGCAATCTGGTCTGGGGATGGAGCTACATTTCCTCATCAGCTGCCAACTCCACCAAGACTTCAGAGACACCGAAGAAAGAAGAAGAAAGCTGAAGGAGAGACAGAAATGAGGGATCCGCCACCCTGGGGTGGACAGAGGAGCCGTAGCTGCCACATGTAAACAGAACATCAACATTCATAATATAGATGGTGTTCTGCAGCGTTTGTCCGTCGGTCTCACACATCTGGGAGGCATCTGTCAGGACCGGGGAGGTCACAACATCCCCAGACAACAGACCGGATCAGGTGGAGTCTGACTCCCCTGGTTGTAGTCTTAAATGCCATGGCAACAATGTCATGACTCGCTGGTGAGGATCAGTTAAAGAAAGTGAAATACAAATTTTAAATAAAACTGTAAATGTAAAGACGCAGCCGTAACCATCACAATTTGCACACAAACGCGGCAGTCAATGTTGCTATTTTCAATAGCATGTCAGACATGAAAGAACCAAGGCTGGGGTTTAAAATTTGATGTTGACGTCCACACGTGTTTCTCATCCCTCCCAGCAGGCGGCGCCACCGCTGCCGGAAGATTAAAGGGTAGAAGAAGAGATTTTACCCAAAAGCCTCAAGTCTGAGCCCTAAATTGGACCTTTACACATTAAAAATGTCATTCCATCTTTAAAAAAAACCGCACCACACAATTTCACCATATTAACAATAAAAAAATATATAATTAATATATAGAAATATATTTATAGATTTTCTATATTGGATTCTGCGATGTTTTGATTTATTTTTTATTTGTCTTTGGCTGCAGGTACCAAAAAAAATACATTTAACTGTACATTAACTAATTGTCTTTTATAGGATTCAGACACAATTAAAACTGTACTCTAAAGAGTGTTGCTGATCATTTAATGCTGTCCAAATGCACTGGATGAGCATAAACTACAATTCTGCTTCCATACCTTACAAAACTTATCAAACATCATCCGATTCACTCAAACAATGTGCAGATAGAAAAGAAGAAAAAGAAAAAGTACTCCAAAACATATAACTCTGCCTGTAATGATTTAAGATGAATGCATCACCACATAAATATGTTTGTAGAGTTTCAGTCACTTGTCAGCGAAGGTTTTTAATAATAAAATTAACAATAATAACGCTGATTGTTATTATCATTGTTATTGTCTTTTGGGTATTAATACTGAATTCTCTGGTGATACATGTGGTGTTTGATTCAAAGAGAAAATTTCAGCATGGTGCTCAAATGTTCCAGACCAAGCAGGGACCACTTGGATGCCAGCGGCAGCTCAGTCCCGGTGGGTTTTTTAACTTCTTCCTCCTCACTCGGCCTTGTCTTTCTTGGGTGTGAAAGGCAGTTTTCCCGCCACTGTAGAACCAACTGTTGAGACGCCTCCAGCCACGGCAGACACTCCGTCCTTCATGAGTCCCACCCCCATGGAGGGCACCGCGGTCACGGCTGACTTGGTGATCTCCAGACTTCTGCTGCCCACCCAGGCCACCCCACCCACCGCTGCACCCACCACACCCTTGGTGACATTGAAGAGGCCTCCAGTAACCCTCCACATCATGTTGGAAGGTGCCACGTGGTCCTTACCAGAAACTGAGGACACAGAAAGATGAATGAAGAGAGTCTGTAGGTTGACTTGCATTTAGGAAATGGCTGATGGAGGCAGGACTTACCCTGCGTGGACTGGCTGTTTGGGACTTCCGGCTCATCCGAGGCCAAACTGGTCCAAGGCTGGGACTCCACGTTAGCCTGGTTCACATTCTTGAAACATTTGAAGACACCGTTAACCCAGAACTCGCACAATATACACACCCAGCACTTAAAAACCGCAGGCTGCCTCCTACGCATTCGCAGGACATTTAACCCGGTTCGTGCAACGCGTGGAGGGGTGTTAGATTCGGTGACGAGCCCCGCAGTTGGACTCTAGGTGTGGAGAAGACGGACAACTCGAATACCTACACTGACAGAGTCTTTTGGACATTGTGAGCAGCATCTCGAGGTTTGTCATCATCGGGCGGAATCTGCACAGACTGAAATGAGATTCTGCAACCATACCTAGCTGCACAGCCTGGAACTGAACTCTGTCCCCCGACGTGACAATGCTGCAGGGATTCTCAGGCTACCTCTGGAATTTGGAAGTAGAGACGATTAGAGGGCCCACCAGCAGCCCTGAGCATAACCTCACTGGGCACCTGGGATGGCTGTTCATTTCAGAGTGACCAACACAACCACGGTGACTGACTTGAGACAAATCTTGGGATGCCATCCCATAAAAGTGCGTGATCAGACACAGCATAAGGAGAAGGTGATCACCGAACACTATTAAATTGCCAGCATGTCCTTTTTTCTTCAGACTTACATCGTCCAGCACGGGTCTGTTTTAATGGGTGCAACTCTGCTTCTAATTTGACAAATGCATCTTTCATCCAAATGCAGCACCATTTAAAGGAGAAATAAAGATGTTTTCCAATCGTATAAGATGGGTGGAAAAAATCGACCAAACTCAAATGCATTTAACGCGTGTTACGTTTTCATATTATGTGACAATTATCACGAACTAAGACAGGAAAGAAGTTTCTTACCTTCACCATTTTGGGGGCTCCTCTCACAAAAACACTTGGCACCGATGAAGTTCAGAGTTGAGCTTCTGCTTCGGGATGCAACCAGACCTAAAAACAAGGACTTTTCCACCTGAGTATTCCTCTATGTGGATCCTTCTGAATGCCCCTTTGCCCCTTTTCGCATAAATCTGTCCCCTTCCAACTACTTCGACTTTTTTCCTCTATCGTGCACGCGTGTGCGCACACACATAGAATCACCATTGACAGACCAACGTAGCTCACTTTTGTGTCGTGGTTGTGCCGACGTGGCGCCCCCGCCCCCCCACCATCCACACGGGCACGCAAGCCCGTCCGTGCGCGCATATGTATAACCGCAACAAAAAGACCTTCACAATAAAACAATAATCAGAGCATGAGAGGTGGGTATTTTGCGGTAAAGAGACGGACTATAAAGCCAACAGTATTGACTCCAGTGTCCCGCTGCGTATTTTTGCTCTTTTTACATCCCATCAATAAGACTAAAACGTATTCTTGTGTAGTTTTGCCACTGCAAAACAAATTATTCCCTTAAAAAACAACGTGTGGTGTGATTCGTCAAGCGACAATGTCTCAAGTTCAGACCGATGAGCTGAACAATAACTGCAAAAGCTGAATTCTGTGTCCGTCACAACAGATGCAATTGGCCAGGGTTCCGTTTTAGACCTGATAAAACTGAAAATTACATGGCACGGAAAGGTTAATAAAATAATTCAACAGGCAGGAAACAGTATCTTGTCGCATTAACTTAAAAAAAGAACTTCGTGTATGTAAACATATGGGTTTTCGTAACTATCGACAAGCTGAACCCGTTTCTGCGCAGATGGGATTCGCCTTTCAGTGTCTTGTTCGCTGTGCAACGTCGCGCCAGAGACTTACGGGGGCGCTGTGGCGTTAAACGGACCTTCTCCGTAGACCCATAGACGTAGAAGAAGAGCGTAGACCACGTGACGTCTATGGTCGCGTCTGCGTGTGTTTACCTTCCGGGTTGGAGAAGCACAGATTTCTCATGGAGCTGCAGCTCATTAACATTAACAACAGTTAATTTAAAGGACATTTCATGGAGTAACACTAAATATTAACATTAACAACAGTTGTTAATGAGCTCCAGCTCCAGAAAAAGAGGCGCCGGTGGTCCTTCCGTCAGCTGAATCGCTTTCTGGCGCTTCTGGAATTTGTGTGGAAATCCTCGACGGGAGGCATGTTAACACCCGAGGCTCCCACTCCATCGAGCTGACGGCCACCTGAGATGCTGGGGCACATTTCCCAACGCAGAGCAGAATCCTCACCGGGTGGTGGGTGACACTGCCTTCCTATCACACATGAACCCTTCAGAGAAATTCAGACTGGGATTTTTCCAGATGGCACAAGTAGATGTGGCGCTGCAGGTCAACATTGCATCCTGCCATTAATATGGTCACATTTCAATCTTGTTCATTGTAAATAAACAGTCATGTTGTCACAAATCATGTAGTTTTATTTTGCAAAGTCACTGAAATGTGCATGTTAAGTTTAAGCATCGCAAACACAAAAGGTGCTTAGCAGTGAAGTGCAAATCAATACAAACGGGGACACACACAAAATATATTTTGACTATGATATAAAAGGTTATCTAAAATACCATTTCTAAAAGATATTTAAAAATACAATAAAAACTATTCACAGTCTATTTATGAAGTGCTCATAAGGACAGTGGAAAGCACTGATGGAAATGGCCTATGATGCAGTGGATTCAGAGCTTTCGACGATACTTGTAGACTGTGCTGTAAAGCTTAAACATCAAGTCGTCCCGCCTGTCCTCGGGCACCTTTCTCAGCATGTCTGCCAGAGTCAGCCCAAAACGTGTATACTCGTCAAATTCAGGCACCGTTCTTGTGAGCTCCAGCCTACGCTCCTCCAGCTGGTTGATCTGCCCAACAACCCACTCATCCCGCTCCTTTTTCCTTCTCTTTCCTGGATGGGCCACAGGAGACTGTGGTGGGAAAGGTACCATGTCTGCAGCAGATAATGCAGGTGTATGTGGCGTGCTGCAGATGGGGAGCGGGGAAGATTCTGGCGCTGAGCCTGACCCCAGAGAGGATGTCGAGGAGTGCTCTGGCGATGAATCGGATGACGTGCTCGTTGTGAGTGTGGACGAACTGGAGGGTTGTGTGGTGGACACCGGCAGCTCTGGCTGTGACTGTGTCTCCGTGGGTGAAGTGCTCTGTGGCACAGAGAGAACAGAGGGGTTTAAGGACATTTCATAGAGAGTAACACAATAAATATGGCATCCATTCATGACACCACTGCCTGAAAAATTAACCGAATCTCTCCTGTATTGTTATTGTATTAATAAAGTATTCTGGGTGTAGATCCACATTACTTTTTCCAAAGAAGGGGCAGTATTTTGGGTTTAAGTCCTTTATCTCAACTACAGTCAGTCTATTAAAAGCAGTAAAGACAGTTGCTGCATCAATGTAACACTTTGAGATCGGGATGTTCTGCTATGTGACCGAGTGATATGCTGGGTTTAATCAGAACGCTGGAACACCAGGCTGAAAATGTTCCTGCCAAAGACAAACTAAAGGCACACAGAAATGGACACTTTGGTGCAACAACATCATTCTCATCCATAGTGCAATAATTTTAACGTAGCCATATTTTCTGTGTGTTAATCTTTCTATGTGGAATTTTTGAATTTCCCTGAGGGAGTCATCCCAAAGGGATCAATAAAGTGAAGTTGAACTTGAAACTCACCTTGGCGTCACACCTGGACGCCATGTCCCGATGCCTTATATGAGGAGCCAGCCAAGATAGAATTATCACCAACGCGGGTGTTTTCTTACTGCCTGCGCGGCCGCTGGCTGGCACCATCTTCCTCTGCAGACGCACATATTTGTCCCGGAGGTTTTTCCACTTTTTGGCGGCTTCCTCCGCACTCTGCAGGCCAGTTCTTTCAGAGATCTCTTTCCACGAGTTAGTTGCCAGCTTGTTGTCCTTATAGTGCTTCGAGGAGGAGTCGTACAGGTTTGGATACCTTCGCACCGCCTCTGCCAGCCGTTCTTCGACTTCACCCAGCATTTTCTCCACAGAATCTTTGAATCTACCTCCGGTGGTGATTCTTTTAAAAATGGCGCTCTTCTTCTCTTGTTCTTCGACCTGCACCTGGTGGCGTTCAGCAACAGGTGCAGTACCGCCCCCTTCCGCTCTGGAGGACGAGCCTGAAAATAGTCCACAACCACAACGCACACCTACGGTGTATACACCATTCCTAACCTACCCTGTATCCCATTAAAACTATCCACGTCACTTTAATACAATCCTGATTCGCGCGTTCTCACTCATTTCCGTGAGTGCTTTTAAATTAAATGGTGCTGGTCCGGTAGCGCAGCAGGAAGTAAAGTGTTAGAAGCGCAAACAGGAAATGATGTAATTGTCGCGCCAATCGGGGCTGCAGCCCCGCTGTGCGCAGGTGGAAATTACGTAAATCGGGTCCGCTATATTTAAAATAACCTTTTTAAAATACTTATAAACGACTACGATGATTGTGGTGTAAAAGCTAATCATTTTGTGTTTTAATGCTGTCATAAAAGTAAAATGGCTAAATATTTACTACTAAAAGTCAGTATTTGATAGTCAACACAGAAATCTAGTTAGGAAATAGAGAAAATACGGAAAAGGTTAGAATAGAATTTTTTCTTAAATGTAATTTTAAAGGTGAAGAATGTGCAGTGAGACTTCACAAACACGTACTACTATGTTGGAAACCCCTGTATACATACAATTTTACCCCACATCAAATATATGCTCAGCAGTGACAAACCTCTCTACTGTATTTGGGATATTGGATAGAAATATCTGGTTAATAGCCCATCTTATTAAAAGGTTATCCTGCAAAAGCTTATCTTAATAAGCTTCTGAAATATGGAATCATATGCCCATTTGAAATTGTGCATATAGTAGGCAGATGGTTTCATATTTCAGAAGCTTATTAACAGAAGCTTTTGCCTCTTAATCATGTATAATTATCTACCAAAACTACACTTGATCACCATTTTTGGCAGGAGGAAATTCAAATGTGATTATCTATAACAATCTAATCAACAATCTAATATACTATTTCCAGCACAACCAACTCCACAAGCTGTTTTCTTGTCAGACATTATAAATGGAGATATGGAACGTTAATTTATTAGTAAGGCCCAAAACAAAAGAAGACCATGACCACAATAACTGCATCTTCTGTGACACTGATACAGGCTACTGTACTGGTCCCTGATCTTTTTTAGTTTGTGTACTGACATGGGAGACCTTGCAGGACTGGTTGTCAACCCAAATTCAAATATTTACTCCTCTCTCTAGGGACAATATTGAGTTTGGCATTAATATGGATGACAGAGTGACTGGCAAAACTTTTCATCCACACCTGCAAATGGAGGAAGAGAAAAGTCATTTTGTCTGAGTTTAGGAGGCAACTCATTGAAATAATGGGAAAAGGTGTGCATTATCCATCCTTTCAGCTATGAAGATGGATTTCTAAATGTATTTTATATAGCTTACTTTTGTTTTTAAAAAAACCCAAAAAAAACCAAACTGCTCAATACAAAGTTCAACAAAAAAGTTAGTTTTTGGTGTAATGTGGGGCCCCTCTCTGTGGAGGTCACAAAGGGCCCACAGAGGACATATTCCCTGCCACTGCAGATGCCCAAGTATAAATGGGTGTTTAAACACAGGTGGACCATCTACCTGGAACCTCTGTGGGTCCCGATTCCAGGATTTAAAGAGACAAGATCATTAAAGCTGAGTGCTACTGCACTCCACCATACAGCCAGTAGGGGAAACAACTACACAAAGTTCAACCGTCAGGTTGGGGAATGTTTTAAATGTTATTTTTTAAAGGAGGTGACACCTTTGGATTTTTTGCACCTGCCAATGATGCTGTTTGGAAACTCTGGTGTTTCACCTGTGTGATTTAGTGTGTGTGTTCGTGTATGCATGTGTGTGTCTGTAGTAATTATATGTAATCAATTAAAATTTACTAACTGAATAGAGTGTGTAAATTACTATATGTAGATTATTCTCATGTGGAGTGTGTTTATTTTAGAAAGAAAGAAAGAAAGAAAGAAAAAGGCAAGCAGAAATAGATAAACCAGTTTCACTTGATTTCTTTGGCTCTGGCTCAAAAAACTAAAGTTGAGATAGTGCTTTGACATGGTAATCTGAGTCATTTTACTGAGCAGGTAGCATCTTATAATTAGTGTGAATGTAGTAGTATAAATAGTGTAAGTGCAAAATTAAAACATGGAGATGGCAGAAGAAAATGGAGGATCAGAGTTTGAAAGGCTTCTTCTGTTTTTCAGATTATTAGGAAATTTGCACAAACACGGAGTCTATATATCATGTATGAATGTTTTCTACAGTCTAAAAATACACTATCTATCTACCTGAAAATTTACCATGAGTAATGAATGAAAAACAAGAAGTAAACCCAAACACTAACATCATCTATAGTGCACGATTAAATCAGCCAGGACTTTGTGGAGTACATTTTCATAGGTACAGATTGATCAAATAATCTAGATGACTTGTGACATTTGTCATTTATCACTCAAATTAATGTCCTCCTTTGACATTTAATACATATTCTAAAACACTAACAATAATAAACACTAGGCAATAAATGACACTAGCATGCGCCTGTTTGGCTGTCATTGCACGCACCGACCAGCAGGTGGCAGCAACGCCGCTCGAAGCTGGTCGCTGCCCGCTAGAACTCGGAAGAGAAGAAGAAAGGCCGGCCATCGAAGCTCGGCGCCAGTCTTTTGCAGTCGAAGTTGCAGAATTTAGAAGAACATTTTAGTAACAAATCAACTGGTTCGGGACATTTGGGTCCCAGTGGTGTAGTCATGAACCTCGAATTACTAGGTAATTAACAATACTATGTCCCTACTATTTATATGAAGTGCCATTTATGTGTTGATGGTAACGTGTTGTTAGCATTGTATATTAGCCTACGTTGTCAACGGATGAACAAGTTACATTTATTTTATGAAAAGTACGGTAATATATTCGGTTAAACAGCTCCTCTTAAATTGTTTTACGGGACCTTTTGTGCTTTATTGAAACGTCGGTTAAACATGGAAGCTATTTATCTAAAACCTCCAAACAATCTTTCATATTCGGTTTGAATTTAGTTACAGTATATTTATCTAGTAGAAAACGCTTGGTCAGCCACTCCAAGCACTTTTTTCTGATTTTTGTGAACAAATGCTGCTATTAAGACACCGCAAAGTGATTTTGATAGACAATAACAGCACTTACAGCTGCTGTCTTTAGGGTTCGACGTCAAATTTAGTTTCACCAAAGCGTTTCTGATAAAAAGCTTCGGAAACCCAGAATTAAACTCTATAAACACATTAAAAGGTTTGTGCATGACAAGATGTGGGAACGGATTTTATACTAGTGTGGTTATTGTGTTATATCGTTTGGGAATACGGGTCTACTCGCCACTTGTAGCAACTTCCACAGGGATTTTTGATTGCCATGGCAACCACTCACCTTCATAGAATCACACAGACTTTAAAAATCCACCACTAGCTGAAGCAAATTTGTCTAGTAGCATCAAAGTAGTCTTATAATTATTGATGCCCTTTGCTTTGTTCTCCCTCCCAGAGTCATTCGGGCAAAACTACCCAGAGGTAAGTGCCCGGCGTTGCTAAAAAGTCCAAATCACGTGCACTTTTCAGTGTTTCATTGCGTGCGTGTGTGTACTGCGTGTGTTGCTAGGAGGCAGATGGCACCCTGGATTGCATTAGCATGGCCCTCACCTGTACATTTAACCGCTGGGGCACGCTGCTGGCGGTGGGCTGCAACGACGGCCGTATCGTCATCTGGGATTTCCTGACGCGCGGCATCGCCAAAATTATCAGTGCACACATTCACCCAGTGTGCTCGTTATGGTGAGACATGCTATTCTAGACAGTGTTCACACCTCTGCGTTTGCACTTATGTCATCTTTTTTATAAGAAACTTGGTCCAGTCCCCACTTGAACGTTCCATTGCTGATTATTGATTCATTTTCTGGGTGTTTAGCTGGAGTCGAGATGGCCACAAGCTCGTGAGCGCTTCCACAGACAACATTGTCTCGCAGTGGGATGTCCTCACTGGAGACTGTGACCAGAGGTTCCGCTTCCCCTCCCCCATCCTGAAACTGCAGTGCCACCCCAGAGACATGTGAGTAGTTCACGGGCGCCTGCCGTGTATGGAGTCTGCCGGGCTGTCACGCTCAGCGGCCGGTGCGGTCACATCGTGGATTCGTGCCAAACCGATCGGTGAAAGTCAGCAATAATTGATTGCATTAACAAGCAATTATCTCCGTCTCTGTTTTAGGGACAAGGTCCTGGTGTGTCCCATGAAGTCAGCCCCGGTCTTGCTTACTTTGTCGGATTGCAAACACGTTGTGCTGCCCGTGGATGACGATTCAGACCTGAACGTGGTGGCAGCTTTTGACAGGCGGGGGGAGTACATCTACACTGGCAACGCCAAAGGAAAGGTCAGTCGGTCAGTTGGTCCTTTGGCCATACGCAGGGCTTCTCTCTGAGATGTGGCTCTAAAATTTGCCTTTGACGCTTCTTTAATTCTCCAAACAAAAAAAAGGTTGAATGTTAAATATTCAATATAGTTATAGGTGGTACTTCTTCCTTTCCACTCCGAATCCCAGCCTGTTGTTGTGTCTTACAACGTGCGCTCTATTTTCCTTTCTGATTCTCCGTTGCAGATCTTGGTGCTGAGCACAAACACCCAGGAGCTGGTGGCCTCCTTCAGAGTGACCACCGGCACCAGCAACACTACTGCCATCAAGTCAATTGAATTTGCCCGAAAAGGCAGGTGAGAACCGAGAGGCCACCTTCCTTCAGTCTCCATCGTCTCCACTAAAATCCGATCCACTCTTAGCTGCGATTCCGCTTTAACCCCTCCCGACTTTGTGTCCTGCGCAGTTGTTTCCTCATAAACACAGCGGACCGCATCATCAGAGTGTACGACGGCAGGGAGATACTGACCTGTGGTCGGGACGGTGAACCCGAACCCATGCAGAAGCTGCAGGACCTCGTAAACAGGTCAGCCTTTTGAACGCTCGCAGTCCCGGAATGATGGATTAGTCCCCCCTTTGCGTGTCTGCCCGTGTCTTCCGACCTCCTCCCGCCTCTTGCTGGGAATGCTTATATTTTGAAATGCCTGTCATTGCATCCCTCTTTTGTTAGGACCCCCTGGAAGCGCTGTTGCTTTTCTGGTGACGGCGAATACATCGTGGCCGGTTCGGCCAGGCAGCACGCTCTCTACATTTGGGAGAAGAGCATCGGGAATCTGGTGAAGATCCTACATGGAACCAGAGGAGAACTCCTGCTGGATGTTGCTGTAATGCCAAGACAGAGAACTAAGCAACATTTGATTTTTGAATTGATTAAAAGGTGCGGTTTTGTCTCCTCTAACCTTCCCTCAGTGGCATCCTGTCCGTCCAATCATTGCCTCCATCTCCAGTGGAGTTGTGTCCATCTGGGCCCAGAATCAAGTGGTGAGCTGACGTCAGCTGGCCGGTCAGATCGGTTCCTTTTTGACAGATATTTGGCTACTTGTCCATCCCTTGGGAGCCTTTTGCTACATTGTTGTGACCAAGTGATGTTGAGTTTGTCTGTGCCCTTCATGTCCAGATCCTGGACACACAATCCATGTATGTTGGTAGGTTGAGTCTAAATATATAGTAACATCTGGCCAAAAGATCTAAAAAGAGTGAAACTTTGAGAGGAGCGATATTCGAGTCATTCTAGACATGTTTGTCCACGCTTGTAGAGGACAGAAATATTAGAAATTGGGTCTATTAATGTTTTTTGAAAGGGATTTTAGCCACAACACAACACGGTGGATATTATTCCGCATCGCATGCATTTGACTTGTGCTCCTGTCGCGTAAAGAGCTGGTGTTTTTCCCCAAGAGCCTCCTCATCGCCATCCTTTCAGCAAGCTTCCAGCTAAAGCGGATTATTTGTCTCCAGGAAAACTGGAGCGCTTTCGCTCCAGACTTCAAAGAGCTGGATGAAAACGTGGAGTACGAGGAGAGGGAATCGGAGTTCGACATCGAGGATGAAGACAAGAGTGAACCTGAGCAGACAGGTAGGAGTTCAGTTTGGTGTTTGTAATGTGTTTTTGAATTGAAATGATATTGCTCCACTATTTTTATTGGCTCTTCCCTGCTGGTGTGACTTTCTGAGACCCAAAGTTGTCCTGGTGTTGCAGGTGCCGATGCCGCAGAGGATGAAGAGGTTGATGTCACCACTGTTGACCCCATAGTTGCTTTTTGCAGCAGGTGATGATGAAATAAAAACGTATTAAGTCCCCGAACCTCAGGCAGTAACGTCTGATTTCTCCCCCTGTAGTGACGAGGAGTTGGAGGACAATAAAGCTCTGCTGTACCTGCCCATTGCCCCCGAAGTGGAAGACCCAGAGGAAAACCCATTCGGGCCCCCGCCTGACGCCTCCGGCTTGACCGGAAACACTGAGGACGCGTCACCTAGTGGCGACAAAAAGCAGAGGCAGCCCTCTTCTGAGACGGGCCCAGCCAAGAAAAAGGCTCGCACCACCACCATTGAACTCAAGGGGGTGCCGAGTGACGGTGAGTTGCACGAGCCTCAGGCTGGAGACGGGGACACACTTTTCAGCACAGTGCAGGCAGTTTAATGGAAATGAGCTTGTGGAGAATCTCTGCCCGCCTAGCTTGATGCTACAATAAAATATTAGAGTCCGCAGTAGGTTCTGGGGTCTTTCCTATGTGGCAATGCTATATTTCCCTTCCTTGACTCCAACTTTCAGGTCTAATTTCTTTTTCTAGAGTGCACGTGTGACAATCTTTACGTCTCTTTTTAAAAGCGTGCTGTTGTTTTCAGAGGTGCACCCCCTATTGGGCGTGAAAGGAGATGGGAAGTCCAAGAAGAAGACTGCGGGCCGGCCAAAAGGCTCTAAAGGTAAAGACAAAGACTTCCCCTTCCGGCCCAAACCCTACAAGGGTGAGCAGCCATCTTTGTCTGTGGAGACCCTCAGTGGCTCTGGCCTAGGAGGAGGAGGAGGGATGAAGGGCAGAGCAGAGGGGGGCCTGGCCACAGGTAAGTATGCCCCTGCTGCTGGGAGCTGTGCTGACACTGGCTGTCTCCGAGGCAACCCCCCCCCCCCCCCCCCCCACCCCCTCCTCCCTGTATTGCTTCCACTTCATGTGAACTCCCAACCTCGAGCTCCCTGCTAGAGGCCGTACTGCTGCGAAGCCACAGTCTGCTGCTCGCACCACCATCAATGCACAGGGAATATCTCGGCGGCTTCGGGTGAAGCGTCGAATCGATCAATCCTGAAAGGTCATGAATTCAAGTTGGCCTCAACAGATAAAGTTGGATAGAAAAAAGAACTCTAGATTTTCCATCTCTATTTCAGTATATGGAATACTGTGGGTCGAGTGGATGCATGATTGGCAGGTGTTTTTAATGCACCAGCTCATCTTGAACTATCTGTGCTTCCTTATTTTGGTTTCATAGGTTCTATTTCTGATAGTAATGCTTTCATATCTAATTAGCTGCCCGTGTAAAGTCATATTACTCTTCCAGACTGTGGCTTTCGTGCTCTGTTCTTTATTCACCCTCGTCAGATGCGCATGGGTATTTGCCAAATACAGACTGATGGTGCGGCTTAATTACTGGCTAGTTGACCCTAACTTCACCGCTTGGCCTCTGACCCTCTCGCTCCCGCTCCCACCTCTCTCCTTTGGACTTGTCCTGTGACCTGAGTGTGTGTGTCCTGTCCCTGCCTTTGTGTGTCAGAGGTTTTTGGTGGATAATTTGCTGTTAAGTAGAATTTTAACGACTTCCGAGCAGAGAGCGGTATCGAAAAGAACAAGCTGAAACTTGAAAAGAACACACGGGAACACACCTGTGCACGTATTTTAGCGCACTTTCTGTTGAATGCTGTCTCCTAAGTCTTAAAACGACTTAATCTCTTTCAACATTCGGAGAAAAGGCAGTCTTGAGGTGAGGTCGGACCTACGTTATCCTGATTTCATGGAGCTGACGGCGTTTAAAGGCTGATCCGACTTTGACGCGTCCGGAATGTTTTATTTCTCATTTTCGGGCTGTCTCGCTGTGCACAGCGTACTGAACAATGCTTGTGTTCCTCCGCAGGGAGCTTGGTCTCACATTCATATAAACAGCATGACATTGGAGGAATGGAATAACCCCCCCGCTTTGTACAGAAGAGCCACTGACAGGCTGAAAACAGACATGGCATGTCCTCCTGTACAAACTGTGAAGGATCCAACCGGTTCCTCTTTCAAGCCAATTACAGCTCATCGGAGCGGACGGGGGGGGGGGGCACCGGAGCCTACGTAGAGCTAGACGGAGCCAGCAGTCCACGATACGAACGACACGCCCTCTGATTCATCTGTTATACAATCTTTTTGGCTATTGTGAGTGTTTTTGTGTGTCCTGTCCTTTTTATACATATTAAAGCATTTTGATGTAGAAATAACTTGTCACTGCTTCTGATTCGGACCAGTAGAGTTTACATTTATATACACCATAAAAATGTACGGTAAATGTAGACCTTTCTAAAAAGACCGGATTGGACCCATTACCACCATCTGCAGAAGAACACAAAAGAAACTTGTTGGGGGCTAAAACTAACTCCTTGCTAGTAGGATCTGTACATACGTTTAAGTCAAACATGTCCAAGGCCACAGTCTGGCCGGGTTTTCTCTCCTACCAGGCTGAACATGCTTTTAAGGGGGATAAATAAGCCTGGCTGGGTTGTGGCCCTTGAGGACTTGTTTGGACAGACCTGGTTTGAGTGCAGCAAGACAATCCATGATTAGCATTGTCCACAACCCTTTTGACACTTTCAGATGTTTAATCACGGAATACCAGACTGCATCTTGAGCTCATCTATAGTAAAGGCAGCAATTTTAAGTTCAGTTTGCTACGCGTCACTTCTCTATCTTCTGCTACAGACCTATCTCCACCCCACTTTCCCTCCTTCCAAAATTATTGGAACTATGTACGGTACTTCAAAGGTAATTGCCAGCAGCTCTACCTGTTCTTTGTATCACAGTTGTGCCTCTATGTCTCCTCCCATCTCTTCAACACCCCCCCCACCCCACATACACACCCTGTCTTTGCTACCTTTCTTATTGAACCACAGTATTGTCTCCAGTAATAATATCTTATTGTCCTATTTCTGTCTCTCACTGCCTCCATGAATTCCTCGTTCTGCCCCGGCTTTAATGTACTTTCTCCAAATTTGCCTCCAGTTTTTGGAACAGCTGAGATGCCTTTTATTTTACAGCCAAGCATCGCTACACTTATATTGGTCTTGCTCCAGTTTTGGTCCATTTCATCTGGTTTCAAAGCCCAGAACAGACTCTTTTCCCGTACTCACATCAATTACTGCGTCCCTGCCCAAACATAAACATTTAAACATAGTAGATTTTTCCTCAAGTACAGATTTTCTGGCCTTTATGTCCCGTCCGGTCACTTCCCCATAATGGACCGCACCCGTTAAAAATCACCATAAACACGAGGGTAATGTATGTGTGTAGCAGTATTTGGCAAACCTAATCTCAGTATCCGATACAGAAATATGAAATTCGCTGTTACACGAATGTTATTTTGTTATTTCCCGTTTCCCCCGATTTTCAGACTTTAAATAACTGACGTCTCAGAGATGGGGACCTTTATTTTGAAGTGCCCACCGGAAGCCCGGATCGGGAGGCTCGCTCGTTCATTGGCCGGGGGCGGAGCACCGAGCAGGAACTGCCGGTAACACCCTTCCCCGAAGCTCCGGTCCGACTCGGAGTAGTTGGGTCGAGACGTTCTATTGATACTTTTACCCGCGAAGAGAAGGCGCAGTTGTTGCCATCGGTGTGATGCAGCTGGATAAAATGGACGAGAATGACTGGGTTTACCACGGAGAGGGGAACAAGAACCTGGTTGTCGCACATGTAAAGGTGACTCGGCAGTGCTAACACCAAGCTAAATCTACGCTGGCTAACGCACATCACTCACATTTTAACTGATTCACCTCGGCGTTTTCCCCCGATAGGAGGGTCGGTCAACTTGTCTGGAGAATGTTTCTGCGGTCGGAGGAGGAAATGCCGCGTTCATTAAGCGTTCGTGTCGCCCGTTTTCGATAACTTATCCCACTTTCGTATGGGAGCATATGATGCGCTAAATATCGGACAGCGAGGCTTGAAGCGAGTCCAAACCTGCGGTCAGCGCCCGTGTTGTTGTGTTGCACTATTAAAGGTTTTCAGAATCTTTTAAGTCAACTCTGAAGCGGACTGCAGTCCAAAAACACGCATATCTTAATCAGACAGACAGACAGGACATGAACGACATATTCGTCCCTACATGTCAACATTGCATCGTCTCTCAGGAAGTGTGCAGTTATGTAAAAGCTACCAAATCTACACATGCATATTAAATTCAAATGCACAGCATTTTGGAATAAATGTGTTTTGGGACTTCGGGGGGCGCCAGAAACTTCTGGATAAAGCTTATTGCTACATAAACTGTGGTAATGACATGTCGGTTCTGCAACGTGCTGAGCCTTAGATTCCAGTCTGGGGCCGGTCCGAACATGCAGACAGAACCCGTGTGCTCCTCACAATCTCTGTGAAATGTGTTGAGACCACAGCAGGAGGACAGAGTAGATGAATGTGATTCCCACCAGTTGCATGTTCAAGCTGAGTGCAGACACAGATGAGCCTGCTCGTCTATTAATGTTTCTTCTTTGTTCATTTGAGTGTCATGGAGAAACACGCCGTACTGACAGATGGTTCTACAGAAATGACAGCCGGCGTCTGTCCGTAGCCTCGGACCTTTTGGTTAGGTGTGCTTCGCTGACCCTGACTGATGCGTCTGCTTTTGCAGCTCTCCAGAGTTTTGCGGCTACTCAAATATCCAGCGGAGGACTCGGAAAATCCCCCACAGGTAAATAAAGGAATATTCTCTGTCTGGAACTGGGATTGGATGATTGGATGTCTACTTGTAACAATGACAGTGAAAAGCTTCTCATTCTAAGGCAGCGGACTCACACTTAACGACGATAGTAATAACAATAGTAATAATAAGACGATACTTGACCACAACTGGACCGACTGGCGCTCTCCCTATCTGACCCAGACACCCAGATAAAATCGTTCTGGCCCAGCATGGAGAGCCCTTAACCGGAGCATTGCTCCACAACCCGTAAGAACCTGGAACAAAAACCGTAGAAGAAGGGAGAGCATGATTCTTACCTGTGTAATAATTATACAATAAGCTGTCCTGTTGTGCATCTCCCTGTTGTTGTTGGTGCTGCTCCGCCACCTGACTCCCCTTGTTTATTATGTCAATGGGATGGAATCGTCCCAGCAACCCGCTGAAAATATACACATCGCCCCCTAGTGGCGAGGAGGACAGGCAGGCTCCCCTCATTCGATTTTCTCTGTTGCACGTAAACTGGAATGAGGAACCAGTTCCGAGGACGTTCCAAAGTCTAATTTTAGGAGTAGCCTGATTGACCTGTGCATGCGAACGTGCTGACAGAAGAACCGGATCTAAGGTGTTTACCTTCCTCCCCTTCTCTAGAGTGCAGAGCAGGCCTTCAGGCAGATCCAGAACATTGTGGACTTCAGCTCCAATGTCATGAGCATTCTGCTGGGAGAAAAGTTCGTCCACAGTGGGGTGAGTAGTTCATGATCGGCTGCAACCCTGTTCGGGAATCTGTCCCTTTCAGGTTGTACCGTGCTGAACTTTACTCTTTTCTTCCGTTCTTAACGATGGCTCTCGGTGGAATGTTAATAACACGTCGCTATGCAAAATTCCCGTCTCGCCATTCATAAAGAAATGCACGCGACCCCCGTGTGACGCCAGCAGGAGCGACGCCACGGCCCACTCTCCGTGCTGGCTCCAGCCAGCTTAGATCATTTAAATCAACCCCTCTCCAGTCGCTCCCGGTGTCCCCCAGGGCCCCGTCTTCTGACCCCTGCACTTCATCATGCACCTGCTCACATCCAACTCTAACCCTCGAGCAAGCCACACTTTCTCCTCCACCTCCTAAAGTCAAGTCAAAAACAGGTTCTGCCAGTCTCTCAAATAGTTTCTCCTTCGAGCATTCATGTCGGCAGTGTTGCCCCTATTGCCCCCTCCCGTTTGCCCTCAACCTCTCGGCCAATGTATTAGATTTGGGGTGCGAACATAACGGGAAAAACCCAAATCGGCTATAAAACGGGCTAAAAACGTAGAACCTAATCTTCTTCTGCAGCTTCTAGAACGTCTGTGATGAATAATTGCTGGCAAGGTGGACAGAGATTGGAGAGGGAGACTTTCTAGGCTGACCAGGACAGCCCATAATAGTACGCGGTGAACTGCTGTAGTGATAAAAATAGACCCTAGATTGAAATCCACTGAACAACTTGGCGGTGATTTGTTAAAAAAAGAGAAGAGGACTGAGCAGAGTCCCACCCTGAGGATCTGGATCTCGTTCCAGACGTGGGAGTCAGAACCTGGGTGAATCCGGCAGGTCCAGGATCACCTCCTGGACCTCAGAGGTTTGAGAACTTAACACGATCCATGAGGAGCAGGACTTTAGACGTTTCCCGGCAAGGCCTTGAGCAGATGACATCACAACTGAGGGACGTAACAAACGTCTTTGTCACAAATCAGGATGTGGAACGTAAAACCCAAAGTTCTAGTTAGTTCTGCTTTAATAACCCGAACTCTGGATCCATTTACTTAACCATACAACTTAAAGTGGCGGCGACCTAAAAAAGGACAGGAAATGGTCTCGTTTGGAACTGAGCGTTCCTTGATCCACCCGGTCCAGTACTTTTGTAGGTCTTTGAGAGTCTTGAAAGGTCTTGACAACATAATCAAAACCTGGAATGACACACGCTGGGTTCACCTGGAGGATGCTGGCCACCGTGTTGAGCGCCGTGGTTACCGTACAGAACCCTCAGGTAGGGATCGCCGACGCCAGCCCAGATGGAATTAACCCGGGTTCTCTTCTAATCCAGGAAGTCGTGAAACTGCCGCTGGAGTTTGTGCGCCAGCTGTCCATAAAAGTCCAGCATGAACGTCCAGGTAAAGGCGTCCTCACAACATTCCACACGCACACATGGAGATATGCCGTCCATCATCTATATTTATTCACCTATTATTTATATTCTTCTGCGTTGGGCCTCAGGGTGGCGCTGCGACAAGGTGATCGACATTTACAGCGGCTGTGCTCTGTCGCTGCCCAACCTGACGTACCCAGTCCTCCATCTGTCAACACACACTCCTCCACTGTGTGTTGAAATAAAGGTAGACGCGCACACACACACACACACACAGGCTTTGTGTGGCCATACGTGTGTGACTCACCGTCTGTTTTGGGCCTGTTGTGGTTTTTAGCCTAAATGGGGCTTCCTGCCATCTTCCAAACACGTCAGCAAGGACATCAAATCCAAAGTGTGCCGCTTCTGCATGTACCAACTGTACAAGGTGAGGAAACGCATCTATGAGGGCCGTCCAAATAAACAAATAAACAAACAAATAAATAAACAAAGCAGATAATCTGACTAGAATTCAGTTTTGATCAGAGGGCTGCTGTGGATTCATTATCATAATGGATGTTGTTGCATCATTGTTTCTTTCATTTCATGTCAGGAGGCTCTCACACACACACACGCGCGCACACACACACGCGCACACACAATTAAAGCCCCTTTTGTGGTCTGTATCCTCTCTGAAGTTCATCGAGCTGCAGTAATTAGTAAAGCTGTGCTGAGTCCATCACAGACTGGATGTTAAATGAGTGCTCGATTGGCAGGAAACTCTTTTTTTGGGGGGGGGGGGGATACAAAGACTAAGTTAGAAATGGGCCTGACATAATTGTAATTGTTGGGATGTGAACCAGGTTTATTTATTTATTGCTTTTTTATTTGGGGCAGGGAGTTTTCATGAAGTGTCTTTGAGATTGACTCCTGTAAAACACACCCAGCGTTTAACTTTCCTGCCTTCATGTGTGTGTAGATTGTGTGTGTGTGTGTGTAGATTGCTGCTCTTCAGGTCTCCTCGATGTGATAAATGTGTTTCCTTCATTATCATGATGAATCGATGAACCTCAGTCCCCCCATAAGCGTTAACGTTGGGGGCATCATAAAGGTTGTCATGACGATTCCGGTCCTGTTTCCAGGTAGCAACGGGGAAGTGGAAAAAGCGTAGCCTGTACTGCCCCCTGGACCTGTTTTCAGGGTAAGATCCCCACTGTCAACACACGCCGCAGCAGAACTGAAGGTTGAACATAGAAAATGGAGTTGTGGGAGACAAAAAGGAAGCTGTCGGCGTAGCGACGCGCGGGTCGAACTGTATCGTCGGTGTCTTGCTCAACAGCTCTGACAGCCAGCTCATCTCCTTTCTGTGCGTCATGAAGTCGCCCATTGTTAGAATTTGGCAGCAAAGAAAGAAACAAGTTACCGCTCAATGAGGCCATAAATTGAAGGGAGGAGCTTGTTGCTAGAGCAAATGAGGGACGTGCAGGATGTGTACATTCAACATTTGACGCCGATCTCCAACGACATCCCTGTCAAGAAGGGAAACGTCGCCTTAGATCCCGTTGGTAGAAGCTGGGGAATGAAACGTAGCTGAAGGAAACGCCCGCGTTTTGCTGCGTGAAGCCAAAATTCCAGGCCGATTCTGGGAGTTTCCTTCACGCCGCCCGTTCAGATGCTCCAAATGACGGCTAACATCTTGTTTCTTCGATTTTTTTTTTCCAGCAACAAACAGCGGATGCACTTTGCAATCAGACAGCTTATAGAAGAACCTCAAAACAACCTCAAAATCTTTAAGGTGAGCCGGCCGACTGCACCCCAGCGCTCCCTAAAGCATGAATGAAGCCCATAATGCTTGATTGCGCTGCGCTTACTCTTCTTTTACAGCGTGTACAACAATACGGAGGGGCCAGGCTTTTGGGATGTCAGACACTAAACTAGTTGCACCTTGAATGTGAACATGAAAGAGGGATCGTGCGCTTGCACGAGCGCGCACGCCCTCACTGATGGGCGAACTGGTCTGTTCTGCTGGGGTTGCCAACAGCAACACTGCAGGAGGAATTTCTGACAAGCACGGGCTGCGTACCGCGGGTGACAACAACCTCTGCTCTTCCACCGGTGTTCGGGCTCCATATGAGCGCTCCAGGCGCTTTCTTGCTATGGAAAGCATCCACGGAGGAGGAATGCGTGCAGGAGTCGCCCCCTCACCGTCCGGGTTACAGTGTTAGTTCTTCAGATGACTCAAGGCGGAAGACTTGGCTCGGCCCCCTTAGTTGCGTTCTAATGGGGGAACCCGTGACCCTTGGGTGGGGCTCTTTTGCTTCCCAATCCCAGCTGCTTCGGAATCGGGGCTCATGGTCCAGAGGGACAGATGTTTTCGCTGCACGTTTGGCATCTTTAAATCACGCCGGGACTTTTCCAGCGGCTGGAAACGCTTCCGTCTGGTGTCCTGACTAAATATTGGTCCAGTTTGGTCACATCTAACAAGCAGAGCAAACTAATACCAGTTTATTCCTGCTTCCAAGCCTCTGTGGATTCTCCTGACCGTCCTCATGTGGTTATTCCCTTCTCCACTTCCTTGGGTCACTTCAGTGGCCGTTTCCCGAGGCGACAGCCGCCAGGACTGTTAATGAGCTTTAGCGCCACCCCGAGACAGACCAGGATTCACTTCTCCCCCTTCTGACGACGCGTCGAGGATATAGTGTGTAACTGACAACATGGGAAGACTTTTTTTCTGGCGAGGTCGTTATGTTAATCCAGTTTCTGAGCCCGGGCTGAACGTTCTGCTCCTTTCTTTTCCCTTTCGTTGTTCTTGAGTTGTGCCTGTTTTTCCCAGTGTGTTTCTACTGGCACTAGCTTGACAGCTGCTCACACACTCCTCTGCAACAGCACTGCCAATTCCCCCTCCAGGACGTTTCCCTTCCTCTCCGTCCCCGCTGACGCTGCAGCTTCACCACAATGTTGTCAGCTAATGGCCAAAATGACAGCGTGCTCTGTCCAAGCCTAAAACATCACCTGTCAGCCACAACTCAGCATTTAGTTGAAGAATAGTTCTTAGTAGACTCACACATGCCCGAGCAGGTGGGAAACAACCCGTGTTTTTGTTCCAAGAGTGTTTCATTGAGCTCTCAGACGTGATCAGCAGTAGCAAAACGCCCGCAGGACGGCGGATCTAACACCAGGGGGCGCGCTAACACAGACAATCACACAGAGGCGAAGAAGAAGGTCACGCGCAGCCTCTCTCAACACTAAAAACCTCCTGCTTTAACCATCAAAAGGCCGCTTTGTCAGACAAAAGCTCCAGCGTGGCTCTAATGTGTGTGTTTTGCAGGGGGGGCAGTGTATTTACAGCAGGAAGGACAGCGACGACTCTTTGGACCTGAACTCCCTCCTGCATCATCTCAGACCGTACTTCCTGCAAGGGAACAACCGCTTCAATTGTCACATGACCAACAAAGCTGTCCTGAATGACTTCATTCAGGTGAAATGATCTATGTGTGTGTGTGTGTGTGTGTATCACTGCAGGAGGCTTCAGGTGTTGCCCGTTCCTCTTTGTCTTTGGCTGATTTCAGCGTCACTGATCGGGACGTTTGCGCCCGCAGGTCCTGATGAACGCCCTGCTGAGCAGCGAGGGCAGAGAGGGGGGGCCGGTCAACGACAGGCACGCGGAGCGGCAGAGCTACTGCGACGCCAGCCTGTTCAACAAGGAGAGGAGCCGTCAAGGTCAGACGCCGACTTCATCTAACTCGCCAGGGTTCCTCCCTCCTGTGGGGACAGAAATCCCCCCGTTCTGGAACATCCTCAACTCCTGTTGGGTTCCCGTTTGTCATTGGGGTGTGTGTGTGTGTGTGTGTAGGCTCTCAGGGGTTACCCGGCGACAGCGTGCTGTCCAGGATCCTCCAGACGCAGATGCTGGACATGCGGGACATCGAGGAGCTTTACCCCCTGTACCACAGAGTGGAGCAGCACCTGCAGGACTTCCCTAAGCAGAGGTGATCCGGGCGCGTCACTTTACCCGCACAGGGAAACGCCGTTCAATGGTCACTTATCAGCCGTGCTGCCTTTGCCAGAGCGCGTCTTCATATCGAAGGTCCGTACAACAAAGAGTTCTTGGAGATGCTGCAGAAATGTCCGGCCGAGGACGACGGCTCCGTGGAGTACGCTGCTACTAAGGTCGGTGCGGGCCGCCGCCGGTCCCAACGTCCGTAGAACGAGTGTTTCATTCAGCCGCCCCCCTTCTGGGTTTGTGCTCCAGATCCATCAGTACCTCATCACCAAGACCGCCAAGGACTGCTCCATCATGGTGGCCCTGGTGCCGAGCAGTGATAAAGAGGAGGACGACGAAGGGTGAGGCTTTGAAGGGTTAGGGCAGGGGTGGGCAAACATTTTGATTCGTGGGCCACAATGGGTTCTAACATTTGACAAAGGGGCCGGACCAGGAGCAGATGGATGGATGGAGTGCTTTGGTAACCTCACCTCATTGGAGAAAAAATACACATCTTGGGATATGGAGAAAACATGTGCTTTAATTTCAAATGAAAATGAAGAGAAGCATTGCAACAAAATATCTGACTTTGGAATGAGTCTTAAAACACTTAAAATCAAATGAATAAAATGTGCCTTTTTAAAAAAAATTAATAACCATTTCTATTTTAAAGCACTGAAAGTTCTGTTATCCTTCAGGATATCACCATCACTCTCCTCCTGACTGTCTTTTTTCTAGTGGGAAAACACCAGAATTGCAGTGAAAATATAACATTAACAAGGTTTATTCATTTAATTTTTCAAGTTTGGCGGGCCGGATTAAAACGTTTAACGGGCCGCGTGTGGCCCCCGGGCCGTAGTTTGCCCATGCCTGGGTTAGGGTTAGGTCACTGGAGGTATGGTGAGGCTCTTTGATCCCAACCTTCTTCTTCTTCTTCTACTTCCTGTAGTTACAGTTGGCGCCGAGGCTCCAGGCCTCCTCCTTTCACCTCCCTGGTCTCCATCTTGGATCTGGACCCCAAACCCTTCGACAGCATTCTCTACCAACTGCGCTTGGACCAGACGATTGTCTCCTTCTACCTGCAAACTCGCAGTGCCTTGCCCGAGGACTCCGTGTCGTCACACCCCACCATCTGCGCGGCTCCGGAGAAGGAGGAGTGCACGCTGCTGTTCCACCCCGTGTGAAGGCCTTGAACCGATGCCCCGCTGGCATCCAGAGTCTCTTTTTCTAATTATTTTTTTACCAGAGCTCTTTATTCGTGACTGTACTGCAGCACTTTATCTCCTTCGCCACCCGTGTTATCGGTCCCGGCTGCGAGGCCTCCACAGACGGGGGAGATCTCCGGAACTTTCTGTTACTCATCCCAGTGCCTTCGTCTCCGATGACTCCCACCGTCACCGGTCGCGCCCTCCTCTTTGGCCCGAGGCAGGGATTTTTACGGGTCGTCGCGGCAACGACGCGGCCAGCGTGCTCATTTGACGGTTTGGTTCGAGTTCTTTTGGATTCTAGCTACTTTTCCAAACGGACCGATTGGCGGTACCTTAACCAGACGGCGCGCCGGGGCCGTTTCCGACCTTCACAAGCCCCAAACGGGACGCGTCTCCTTTGCGAGTTTTTCCTTTGACGTTTATTTAAACTTTTCATGAAAGCCTTAGAGGATTTTTTTAAAAAGTGAAGCAATAAGCGACGACAGTAGAGCAGAGGGTCACGTTTCCTTTCACTTCCTCACCAAAAGGTCACCAGGACCAGCCTGCTGGAGGTGGTGACGAGAGCTCGACCCTTTCAGCACAACGCTTTATGCTTCTGCTACTATGCAGGACTCGGTGCCGTCAGTGGCTTCTGTGTGTGTGTCGGTGTGTGTCGCGCAGAACCTGAGGATTCGCTCGGTCACGGGGAGCTTTGATGTTTGGAGCTGCTGTGGACGGGACCTGGGGACGAGCACCGAGGGGACGGGTCCTTTCTGCGTTTTAAAAAAAAAATGGTGCAAACGATGCTGGCAAAGTCCAGATGTTTTGTTTTTGTTCTTGTTGGATTATCTGTTATCAGTGAGAAGATTATTCTCCTCCTCCTCCTCCTCATCAAGGCTGCGGTTACTCCAGCAGCACAGGAAATCAGAGTCTATTATTAGAGAACAGCTGCACCTTTAATCAGTGGCTGTGGGTCCAAACGGGTCCCGCCGGCGGCGCGTTCTGAATGTGGCGTTTGTGAAACAGTTGCAGCAGAACTAAAGATGAAGAAGGAAGGGGGGGGGGGGCACCAAAGCATCCAACAGTATTAAACCTTCACGCATGGGTCTAATGTGGCTGTGAGCCCATTAACAGAAACTGTGTGCGAGGCAACACCACCGATCTGTCCAATCAAATGAAACACTAAATGTCCGTCAGTGTTCTACAACAGGAACGGCCCGGTTGAGTCCAGAGGTCCAGTTTGGGTCTAAGGGTGCTGGCTGTGCTGCCAATAGGCTGGATGACCTCTCCTTCCCCTGCTGCCTGGGTCAAAAAGCTGTGAAGAGACTACAAAGACTACTCTGGGCGGGGTTTTGTATAGAAACTATTTATTTTTGTAGAGTTTCAGCTGTTGTCTCAGTCCTGCTCTTTCTATTAAAACCGGTTTCTAAGGGGCTACACTGTTGTCGTGGTTACTTCCTGTCAGACTTATGGATCAGAAGAAAGACTGACGGCCCTGATGATGGACTCTATGGCAGCTTCAGGTCCCAGAACCCTCAACAGGCTCTGGAAGGCGTCCGCAGCACCGCCTGCAGGCTGGGGGCAGAACTGCAGCGCTGCAGGGAAGACAATTCAAATGTAACGGAATAATGTCCCGATGGGGAAAAGCAACAGAAAAACTCCAGAATGAGCCAGCAAATAAAAGCAACTAAACAGTTTCTCAGGGTAAAGAATCGTAAAACGGTAATTGTGCTTATTGCTGTTAACGTGGACTCGGTTTAATAGTTTTGGACTGGATTTTGAATGAGTCTTTTATTTGAAACCGCATTTAATTTACGTCTGCATTAAGTTTCTGGCGTCCCGTCTAGTATAAAAATATATAGAATACATAAAAATGTCATTTAAATTTGTGAGCGAGGCCACTCTGAGGAACGAAACGTTGAAACAATCCAAAAGATTGGAAGACGCCATCAGAACGGGAAGAAGCTGTAGACGAAAACTTTCCTTTCTACTCCGACTGCGCGCGTTCAGGAAAACAACGTCTCACCTCTCTCGGGGATTTTTGACAGCACGTTGATTTTTGGAGTCACTTTTCCCTCTCTGGAGACCTCCAGGGACCAACGGACGAGGAGCCGGCAGCTGGGAACAAGCAAAGAACGCTGAGACGCTGGAGCTCAGATCAAAGAGCTTTGATCAAAGTTCAAAGGAGGAAAATCAGCAAAACAACATGAAAGCAAACGAAGGAAACATTTCTGTTGTTAACGGAGCAAAACAGTCTTCCATCGCCAGGGCGCATCCATCCCTCCATCCATCCATCCACCCATCCAATCATCCATCCATTTATCCACCAATCCCTCCATCCATCCATCCACCACATATCCATCATCCATCCATCCCTCCACTCAATCATCTTATCTATCCACCCACTCATCCATCCACCCACTCATCCATCCACCCAATCAACCATCCCTCCACCCACTCATCCATCCATCCACCCAATCAACCATCCCTCCACCCACTCATCCATCCATCCACCCACTCATCCATCCATCCACCCACTCATCCACCCACTCACTCATCCACCCACCCACTCATCCCTCCACCCATCCATCCACCCACTCATCCATCCATCCCTCCACCCACTCATCCATCCATCCACCCACTCATCCATCCCTCCAGCCAGCCATCCATTCATCTTTGAGACGTTACTCAAACCTTCCAGCCGCTGAGAGCCCAGTGACGGGTCAGTAATTAGCTCTGGTCACTGAATACCAGGATCGGTGGCCAGAGGTGGTGGTGGAATACTGGAAGCTTTGGCAAGTTTAGCCTGATTGGTAACCTTGGTAACGACATCCACATGTCTGGAGTTAATCTTTTAAAGTCAGGAGAGTCTGTAGGTGCTTTGGAAAATCCCAGGGCCTGACCCCAACAAGCAACAGTGGCAGGAAAACTCCCCTTTAACAGGAAGAAACCTTGAGCAGGACCAGGCCCATGTGGGGGCGGAGCCTCCTGCTGGGCAAAAGGAGGAGGGGAAAGGGAGATAGAGCAGGAGGAAGGACGGGAAGAGGAGAGGAAGTGACACATGCATCACACATGCAGATACATTAGTAACGCTGAAGATGCAGAAGGTAAACTGGGGTCAGAGGTCAACAGGCAACTATAAAGCCAGAGATACCTGCAGAGTGATGGAGAGAGACCGTATGCATGGACATTTACCTCGGCAGCTCAGGGTGACTCAAGGTCATGACCTCAGATCGGCAGCCTCCGGGTAGCGAGACAACAGAGGGATATTTGGTCTGCGGACAGAAACACAGGGCATCGTCATGACGATCAAACTCCCTCACTCAGATTTCGGAGATCAGGGGCTAAAGAAACGCTTCCAATCGCTCGGAAGAATCGTCCAGATGTGACAACGAAAACACACTCAACCGATGCAACGGTCTGTCTGACCCAGAGGCAGCAGCTTCAGGTCCCCGTTGGCTCTCACAACAGCGCCACCTTGAGCATCGGAGGACCACCTGCTCAAAGGCCAAATAGTTGCGCTTCATCATTAAAGGTGTATTCCACGGAAGCGTAACGCAGCCACACACACAGAAGAAAATAAAATCACACTATAATGAGAAACTAATGTTGTTTCCAGATATTTTCACATCATAGAAACAAGATTGGCGAGGAAAGAACGACGGCTCGTTTCCACGCTTGAGCTCACGTCTACTTTTATTTGAGACAGGGCTACAGTCATTGGCAGCCAATGCATGGGTTGGAGAAGGAATCTGACCCTCCGGAGGTGGTTTTGTGCTAGTTTAATACTGTCTTGTGCCAGAACAGTGGCGGGAGACAGGATTGAAGCGGACTCCTGCTTGCTCGCTGAGACCAATGTGAAGTAAGCCTCAGCTCGGCACCCTCAGTCAGACATGGTCAGCCCGTTTCTGTGTCGCTGAATTCTTTCCCTCGTGTCTGCGTCCTGCCGTGTCCTCCCTCGCTTGCTCTCCCCTTTTAGTGCTATTTTTCTCCCTTTGCTGCACAAATCCCAGAATTCTGCTCTGCGTTCTGAGAATGTGAGCAACAGTCAGAAACAGTCGCGCACAACTCCTGGAGCTCCTTCAGAAGCAGAGGAGAAAAGGAAGACTTTAGTCTCAAGTAACGGCCTTCATACCACCGGTAAAGTATAGTTTCCTCCTGTCCTCACTCTGTCCAGCTGGCGATGATTCAGTTTCTCTCATGCGATCAGAAGAAACAAGCTAACAGGAAACCCAGTTGCTAATTTAAAGGTAGCCCAGCCCTGAACCGTAACAACAAATTCCTTTCTTTTTAGCTTCAATTCCACTCACAATCTTGTGTAAATCCCACCTGGTGATGTTGTCTCAATGTTCAGAGGGAATCGTTTAGACCGATCAGCAGCCGAGGCCGCGATTCGTCACGGCGGGAAAATGTTCACCCGTGTCCAGGTGTGAAGAAAAGAGGGCAAAATAGTCAATCTACACTTTCTGTAGTGAACGAGCTCCTTCTTACAGGTTCTCTAGTGCAAGAAGCATCACAAATTTGTAGTTAAGGATAAAAATCTCTCGGCTGTGACGTCTGGACGCGACGCTGGTTCTGGTCACCTGTCAAAACTTTATTCGTACACCCACCTTTACACCTAAATGCTCACGCGTTGCTTTCGGAATCTGGAGAAAATTGTTTTAAAAATGAGAAACGGCTTAAACAAACGTAACTCCGGATCAGAAATATCGATATCTCTTTGAATTATGAGCTGATTTGTGAATTGTTTTTCTAGTTAACGGAAACTTTAGAGCAACCGCTGGAGCCAACACTCATTCTGGAGCCTGTCTGGCTCTCATTAAGCTAAACGCTAACACAAGCTGCGAGCTGCTGCTGCAAGTCTCCAGCTACGCCTGCTCATCCAGAAACACAGCTATTTTCCGCCGCCCCCTCCCGTTTTCCTCTGTTCTGCCTTTCCCTGCGTCCCAGTCAGCACTAATATGTCCCGTGGAGGTGGGGAGGTGGGGAGGCGCTCCGGCCCGCTGACGACACCATCGGATCCAGTCTGTGCAGCTGGAAAACTGGCTGATTTTTAAGATCAAAGCAAGGGGAGGCGGAGGAGATTCCCGTCAAGTTCACGGCTTCTGCTGTCGTGCTCCATCAAAGCCGCGGCGGCGACCAAAGAACTGGCGTCTCTTCCTTTGCGCGTGTTTGTTTTGCTTCTCTTTGAGTGGACGGAAAGTAACAGAACAAACGGTGTCAAATCGAAACATACAAAAAGATCTCAGGGGAGGGGGGGGGGGCTGCGTTTAAACAGACCATCAGGTGAGTAGGCGGACATGGCAGCTTTAATAATGACAGGCCTGCCGAGTCCAAACGGCTCATTATGCATTCAGAGGCAGCACAGAACCCTCCATTAGGACCCTTGAAAAGAGCCCCGCCGGGTCCGGCAGCAGCACTCAGAGCTCTGCTCACCTGAGGAGCTGCTGCAGGTGAAAACCTCTCTCCTTTCCTCCCCATCCTCAGATGGGGATCCGAACCCGTGTTTCCACCCGTTCTATCCTATTTGTTGTATTTTTAAAATCAGCTCTCAGTAACGTGATTTGATTGCTGCTGTGCAGAAATGAGGTGGTGGCTGGTGGGAGCCGGCCTGTGGCTGCTGCTGGCCCTCGCCGTGTCCGACATCCAGGCTAGGAACAACCCCCCCGGCCACGGCTGCGGGCTCCATCGAGAAAAGAGGAGGAGGACCGGATCCGGTAAGTCGGCTTTTTAAAAGGAGAAACAGGAGAAGCTCTCCTTGTTGAGGGGTGAACGGCCGCCCCAGCTGTTTGGGTTCTGTCTTGGGTTTCAGCCACTTGGCTATTGAGTTTGAGTGGATTTACAGGGGGAAATGGATGCATCTCCACTTCAACACGACCGATCGCAGCACAATGAGAATGCTCAGCATCACCAGCCACCTCGACCTTTCTCCAAGTGTTGTGGCCTTACTTGGCAAATTCAAGCATATCTCAAAGTTGCAGTGAGGTCTGAAGGTCCTATTGATCAGTGCGGCATCATCATTTCCCACCCTGGGTCCTGCCGACACGCTGGGTCCGCTCAGTGGTTTCATCGCCATGGTCACCGTATGATTTAAACAAGCCGACCAACCCTGCAATTTGCAAGGCAGCAGAGACACAAAAGAAAAGCAGTAAAGTATGTGCGCCCCCGCCGAGATGACAGGGAGACTGTCATCACTGAGAGGGGCCGGGGAGGGAGGCCGGTGTTTAAGAGGAATAACAGCAGCCAGGAAAATACCCGGGCAAACAAAGAGGGCGCCATTAGAAAGGTGGGGTGACCCCCAGAGCCCGCTGGAGAGATGAAGAGCCCCTCCCGGTTCTAGCCCAGTGGCTGACGGCCTTTGCTCGTGACTCAGCGCCTCAGGTCTGATGCAGAGGGAGCGGTGGAAGCTGCTACCTGCTCTGCTTTGTCATTACTTTGTCTTGTTTTTCCAGATTAAAGCAGGTCTCACCGGCACGTGACGCCGTCGCGGCTTTAGAACAACGGGGGTCCGGCTCGCTGCCTTTGGTCTCTCCGTTGTGCTCTTGCTTCAGTTTAGCTGTTTAAGATGTAGAATCTGTCACTGAAAACACTGTTTTCAACCTCTTTTTATACCAAATGTACGTGGCGACGTCCAGCCTTTCAAATGCTCCATCAATAAATTGGATTTGTCTCCATATGTGATGCCCGAGTCCAAAACTAGCGATGTATGAACCATCCAAACCCCGAAATATGGCCGTTTTATGGCATTTTCAACATCCTGCACGCAATATTTAGAAACTTGTTGAGGAATTCTTGCTGTTTGTCTTGTGTTGTTCCAGGTAAGCAGTGTTTCTACCAGGGCCTGACCATGTTTGACCAGGCCATGTGGTCTCCAACGTCCTGTGTGACTTGTTTGTGTACTGGAGGTCAGGTGGTTTGTGAGGAGGTCAGCTGTCCCACAATGCACTGCTACTTCCCCTTCACCCCTGTGGGGGAGTGCTGCCCCATCTGCATGGAGTCAGGTAAAACCCCAACGGGCACGAGGGTCAAAGGGGGAACTACTACAGACTCCAGCAGCTACATTTGGGTTTCAGATCCTTTACGTTATAGACTTGCACTAAAGCTTAAACACGGGGGTATAAAGTCGCTAAGTTCAGCTCTTATGCTCGATTAAATGCTGGACTTCTAGCAGGAAGCTGGATTTAGTAGGGTTGGCTCGGTGGGGAGTGCCACGGCTTTCAGGCTCATTCCCGACTTCCTGGTTGGTGTTTACAGGATCTACCTGCAGGTATTCTGGTTTCTGTCCACTGCCAAAAACATCCACATTGGGTTGAGTCTGAATCTACCTGGCGGCCTGTCCGGGCTCTATCTGTCTCTGCCGAGCCGACAGCGAACGTCTCACATAATCTACAGCTTTACGTGCCACCGTGCAGAAAACTGTGCATATTATTAAAACATCTGTGCCTCTTCACTCTATCTGCACGCGATAATTCTGCCCTCCCCAGGTCCCCACAACTCTGTGACCCAAGAGAGGATCTGTAGGGAGGAGGAGGAGGAGCAGCTGAGGAAGAAGAAAGAGGCCAAAAAGAAGAGGAGGAAGAAGGAGGAACAGGTCCAAAAGCAGAGGAGACTGGTGAAGGAGAGGGGAGCCGAGCAGCAGCCGCAGAGACGAAAGCTGGAGAAGGACGAGGAGGAGTGGTGGACGCAGACGGAGGAGACCGAGAGGAAGAGGCGGGAGGAAGATGAAGCCAGGAGGTGGAAAGATGCGATGGAGAGACAAGCCAGAGAGATGGAAAGAGAGTTAGAGGAAGAACGAAGGAGGCAGGAGGAGAACCTGAGGAGAAGATTGCAAGCTGTGACGGAGGAGGAGCAGAAGCAGCTGGAGGAGGAATTAAAGGAGCGAGCGGAAGAGGTGGATGAGTGGATGGAAAAGGTGAGAGAAGAGGAGGAGGAGATAAGAGGAGACGTCTTTCAGTCGCCTCCAAAGGAACCCGATCAATCCACCACCTCCCGCTTCGGACCTCCAGCTGAGACGGAGGACGAGATGATGGAACTGGAGGAGGAAGAGGGGGAGCGGGTGGAAAACCAGCACGGGCTCCCTCCAGGCTGCGGCATCTCCGACGTAACTGTGACGTGCGACGGCCTTAAACTGGCACACTTTCCCCCTCTGTCCATAGCAGAGCTCAAATCTCTCAGTCTGGAGGGTGAGTCTCCGCTTCCACCCTTCGCCTTCCCGTCATTGTCCTAAAACGGGATTCTCCAGAAGCTCATTTGACAGCTGTAGCCTGTATTAGACCAGAGTTCCATTTTTAAAGCCCAGAGAGAACCTGAGGTCCACAATGCAACATAGGATGTAGCTAAAATGAACCAGGATAAATTCAGATCCTTCAGAACCTCTCCGGTTTGACCCGTTTCTGGTCGATTTCCCCCTTTTGAATTGCAGACAACAATATCAGCAGCATCCCGGCGGAGAGCTTCAACGGCATCCCAAACCTGGAGTGGATCAATCTGAGCAAAAACCAACTCAGCTCGGCGGCCATCGATCCTAAAGCCTTCACAGTAAGATCCAAAGATCCACTGTGATCCTATTAAAGATACCAGAAGATGCTTCGACGGTTGTCAGCATGGAAATGTGACCTAGAAGAAGTCCACTTTACACACGTGACTAAAAGAATTCATAGCAGAACCTCTGCACGTGTGTGTGTGTGTGTGTGTGTGTGTGTGTGTGTGTGTGTGTGTGTGTGTGTGTGTGTAAGGGTCTAAAGTTCCTGAGGCGTCTGTACCTGAATGGAAACCTTCTGGAGGTCGTGCCCAACAACCTTCCCTCCACTCTGCAGGAACTTAAGATCAGTGATAACAAATTGAGAGGAGTCGATGAAAACAGCTTCCGAGGTACTGCCTCACACACACACACACACACACCCCGACACACACACGCACACACACGCGACAGCTTCAGCCGACACCACAGACTAGAAGACCTATTTTTTCTAGTTGGGTTTAAATCGGACCAGAGAAACTCCCCTGGTAGCTGGAGGTGGACTCCAACGCCACTGCATGGGGGTCGTTGTCTAAGCTGCGTGAGGATGTGTCGTCTCTCCTGTCTTTAAGATCTGAGCAACCTGGTGATCCTGGAGCTGGAAGGAAACCTCCTGAGCGAAGGTAACGTAGATCCTCGAGCATTCGCCCCCCTCATCCATCTGTCCTACCTCAGACTGGGCAGGAACTACTTTCGCACAGTGCCCCAGGGGCTTCCCCCGTCCTTGCTGGTATGAACGACTCATACAACCCTCTTCTATGATATAGTGTGTAGCGTGGCTGTTGTGTCACTACTGTGCATTGTTACAGGCTTTAACCGCTAATCTACTGTACGATACCATTATTTATGAAGAACCATCAATTTTGCGTAGCTAACTGTGATAAAGCTTGCGACTTAAGGATGACAATTTGAACAGATTTGGAGCAAAATGGTTTAGTTTCAGGGCCTGTGAATTTTAGTGTTGGTACTCACAATTACAGCATATTGTGTAACGATGGTGCCCCTGACCTGAAACAGCAAGGTCCTGCTGCCAATGTGGACTTTCCTCTCCGCCTCCAAATGTTCCGAGTAGAAAAAACTGTGTTTGTGGACCGTCTGATGCTTAGGAGCTGTACTTGGAAAACAACCTGATTGAGGAAATCTCAGAGGCGGTTTTCAACCAGACGGAGAATCTGAACGTCGTTTCTCTGAGTCACAACCGGCTGGATGAGACGAGCATCGCCCCCATGGCCTGGATCGACCACAGGTCTGAGCCATGTGCCCTTCCTACAACATAACACATTCTACATCCTTTTTGCTACCATAAAGTGCTTTTAAAAAAATAAATAAAAAAATGTAATGGCCAAATGTTCGTGGTCGTTTACAACAGCACAGCCCGACTGTTAGCAAAGAGCAGCTCTTTGTATTTCCTGCTTCCATTTTGTAACACATGCATCTTTCACTTGTTTTTGCTTCTCTGCAGAAATCTGGAGTCCATCGACCTCTCCCACAACCAGCTTTTCCTGGTTCCGTCCTACCTACCAAGATCTCTGGTCAATCTACTGCTGGTCGGAAACCACATCGAGAGGATACCCGGTAGGGAGGAAGTTTAAATATGTAGCAGATCAGATCCACACCATCTGCTGACCTGATTGGCATTTTATCGATTGGTGTTCAGGTCAAACTAGATCAGGGGTGTCCAAACTTTTTGCAAAGAGGGCCAGATTTGATAACGTGAAGATGCCCGGGGGCCAGTAGATCCTTCTGATGTTTTTTTAACCAGAAAAGTTACATGCAAATGTACACTATTATAAAACAATTTTCATTGTCACAATTCTCTTATTTTTCAAATGGCAGTGTAACAAATATAAGCCACTCAGGCAGACGTGAACAACTCTAAAAACACAATTCTGCCTTTAATTCATATCTGGAGAGTCAGATAATATTGAACACTGAACTGTATGGAATACCTTAAATTTCCATGAGTTTGATAAATGTAATGCAAAGTTGTCTGTTATCATTCAAGTTTAAAACAAGTAAATTTTGCTCTTGTCTTTTACTAGATCTACAAGAAAGGAGGGATTACATTTTAGTGATTTGTTTATTCTGTTAGTGCCAGCGGGCCATAAATAATACATTGTAAGACTGAAGTTGTGGGCCGTATGAAATCTTACCGCGGGCCATGATTGGCCCCCGGGCCGGAGTTTGGACATGCCTGAACTAGATGAAAAAAGAGTCCAGTTAATTAGTGCAGTAACAACCGTAGAAACAGTCTTAATATTGCTGAACCTGACTGACTGCTGAAGTTCACTATGAAACATCGGATCCTTTGTTGATTGTTCTCCTGCTGCCTGTGGATTCCTTAGATATGACTAAATGATAGAAGGTGCCCAGCACAACCAAGCTGGTCACTTTTAAATCCGCAATATTTGTGTCCATGCGAAGGAAATGAGAAAACGACGCGACTTCCGCCCCATTCGTCCGACCGTCTTCACCTTTTGTGTGGTGACCTCAATTCCAATGTCTCCGCAGCTTTCGTTTTTGCACACATGGACCCCGGTTTAGAGTACCTCTACCTCTCCTACAACAAACTGGATGAAGATGGAATCGAACCCGAGTCGTTTTTCGGCTCGTACAGCTCCATGGTGGAATTGTGCCTTGATCACAACCAGCTGGTCACGGTTCCGTCAGGCATCAGTGAAATGAGCAACTTACACTTCCTCCGACTCAACAATAACAAGATCAGGTTAGGACCACCGCTCCCGTCCTACCAAAGACTCTTTCAATGCAAAAACTGACCGTGAAAGTCTTGAACCTTGAAATCTTGAACTGTGTTTTCCAGGCGTGTTCCTGAGGAGAGCATCTGTGATCCAGACAAGGACGGAGACCCCAACCTGGTGGTCCTGAGACTGGAAAACAACTACATCGACAGCAAAACCATCTCACCTACAGCTTTTTCATGTGTTCACGCCACCTCTAGTGTCATCTTAAAACCCCAGAAAACCAAATGATTCACATTTATTAAAAAGAAAACGGGGCAAAAGGTGGGAAAACAGGTTTTTTCTTAATAGCTGAACATAAAGCTGTGTGCTATTATAATTAAGAGCTTCACATGTGACAGGAAATCCAACTGTCGGACCCCAGTTATGGTGAATAACTGGACATAAGGGAATGAAATGTAAAACCATTGAAGACTTTCTTATTCTTTACCACAACACAATCTTCTGAGGAAGTTTTAGCACCGCCACCCTTTGGTTCAATAAACTGCTAAACTGGTTGAATTGATGAGAATCCTTCTACCTCCCGCTGCCAAATGAAACTGCTAATAAGCGAGTGGAAAGAACTCGAGGAAGTGGGACCACAAGCCCAACACATTATTTTCAACAACCTCAGGACGCTCATTTTCCATCCGTTACACTTTTCTTCCAAAGCCTTGTTCCCTTTGACCCGGTGAGATCATGCAAGTTGTGTGTCCAGGATGTTACCGTTTCTGGGCGTGTGGTTGAGACCCATCTCCCCCTCCCCCCCTGACAGATGCTGTCAGACGCCTGTCCATCAAAATCCTCTTTTACACCAGCCGGGTGAGGATTTGCAGTCTGACATGTTTGGCTGAATGAGGCATTTTCTGTTTTACCTGTTGAGGATTTTATGAGGCGTCCTCTCAGGTAATTAGAGCAGAGGAGAAACTACGGGGTCAAAAATGGTCTTTGAACCCATTTGGCTCAATATTTCCCAGTCACCCTTCAACAGGTGAGAGCCTGTCTATCAAATCTAGTTCTACGTAACTGTTGTAGCCTCGTTTTTGAGCCTGTATGGAAGCCAGAATTGCTGCTGTTTCTGCCAGTACTTAAACGCCCCATTTACAACACTTTAACGTTCCCATATGATAAACAGCAACATCCATACAGAAGAGTCGGGGGGAGGGTGGTCAGGCCCTCTGTCTCAGGTCCAGTTTAGGGTCGAGGCTGCTAAACATGAGATTTATATCCAAAAATGCTCGCTATGCTACTTTCTTCCAAAACAGATGGCTACAATTTAACCTGGAAGGACAGTCTGGTCATTTACATAAATAAAACCTTTACTAAGGCTAGAGCTGATGATTCTTTTCGGACTGAAGACAAGAACATCCCCCAGGTTTCTTCTCAGCACTGCAGCCGGACTGACTGGTGCCTCCTTCAAACCAGCGAACTACTGGCATTTGAGGACAGAACAGAAACAAATCTGCATTTAGACCCCAGTCATTTGTTGTCAGTGGAGGCAGACCTGGATAAACCCACTCATTTCCGTGGTGATGGGGGGGCCATGTACCCCATCTGTGTCTGTTCCTCTCCCCACCCCTCTACCCAATAAGCCATCAGAAGGAGGATTCCCCATGTGAGCCTTGGTTCTGCTCAAGGTTTCTTCCTCTTAAAAGCGAGCTTTTCTTGCTACTGTGGTTTGTGTGTGTGTGTATGTGTGTGTGGGGGGGGGTCAGGCTGTGGGTTTCTCTAAGAAACCTACAGACAATACTGATTGTAAGAGAGGCCGTATCGATAACTGAATTGAACTGATTATTAATGACTACTAAGACTAATTCACACTTTATTATTATTATTTTTTAGCGTGCACTTGCCTAATTTCATCTGAAGATGGCAGCACTGGTACACACCAAGAAGGAACCATTAATTTAGAAATGGGACAAGATTCCAGAATCACTGACAAACAGAATGAGGAGTGTGGGAGAAAGTGACAGCACAACGGGGTATCGCTGCCATCTCCCCCCCGTATAAAGAATCAGGATAGTGTGAAACATCCCGATCTCCCAGGGGAATAAGTAGGCATTTTAAACATTACTTGCAACACTGGGGGGAATCTTTGATGAGTGAGGGGGGGGGGGGTTAGGAGTCGATGGTGGCAGACTCGATCTGGTCGTGCCAGGACTCGTCGGGCCGGTGATGATGGTTGGAAATGATTGTTGATGTGACAGCAGTTATGATAGCGACCAGAACGATGGAAGGCCAGGTTATCGGTTATCTTTCATATCAATTTTACAAGGCAAAGTGAATATTTTGGGGCGGGAAGGGAGCAATCATTGTTCCAAACAAAGAAATCAGGTAGAAACTCTGGCAGTTTTAACACTAAACAGCAACCTCCAAGGAAATAAGCTCTTGAACTGAGTGAGATTCTTAAAAAAATGATGTATTCGAGGTTATTTTTATTTATATTTTATCTCTGAAAACTTCAGGACCCCCACCAGACCTGTTCACTGGTTTGTTAAAAAGCAGAGAAATATCCCAAACTGTACAGTCCACCGGCCAAATAACGGGCACAGAGACGTGTCTTAATAATGTAACGACAGGAAAATGGTGTATTTGGTGAATATTGAAAATGCAACCCTGTGCGGACCCTTTGGGTCTGTCGCTCCTCCTTATTGCAGCCATAAAAAACCCAAACATCTCCTGTAAGCACCAACCAGCCCCGGCATCTGCTAAAGGGGCCCACTCCTCCCGAGAAAGGCTGGAGCACCAACTTCTTCGCGTCTCACCACAAACGAATCGGGCTACCTGAATCTGACCTGAATCTGCTTGTGTTTGGACTTGTGAACGGTCTCTTCCAAATGTCCACCGGGCCTGAATGGCCGAGGTCGCGTTTAAGGCGACTTTGGCGTCTTTCCGGAGACGCATGTCCCGATTCAGCGTTGCTGGCAGAAACGGGAGGTCACCGTGGCGACGATGAACACGGGATCTGCGACAGGCCCCGGTTAAACATGTCGTCAGAAGAAAAAGATCGAATCTGAGCAATAAATTGGAAGTGAGCGCGAAGGCCTGCGGTGTGACGCTACGCTAAACTGACCTTCTTCTCATGGTCTGTGCTGCACCACCCCCCCCACCAGTACTTGTTAAAAATCAATTTCAATTTTATCATCATTTTCCCATCAGATTTAAAGGTGTTTCCACATGAGATGATACCTGGCACTTTCTTTAGGAAAGGTTTGTATTTTTGGGTCAAACGTGCAAATAAGGAAAAAAAAAAATCAACACCAAAATCTACTCCTAAAAGTTGAAAAACAGGGAATTCCTGCCAAGTTTTATTGTTCCATATGCAGTATGAAGGCCTAAACAGAACATACTGTTCAGTATATAGACTGTAGAAGTCCAGCGAGGGAATCTGCTTGTGATTTTGCCTCTTTACAACTTGATATCATCAACTGTATAAATTGTAGTGTTTAAAAGAAACAGACTGCTGTATCAGCAAAAGAATAAAGCCACGATTATGTGGAAATACAAACTGGTCCTGTGGTTTTAATGGAGGAAACATAAATAATGACTTGCTTGGTGATTATCTATCAGATGAAAGCTCACTTCCCTCGCACAATATGGAACTCATGAACAAGGAAAGGGCTTGTTAGAAGCTGCTGTGAGTTCTTGGGGTTCAACGTTCAGCAAAATACCATTCAGGGTTTGGATAAAGTGCACCTGCATTTATCTATTCTGTCTGTGAGAAGAATGCGAGTTCAATATCTACAAGTACTTTTAATCATCGATTGGTGCCGATTCAGGATGAGGTAGCAGTGGAATTTTCCATCTCGTATTTTCAAAAGCCTTTTTATGTGTGTAACATTGCCAAAATTGGGAGCAGAGTGAAAATCTAGGGTGATTCGATCGGTCGTCCAGCCTCCAAATGATGAAAAATTTGTATTAAATAGCTAAAAGTGGTTAAAAAGTGAAGAAGAATCGCTTAATTTATCCACATGTTCAGTTTTATAGACTGTAATCCCTGATAAACAGGGCACAAACCAGGTTTTAGAGGTGGGTAATGTCCCGGGAGTCCAGACAGTTGGTAATATTAGTTAAGTCATTGAGCAGAAGGTGGAACAACTCCTCATGCTACAGATATGAGGAAAAAATGTCTCAATAAAAAAGATCCCAACAGCACGCCGAACATGGATGACTTCAACGCGCTCCACGTGGATTAGGCAATCATTTCAGCAGATCTCTTATTTGGAAAATATGATTTCCACACCGAGAAGATGCCCTGAAACCACATCACAAACATTTCACCCGGCCTGGCTGCCAAACCAGGGCACATTTCAATGGTCTGCCATAAGTTATGTCTCGCAAAGTTGTTCCTGCTCAGCTCAGCAGAAAAATACCAGCGCTGAATGGAAAAAGCAATTCTGCAACACGTGAACCCCAAAGGGAGCGAACGCTGCTCAGCTTTTCCTGCCTTGCACGGATTCTCTCTTTGCTGCCTGGTAGCTTCTGGGTTTATGTTCGCCACAACACGAGTCAGAAACAATCCAACGCAAAAATCCTGCCGTTGCACTGCAACACCAAGCCGTCAGGACCTTCTCTTCTCCTCTTCAGGTTATAACAACAGTTGTTCTCGTTGATCCCAACCTCCTCGAGGCTCAGAGTGTTTGGAAAAGGCAGATTTGATATTTACAAAACACGCAAATGATGAGAAATAGAATATGGCAGCTGCCTGTAAAGAGGGGAGGGAGGTGACAGACCCGCTAGAAGGTTCTGTTTATAGACGGGGACGGGCAGGGGCCACCCGCTTCCTATATTTGCATTACATCAGATTTGAAATGAAAAAACTCCTAACGATGCATTCTCAAAGATTCAGAAGCCGTCGTCATGAACCCAATATCGCCCACCTCAGTGGCAAAAAACTTGTTTTGTTGAAAACAGAGGGAGGGAGGGAGGGAGGGAGAGAGAGGGGAGAGAGAGAAGATAGGGAGGTAAGGAGAGAGTGGGGAGAGAGGGAGGGAGAGAGGGGGAGAGAGAGAAGATAGGGAGGTAAGGAGAGAGTGGGGAGAGAGGGAGGGAGGGAGAGAGAGGGGGAGAGAGAGGAGGAGAGAGAGGGGGAGAGGGAGGGAGAGAGAGGAGAGAGACAAGATAGGGAGGTAAGGAGAGAGGGGGGGAGAGGGAGGGAGGGAGGGAGGGGGAGAGGGAGGGAGGGAGGGAGAGAGAGAGGAGATAGGGAGGTAAGGAGAGAGAGGGGGGAGAGGGAGAGAGAGGGGGAGAGGGGAGGGAGGGAGAGAGAGAGAGAGAGAGAGGAGATAGGGAGGTAAGGAGAGAGAGGGGGAGAGGGAGGGAGGGAGAGAGGGGAGGAGGAGATAGGGAGGTAAGGAGAGAGAGGGGGGGGGAGAGGGAGGGAGAGAAGAAGATAGGGGGGTAAGGAGAGTGGGGAGAGAGGGAGGGAGAGAGGGAAGGAGGGGGGGGAGAGGGGAGGGGGGGGAGGGAGGGAGGGGGGAGGGGGAGAGAGAGAGAGGGGGGAGAGAGAGAGAGGGGGGGGGGACGAGGGGGGAGAGGGAGGGAGAGAGAGAGGGAGGGAGAGAGAGAGAGGGATGAGAGAAGGGGGGGGTCTCCTCTTCTCACTGGGAACATTGACTAAGGACCCAATTCTGAGCCTTCCAGCTGGATCCCGCCCGTGCTCAGCTACTGTTGGGTTTTAAAAGAAGAACCTGGCAGCTGAGGTAGGTTCTAACCCGCTATAACAACTAAATGCTGCCGTTACCTTTGCTGAGGCCAGATGTGTTTACCGATTGGCTGTGTTTGGACTTTTAGCCAGTGCAGCATCCTCAGACTATTTACAGATGTTCCGCTGCAACGCTTGAGTGAGTCCGTCTGCAGCTTTAATCATGTAAATCAGACGCGCATGCAAAATATAGAGTTCTTCACATTCAAAGCTGAATAAACAGCATAACAACGAAATCCTGCTGTCACGCACTACAGTTCCTGACATCTACAACAACGTGCAGAACCTGTGGACGATGATCTGAGCTTAATTAATCGCTCTATAGGACTAAATCAAATCCAAAGGAATTTAATCTACTTCCTCTACACCAGTCAGACCCAGCGATCCTGGGGACAAATGAAGCATTCTTTAATTTCAGAATGGCTCAAGGGAGACAAGTTTAGGTAAACGTGGTGGTAACGAGATCTGCCAGCAGGAGACAGGAGACAGGAGACAGGAGACAGGAGACAGGGACACCTGCATGAGCTGACTGGAACATTAAAGGCTGTGTAAAAGGTGTGGCCCCTGGGTCATGTGGAGGGCTGACGCAGGTTTCTAAGATGCCTCGGAGCTCCAGGAACTTCGTGTATGCTAGTTGGTCTGCCAGAAAATAATCCCTGCTCCGTCTCCTGTTATCACTGCTGCGCATGTGGGACGGAGCACACGGATGGAAGCGGCCCTCCAGCTGTGCATCCGTGTGGAGAAGCAGCGTGTCTCGAGCCACGATGGCGCGTGACTGGATTTCTGTAAAGAGCCCGGAGGCGCTCGAGCCTGAACCAGACACTATGTAAATAAGGCTTAGGTGGAGGTGGAGGGAGAGACGGTGGTTGAGGATCCACGCATTTCGGAGGAAACCGTCAAATGTCATCACTGGTTCCAGTTCAGGGTTTATATAACAGACCGTTTAAAAAAACCCAAAACCTGTGAAAATAATTACCAAAAAAAAAGAGTCTGCAGTAAGTAAAGGAAGCACAGCCCAAAAGGACACACGCACAAAACTAAAACCGTCAAAAAGAAATGAAAACAAGTCGTCACGACTTGCAAAACAAGATGGCCTGAAATGCACGGTACTTCAGTGGGAATGTTTGGTCAGAACTCTGCAGCCGGGACCTGTCGGGGGGGGGGGGGGGGAGGGGGGGGTGGGTGTGAGAGTGTGAAGGTGCGTGCATCCGTCCTGTTGACGTTGGAATCAACCAGAAAGGAAAGTGGCCCAGACAAAGGAGGCCTTTTCCTGTTGATTTAAGGGCTACCTGATCCTATCTCCTCTGTCTCCCCAGCTGCCCACAACGGCCGTTCCAGCACTCAGGACCAAGAAAACCAAAACATGAAGGTCTTCCTCCTGCTTTGCCTGCTGACGATGGGCAACGCCAAACCTTACCACCCTTCAACGTCGCAAGCTTCTTGAAAAGCAACGAGATCATGATGGCTGATTCGGAGGACGACGACGACGACGACGACAACGACGACGACGACAACGACGACGACGACGATTATGACGAAGATGAGAATTGTCCCTCTGGATGTCACTGCTCACCCAAAGTGCTGCAGTGCTCCGACCAGGGTGAGAGAACACAGCCTCCTGTATTAGCTCCAGGAAATTCTGAATGGCCTGAATTGCTCTGGCGGCCGTGGTTATCCTCAACGCTGCACCCCTTCCCAAACAATTCCGGAGATTCTCCTTCAGTCTTCTTTCTTCTTCCTTCATTTCTGTTCCAAAATGCTGCCTCCCACGCTGTGGCACGAAACAGCGAATGGCGTCGTGATTGGCACCTCCCAGCGAGACACGTTCTATACCACGCTATTTACATTGCTGGTGTGACAACCATGTTGGCTAATCTTGCGTCTCTTTCACCAAACAGGTCAGATCTCTGTCCCCGAGAAGATCGCTGAAGACACAATGATCATAGACCTCCAAAACAATGACATCACTGAGATCAAGGAAAACGATTTCATAGGTCTTCACAAGCTTTATGTAAGAACCCCGGACAGGTGCTGGCTTGGATTTACATACTAATGGATATTAAACCAGTGAAGTAGGATTGTCAGCAGGATGTGAAGTCGGCTGTTTCAAATACGCTGCCCTACAAAACGATGGAGATAAAAGAAGATTTCCCATTCATCAAATGGGTCAAACATGTGGAAAACAGTCTGGCGACATTTACTTTAACATGGAAAATGGAAAAGCCATTTCTTAAAGGTTACATAATTTAGATGCAGCGAGAGGGAGGATGGTTCTAACGGGACATTTTTCAGAACGTGCATCATTTCTGGCCACGTCTGAGGACTGTAGCGCTCCCGATTTAACTGCAATAACATGCAAGTAACTGGACCTGGCTTGTGACTGCCTGGTCTGTCTAAATTTCCATGTAGTGATATGATGTCTCTCATAAAAGGCCTATTGTTGTGGTGTACTGGCTTTGGGGTCAGACTGGATACATTTATCTCCATAAAACTGCCAGGCAGTTTTATAAATGACAGGCCTGGAGCAGCCAATCAGAGAGGTTGTGTCCTCTCTGCAGGCGTCTGCCGCGGAAGGATGAGATCAGAGGTTTATGTTTCCTAATTAAACCAATTTGATCTGTGGGAAACAGTGCAAATAGATGAGTATTAAATGATGATTTATTGTGTCTTAAGTGAATATAACGCAACCAAGCGTGGCACCAATACGGTGGCTTGACATCATGTATCAAAACAGCACATTTTAACTCTCTTTTAATTCCTATTCATCCCACTTTAGGGTCTTTTTCTAAACAACAATAAAATTTCCAAGATTCACCCCAAAGCCTTCAGACACATGGACCACCTCAGGCTTCTGTACCTCTCCTACAACGCGCTGACTGAGGTGCCAGCAAACCTGCCTCCCAATGTCATCGAGCTGCGGTTCCACGAAAACAAGATCGGCAAAATCCGAAAGGATGCATTTAAAGGCCTGAAGAAGCTTCACGTACTGGGTAAGCCCCGGTAGCTTGCTGCATGTGACCCACCAGCAATCTAAAGTCTGCACAGTTTGAGTTGGATCACAGCCAACTGGTAAGAGTTAGAATCCCGGCTCGTCTAGAATTGACCTTTGTGGGACCTGTGGAGGGTTGAACCAGTGTTGAAGAAGAAGAAATAATTTTTTTTAAAACAAAAAAAACAATTAAACCAAACTGGCAACAGGATGAAAATTAATGGAAAAGAATTTCAAAAGGAACAAGTGTTTGAGAATAGACACCCGACCTTAAATCCTTGGTGCTTGCGACCACTAGTGGCCAGGATCTGTATAGCAACATAAATCCTCTCCACATACAGCGGGAGCGTGCACGCATTTGCTGCCCTGCCACGACACAGGTGGAGCACAGGTCCTTTTTTTCTTTTTTTTAACGTCCTCCTTAACATTTAGTAAAGTTGCTGCTTTTCTCCAAAAGCGGACCAAAGTTGATTTTAGAGTAAAACTCTCATGAATGTTCATTGCCTTTTTTTTCTTCTTTAAACAGAGCTGGGCGCCAACCCCCTGGACAACAGTGGAATCGAACACGGGGCTTTTAACGGCTTGACGACGCTCTATGTTGGGATGGCAGAAGCAAAACTGACAGCTGTGCCAAAAGGTAGGACAAAGAGACACTTTCTTATTGTGTAAAGGTGTCAAACTGTCCAAACTGAGCCTTTTGTTATCAGCTTTGCTTTGGTCTCACTCACAAACTAACTTTGGTGGATTTCCTCCAGACCTGCCATCCTCCATCACAGAGCTGAGCTTAGATTACAACAAAATATCTAAGGTGGAAGAAGAAGACTTCAAGAGATATAAAAATCTACAGAGGTACAGCGGGCCAGAAATCATCCAATATCACACACACACACACAGATGATCACAGAAATCGCTTGCTGTGTTGCAGACTAGGACTGTGCTTCAACCAGATCAAGTTTGTAGAGAACGGGAGCCTTTCCAGCATCCCGAACATCCGGGAAATCAACCTCGAACACAATCGTCTAAAAAAGGTCCCGCCCGGACTCGACCACCTGTCCTACCTCCAGGTGACAAACACGGCTGCGTCTCTGTGCTCACAATCGCTAGCAACAACATTTCTATTAGCGCTGGCTTTGGCCTTTCCCATCTTAGAAGATAAAGAGTTTTTGACGCCAAGGTCGTTTTAAGGTCAAACCTTACTCAAGGTTACTAAGTTGTTACAACCATAAATATGATCTCCGGGTCTGTTGGGACAATGGCAAACTGACCGTGTCTTTGTGTAGGTGATTTTCCTCCATGGCAACAAAATCAGCAAGGTTGGCGTCAACGATTTTTGCCCCATCAATCCCAGCATGAAGAAGAACAAGTACGCCATAATCAGCCTGTTTGCGAATCCCGTTAAATACTGGGAAGTGAATCCGGCGACCTTCCGCTGCGTGACCGGGCGAAGGAGCATTCAACTGGGAAACTTCAAAAAGTAGAAGGAAAAGTATCCGGATACAAACCACAAACTTATTACCACAGATGCAATCAGCTGCATATTACTTTCACGAAAACCTGTCGAAGCTACCACTTTAATGACAAAGTTCCATTCGTTCACCCATGTGGTTCATACAAAAGCATCATTTGCTTTCCTGCTAAAAGCCCTGAGAGCCACAACAAAGTCTTCCCTTCCGACGTGTTCGGCAAAACAGTTGAAGTTGAACTTGAAACAGCACATTTCTCATTGCTTCTTTCTCCAGTTCTCAAGTTCTGGAAGTCTGTAAACTCGGTGAATGATGGTTTTGTTCCTTAATGCAGTGCCTTCGAAACCTAATGTATTTCTTTAAGTGATTATTTTTCATTATGTACCTGCATGCCTGTATTGTGCTTATCTAGAAAATCCTTGTTAGGCTGGATCACCCTTAATGTAAATGTACAGTGTCACTAGTATTATAACCAATTGAATTAGAGTTAGCAGTGTCAACAGATGGTGTATCTGTAAGGGCAGGAAAATGTAAATGTACTGCAATGGTGCTACATTTTTATCTTGAAATAAAACCTGCTAACTTCAATGGTTTTTGGTTGTGGAATACCTCCCCAACACAGACGGACGCGCTCAAACAAAAAAACATGGCTTTCCACCACCCGCCAGCAGAGGGCAGTGTAGACTAATCAATGACCTTTACTGGGAATACCAAAACCCATCAATACAATAACTTATTATTTAAGCTTCTACTTTCCAAACGACAACAACAACAACAACACAATAATGATGACTCCAGCTGTCTTGACTACAATGATGAATCCTAATAACGTTTAAATTTAAACGTGTATTTAAGATAGCAATTGCTGTGCACACCACTACAGCCAAGAACAAGTAAAGACTCCAAGAGGTCTAATCAGCAACATCAAAGTCGGGGCTCAGGAAGTAAATTCCAACAGAAGTGATGATGGTGATTAAAGTTGTTACTTTAAATATTTTTGGGAGCACAATCTGATGTAAAATGTAAATAATAGCGTTCCTACCAGCAATATTGGCCTGGGTACTATTGTTTATTGTTGTTAGATTTCCTCATATTTGTTCTATTCCACCTTCCAGCTGCAGAGGTCAGTGCACACTGAAGAGATCTCTCCACTAAGACAGCAGGGAAAATGTGCCTGCTGCAGTCGTGTGCGCCCCCAATTAGTCTCGCTGAAGAAAAATCGGGCTTTTACGTTTGCAACAACACAGGACATGGAGTTGCTGGTTTTAGGGCAAACTGTGGCGCTACTGGGAATGTCCAGTCAAAGCAACTCACTCTCAAATTTGAAACTGCAAGAGCAAAAGAGAATCGCCATGGTCGCCAGATTGAACTGGGGCAATTTTTACATGCTAGCAAGCTTTTTCTGATGAGTTCTCAGCACGTGTCAGGCACCATCCTGCTTCTATCTGTCACATTCTCAAGGAATATTGCATCTGTGGTTAAAGCACAACGGGTGTTGTGCGTCCACCTAAATTTATTGTATTATAAATCAGCGTGCTTGTGTTTGCACAGACAAAAACAACTATAACAACCGCGTGACCTCATCACTGTGTAAAATATCACAGGGCTCGTGAGTAATGTGACGATAACAGACGGCTGTACTGGGCGGGCCTATTTTTTCTGTTGAGAAAACACAAGTTTACATAGATTATAGTATGGGAGTTTATTAGCGATGTAAAATAGCTCAACAACCATGAAGTCACAGGAATGATGAATGCGATGAAGTCGTAAATGTGAGTTTCTCTGCACTCGTGCAAAGGATCCCTGAAACCCAACACCTGCCAGCTGTCTTTGTCTGTTTTTTTTTTTTTTTTTAAAGAGTTGTTCTGTGGATAGGGAGCCTTTCCCCCTTCTCTCCAGGAAACATATGGAACAGATCTGCTGGTTGGCCAGGCCTCATTCTGCCACGTCTCCGACACAGACACAGAAAATGTTCAGAGCTTCACAGCTCTCACCTCTCCCTCACCCTCCAATGTAATCCTCTGAATCCTCTGTACTGTACCTACATTTTCTGAAGTCTCCTCCTATTTTAGTCCTTGCAAACAAGTATCTTAGAGCACTGTTATAATGGCAGCGCCCCATTTCACTGGGACTTTGATAGTGACGTCTGCAGGTATCACTCAAATGTGTAAATGCCTCCATCTCTTGCTTGATGTGGCTTAGTGTTCACAAAGGTGCTTCCCTTATCGAGGTCATTGTCCTCTTTGAAGTCTCGCTGAGTCCATTCATTTGAAGTAACCCCAACTGGTCCATCTTTTTCTCTTTGGTACATTACGGTTTGGTACCAAATGGACCAAACTTTTCCCAGCTTTATTTAAACGCATTGATGTCGCAATGGACTCAACTTGGAAAGAATCCAACAACTGACAAATGCCACTTGGTGCCTTTGAGCACTTTATTTGCTGTGTTTATTTTAAGTAAATGAGTAATTGGATGAATGGTATGACTCTAATTCCTAAATGGTAAATCACATAATTCTCCCAATGAGGACATTAGTGTTTTTGAAGTATGGCAGCTCGTGCATCTGGCTACAGCCAACTCGATCCACCTCTAGCTGTGGCTCAATGCTTGACTGCCTGTTCAGCAGCTTGTGAAATCATTGGGCCAATGCAGACTTTGAGTACCCGCTTGAGTGGTCAAAGGTGACTGGAAAAGTGCCGTAGGATTACAGAACAGAACTGACCAGAAGGACAGACAATGCTTTACGTTTAAAGAATCTCCGGTCCAGGAGTTCAGGAAAGCAAAGCCCAAGATGAAGACACACGACCAGAAACACGTTGACATCGCCAGGTAATACAAAGCCTTATCAGAGCAGGATATCATCTCTAGACAGAAGAAATCACACTTTCACCGAAATAAAATCAACCTAAACCACCCAGACCTGCAAAAAAAGGAACACCGCAGAAATCAGTGATGCTTCAGAGAAGCTCAGCAGCGGAAATGAACAACCCCTACCTCTACAATCAGCTGCAGTAATTGGAAATTTGAAAATAAACAGCAGTTACTGATATACGTTCAGTGAGTAGAACCAGTAGCAGACCTTAATTCAGATGTTTTTAAAGAGCAGTCCAATAAAAAGATGTCTTATCCAGATGTCCACCGCTGAGGACAGTCCTGGTCTTCTCATCACAGGTAGTGTGAAATGTTCAAGACCGCAGTGTTGCATGAAACGACATAATTACTTTAACATGAATACTTCCCAGAATTGGAACTATATCACACACACACACACACGCGCACACACACACACAACCTGGCCATCCAGGTGAGGTAGAAGAACATACGATTCATCAGACCAGGCCACCAAACCAGACGAGGCATCTGGTTTTGAAAGTGGAAAATGTTGCTAAATGCCTACACAAGCCCTTTAAATGAAGGGTCTACGATCCTATTACAAAAGTCTCCAAAAAGCAGACCTGGCCACCCATCCGTACCCAGCGGAGCCAACTGGAACCAGTCCCTAGACAGAAGTAAGGGCAACATAACATCTCTAACATCTTGCCGAGCAATCTGACCAAACCAACAGGAACCACACATGTCCAGTAAGTAAACAGCATCTCATCTATCAGCCCCGCAAAGATCTATTTACATTTCAAACTTACACGAATTGGCATGAACCAAATAGGTCCTCCCATTCTTATTCATTCATAAAAGCGGAGTGCGCTGTTTCACAATGGCCTATAGAAAAATGTGGCACTGGTCTGAAGAGGATGTCTGAAGTGTACGGGACAGCTCGGCTGTGCTGAAAGACACAAAGCTACCTTTGTCTTCAACGCTGGTGCTGTGGGCACAAAATAAAATGGCTGAAATTGAAAACAAACACGGTGTTCCTAAAGCTAGTGTGGTGGTCTCTGAGAGCAAGCTGCAATCATTCTGTTATAACCATCACATCATCCTCACATCCTCTGGGACTGAATTCCAAGGCTGGATGAATGGCACCATTTTAACCAAAGCTCAGCCCGACATAAGGAAAAACACTCTACAGTAAAGACTATAGGAAGGACGAATACTTGAGCTGGGCTCCGTTCTGAAACATTTAGCCAAATGGAAAATAGACTTCTAGTGCTACAGCCTAAGAAATAACTTTAATCTAATTTTGTCTCAATGACTGAAGCAACTTCGTGCAGTTTCTGCTGGAACGCCATAGGAGCGTGAAGATGAAGGTGACTGATAGAAGCACACGGCTTGACTTTAATTTGCAGACTTGATCAGCACAGGATTCATAATATGTCAGCCGTCATTCAATTTTGTGTGACTGGAACTTTATCTTAGTGACTTTGGCACTTTTTTTGCAGCACAAACAGCTCAAGACTGAAATTTCCCCCTGGTGGGGGTGCATCTGGGGCTAATTGCAGCCATTCCTTACTGTGTTTACATTTTCACTCACACCATCATGGAAAGTGCGTCGAGCTACCCAGAAGAAACCAGAGCAGATGGTACTTCCTGCAGAAATCTGAGAGTTAATCCGGTCCAGTGGGGGAACATAAATGCTGCCGATGCAACAACTAAGCCAAGATCTTCTAAGATCTTACACTGGACAACAAAGTAGTTGCTCATATTAGAAAATAGGACTGTTTCAGTCAAACCGGATGCCATCACATTAATCCGTTGAACTTTATTGGTTTATTTGGTACTTTTTGATGTTTAGTTTAGAATTCATTTCTAGTTTTTTAGTAAGTCCTGTTTATGCGTTTCCTCAAATCCTCTCTGTCTTTCCAACTCTCTTCTTTAAAATTCCAGTCGTAAAGTTTTAAGCCACTTTCAGTCTTTTCCCTCCACATTTATTTTTTTATCTTAAGACTTTACAGTAAAATTAAAAACAAGCAAATAGTGTATCTGCAAAAACCCAAAATGACCAACTAAAAAACAGAAAATGACAAATTTCTAAAACACTAAAATATTGCGCTCGGACCGAGCTGCAGCGGTTAAAGCGTCCAGTCTTGACGCCACACGCTTTCCACATATGGACTTGGGAATATTCTCCAATTCCTCTGCCTGTGGAGATCCTCTTATGGCTATTTTGGAGGTCATACTGGCCCGTTCTAAGGTCCTGAGCGCTCTGGATCTGGATTAAGTGGGTGGTTTGACCAGTGTTGCTGCTCCAGCTGCCCCCACTCTGCTTTACCACAGGGGTGATGCTGGGCAGATGATGAGCGGTGCCTGGTTTCCATCAAGCATGACATTTAGGATTAAGCCCAGAAAGTTAAATCTTAGTTTCATTGAACCAGACGATCTTGCTTCTCACTGTCTGCGAGTCTTTTCAGTGCTTTGTTTTACTCCAGGTGGGCTTCATGTGTCATTTACTGTAGCGAGGGTTCAGTCCGGCCAAAATGTGGTGTAAATTATATATAACTACAATTGTCTGAATGCATTTGAGCTACTGAAGGTTGAGGCCAACATTTTGGTTTGTGTTGTCTTAGATTTCATTTCTTTTCTGTCTCGTATAATTTGTAAATATATCATAAAGATTATGAGGTGGAGTAATATTCTGAAGTGGACTGTGGTCTGGTGGATACTGCTGCTACAAACGTTCTGTTAAACCCAACACAAATAGTCAGGCCACGGTCCGCCTGAAAAAAGGTGAAACCTTTGCTTCTACAATTACAAAAAAGTAAAATCGTCTCTCGAGGCTGTTTCTTTTTATTGTAAATGAGTCAGAAAATGTTATTTTTCACACTTTGTCAAAGACCATCATTCACCAACTGTGCATGTTGAAAGGCTGAGTCATATTTGGCCCATTTGACTGTAGTTTGTGTTTTAAACAGAAAAAGACAAAAGAAAAAGGAGCCACGGTGAGAAGCTGGCTGATGAATAGTGAGAGCGAGAGTGGCCAGAGGATCTGCAGCCTCCATTAGGTCACCACAGCACACTAATCTATAACAGACTTTAACGTCTTGGGATTTAAAAGTAAGTTGATTAACGCAATATGCATTTGGCAATATGAGGCGACTTTTTTTTTTTTTAAAGATAAAGGCTATTCATTTGCAACATTTTGCTGAATTGGCGAAAAAAAAAAAAAAAAACACCAGCTGATTCTTCAGCTATTGACTTTTTATTTTGCCATTTTATTATTAATATAAAATATAATATAAAATAAAATGGCAACAACAACACTTTCCTTTCACCTTTACTCGAAGATGTTCTGGTGGGACCACAAAACGAGCCAACATTGTTTAACTGCTGTTAAAAGAGCTGTATTAAACTGGTTTATGGCCAGTTTGGTTAGACATCCTCCAGTTTACTTACCTTTATGTACATTAGAGGTAATTATGAGGTTATGGATGACTACGTTTCATTTTGTCTCTCCTTGTCCTAAGTGATATTTAAAATTACTCTATTAACGTCGCTATGCTGATGACAAACAGTTATATTGTTGAAATGAAGTAAAACAAATATTAGGTGCAATTGGATAAGAAGACCGGTTGATGACAGGGGAATTGGGTATTTTCCTCATTATCTTGTAAAAGGCAGAACAACAGTCAAAAAAAAATCTTGAACGCTCGGCCAGGATAGAAAATTATTGACAGAAAAACATTCTCTGGGTTCTGGCCCTCATCCCGGAGTCATAAAAGCTCTAAAGATGTTCATAATTGCTAACACACCTGTCAGAGTCTGGGCTCATGTTCCTTGCTTATATTGTATTTCTTCTCCTCTCAACCACTGAAATAATTGCATGTTTTCTATTAGGCTCTAAAGAGCTCTGTCGATTTGTTGAGGACGTGCAGCTAGTAAGGCTGGGTCACTTGTCCCTCAAAACTCTTGGCCCCGTTGTGTTGGAAACCGTTCTCTAATGCACTACCGCCAAGACTCATTCTGATTAATTGCTGGAATTTACCATTTTTCACTTTTAGTATTCGTTGTGTGGTGGACTTAACAACTTTAGGGAGGTTCAAACATCTGATACACATTAAACAAAGTAAAAGCTTTCAGCAAACAGATTAGAAGAAACATGACATCTCCGCTGTGTTTTCTGTATCTTCCCAAATTATTCTGCACAGGGTTCAATCAGACCACTGAGAACTTGTTCACCTTTCTTATCATTTCAAAGCGTAGACCTTTACAATCTGGAAATGAATCAAATTCAGATCAAATGTTTGAATGCAGACAGCAGTTACTTGCACTTATTGCTTAGGGAACATGGAACATTATTGATGACTCATTGAAAACAATACATTTATAATTCTAACCTGAAAATGAATGCAACCCCAAATCATTTGTTGTGATGAGCAGCACGCACACCGACAATTGTCAACATGGAGTCAGCCATCTGATAGCTGTTCGTTGCTGTTTTCGACATTGAACTGACATTTTCTGTTTATGTACTCGAGACAAAATAAGAGTGTTTATTGTTTTGCCTACTGGAGAAGTTGTTTGCGTAGAAATAACATCCCTGTTAGACTTTACTGCTTTGTGTGAACAGTAATTAAGTTAGAAGTTATTTAATGAGGTCCAGAATTGAGTGTCTGACCAATAGGTTGAAGGGGAAACCATAGTTGAAAACTCCATGCGGTGAAAAAGGAATAATGAAACCTACTGTAGGTGGGTTAGTAGAAATCATTACTGAGTGGCCAAGTAGTGCCCGCAGACATTCCTCTTGACAAAGGATACTCACACTGTGGTTGTCAACCTTAAAAATTCTTGCTTTCTTTGCAGATTTACCAGGTTTAATATGCCTTTCACACATTTCACTGAACACCAACACTGCCCATATGTGCCTCTTTTGTCTGTCTTTGCCCGTGTGTTTGGCTTGTGGGTGGTCAGGAAAGGGTTAAGTGTTGTGCTCCATCAACAGTGCTTTAAGAGTTTGCTGCAGGCTACTGCTTCAGCCTTTAAATACAGTTATCTGACACATCCCAGCTGGGAACAGGAAAAGAGGCTGAACGGCTGAGCCACTCTCTAGCAGCGAGCCACAGTTCTAACCATCTAGTGCGGCAGCTTCACATTGCTCTGGACAGCATGAAGACTCTGGTAATAACCTCTCTGCTAGCAATGTGGCTGGTGGCAGCCGTTGCCTGGACATCTGCTTCTCGAGTAATAGCAAGATCTCTACCTGACAAAGACCTGAAAGGATACATCAGCGACCATTCAGAATCAAGGAGGGATGTGGTAGGAGCATCTTTTCTAACTTCACGCTTTTCTGCCACTGCCAAACATTTATGACAAAAAGTGACTTACTTGATCCAGAATTTGCAGATATTATTCAGCCAATGCACTGAAACTGACATCAGGTAAAACTAAACTTTTAACTCATAAAATCTGACCTTTGGCCAGATAACTAAGTTAAGCAGCCCATAACTAAAGTATAGAGTGCATTATTCAGCCAACTGTACAGTCAGTGGAGAATTCAAATATACTTAATGTGTATAAAATAAAACTGCAACAGCATAGAAACAGTTAAACAGGACAAGAAATTGCAGACTCAAGTGTAAGATCAGTGAATTACAAAGACATAAGGAATTTCTCAAAGGGTGCTAACATGTTGGAACCAATCAGGTGGATTGTTGAATAGCAATCAGGAATTGAAAAAACAGTCTAAAATAAAAAGTAATTAATAAACTGAAAGCCCCAACTCATTAATTTCTCACATTTTCAAAATATGCAATACTCAATCCAAGATTTCATATGAAAACGGACACTAAAGTGTTGCCATTCACCCGATAACAGCATCAGTGACGTTTAACAAAAATGGTTAAGCACGACCCCCCTGCAGTTAAAGGACTGTTCCACCAGAATCCCTTAGGCACAGAGGTCAAAGGCTAAGAATGCATCAAACTGAAAAGCCCTTCCCATTGGCCCACCTCAGGAAGCGTGGGCCTGCTCCAGTGTGCAGTGACAGACTGGCTACATGTTTACAACAGCCAAGGTCAGGTCAGACCCAGCAGCAACTCACGATGATGGAACAAAAAAAAGTATTATTGTCAGGGACAATGATGGCATAAATCTTATTTCTAAAAATCAAACAGCACTAATTCCAAAAGCTACCATGCTGTAATCTGCATCTGGGCCTCACATCAAATTGATGACAGCTGCTGTTAATATTGTAAAAAGTCAGGGTCCATTGACAACTTATGGTGAATTATTATGACTCAAATGTCAAAAGGACCCTGATAGAGCAACAATACGGAGCAAGAGTTTGAGCTGGCTGCATGTTAAAGCTTTTTGAGATCACAACTCCTGTGCGAGCTGGTGACCAAATTTGTGATATGTTTGGCTGCAAGCTACCATTTAACTGTGTGTAAAATAACTTTAGCTGTCATGGTGGTGAAGGTGGTTAAGATGTTATGAAGAACAGGTGCTTTTGAAAGATGGTCCCACATTGGAAATGCTCCAAAATCCAAACAAACAAGAGGGAAAACTGGTTCCAGAGTTGTAAAGTAAAGAAAACTGGTGCAGAGGCCTTAAAGTCAGCAGCAAAGATGGCACCCCGTGCCAAAAACCACTACGTAACCATCACAACCACAACAGTTTCTGTCGGGTGAGAATTTGGTCCATCTTTGAATACGGCACAGGTTTTTAGGCAGACATAGTCTAGAGAATACATATAGCTGGTGTTTTGGTCAATAAAAACAATGAGACGGTGTTTAAAAAATGGACCTAGTTGGTTATAAATGAATACCATAAACACAAATCATATCATTACCATAAAGTATAGTGAAATTAATTGTGTGGGTATTACTGCAATCTATGCATACCTCTCAAAGGACCAACAAAATTGAATTGAACTGTTGCTTTTGGATATACAAACCTGTGATTTTATTAACACATTACGTCTTTAATCAAACAACGAGATTCCAGGTTTAGCCAAGCGCAATGCTACAAAGATATTTCGACAAGTTTCAGGTCATCTGCAGAAAGTCTCTACCAAAAAGGGCTGTGGGTAAATGGAACAAGCCTCTTTCCAAAATTGCTGCCAGTCCAAACTTAACTCAAGTAAGGAGGGCTTTATTTTAAAAATGTTATGTTCTTCTGCAGAGAGAAGCCCCTCTCGAAGATGAAACCCCTATGAGCCCAATTGCAGGAGGAAATGGAACTGGTAAGTTTTGCTCACACACATACGGTAAAAATTAAGAGACCCCTGCAAAATTATTGGTCTCTGTGATTTTCTCTAAAAACAAACATTTCTATCAACTCGTTAACATTCATTTGAAAAGAAGGTGAAGATACCAAAAGAGGTTCAACTCAAAAAGTTCATATTCAGCTTTTTTTGATGGCCTGTGCGCATCTATCTTTTGCCTGATCACTTAGCGGAGGTTTTCAATGGTGATTAGGTCTGGGGATCGAGCTGGCCATGACAAGGTCTTGATCTGGTGGTCCACACCTTGATCGACCGACCTGCCTGTGTGGTATGGACCATTGTCCTGCTGGAAACGCCGGTCAGCTCAGTGATCTCAGTGTAGCACAGGTCTACTTTTGATCATGACACTTACGGACACGTTGGGAGGAGGGGCGATTTTTTTACGGTTTTGTTTTGTATTTAACGCGGTTGGAAAATCACGGTCAAATAATTTTTTCCACCATCCAATAAAAACCATTTAAAACCTGCATTTTTTTCTGTTTAGGTGTGTTCTTTGTCTAGCATTTTAATTTGTTTGATGATCTGAAATGTTCAAGTGTAACAGAAATGGGGAGAACACTCTTTCACACCACTGCATGTAGAGTTTCTGATTTTGGAAAATTTTGTAGTGGTCTCTTAATTTTTTCCAGAGCTGTATATAAAGAGTGAGAGAGACAGAGAGAGAGAGAGAGAGAGAGAGAGAGAGAGAGAGAGAGAGAGAGAGACAGAGACAGAGACAGAGACAGAGACAGAGAGAGAGAGAGAGAGAGCTTCTCTCCTGGTGAAATGGTCCCTCCCACTCATGGACTGTATGAATGCAAGTGCAAATGTTAAAATGGAGAATTGGAATGCAAAACCAAACTAAAAGAGAATTGTTCTGTATACTGCTATAGTCCATACATGGACACATAAGTGAGATAGACAGGCTGAAAATATGCAGATCAATTAAATGTTACATATTTTTTGCAGTTACAATTGCCATTTGACATTAACTGCTTTGGACTGAGTGAAAAAGCTGTTATGTATATTATGTATAAAATATTAAGAGAAAAGCTTCTTAGTGACTTAACTACCATATCAACATATTAGTGAGTTGATGTTTAGTGACATTAAACATGTGTTTATTGTTGGGGACATACAGCAATGTCGAGCTGAGCTGAATATGCGTTTCTGTAATCATTCGCTAGTTCCGTGCTCTTTATTTACTTCACCGGAGATGAATTATTGTTGGGTATTTTCCCCAAAATAAAAGCAAATTGTTTGAACTTGTTAGTCTGATTCAGAATGGAGCTAACAACACAAGTGCTAAAAGCATGACGATTGTGTTAAAAGCATGACGATTGTGTTAAAAGCATGAGGATTGTGTTGCAGACCTGCCGACATGCTTGCTGTGTGTGTGCCTGACTGGATCAGTGTACTGTGAGGAGGTCCTCCCACTTATGATGAGTGTTCCCACACTGCCGAAGGAGACAGCGTACCTGTACGCCCGTTTTAACATGATTGAAAAAATCAGCAACGGCGATTTTGCCGATATTGGTAAGATGATTTTTGTTCCATTATACATTATTTTTCATTCCGTCACTTGAAACTGATAAAGCCATGCTTCAGGGTAGCAAATACTCTTAATACCAACACACCAATTCCGTTTGACAAAACACTTCCTGTCATCAAAACCACAATTCTCATCTCGTCATATTTTATCTTACTATCTCAATGCTACTTTGTGTATCTACACAGCTTCAAGCCCATTTCTCGATTTCAAATGGAACCTGGTTAACGATAAAGCTGGAACAAATCACGAAATTGTTAGTGTAATGGTCATTTTACTACAGAAGTTCTTTTAATAATTATTTACACTATGTATTTAAAGTGACATATAACACAATTAGTGACAACTACACTGATGAACTCAGGAACAACATCCAGCAACTAATGTATAACTATGAACTGATTTTAAAACCATTGATGGATGGGTTGAAAATTGAAAGGATTGTTTGTTTTTGTTGCCAGTATAGATTATAGGGTTAACCTCGAGTGTATATTCAGAATATGATATAAGTACTGTAAATTTTCCTCATATATTAATTTCCTTGAAAGGTGCGTTATTATCAGAGCATCCTTAATGAGGGTATAATAAACTTGTTATTAGTTCATAAGTTAGGGCGCTGGTGGCTCAGTCTGTTGGGAACTGGACCGAGATGAAGGATTCGAGTTTCGAGTTCCGGTGCGGACCAAATACGGAAGGTTTTCTGGTAGTAGGGGGAGGTGCCAGAGCACTGCTGAGGTACCCATGACCAAGGTGTTGAATCAAGAAATGCTCACATAGGGCCCTAGAGCAAGTCATACAGGGATGGACCCCGCCTTCGTCCCCAAAAGGGACAAAGCGGCCAAGAAGACGAACAAACAGAAATAACTCGCTAATCAGAGACAAAGAAGAACCTTGATTAAGTAAAGTAGATTAAATAAGACAGTGTGCTTAATTTACAGCCTTGGAATGTTAAGAACGAAGGAAACAAACATTGTTTTAACTCTGTCCTCCACTGCATCTATCCACAGTGACTCTGAAGAGGATTGACTTGACAGGGAACCAGATTTCTGAGATTGAGGATGGGGCCTTCTCTAAACTAACCCTTCTGGAGGACCTGAATCTCTCTGAGAACCGACTGGTCAAACTTCCGATGCTTCCAGACAAACTGACATACTTTAATGCCAACAACAACCACCTCAAAACTAGTGGTGTCAAAGCTAATGCTTTCAAGGTACACACTTAAACCATAACTTTACATGTGAAAGTCCATTTGATCCTTTAAGATCCAATAGTGGACTGCCTCCAAAAATAGGAAAAAACATGTTATAGCCAACATAACAAAACATCATTAAACTATTTAGGCGAATGCAGAAAAGGTTTCACAATTTATCGTATCTGTAAAGCTAAACTTAAGTAACTACAGGATATCTGTTCAAAAAGCCACTCAAAATGAAGAGACTCAGAACCAGAACCAGAATGGGATTTACTGGACGTGTCTGCTAACATATGAGGAATTTGACCTTTCATTTTTGCAAATATCAAGAAAATGGGCTAAACTCAGCAAATACTGGCTGTGTCACACTGTTATAAAAGTTACATATCCTCTAAACATCTCCAAACACAACCACTTTTAAGACTGAATCTAATTTAATCTTGATCTGTCTCCCAGAAAATGACCAAGCTGCGCAACTTGCTGCTGGCGGACAACCGGCTAGAAGCCGTCCCATTCATCCCCGACAGTGTTCGGATCGTACACCTACAGGTTTGAATCACAGTTCAAAGAGCTACTTTCAACATTTGTATGGTCTCTATTATAACTAATTTTTGGCAAAAATGCAATACTGTTTTCAAGCAAACTTCAAACAAACCAGACTAAGGATGCAACAAGAGTCTCCAAATGTAGAAAAATACAATCTCCCTTGTTCACTGCAGGACGGCTGAGTTTAGGATCTTTAAAAAACACACGCACACACACACTTAACATAATGTTGCAGAATTGTGGGCTATAAATTTTGGACTGGCGCGAACAAAACCTCCGAACAACTCAACACTGGTGATGTGGACTGGTGTAAGTATTTCATGTTATACATTTTCTCCTAGCATGTTTAACACTGAATTTAACAAAAATGTTTAAAAATCAGAATGTAGAGTAATTTTTTAATCGATTTAAAGTTATTTTGCTGTTTTTTGGTAATGTTATTGTTGGGTTATTGTGCCATATTTGCTGAAGTAGATACAAATCACCACAATAAACCATTTGTTAAGTTAATACCCTCAGTCGTTGCGTCATTAGCTAAACAAAAAGACTTCTTCTAGCTGCATATAACGTAAAGAAACTGCGTGTATTGCAACATTATCAATAAGAACTGACCCCTGCTGTTGTGCAAACTCAATTAAAACACTATCCGCAAATGTGTTTCCTAAATTATTATTAACATTGATTTTTTTCTTCTCTGTTTTCTTTGACAAGAACATTTGGACCAAACAAGATCAGAGATGCTCAGGAAACGCAGCTGTTTAAATAAAGGTTTAGTAAAGGTTTGCACGTCCAACCTATGTGCTTTAACCTCAGTTTATCTCCACTTACTTTTCCCATCTCTATGTTTTTCTCCATTATATTTTAAAATGAACAAGTATGTGTAATTTTTTTTTTTTACACATTTCAACAAAAAACTTGACATGGTGGAGCCTCAACCTCAGCTGGGACGCCATAGCTGACAGATTTCAAGCAGATCAGATTATCAGTGCTCACACTCTTTGATTGCTGGATTGTTAATGTTTATACATGAATATTATTATCAATAAAGGTCCAGCGAAAGCAAATGGAAGAAGTTTCGCCTCTCCGTGGGTTCAGGGGAGAGGGGAAACGTCTTCCAGTTGCTTCCATTGATCCAGTTGACTCTTTTTTCAGACCATTGTGGATTAATACGAGCTGGATGATTGGGAACCTACGTGGACATATGTGAATATATTGTTTCCTTGTTTCTTTTTCAAATAAATGAGAAAATATGTTTTTGTGTGCTTTTAGTATTTAATCCAAAATGCAAGACTATGTTGTACAATGTTGAAGTATAGTAATGCTTTGTGTGTATTTTACATCTAAAGCATGCCAATTAGCCCTAGAAATCTATTTTTTATTTATCCTCAATGGGCTTCTTCGTGAATGATTAAATTGTATAGTATAAAAATAGCTAGGCATATGATAAATATAAGAGAAACTATAGAACATGTAGCTAGATGTGCAAACGCAATGGCTATAAATTGACATACTCCAGACAAAGGAATGCATCACAACTATGAAATCGTCTAACTTGGTCAAACATGTCTTCCATAGATAAAGTAGTTGTCAGGCACAATCGCAGGTACAGCCTGAACACTCTGGTTAAGATGTGCTCTGTGTATTTGACCAAAACATGTTGTATTGCGCCACATCATACTCAGCCCCACTTCTGTCACCTCCAAAAAGCTGTTTTAAACACCTCACCTTCAAGCCACTTTGTCCCTTGCAGCCTTCCTTTTCCCAACCCAGCTCATATTTATGCTATAAAATATTAAATCCTTTCACCTATTCTTTGGGATCGTGATCCCATGACCAGGGAGTTGCCATTCTCCGTCACATTTCAAATGGCTCCCGATATGACGCACTGAAATTAATTTAAAAGATGCCAGAAACCACAGGAGAACAAAAAGCTTCAACCATTGTCAGTATTGTAATCCCCTGAAGGCAGATATACTGTAGGACACGGCTGTCAAACTGCAGTAAAATAACCATACGACACATTCAGCAGTCTTAAAAGTCCTAATTCTAGCCTCAGCTAGAACTGACTGGGAGACATGATAATAACGTCATGATTGTTATTACTGTTAATCCCTAAGTCTCTTCTTTTCTTCTCTTTCAGAACAACAACATCACTGAAGTCAACGTTAACACCTTCTGTAAGTCCAATGACACATACTACCTACGGCCAAGCCTGAGTGAAGTCCGTCTGGACGGTAACCCGGTGATGCTGTCCAAGTACCACGACAGCTTCACCTGCATGAACGTCCTGCCTGTTGGAAAGTACCGCTGAGTAGGCAGTATTTCTTTAAGAGAGCACTGTTGCTAAAGGAGGGTTTTTCCATAACAAATGCTGAGGGAATGAGTGACATTCTAAAAAAACAAAATTCTGGGAAACGCTACAAAACTTTCCTCCCAATCTCCAGCTTGTCAGGTCAAAATGCAACGACGTTTTCTATTTCCATTTTCTGATGAAAGAGACGCACCAGGCATCTGCATATTCCCATCATTAACGGCATTAAATCTGGCCAAACCCACCTGAATTTTTCAAGCTTGCCTTTATATAGCAAATCCATCCTGGTAAACCCCAAATTTCAGCAGACAACGCAGATGAAATGTCATAGATCTCCTACAGTTGCAGATGAACCAAATGGTCCATTTGGATGAATGAGAACCATGTAAAGCACATCTACTACAGTCCCAAGTCAAAAGGAGTGTTGCTTCCAGGTTTTCACAGTCAAAAATAGTGTAAAGTAGAATTTCTGGTGAGACAGACCTTGTCCGTTTGTGTAGATATCAAGATAAATACATTTCTACAACAATGTTTTAGGTATATTTTTGGTAAATGTAACTAGTTATAACATCTCCGGTATTGATTCTGAACACAGCAGACCAGAGTAACAGTGTTACAGTCCTGGCACAGTTGGATCACCAGAGAAATCTTCAAATTTCACTTGGATATAAAGACAATTCCAATTGTAAAAGATGCGATAAGCAGATGAATTCAAATGAAACTGAATGTCCTGTAATGAGCATTACTGAGGGGCAGCGAAGTTCCACTTTAGAACAAATAAGTGAAATTCAGGTTATCTTTGAGGTTAACAGATTAAAAATATTCAGTGTTTAATGTAAAACGTGCTTTTATAGTTGAAGTGAGGCTTCCTCGTTACGTGATTGTGTGAACTGATTGCATCTTTAAGAAATACTGCATTAAAAACTTTTGCATTTTACTAATATTTCCATATTATGCTTACTTTACTTAGCTCTAGTACAAACTGGGATTAATATGTCTCTGTACTATAGTAATCAAAATTACCTGTTATTTTGTTTGCTTTTAAAATGTAACTCTTCCAATAGTTTAACAAGTACTTACTGATGTGAATAAAACATTAGTGTACAGCAAGATGTGTATGTAACATTGTTAATGTTATAAGATATTTTAATAAAGTTTAAATCTTTAATTAAACTTGGTCAGTCTTTACGCTGTGTTCCAGACTCAGTTGAACTAATTACAGTGTTTCCTGATGACCAAAGTTTGGTTTATACGAACAATAAATTGCTAGAAAAAGATAATCCCACCTGTCTCCTTACCCAGGCTGGTTGGCCATATTCCAAAATGGTATTCCCAAGAATCCTGTGATACTGTGAATAAATTGCTTATATATACAGTATGTATACCTAACATCACAGTTGTATAACTAACGGAGGAGAAATTAGCCAAATGTTACCAAGGGCTGCAAAATTGATGGTGACATGAATAAATAAACTTTTTGAAATGTACTTTTAATAAGAAAATGCTACTGGATATACTTCAGGTACTGCAGCAGGATACAGTTCATACCAACTAGCATAGGTAACAACTCTCCCTGTTTCTATGGATCTGAAGGAACGCCGTGCCAGGGAGCATAGGTGTGTCGGCTCCAAGTGTGATTTAGTGCATCATTAACAATTTGCACTGGTTTGTGGAGTCTGAAATAAGATTGTTGAGCTGGTCCAGAATGCTGCTGTTCAGGTGTTGACTAGAGACCACAGTAGTCCAGTCTTGGCTTCTCTACGTTGGCTGCCTGTTAAATTTAGAGATTTCAAAATCCTCCTCCTCACATATACGGCGATTCGTGTTCTCGGTGAACTTATAACTCCTGATCATCCAACCAGAGCACTGTTCTCTCAAAACACAGGTTTACTTGTAGTTCCTATGGGTCCCAAAAGTGGCATGGGGCAAAGGCTTCAGCCCCCAGTCTGGAACCCGGGAGGCAGACTCAGCACCAGTGTTTGAAACCAGAGTTTTTGACAAGGCTAATCAGACAAGGCTCTGTTGCTGCTCCTAGTTCTGTAAGGACAGACACGGACACCTTTGATTTAACACAATAGTAGTTGATACTCAACCCATGAAAGTTATAATTTTCCTATCAGCACAATTTTGTCCTGATAAATATCAAAGACAAGTTTGACAATCTGGGGACGACATTATGAACAGTCAATGACGATGGACCATTCATGCCTCTGTTTGGAGTCACCTCCACCGGGATTGTGGGAGGTCCCAAAGAAGACCCACCAGGGCCTGGGGAGAACATGCAAACACAGTTCCAGGGGATTCAAATCCAGACCCTTATTGCTGTGAGCCCACAATGCTAACCAGCGCTCCGCCGTGCCTCCGGAAGTCAAGTTATTGACAACTCTACTGCACTGTTACACAAAATGGATCGGATACCTTTCTGGAATCGATGATCAATAACCTCATCAGCCTCAAAAAAGACTTAACGGTATTAGGCATAAAAGCTGAGCAACAGCCAAACATTCAGTCAGGGTCCCTATGAGGTTGGACAAAGTTTGCGTAAACAGACTGAACAGTAAATAACATTAGTTCAAGTCAGAACAAGTGGGCAATCTGAAGGGAACCATTTTGTTAATCTCCAATTTTTGATGATTCAACAACCCATTTAAACAATGTAAAAAAAAATACCGTATTTTCTGGACTATATGTCACTCCGGAGTTTAAGTCGCACTAGCCAAAAAATGCATAATAAAGAAGAAAAATAGATATATAAGTCGCACTGGACTATAAATCGCATTTTGGGGGAACATTTATTTGATAAAATCCGAGACCAAGAACATACATTTCATCTTGAAAGGCAATTAGCATGGATTAGCAATAGGGTTACGGTATGCTAACGTAACAAATTCAGCTACATGACCCACAACGAACTGAGTACGTGTCTGCTTTGTTAACGTAAGATATTAACAGTTATTCAGATAACTATAGCATAAAGGACATCCGAGCAAGTTTACTAAACAATCAAGTCTAACTCCATAGACGAAGCACCGCTTCTTCTTCTGCGTCGCTAAAGGAACACGTTCCTCAGGTACACACGCCTAGAGCGCCCTCTTGTGATTGTCAGTGTGAAAATAATGAACATGTGAAATTCTGTAATAATGTATTTATTTAAGTCGCTCTGGAGTACAAGTCGCACCCCCTGACAAACTTTGAAAAATAAGTGCAACTTATAGTCTGGAAAATACGGTAAATGTTGATAAACTGCTTGTTGATAAAGGCTCGGATGCGAGTTACAAAATCATTAAATTAGAAGCAACGGAAAATCCAGGATGGAGGAGGAGCAGAAACCCATTCGAGAGTGGACAACCCGAAGGTCCAGGGACAAAATGGACATCGCCTGACCCAGGATCTGACCCAGACATGGGACTTTTAAAGAACTACAATGAATCCTCCCTGTGCGATCCATGATGTCCTTGCAGGTTTATTTATTTTATCTACCACTGACTATGAGGAAGGAGCCAGATGGCAGGCCATTTGAAATCTGGCAAGAGCAACGTGCACATTACTGTGGACATGATCTGAACAGCAAAGAGAAAACTGCTAATGAATTCTGTAGAGACCAAAGAGGAATAGACAGGTTTCAGAAAACAAAGCTGTGGGGCTGCTCATCCCCCTTTTCCAAGTGGGAGCCCACTTTACTGTCACCCATACTGAACACACAATATTGATAAGATATTTCACAAAAGCTGTATTTCACTTTAACATGGCTCTGCTTCATCATGCCTGCGGATTTGGTGTCCAGCTGCATCATCTCTGCCGTCAAGCAGGAGAGAAGCAGGAGATTACTTCATAATTTATGTTGGTTTTTCCCCCCCATTCTCTTCATTTTTTCAACCAAAGTTGGGACGACGTGTTTCATTCGATCGCAGCTGTACAGCAAATGGACCAAAGTAGATTAAAATGGCCGAGAGACGTTGAACCAGCAGGAGAGGCTCATTTATTCCCGACACAATCAATCTGGCGATATTTTAAAAACAAACAAGCACATAAATAAATAACTGAGTAACAAACTACCGTCTTCTATGAAGCCGTGGTCGCCTCACGTCGACAGTCGTCAAATCAGATCAACCCCAAGTGAGCAACCTTGAGCTTGGTTCCAAGTGATAGACCTGACTGACTGACAGCTACTGAGGGATAGCAAAGGATTTAAATGTCATTTAAATTCCAGTCACATACTTTAGTAGCACAAACATCCACTGTATTACATGGCCGTCTGCCAGAATGGAAAGTTTGTGTCAGTGTCTATATGTAGAGACATTTAACATCTGTCCCCAGTGGAAACATAGCGTTTGGTAGTTGGACACGTGCCTACAAATGTCTGCGGTATTTAATTACAAGGTAGCAAACCTTCATCTGCCATTTTGTAGTTGACTCTGACTGGCCGATTAATACTGTGGTCAAGAAGCAAAATCTTTGGATTCCTCGAAGTGTTGTGCAGAAATTCTCCCGTCTTTTGGAGCTCGTCCTTCGGTTTGAGTGCACATTTGTGCTTGTGTGGTAAATGCATGGAAATGGCCATAAATATAAACTTAAAACGAAAAAGTGAGAGATTTTTATTTCTTTGTTGTAACAATGATCCTCAAATGGTGCCACTTTCGTATGGAACATGCCTTTGTGGGATCAGCAGCAGAGACGAGGGCCCATGAAATACTGGACGAATAGGTCATAGGAATGTGTCCTCTACCTCCCCAACACTAGGTGGCGATATGCGTCTGTTCAGCTGGTTAATAACGTCCCATTCTGTCCCATAATAAACAACTGGGCATCAGCATTTTAAACAACAGGAAGAAGGATAATGGTACAGATTTCTTCATCTCATAGGTCATGCACATGGTATTTATTGTGCCCTCCCTTCTTCTGCCACTGACTTTCTTGGATAGTTTTGTTCCGGGGGGGTCACACACCAGGTCTGTGGAGCATGTGCACATGCGTTGTCTAGTTTAACGCTAGGGATAGGGCGAGCACCCATATCAGTGGGACTAACAGGTACTGTACGTACATGTCTTTGCGTTGTCCAGTGATGGTCAGACTGGGGAAATAATTTGGTTTTTAACGCGCCATGCAGAACTACTGACTGTTGAGGAACGGCGCCCCAATTTTTTACCAGTGTTTGTCACCAGTCAGCCGGTGCGATTGTGTTGGAGCCTGACGAAGCTCATTTTACAAGAGCTCGATGGAGTTAAGGTCAGGACTGCTGGCAGGTGCGACGATATGGGACCGTCCCAGGCAGCAGGATCCCACCTCAGTACCTGGCTGCACCAAGACCACCTCCAACGATGACAAGCCTTGCTTTAAAAATGAGGATGGTGCCATCTCACACCGTCACCCTGGAGCCGGGCCTTATCATGGAACATATGGCTGCTGACTGGCAGAACCTGGGAGAGTTGGCAAAGTTCTCATGGGTGCTGCTGATCCAACAAGGCTCTCCAAAGGTCTAGAAGTGATCAGCACACCTCAGAAACCAAAGAATTAACCAAACACAAATTTCCTTTGTGTAAAATCTGAATAACGTCGTCCAGAGTACGGAAAAAAAAGCAGTGAGTTTGCACTGGTTCTCTTCTTCGTTTAGTTTTTTAAAAGGACATCCATCCATCCATCCATCCATCCACCCACCCATCCATCCATCCATTCATCCATCCATCCACCCACCCATCCATCCATCCACCCACCCATCCATCCACCCACCCATCCATTCATCCATCCACCCATCTATCCATCCATCCACCCATCCATCCACCCACCCATTCATCCATCCATCCATCTATCCATCCATCCATCCATCCATCCATCCACCCGTCCATCATCCACCCACCCACCCATCCATCCATCCACCCATCTATCCATCCATCCACCCATCCATCCACCCACCCATTCATCCATCCATCCACCCGTCCATCATCCACCCACCCACCCATCCATCCATCCACCCATTCATCCATCCATCCACCCACCCATCCATCCATCCACCCACCCATCCATCCACCCATTGACCAATCCATCCACTCACCACCCATCCATCCATCCACCCACCCATCCATCCACCCATTGACCAATCCATCCACTCACTCACCCACCCATCCATCCATCCATCCATCCACTCCACTCACCCACCCATCCATCCACCCACTCATCCATCCACCCACCCACTCACCCATCCATCCACCCACCCACTCATCCTTCCATCCATCCATGGGGAGGACGTGCAGGGCCTACACAGAAAATCCCAACCCACAATCAACCCAGTAGTTATTGATCTAAGGCTGCTGCATGATGGTGAAAACATTCCCGTAAAATGCTCTCGTAAAATAAGGGGAAACATTTTGCAACCATCTGATGCAACTTCAGAACCCAGGAGGCAAACCGGTGCACCTGGTCAGAAAGGTGCTCAAGGTAACCAATTCCACTGTTGACTGATGGGATCTCAGCGGGGTGTAATGGTGAGGCTAAATGCTCCCCTCTCACCCTAACCCAAAACTATGTGTGTCACAAACACAAACGTAAACGACTAGGCTGACTTATGTTCCCTGGTAATGAACGCAGTGCTGCGGAGGAGGATTGTTTGGATCTACCTGGAAGTGCTGGAAGGTTTGGCGCCGCTCATCACATCTGTTGGAGAAGGTCCTGAGGGTCCTGAAGAAGAGAAGAAGATTCCAGTCCTCTTCCATTCTGGAATGAAAGTGGAATCGGTTGATTGTTAAAGGGTAACGTTTATTGATCAGCATTGCAGTGAGGTTTGAAACATGTTCCTTTAGAATAGCGAGCAATTGCACAACAACCACAGGAGTTGTGTCACCAGAAGCGCCTCTTCACACACACATCAGGAGATTCAAAACGAATTAGTGAATTGTTGAGTTCTGGCTCTGTCTGCGTGGATAAATCTTTATTTTTGGGGACATCGCAATCCGCGGAGGGATTTCCCAGAGACCCGCGGCTCGAGAGCAGCCTGTCGACTTTTTCCAGATGTCTCGCGGATGGAAACATGCTCTCCGAGATGGAGCTCGACCAAAAATGTCGGACTGATTCTGGTTTGATAACTCTGGACCGACCAAATGCGGTTTCAGTCCTGCATTCAGACACGTCTGATAGTCGTTAATAGCTATATTTACATGACAACATTAAACTTAACCAGAACCAGGTGAGATGCTAACGATGCTAACGTTTTTATGTTTGGGTCCTGTTCTGATGCTCTAGGTAGAATATGACATGCGGCTCTCGTTTATGCTCATTTTACACACGGACGATGAGCCAGTTACTGTTCTGTTCTGATTTATTTTAAAGTGATAATCTATTTTAATCCAACTGCAGAACACTGACAAAGATGTGACTTAATTCTTTGAGAAAACAAGGTGAGTTGGTCAGTTGGTCTTTAAAAGTGCGCCTCGCTTCTGGGATGAATATTTTTGGATGAATCACTGACCACTGAATGTTGAAATCTCACTCCGTTAATTAGACCCACGTTATTCCATCAAGCTTTTTATTATACAAACATGCAGCACATATGGAATCCATTAACATCTATTTGTAATAATAGCAAATTCTATTAAAGGTTTTCCTGAAATTCTCTTTTGTTTGTTCAAATCCTGATCTTCTGGACTTAAACTCAACGAGTCAAATTTGTTCCAGATATTTTGAAGCGTCTTGACAAGGAAAGTTCGTAAACATCACCTAGCAGAGCTACAAACAGAACTTTAGTTTTTTTTACGATGGGTCACGCAAATGAGCCGGCGTTAAAACGTAGCCAGGAAGGAGCGACAGCCGCGTTCACGCCTCAGAGCGAGCGATAACGACGTCGCCCTCCAATAAAGTTAAATCAACAAATCTAACTGGTCTTTGCTCCACAGTGTCAACAGATCACTCCCAAAGCACCAACTCATGCTAATCTGATGGCCACTTTAATCAATCCACAGATGTTTTTTTTTTACTAGATTCTATTCTGGGTTGTAAACACAAATTATTCTTCCAGTTCTGATCTTTGCGGTCCTAATTTTAACAGTCCTTGGCTGACAACGAGGCTATCACAGATATGTAAAGTCAGTTTTATTGACTCAATCTGAATTTTATCTGAAGCTTCTCCAGAAAGTTTCCAGCTGGACAACTTGATCTTACAGTAATGTTGGAAAATTCGAGTTGGTTTTATTCCTGACTGAGGTCGTTGTTCTCCATCCCTAAACCAGCCATTGGCAAGAACCCTCTGCTGCATAAGATGTGACGACGGCACAGACGCGGCACAGATGCAGATACGGCAAAGTGTGGCCATGAAATTCTATTATTTTCAGATCTATTCGAATTTCAGTTGGCGTCGGATGGAGAAAAAATGACTTTTTTTAAACATCAGCTGGGGCCCAGCGGTGATGTAAGAAACATTGAGGCTTTAATCAGCACCAGATCTCAAGGATAATTTATGAACTTGTCTGCAAGACAGCTGAGCCCAGTTGAGGCCCAATGTGATCCAGGCCAGCTGAATGTTAGTAGTTGCTCTTACCCAGATAGGAGGCTGCTAAAGCTGCGCAGGTCGAAGGCATCCATCACAACATTCAGGTTACTGATCATCCTCTTTGACCCCTGAGCCTCCTGCAAAAGACAGACTTTTAAGGAACATTAAAACATCCTGGAGACCTCTACGGCTCTGATATCGTTCTTCACATCACCAAGATGTCAACTTATGCCGGACTAGCGACCAGTGTAGCTGAGATACTTTGTGACGGGCCACTTATGAGCAGCTGTCAGAGGAAACCCAAGACAGAACTGTTCAAACACTGAAGCTCAAACAGATTACAAGGGAGATAAGGAGCTCTCTTCCCAGCCTCATTCCTATTTTAATGTTTTCACTGGTCAGGTTTTTCATCTGCGCTTCCTTCCTCCTTGTTGCCGCTTTAACGTCACAGCCTTGAGATGAAACTTTTCATTATGTCTTGAGGAGGGAAAACTCGTTAACCCCTTTCTCCTGGACGCTCCTGAGAAACGTTGGAATAGCGTGCTACCTGCAGGGAGCAGCAGTGGGGCAGATGTGCGTTCTTCTGACGGACAACATCAGTTACAACAAAAGCCATATAATAAATGATCTGCTACCTCTAAAGCAGTTTACTCTGATACTTGAGCAGATCGGCCTGTTGGACAGCTGCTGCAACCAAATCTGAGTGGACTTGGGAGACAACCACTGAATGTGGACCTCTGTTGCTCTCTGCTGGCGACAGCGGCTGCAGTCTGTTCTGCAAGATGGTAGCTTTCTTAGCTAGTGCACTGGTTGTGTTTTGGCCAAGCGTCCTCTGACATCCTTGGCCAACGGTATGTGGCAGATGACTAGACTGACACCTAGTATGGAACTATGCTAGCCTGCTGCTGAGTTTTCATGAGTAAATCGGAAATATTCCTTTTCAAGAACTAACACAAGGGACCAACTAAGGTTAATCGGTTGGGTTCTTCTCGCCAGGAGTATAGTGATGCAGAGATCCTGTCATCCAGTGCACTTGGAAGTGACTCTACCTTGATCTCAGAGAGCCAGAACTCCATCTGAAAGTCCATGTCGCCACAATGGCCTGCTATAAACAGATGCTGGACCTGTTTACTGCCACCTAGCACACAAAGACATGTTAGGATTTGGTGAGATTGGGGTAAACAATTGTAATATAATGTATATTTTAAATGAGTAATGTACTTGTGACCTTGCTGAGGCAGACATTAGCCAATCGATCTATAAAGAACAGAGACATGTGGGATCTTACTGCTTTGGAGAGTCTTGATCTTGCAGCTTTTCATGCTGATGCCATTGATTTCAGCCTGCCATCTAAGAGTCTTTCTCAGCTCTTCTACCTCCTCCTTTAGTTTCAAAACAAACTCTTCCTTCTCCTCTTCGTCTGCTTCTAGAAGTAATCTGTAAAAGGTTAAAACCGGCGTTTTTGCAAGAATTAGGAGTAGGACCAATTTAAGTGAAGTCTAAAAGACTGAAAGGAATAGTAAAACTGACATGGCTGTCTGCATTTGATCTCCGAGGTTGAACGCCATGTTCTTTTGTTGGTCCTGCAGCTGGTCCTGCAACGCTGAAACTTCAGTCTGGAGGTGCTGGATTTGAGCCTCCAGCATCCTCACATCCTCCATCTTCTCCTCATTCATCATCTGTTCGGTTAAGCAAATGCAAAAAATAAGCATAGAACACCAAGATGCAGTCAAAATTCGCAACAAACTTGTGAAGATTTATCCTTAAGTCTACTCTGAATGTTATGAGCAACTGATGACAAGAAGCCAGTGACAGAGTTGAGATTTCATCCGCAGCTTTAGGACACAAGTACAAATGAGTAGATCCTGGTGAAAATGAATTCCAATAGATCAACATTTCTTACTTTGCCTACTCACAAAATAAACCTTCCCGTCCTGTCTCTAAAGAATAATACCCAGGTGTGACAGTTTCACCGCCAGATAGCGTTATCTTGTTTTAATGCTGCAGAAACTTGTTTTAATAATCCTACTTGCAAACTTTACGAAAGTCTCTGACGGCGAAAACTGCTAAAACACGCAATCGACAATCGAATGAGTTTACAGTAGTCAACAGTGAAATGTTCTGGTTGTTTTAATGGAGCACATTTATAAATAATCAGTAAATTGGCGTCACTTACTCGCTGTAGTTCGAATGTTTACGACGCCCTTTTGGATAATCGCGGGCTGCGGACTGAACCACTTCTCATGTTTTGCGGGGGTGTACGGTGTAAAGTTTGTGTCGCGCTCGGGACTGTGCCTCTTTTTGGGTATAAATATTTACCATAAATATTGTATAGAAAATGTTTAAAGATTCTCAAGGTGACACTGAGCTCTGGTTGGTAAATATATTATAATGTCCAATAGGAGAACTGTGAAAGCCTATACAGAATCTTTAATGTTGATCTTTTTCAGCCATCATAACTTAACACAAAATATAAGAATATATTTCAAATCTAATCAATGTATTATGGTATGGGTTAGTTTAAATTTTGTCGATTAATTAAAGTTTGAGGAATGACTCGAGGAACGTTTCGCGTGCGTGGAAACAACTGCGGAAAGAAAAGTCGGCCGGAATGCAACCCCGGACAGATTAAAAAGTGACACCTCATAGGAACACGTGAGGTAGGTAGTTGTCTTTCTTGCCAGAAATCAAATCTCTAACTTCGTATTGGTATGTTTTCTGTACATTAGTTGATAGTTTCGCCTGCTTTGACGTCATGATGTGCAGCTCCGTATGTGAATAATTAATGAAAGTGTCTGTACTGTGGCTGAACACATTAAAAACATCAAAACATCGAATGGTCCTGTTGCTTTACATCTTTTCCCCTGTCAGTTTTTGCAATGACAGCAGGATCATGAATGGCCTTACCACTCGTAATTTAATTTAACATCCATAGTGCCGGTTGGAACTAATGCAGCCTCAATCAGGACTTTAATAAATCCATATGTATCGAACTCTCTCTGGACTGTCTGAGTGTAAATCTCAACGTCAAGGCAACAGTTGATATGTTATATATATTATCATAACCATGCTAGTCTTTAGCAGTACTGGGGGAGTTATCAAAATATACATTTGCACTAACAGTACTACGTGTTATTAGTGCTCTGGGCTGACTCTTACGAACAAGGACTCTGCGGGTATTATTTTTGTTGTCCTGTAAAGTGTCGCAACAACAACAGGATTCCCAAAGCTTCTTGCTTTTTAGCCCCTCGTAGTCATGAATGCTGCCATGTACGTCTGACTGCAACTGCATGATGTGAAAAGAAGTGGCTGGGTGTTTTAAGACTGATGTCATCAATCGTTTGTTCAGGGACAGAATCTTGCTGGTTGTGGAGTGATGCAGCGACTGTACGTGGGGGGGTTAAGCCACACTGTCACGCAGAAGGATCTGAAAGATCGATTTGGAAAGTTCGGAGATGTGGAAGATGTGGAGCTGCGAATTCGAAGGGACACAGAAGGTTGGGAATTCAATAACATCATATTATGCTGGTGACCAAAAAAAAAAAAGAATAATTTGCATGCAATATCACTAACTGCTGAATTAAGTGTAAGCTTTGTAAAATCCATTAAATGACCATCATGGCTCATATCTGGTTTTGAGTTTCAAGCCTTTTGAGTCTAATTACAGTTAGTTTCAGGTTCTCTGATGCTCCTCTTTTACAGATATTCATCGTTTCACTGTTTTTCTGCAGGTGTTCCCTACAAAACCTTTGGCTACATTAACATCAACATCTCAGATGCCAACCTAAAGAGATGTAAGGAGGCCTAATTCAGTGTTGTCTGCATAAACCAGATCATACTGTGATGGTTTAAAGCTACATTATGGATGCTGAGCCGCACACAGCAATAGTAAAAATAAAAACGTCACCTTTGGCGTTAAATGATCTGTAAGAGTTCTGTGTGTTGCTGCTGTAGGTTTTTCAGTGTTGAACAAGTCTAAATGGAAAGGAGGAACTCTGCGCATAGAAATAGCAAAGGAGAGCTTTCTACAGAGGTGCAGTCATCTTTATGTGCTTCTCGGGCTCCAGGGAGGGGGGGGGAACTTACTTCAGTACATTCTGACCCGTGAATACTTGTTTTTCTACATGTCAGATTGGCTGAAGAGCGACAGGCTGCAGCAGAACTGGATCTTAAACGTTCATCTGCTGAAGACGAGAGGCAGAAGATGCTGGAGTCCCTGAGAGGAGCCGGCGTGGAGAACTTCACCATGAGAGCTGCAGTGCCAGGAACCGAAGTACCAGGGCACGAGGTATCATCCACTATAAGAACTGTAGCCTGTGGAACGCTCCAGGATCTGTTGTCTGAGTTCACTCCTCTGTCATTTAGATTCTCTTAAAAAGATTTTAGCGAACGCAGCGACCCTGTTGTTTGTTTGTTTTTAAGCCTCGTGTGAGGACGGAGGCCTTCACTGTTCTCTCACATTCTCCTTCTGCAGAACTGGGTGGTCAGTAAATTTGGACGCGTCCTCCCCATTCTGCAGCTCAGCCAGCAGAAAGGCATCAAAGTTCGCCCCATGAAGTACGACCCATCCAAATACAGCCACAACATCCGCAGGCTGGACCAGTCGGGCCTGGAGCCGGCCACGCCCGTCACTGGTCTCACCTGGGAGCTCCAGGGAGGCGACAGTGACATCAGTAGAAAGAGACGTGGCGAGTTCCCCCCCTTCCAGGCGCCAAAGAGAAGCTGCACAGACGATGTCAAAGTCAACGATCGGGGTCGGGCAAAAACGAGGTGAAGCAAAGAAAGAGATTAGTGATTCCAGGTGTCTGCGAAGTTTTTAAAGAAACATTTCTCATCTCACAATGGGCTGAGAATTTCGTGATCATGAGGAACTGTGATTTTAGTCCTGCCGATGCTCGCCTCTCCTGACATAAACAATCGTTGAACCACAGACCGAACCCGCCGACGGCAGACGTGGCCGACCCTGTGGAGGACGAAGATGACTTTGAAGTAGTGGGACTGGACCACGTGGTGAAATCTGCTCGCTCCTGTCTCCTGGAGAACGGTAACGTTTCAAGAGTCGGGTGTCATTTCCAACTTTTGTGAGTCCTTATTTGTGTAGTCGAGGTCTGTTGTGTGTGACCCCGTCGGCTCGGTCTCGCCGGCTCGCTCGGCCACTGTAGAGTTCTGAAGGATTTCGATTTTTACAGCACCACTGACGCTCAGCTTCAAATTCAAAGTGTTTCTAAGTGAATTGCTGACTAATCCCACATTTGTGCTTCCTGTTGTGAATCCTCTCTCTGAAATAGACGACGAAGATGAGGAATCGTCTTCCTCCAGCTCGGATTCTGATTATGAAGCCATGTTTTCTAATGTCCCCCTCATGAAGATCTCTCTGGCCGACCTTCAGAAGCTCACTGAAGAGTCGCAGCGGCCCTCTGAGGCCGCAGCTCCAGGCAGCCTCGGCCCCCCATCGGAGGAAGAGTCACCCCTCCAGGTGGAGCGACGTGTTCCAAAGAAGGGCACCACGCCTGAGCAGATCCTCGCTTCAATCCTGGAGGACTTTAGGAGGGACGAGCTAAAGGAAAAAAGGATGACGAAGAAAACATGCACGCAAATGACGCTGCCGCCCTTTCGGGGAACCAGAGCTCTGAGAGAGGAGGAGGGAGGCGGAGAGGAAGGGAATAAAATCCAAAAGCTGGACTCTGGTGCTCCTCAGCTGGACCAGAGGACAATGGGTGAGACTGTCGGCGTGCAGAGGAACGGAGAAACGGAGAAGAATGCAGAGAGCAGTGAGGAAGACGAGGAAGATGATGCTTCAGGAGCCTTAAAACCACTTCCAGACAAAAATGAAGACAATATTGTTCTTACACCAGAGAAGGTAGCACCTCCTGCCCATCATAGCAAGGCCTCATCGAGTGAGGAGGAGGAGGATGAAGAGGAGGAGGAGGAGCATGAAGAGGAGGATGAGGATGATGAGGACGACAGTGAAGAGGAGGAGGACAATGAAGAGGAGGAGGACGATGAAGAGGACGACAGTGAAGAGGAGGGGGAGGAACGGGATGGGGAGGGAAATCGGGCTCCTGTCCAAATGTTCAAGGAGGATGAGGAGCAACAGAGGAAGGACAACATGAGGAGGCTCGCAGCCATCCAGCAGAGACAGAAAGTTACTGAAGAACACAAGAAGGTCATCCAGAGCGCTCTGGCCAAGTTGGTGAGCCACAAAAGGAAGCAAATGTTCCCAGTGATGGTCTTTTTTTCTTTTTTCTTCCTGATTTCTGACTTTATTTTACTATAACAGTAAACCAAATCCTACTCCCGCCTTATTTCTCCAACACTGTCTTCTGTGTAAGGTGCTTCTTCACGAGTCTCACAAAATAATCCTCGTAAGAGCTGCTGGCCACTTAAATATGAAGAATGAGCAGTTCTTTTTTGAATAAGGCACATCTGTTTCCACCCTGATTATAGACGGAGCAAAGGGAATTAGCCCGATCATAACAGACATTCTTCTTCATTAGGACTCTTCAGCACCAGGAGCAGGAAAACACATCATCTTTGACTCTGACGAGGAGGATCATGGGAAAAATTCAGCGGCATCAAAGAAGAGGCTGTTAGAGGACAGCCAGTCTGAGGACGAGACACCAGCCACGGGACATAACAACGTCAGTGTTTCTGAGTCGCAGAGAGGATCCATGATGCTTCCTCCTGCTGTAAAACTGTGTGTGTGTGTGTGTGTGTGTGATCAGGTGAAGCCATCGGCTCCTCAGTTGTTTGAAGGCATGGAGGACGAGGACAGTGGCGATGACACCAGGTTTAACATCCGGCCTCAGTTTGAAGGCGAAGCTGGACACAAGGTAAGAAAACCAAGTTTATTCTCTTTGTCTTTGCAAATGTTCCTCATATTTGGTTGTATTGTAGCAGGTGTTTTAGATGGGATGTCAAAGGCTCGCTACCGCTAAGACGCGTGGCGTGAAACGTTGGACGGGTGTCCGCTGATTCTGCTTGTTTGTTCTTCAGCTGATGGAGCTGCAGTCCCGCTTCAGGACGGATGAACGTTTTCGGATGGACTCTCGATTCCTGGAGGATGACGAGGACAAAGAAGAGGAGAAAGGTGGGGCAGCTTATGCTGATACTTTGGTGAAAGCGTTGTTCATTATTTCATTTACCAAATTGACTCTTTGGCCGAAAATTTTAACGAACACAAATGTGACCACAGTCAATCAAATAAAGAGAATATACTGCATCTAAAACTCCAAACCCAGAGTAAACATACATGTCCAATGCCAATTATGGTCTGGCCCACACCTTAAAGCCCTAAAATGACTTATTTATGTTCTGTCAGCGCAAACGGTGTCAATAAATCTTCCAAATTCAACATGTAGTTCCTCCGTTTACCACATGGTGGCAGCATCTTCAACACGCATGAAGATGAGCTGTTCAGACAGTTCGGTGATGCGTTCAAGTGGCTGGGAACTCGGAAAGCTCCCGTTAAGGGAACAACCACCCTCATGTCACCTTTTTATGCAGGTTTTCTCCTAGTTATTAATATACTGTGAGGTGATAATAAAGACTGCCGCTTCCAGGAAAGGTGGAGAATAGAAAAAAACCTTCTCATTATATTGTTGTTGGCTGGTTTATGTAATATAATGTGAGGAGACACACATGCAGTCATCTTCCTCAGAAAAAGTTGAGCTTTTTAGGTTTCAGTCTCAGATCAACAAATGTAATCTATTTGCAAACTGAGACAGGAAAAGTAACAGTAACACCTACAACTGATAATCTCCTAATATGGTCCAAAAATACTTTTATGTTTTGGGTGGGTTTTATTTTTTTAAAGTTTTCACAAAATAGTCAGTTTTTCAGTGAGGATTTTGCTCTTCCACCGTTGGTGTGCGGTGTCCTCTTCTGCCTGCTTACTTAGTATTCTATACGGGCGTTTTATTTGAAATAACTGTTGGCCCTCAGGCTCTTTTTTGTTCTCAGATCTGGTACTCATCACAAAATTGTTGACACTCTAGGTTTTTTTGTCTAGCAGGTTTTTTTTGGTGTGGGGGTGTGTGTGTCTGCTTCCCCCTTAATGACTTGTTTGCAGTACCTGTACAGGAACAACAGGGGGAGCTCTCCATCACCCAAAACAGCGGACTCCCATAAACTCTCATAAAGGCTTTTACGTCATTCTATGTTGAGCGACTTAAACAAAAGTGTGCGCTACATGTGTGCCGACACCTCAGCACACCTCTTACAGAGGTATGACCTCCCCCTGCTTCTGGTTTTACCTAAAATGATCAAGCTGTTACCTGTGATCCAGAGAAAAATGGGGCCACGACGGCGGGGGACGAGACTCTCGAGGAGGAGAAGAAGAAGAATCTGTCCATCCTCCAGAGTGTCCTGGGCAGCAGCCAGCAAAGCTGCACCAGCACAACTGGCAAAGCCAAGACATTCAGGTGGGTCCGCACGTGCGCGGATGTGTGCTCGTTCATGTGGTTTCAGAGTTGCGTTAACCGAACAAAACACGTGTGTCTGTAGGGACGTTTCAGCTCTGCACTACGACCCCACCAGGGAGGAACACGCCACGCTGGAGACCAGGACCACTGCAAACAAGGACAGGTGCACGCACACAAACTACCAGGCTGCTGGGGCAACGACACAAATATTCCACCGATTTTACCCCGATAAAAGCCCAAAACTATCAATTCTGTCTGTTAATAGTCACAAAAGTTGTCCACTACTCCACTACCAGGAGGTTTTTAATCAGATTACAGAGTTGCTGTGGGTTAATCTTGAAAAACAAAGTTAAAATGCGTCGAAATGAATTCTAATTTTCAGACAAAAGTCCTGATAAAAGTGGCGCTTTGTCGAAGGGAAAGCTCTTCATCCGTCAGCAAGAATCGTCCGTAATCACCTGATCTTTTCTCCCCTCAGCAAGTCGGCACGGAGGAAAAAGAGAGAGGAGGCCGAGAAGCTTCCGGAGGTTTCGAAGGAGATTTACTACGACGTGTCCTGTGACCTGAAGGCTGTGTTTGGTCAGAAGAAAGATGGCACCCCTGAGGAAGAGGAGAAGATGAACTGGGACCAGAAGGTGGAGGCGGAGGAGGAAAAGCTTCCGGAGTCCCTCCATCCGGCCGATCCCAGTGTGGCACCAGAGGAATCCACTGGATTTCAGTTCTCCTTCTTCGGAGACGATGCAGAAACGGGAGGCCCGGTGGGGGGTGGGTCCGACGATCGCCTGCCTCGGGAGAGATTTGCTGCTTTACACGCCGCCGTTGGCTTCATATTACATTGATTTGTCTCCCTGCTGGTAGAGTACAAAATAGAGAGCATCTGTGCACTGAAGGCAACACGGCAACCGTGGCAACATGACCCGCAACTCAATGAGAGCAGCTCCGAGGAGGAGGAGGAGGAGGAGGAGGTGCCCAAAGATGATGGAGAGCAAATCAGCACTGTGGAGCAAAGCAAAGAGTAAGAAAATCTCAGCAGGAAGTCCAGGCGTGACCACGACAGACTTGTGTCTTTGAATTTAGACTATTCACACAGGGAGGCTTCCATGTTTTATCACAATTCTCCAGTCGCTAATGTCGTCCAGCCTGAAGAGACGTGAGACGCCATTAGCGCTGCCTTGTTAGCCTTGATTTCATCGTTTTGCCTGTGATGTTTGCAGGAAAACGGCGGCGGCGCAGGGAGAGATGTTCTTCTTCGTCCAGGATGACAGCAGACTGACGGGTAAAAAAAACATCCCTCCAGCTCCCTGTGGACTCGGATCAGGTCATAACGTTGTGCTCAAACCCTTTTTTTCTCCAACAGAAGGTCCTAGAATGTTCTGCTGTTCGTCCCACCTGGAGGAGCAGAAGGAGCAGTGGGAGGAGAGGAGGAGCGCGCTCCGAATGGTAGGGACTGGTTTCACTTCCACCGTAGCCAAGAGCACTTTTGTCATCGGAAAAGTTACCTTTATTGGCTTTGTGTGCGAAAATATTGTACATTTCACAGCAAACTTTTAATTAAACTGGGTAATATTTTGATTATGTGAACGGATGAATTCCCTGATGGGAGAATTCCTTCCTGATTAGGGAGACAGCCCTTGTGTGGCGTTGAAATTTAATTGGTGATGCTTTCTTTGCTGACATCCACAGGAATATCGCAAGAAACACAAGGAGGCCATGAGGAAGTTGAGACTCTCAAAGAAGAGCTGATGACGGGGAAGTCGGTTATTTAAAGTTTCCTGTGCGTTCAGAAGTTCTGGAGTCAGGAACTGGATTTCTGTCAACAATGTAATCATTTTCAGTAAATATGTCGCAGCTGCATTGTCGTTGTGAAACCACCAATTTCACTGTAAATAAATGAAATGTGTTTCTATTTTTGGTGTAATTCAATATATTTGTTGCCAGCATTGGTTTGATTTTGGTGATATCGGTTCACCCGTTCCCTCAACTAGATGTTAAAGCGTTTTAAATATGTGGGATTTGTCTTATTTTAACCCCTGAATGTACATGTGAGGACAGTAAATGTAAAACGCGCATATCACTTGCTCTTGTTTTTTCACTGCGCGGTTTACTGCGGCTTTACGGTAATCGCGCACCGAAAGCGTCTCAAGAAGACGACTTAAAAAAAAAAAACTCCACATAACTTTATTAAAACTATTAAAAACATGAACCAACGATGTGTGAAATGTGTAAAGTCTACATTATATACCATATAACTTCACCGGTGAGCTGTGGAAAACGTGACAAATCCAATGCTGCGTAATTATGCGACATTTCCTCATCAAAGTGCACTAATTGGCACATAATGGACTACAACAAGTACTCTACGGATACAAAAGTAATTTGAATGTGGCCCCTTTAAGTATTACCCTCACAAAGTAGTTATGTGATAACGACATATGATTATAAAGTGTTCCTGCTATTGTTATCATATATTTTTATTCCTAAACTTGTATGGATAAAATCTAGTAAATTGTAATATCCTAAATAATAAAAAGTACTCGCTTCTTCCCCATTTCATGATTTACTGATTAACTCTATTTATAAAGCGTTTTCGGACCATTACGTGCGCATTCACATGGGGGACACGCAGGACCCTCTGGACCAGAGACCATCCGGAGCCATTCTCACATAGAGGACTGATGAGGACCACAGGGACCCGGGGCCGAAGCTGATCCCTGATCTGACCGCTGGACCTCCACAGTCTGCCAAACAGGCACAATGAGTCCGTCTTTGTTGCTCCTCTTGATCGTCTCCGAGCTCCGTCTCGTCCACACCAGCCAGGAGTTTGTGGCGGAGCCTGAAGTTGAGCTGGCCGAGGATGCTGGGACGCTGCCGGCGGAGACAACGGACTTTCTCTCCCCGGGAGATGAACGCACAAAAGTCCTGAAACGATTCGTCCGAGGATCCAAAAGCGGGAGCTCTTCGGAGAACGACGAACACCGGCGGAACCGCGATGACCTGCTCGGTTACCAAAGCTCACCGCGGACCGAGGGACACGCACCAGCCCGGCCGGACAACAGGACCTCGGAGCCCAGGTCCGGGCTCTTCAACCCGCTGTACCCGGTCACCGACGGCTCCTACTGGGCCTACGCGGTCATGCTGCTCGCGTTCCTGCTCTTTACGGCGGGGATCGTCGGTAACCTCGCGCTCATGTGCATCGTGTGGCACAACATCTACCTGAAGACCACCTGGAACGGCATCATCGCCGGACTCGCCCTCTGGGACTTCTTGGTGGTCTTCTTCTGCCTGCCGGTGGTCGTGTTCCACGAGCTCTCAGTCAGGAGGTTGCTGGGAGACCTGTCCTGTCGGCTCGTGCCGTATCTGGAGGTGAGCACGTGGAGGGCGGGAAATAAAGTATAAACAAGAATGAATCTCTAAAAGTCTGAGAAATAGGTTTATTTCCTCTCTCTTCTGCTCTGACCATCATAGCGGTACCACCCCTGACGATTAATTTCTTCATTTCTTTGCAGGTTAGCTCTCTTGGCGTCACCACCTTCAGCCTCTGTGCCCTCAGTATCGATCGCTTCAATGCCGCCATGGCTCCCAGAGCGCTACAGAAGCCAAGGGTGGAGCCCTGCCAGTCCATCATCTCCAAGCTGTCCATCATCTGGGTGGGCTCCATGCTGCTGGCCGCCCCTGAACTGCTGCTCTGGAGGCTCCTCCAGGAGACCGTCAGCCTGCCAACAGTCCCCTCATACATGCAGCAGAACCAGCTCGGGGGCACCCTCATTGCCACCTTAAGGACTCAGCCAGAAAAGATAAAGGTGGAAATTTGTGTCCGTGAGCCATCTGTGGAGCTCTCAGACGGTATCTACTCTCTGGTGCTGACATACCACGAGGCCCGCATGTGGTGGTTCTTTGGATGCTACATCTGTTTGCCTCTGCTCTTCAGTCTGGCCTGCGACCTGTTGACGAGGCACATACTAGCCCAGCAGCAGCCGCCAAAGGACAGCGGCAGAAAGGTGAACAGCAGATCCTCCTCCACGTCCTCATCTGCGTCCGCCCCAAAGAAAAAGCAGCCGCCGAGAGAGCGTCGGCTTCGCTCCACCGTCATGGCTCTCACTGCTTTGCACGTCGCGTGCAACACGCCTGAGAGCATCTGCAGCATCGTCGTGACGTACGTCTCTCAGTACGTGAGGGCTGACCTCCTGACTCCGGCTCTGCCGGCTCTGGGACTGATCGGACAGTTCCTGCTTTTCTTCCGGTGCGCCGCGACGCCCTTGTTGATGCTCTTCCTGTGTCGCTCCCTCGGACAGGCCTTCGTGGACTGTTGCTGCTGCTGCTGTGACGAGTGCGCCCCCGATGGCGACTCCTCTCCGTCTCTCACCACCTCGACCGCCGTGACCTCCGCATCACCTTCCCCAACCTCTTTATCTCCCTCCAGCAAAGAGGAATTCAAGAGCATTTTGCCCAAAGAACCAACGCTCTGCGCAGGCGGTCCTCCAGTGGGTTTCGGTACACCCTGCTGAGCTCTAGCGCAGGTGTCCGGAGCAGCTTTCTCTCAAGAAGACTAGACCCTGTGTCTCAGCGAGCGAACCGATTTGAATAAACGTTAAATAACATTCAACCTGAGACTACAGCGATAGAGATACAGAAGATAGATGATTCGGGACTGTGACAGGCCCGTGTTTTATATTTTTCTTATTCTGAGTTGATCGTAAAAGCTTGCCCTGATATTTTGACCAGGTGCCAGTAGTCTGTGGTATAAACTGTTACTGACTAGTTTTAATGTCACATCTTAATGACATTGAGGTAATGTTCCAGGGTAATGTTCCAATACTGATGTTAACACAATGACTCAACTCTTTGAGGCAGATTCATTTATCCGTCCAGGTGTGGTATCGTTTATGTGTTTTAGTAGTAATGCTCAAGAGGTTTTAGTTTGTTTTCTTGTCATTTCTAAACGGGCTTTCAGGACATTTATAGGTGAAAGAACTCAACTCTACCAAAAGCCAAAACAAAGCTGACAGTGGAGCTCAGCGGGGTTAGAATTCACGTGAACACGAGCAGATCGGAGGGGGAAAATGTACGTGAAAGCTTCAAAGTTGGACGCTTGATGGTTTAGTAAAGCCTCTATTGTAAACTCCACATTATGTCCGTTGCTTTGGTCGTATTTGAAGTTCATCCATTATAAAGGAAATCAAACTGGCTACTCGTGTAAACATATAGCTTCTTTGATTTCCGTTTTCAGCATGGTATACTGTAGCTTGTAGCCAGGCATGTTGTTTTACTCCACACATCTCACTAAATATCTGAGCTCATCTTTCCTGAAATTCACTATCGTACAAGAAGGTAAAAAAGAACCTGGACTAGTCCTCAGAATACAGAGGAATGGAGAGAGGACACAAAGCTTTAGAATGTTCCTTTTACTGTGGGCAACTGTGGGACCCTCTGACCCTCTACCCCAGACTTACACTTTGCTGCTGCAAGTTTAAGTCTCAGTAGTTTGAGCTGAACTATTTGTCTTCCCATGAAAAGGAGCAGAAGCCTCAATAAGGCCTGCTTTGTTCAGCAGCTACCCCACCACCACCACCACGTCCACCACTTCTGAAGAAAGAGAGGTTTGAATATAGCTGCATATCATCTGCCATCCACTGAGGGTGTTGCCTAGTTACACGACACCCACTTCCTCCCACCAACTGGCCCAGTAACTAAAGCCGCGGAAGAACAAAGGAAGCAAAGATGCAGGAGAGGAAAACTTTTTTTCTCTTTTTGGTCCCCTTGACAACCAGCTGCTGAACAACAACTCGGACGCCTCTACTAATATAGACTAACCTCACAGCTATTCTAGATCTGGATCCTACTCTAGCCCTCCTCTCTCTAGATTAACATCTAAATACTATTTTATATACATATATAATCCTTGTATCTGTGTCTATCAATGTTTAAAGTCACATTAAAATCAAAAAAATCATTTAAAAATACATGAAATCACCGATACAATGGACACTCTTATTGTCTGTGCAGAACATTACACAGATGTGTTGCTCCCTGTCTGTTCCCCCTTATTTCCTGTCAACATGTTTCTTTTTTAACGGTTGTTCTTTCTCCTGTCAGATCTCCTTAACAACAGAATTCCCCAAGTTATTTTTATCCTGACACTAGAAGACTTCAACCAACTGCAGTAAAACAGGCGTTGAGATCTTAGCACTGCTTGCTTATCTGCTGGACTGAGAAAGGTTAAAAATAGTGCTTAGAGTTTATAAACGTATAGATTTTTATTCATAAATAAATAAATACATGGAGTAATGGAGTGGAATTGATAACTGGAATGGAGAAAGCACATACCATTAGAGACTGCTGAGCCAACATAGGATCCATTTACACGTATGACCACTACAGCTACGGAGAAGAACGGTGCAAAGGTGATGTGATAATTGGGATGTGATGGGCTGAACATCAGGATTTCTGTCGTTGACTTGTTAATTGCAAGGTATGTAGGTATTCAGTCACCTGTGATAAGCCAACGTGCATCCTCTGCAGCCTCTTCTCTTGCGACTACCCACCTCATCCATATATCCAGCCTTTGGCCTCCTTTTCAGCCTCCTACCGGGCAGTTCCATCCTCAGCATCCTTCCACAGATGTTTTTACTTGTTCTTGATCCTATTACTCCCAAAGAGAACCTCAACACCTTCAACTCCAGCTCCAGCTCCGCCTCCTGTCCTTTTCTTTCGTCTACATCAGACAGCATCACTGGTCTCATCACCTTCATGCACACGTTCATAATGTCTGATCGGGGGAGGAAGAGGAGTCGTGTAAAATTACCTTCACGCAGAGTCGTTTAGTGTTGACCTCCTTTCAAAGGTCCAGCTGGCTATGGTAGAACCTTATAAAAGATACCACGCCAGGGTGTGCAGGCCAATGTAAAGTCACAATTGGCTTGACTCTATGCTGCTGGGACCTTCTGGTCCATCTCCATGGAGACCCAGGCCTTGACTGAGGTGCTCCAGGTCGACTCCACTCGGACCAGAATAGGAGTTCTGAAGGGTTAAATGTTACGGCAGAAGCCCGACAGGACGCTGAACCCACAATGCAGACCAAACTTGCAGGTGTTGCCCAAGGGCTAGGGCAATAAGAACGAGCACAGGCGCCGGTACACAATTACCATTCGGCGTTTACGCGACAAACGGGGGGCGGGTGGGAGGACGAGTCGGAGGTAAATACAGCTGCTCCTGATGAGCTGCCGAGCAGCAGGTGGGAAACTCACCTGGAGGGGTCGGAGGAACCTGCCTGCCACGCCCAGCCTGCACAGATGAGGGAAACGAGCCCAAAAAACAAGGCAAGGTTTTTAAATCCCATTGGACCCCCCCCTCCATCCTGAGGGAAAAGGTCAGTGCGAGTGTTTTAGCAGAACCTACGTGGCACCCTGACTTCAGGGCCTGGACGTGGACCAGGAACTGTTCTGCTATAACATCCCCCAACCATCAATCGACGGGAAGGCCGAGTTTTTATCCAATGTTCAGGTAAGAAACACGTGTGTACCTGGTCAGAGGCAGGAGCTGGTAACTCCGAGGCAGATTGTGGGTCGCTCTCAAGGGTGCTAGCGAGCGATTTCTGACTGCAACCGATCAATAAAAAGCAAACATTTAGACGTGTGTGTTGTGGGCGTGTGGATCGTGTGTGCAGGGAGAATGGAGGAAATGAAAGTGTGATCAGATCGCATCAGTTGTTTCAGCACTTCTGAGCTGCAGATGAGAACGTTTCTTAGATTTCTTTTGAATTTATTTGATAGATTGGGTTTTGTTTTATTCCAAAAATCCCAAAGTTTACCTTAACGGTGCATGAATGATGGGGTGTGTGTTGCAATACAAGATTAACTGTATTGTGACATCAAGTGAAAGGCAAATATTGACGACATCAGCGGCCATTGAAGCGTCGGTTTATTAGAACAGGCTCTGGCTCGGGTCTCCATGGCTACCAAAACAAATAATACCAGCATCATACCTCCAAATATCTCTCTTCTCTCTCTCCCTCTCTCTCTCTCTCTCTCACATACACACACACCCACACACGTATTTGTTTCCTTGTTCTGTGTGTGTGTGTGTGTGTGTGTGTGTGTGTGTGTGTGTGTGTGTGTGTTCTCATACATACTACAAAGGCAGTAACACATTTCACTTGCACAGTGGGGTAAAATTAAGGGGAAGTGAGGACATTTTTGTTGGTCCTGACAACATCAAAGGATCGTTGGAGGTCAGGTAAAGGTCAGGGTCAGCGTCCGGAATTTGGTGCAGCAAATATTGGAAATCAACCAGTAATGAAAGTGTGTACAAGTTTTTCTAGACCAGTACTTTGGCAAACACTCCATTCATCCCATTACTGCTAAAGCTTATCAATCTCCTCTATTATTATTAATCATCTTCTGCCCATAAAACCATCATTTAGCTGACAAACGTCTGTCTGCTGAATCCTGAACTGCAGATGATCTTGAAATACCAAAGAATGCTTTAAAAGCTGGATAAATCCCTCACAAATTCCTGTGATTTGAGCGTTTTTGCTAAATTACCATGTCTCAGCAACACGGGGGCAGTGTTGTTTCATGTCTCAGCACCTGAACGCTGCTTTATCAGACAGGAAAACTAAAGTTTTCACTGCAGCATTCCTCCAGGAATGATCCCATGTGCAGTTTTTATGTGTCCATTGTGAGTTTTCCCAAAAAGGACGCGTTAAATCTTGTAACTTTTGAAGCACATTCATGAAAATAATGACAAGCGAGGCTGATGGACTTTGGCTTTTTTCCCTATCGTGATGAGCCGACGGCTTCTCTCATCGAGTCCTCGGGGTTCTGTGCGTCTGCAGTGTGTTTGTGATTTGTTGAGGATGTGGTTTGACTGCCAGATATTACTGCTGAGTATTTTCCATTAGCAGACCTTAACAATTCGGAGTTAATCACTGAGCTGTTTCCTATTTGAATATTGGATGTTTGCACAAGAGACCCTATCTTGAACGAATGTTACATTCTTCAGGTCTCTGTAGTTTTTCTGGAATCATCCATTTTGGAGGGTCGTAAATGCTCAGCGTGCCAGCACAACGCACACAACACACACAAACACAACATGACCTAAAGAGCCACAGCGAATCTGTTAGGCCACCCATTTCCTGTTTTATTGTGGTGTGTCTGGGATTTCCTGCCCGGCTGTAATTGTTCCCACCTGTTCCCCATTAGCTTGTGCGTCTTGTGTCTGTGTTTTCCCGCTGTCCTCGGCCAGAGTGTCTCGTGAGAGCCATGTCCAGTCAGCAAAAAAATCCTCGTTACAATCTCTAGAGAGTGTTTTTTTTTGTTCGGATCCATTGCCAACAAAGTTCAATACACATCTTCTATTCTACTGCCTCACGTTATGAGATGAAAGTCCTGAACACTTGTGTCCAGTCCTAAAAAGTTCATTAAATAAAGAATGTTTCCTTATATTAAATTAGCTTTTATTAAATTTGACTGACTTATTAGCTCTGCTAGCTTTCACTTGCTAATTAGAATCGCTTGTTTCAATCAGAATCATATCAAAACTGGATAAATCAATAATTTATTCATTGCTCATGGTGATGTAACACACGTCCCCCCTATCGCTGCAGGTTAGTGCCTTCATGTCTGGAGAAAACTCACAGGAAATGAAAAATCATGTCATGCAAATGTGCAGATAGGGAATAGCATCCAGCTACACAGTCAAATGAGATAAATAAGGTTTACCAGTCTAGATTTCTTACAGGTTACATTACAGACACTGGTCCACCTGAGCTGGTGGTATGACAATTTAACTTCTCATTTTCTACAAAAGTACCAATAGCTGTTACACTAACGTGGGAATTTTTGATAATGTTGATCTTGATATTTTTATACGTGTTGGCCTCAATGAAACTGGCAGGTACAAATGTGAGAAGCATAAACAATAAGTGCTGATGTTTCATATTTTCAGACCCTGTTTTTGTCAGCACCTCCATCCCCTGTATTTACCAAACACTGGATTTTGCTTCCCTCTCCCTGGGCTACTGCCTTATCGTGGTGGAGGGGTTTGAGTATCCCAATGATCCTAGGAGCTCCGTTGTCTGGGGCTATATGCTCCTGGTAGGGCCACCCATGGCAAACAGGTCCTAGGTGAGGGATCAGACAAAGTGTAGCCCAGGACCCCCTCATGATGAAAAACAACATTGGTGCCAAGTTTCCCTTGCCCGGATGCGGGTCACCGGGGCCCCCTCCTGGAGCCAGGCCTGGGGGTGGGGCACGTTGGCGAGCGCCTGGTGGCCGGACCTCTGCCCATGGAGTCCGGCCAGGCACAGCCCGAAGAGGCAACATGGGACCCCCTTCCCGTGGGATCACCACCTGCAGGAGGGGCCAAAGTAATGCGGACTCTGCACCGGTGAAGAGTCGTGTGTGGTGAAGAGAGAGCTGAGCCGAAAGGCGAAGCTCTCAATTTACCGGTCGATCTTCGTTCTTACCCTCACCTATGGTCATGAGCTTTGGGTAATGACCGAAAGAACAAGATCACGGGTACAAGCGGCCGAAATGAGCTTCCTCCGTAGGGTGGCTGGGCTCTCCCTTAGAGAGGGTGAGAAGCTCTGCCATCCGGGAGGAGCTCGGAGTAGAGCCGCTGCTCCTCCGCGTTGAGAGGAGCCAGATGAGGTGGCTTGGGCATCTAGTTAGGATGCCACCTGGACGCCTCTCTGGTGAGGTGTTCAGGGCATGTCCCTCCGGTAGGAGACCCCCGGGAAGACCCAGGACACCTTGGAGAGACTATGTCTCTCGACTGGCCCGGGAACACCTGGGGATCCCTCCGGATGAGCTGGAAGAGGTAGCTGGGGAGAGGGAAGTCTGGGCTTCTCTTCTTAGGCTGCTGCCCCCACGACCTGATCCCGGATAAGCGGTAGAGGATGGATGGATGGATGGATTTTGCTTCATTCACAAAAATGTAAGTTGCAATAAAATATATGACTTAAACTGTCTGGGAACTGGCATCAATTTCAGATTCCTACATTTGTGGAAACAAGGTAGTTCTTGGTGTTTAGACCCTTTTGGCACCGGTTTTCACGACCAGCTCTATCCCTACCTACTGATATTGAAACGATCTCCTGGGTCGTGTTTGGGAAATGGATGCTGATGCGTCTCCATCATCTTCTTTACTATTCTTGTTTCCTGGGCTTGCTAAAGATGACTGGAATGTTGACTTCAGCCTCTGCTTGTATGCTGATTCTCTTCATGTCTGCTTTAAGGTCTCCACTGCTCTGAGAATCACCTCTTGCCAAGCAGGTATGTCTTTGCGTGGATGATATATAGGTCTATCCAGCAGAGCCGCCAGCAGTCTTGCTGACTTCCATTCACTACCTTTCATTTGAAGTTGTGTGCTATTTCATTCCCAGTTTCCCTCCCCCTCAGAGACTCACTCCTTCCCATCCTGTCCTTCTTTTTGTTTCGCTCTTTCCCTCCCACACATTCTCCCCCTCTTTCATTTGAAGTCTTATCATCAACTGCCTTCAGCTAACCACTTTCTCAGCAGAGAATTATGAATAAAATTTAAATCAGTAGAGTTTTGCCTCCCTCCCGCCCCTTGTGTCTCTCTGCTTCTAACTTTCTCCCACTGTGAGCTGTGACCTCACACCCACATCACACCGCCTCTCATACACGAACTCTTGGCTTCTTTGACTGAGCTGTCTGCTTTTCACCGAGTCTCAATTGTCAGTCAGCGCTTTAGTGATGGGTGAAAAAAAGGTGGCTGATTACAGTGCTCGATGATTATATGTATGTTGATTCTCAAAGTGGTGCCCCGTCGGCTGCGTGGACGTACAGGCCAACGATTTCTGTATCCCTTTTCACTTTCTAGTGGGTGTTGATGTGTGTTGCAGACTTAATTTCACGTTTACCATATCAGTGATGAAGCCACACCAGTCTCTCCCTCTTGTGATATTTATGGAAACGCAAGATATTTTCAGTCTCAGTCTGCAGTTGACGCAAATAACATCTCGTCATTGAAGACATTATTCTCGCGTCTTCTCACTTATCTACACTTGCTTAAAAGGCTTCCAAATGCTGGGACATTAGCCAATTAACATGGCAACAGTCTTTGACCATTTACTCTTGTAGAAAAATGAATGTCTAAATAAATGATGGTGGGGAGAAAAGGCCCATTTTTGGCATCCGTGTTGCAATTTTTTGTCTCACAACCTAATCAGCACTGTGAAAGGTTCACTCGTCAAATAGACAACCAGACTTTTGTGCCCTTCAATCGTCAAAGTACTCACATCGGGCCCGACAAAGGCAGCAGCAGCAGCAGCAGGTCAGTAGGAACATCATGGCATCATCATTAATTCAACTTTTATTTCAATTGCATCTTTACAGAAACCCGCAGCCTGACCTTCAGGTCTTTTTCATTTCCTTTTATAATGTGCAATGACAACGATTCTATTGTATTCGACTTGAGATCTTAGGGCTTTCCAATTGAACTGAATAAATAATCAATCCCAAAAGATCTATTAGAAAATAACCCCAAAATAATCCATCACACATTCTCAGACACACACACACACACACACACACACACACACACACACACACACACACACAGGGTTAAAATACACAAGCTTATTTGCTTGGCATGCCACGTGGGCCACAGACACCAGGCAGTGTTGGACCCACAAAGTGAAGTGAAAAGAGCAACCAAACCACAAACAGCACAAGGCCACGAAGCAGTCTGACAATTGAGCAGCAGCTCCAATCTTGAACCCACTCATAGATAGACCCACCAATGGAACTCTGAACTCTGCCAACCAGGAAGTTGATTGGCAGTCTCGGTTTCTGACTGAACATCAAGAAAAAGGGAGTCTCCTCTGTTGACTGGTGAGAAGTTGTGTTATGGCAAGACACAACACAAGGCAGAACCGTGTCAGTTCCTCTCCCGGGACACTGGGAGTATGCAGCACGTTGTGGAGCATCATATTGAACCACTCACACTCACTATTTCCTTGGGGTTTGAAAGGGGTAGTTTGCAATCTTACAATCCCACACAAGGTAAAGAACTATTGAAAGTTATGTCAGATTCAGATTCCTTTATTTGTCCCACACGGGGAAATTTACAGCGCAACAGCAGCAAAAGCACGCAGAAAAAATAAAATTTGGGATAAGAATAGAAAATATACAAAAAAGGATTTGTATATATAATAATCCAAGATGAATGGATAATCGGCCTTTTGTATACCTGTACATAGTACAGATGGTGTATACAATATACATATCAGAATATATAATATTCAGTGTGTGCTATTGGGCATTATTTTTGTTGTGCAGTCTGACAGCAGCCGGCAGGAAAGATCTGCAATACCTCTCCTTCACACAGCGAGGGTGGAGCAGCCACTCACTGAAGGAGCTGCCCAGTGCTGTCACGGTGTCCTGTAGGGGGGGGGACGTGTTGTTCAGCATGGATGACAGCTTAGCCATCATCCTCCCGCTTCCCACCACCTCCACTGAGTCCAGGGGACATCCCAGGACAGAGCTGGCCCTCATTACCAGTCTGTCCATCCCCCCGATCCCTGTCCGTGATGCTACTGGACCAGCAGACTATCCCCTTAAAAGATGACTGATCCCTCCACAGTCATAGAAAGTCCTCAGGAGTGGTCCCTGCACTCCAAAGACCTCAGTCTCCTTAGCAGGAACAGTCTGCTATTGTCCTTCTTGACAAGGTGTGTTGTGTGTCCAGTCCAGGTTATTGTTTTGGTGAACACCCAGGTACTTATAAGACTTCACAACGTCAACATCTGTTCCCAGGATGTTCACCGGTGCAGGCAGGGGGTTGTTACGCCTGCGGAGATCCACCACCAGCTCCTTGGTTTTATTGGCATTGATCTGGAGGTTGTTCCGCAGGCCCCAGTCCACAAAGTCCTGAATAAGTCCTCTGTACTCTGTGTCGTCCCCATCAGTGATGAGGCCGACAGCAGCAGAGTCGTCAGAACTTCTGGAGGTGGCATGATGACGAATTGTATGACAAGTCCGTGGTGTAGAGGGTGAACAGGAAAGCAGCCAGAACTGTTCCCTGCGGGACACCAGTGCTGCAGAGAAGGCGATCTGACTCAGAGCCCTTCACTCTCACAAACTGTGGTCTTTGTGTGAGCAAGTCCAGAATCCATGTTGTGAGGTGGTGATCCACCCCACCTACCTGCAGCTTGTTCCCCAGCAGCCTGGGCTGGATGGTGTTGAACGCACTGGAGAAATCAAAAAACATGATCCTCACAGTGCTTCCAGCCTTCTCCAGGTGAGTGAGTGAGGTGTGGAGGAAGATTGAACGTGTGACTGAAAATCCCACACCGCTGGTCTGTGCAGGACTTCAGGAGCCTGGAGCTGATGCCATCTGGACCCGTCGCTTTCCTGGCCCTGTTCTTCTTCAGGGCCCTCCTCACCTGGTGTGTTGTGAGGGACAGGCTGGAGCAGGGAGGAGTTGGTGGTGTGGGGGGGGGGGGGGGGGGGGGGGGGTAAGGGCCAGATTGTGAATTGTCAGGTATGTGTGAGCCAGAGTGTGAAGAGTCAGGTATGTGTGAGCTGAAGGTCATGAGAGAGGGGGAGGGGGGGCAGGAGGAACAGTGGATTGGGGGCACAGACAGTGGTGGGGGTTGCAGCAGAGCTGGGGGAGGGGTGGGTGCCTGATCAAATCTGTTGAAGAACAAGTTCAGGTCGTTTGCCCACCCCCGGTCTCCCACAGGTTGGGACTTCTGCTCCTTGAAGCCCGAGATGGTCTTCAGTCCCTTCCAGACCCCACAGATGTTGTTCTGTTGCAGCTGGTGCTCCATCTTCCTCCTGTAGTTGTCCTTCTCCTGTCTGATCTTCCTCCTCAGTTCCCTCTGAAGAGTCTCCAGCTCTTCCTTGTCTCCAGACACAAAAGCCCTCTTCTTCTCCTTCAGGAGAACCTTTATGTCTGGGGTGATCCAGGGCTTGCTGTTGGAGAAGCTCCATACAGTCCTGGTGGGTACGGTGTTCTCCACACAAAAAATAATATAGTCAGTGATGCAGTGGGTGAGACTGTCAATGTCCTCCCCATGGGCGTCGCTGAATACATCCCACGGGTTGTATTGAAACAGTCTTTCAGGGCCTCCTCGGCTTCTTCAGACCATTTCTTCAACTTGCAAGTTACAGCAGGCTGCCTCTGCACAAGAGGTTTATGCACAGGATGGAGGTGTACAAGGTTATGGTCGGCACAGCCCAGGGTAGGAAGAGGGAGAATGTGGTATGCCTCCTTTATGTTGGTATAGAACAGGTCCAGTGTTTTATTGTCCCTGGTGTGGCAAGTGATGTACTGGGTGAATTTGGGCAGAGAAGATGATGGAGGGGCGTGATTGAAGTCCCCTGAGATGAGGAGGAGGGCGACAGGGTGCTGTGTCTGCAGCCTGCTCACTGCTGAGAGCAGGACATCACAGGCTGCATCGGCGTTAGCGGGGGAAGGGGGAGGGGGGGGCACACAACCACAGCGAGGGCATGTGTGAACTTCCTTGGCAGGTAGTGAGGCCTCATGCCCGGTCAGCGCCGCCAGCTCGTCCATCTTGTTGGGGAGAGATCTGACGTTCCCCATGATGATGGAGGGCAGGACGGGCCGATAACGTCTCCTCCTGGCACGGCGCTCGACCCCGGTGTGGCGTCCCTGTCTCCTCCTCTTCAGCTCGAGCGCCGCAGAGCTCTGCAAGGCGAACTGCTGGTCCCTGCTGTACTGTTAGGGAGAAAAGGATTAGTCTTCTCCCCGTGCCGTTGCCTTCAGAGGAAAGAGACGCAGACTCTTGTTTTACTTGATGCAAGGGTAACCACACGTCTCCAGTGTGAGCTACAGAGGTGCTGTCCTTCAACAGGGTTTATTTATACTAACCGGCAAACATGTTGATATCAGATTCAGGTGGAGTGTTCGCAGACAAAAGCAGAACTGAACATATAGAAATTGGAACTGAACGTTCCAACAGCAGGTACATCTGTCTTAATATGAATCACAGCGATAGCTGTCTTACGCAGGCAGTTAAAGTAGGTCTAGGTTTAAGACAGGCAGTTTCTGCATGTGAGTGATAATAAGCATGTGAGCATATATACAAAGAACATTTTGAACCTAACATGTACACAAGCGGCTCTGCGACAGTTTTCCGGATGCGGTAATAAAAAGTGAAAAAACAAGTAGAGCCACCAGTGCAAACTCCACAAGTCTTGCGTGCATGATGAAGATAAATCAAACCAAACCAAACACACAAGAGAAAAAAGTAAAAAAGTAACGAAAAGCTCAAAGGTGAGCAGGAGCTGCTGTTACAGGCTGCCACTGGCGCTGCGCCATCATTACATGGTCCCTGGTAAGGACCAAAAACCCTGGCTACAGTGGGATGCTGCATCATCCTCTAAAATGTGAACAACTCCCATGTCACATGGTCAGTCTACTGAGAAAGACATACAGTAGCTCAGTAGTATGCTGTGGCATGGTTTCTATGGCAGTTTGAGTGGTCTCTGCCTTCTTCAACCCCAAGCCTTGCTGCAAAGACATTGACATCGCTGCACCTGGAAGCATCGCTACAACATCTTGGGGGCCAAACAGGTACTGGCGAGAGTGAGGGCAAAGTGTTGTTTTTGCCTGATTGATACTTGATCTCAAAAGAAGATAGCTGGGCTGCCCACCTCCGCTCAGTAGCTAGCTTAGCCGAAGAGAAATTAATTATATTATATACAATGCATTTATTACCCAACATTTTCTTTCTGTCATGGCCCACTCAAAGGCCAAGAACTGTTTTGTGGAGCTGTAGTTCACCATGTCTTCCTCCTCCATAGGCTGGGACAGGAATGAACAATGACTTGGGTCAATCTCCAGACTAAATGGAAGAGTCTGCATAGGCTAGTGCTGTGGTTAGCATGACTGTCGGTGTTTTAAAGCTCCGGTCACAGTCGTCTGTCCAACACCTAGAAAGCTGCTGATCGCTTTTCCTGCTGGTTTTGGTACCGTTACACTGAAACAGGCCTATGAAGACGAGATGCCAACATGACAAATCCTTCCAGAAAATTGTGAAAATAACTAGCAAATTCAAGAAAAGACTTAAGCCATGAGGCAGAAGTAGGTGCCGGTATATTGGCAACCACTTGCAGATACTGTTCTACAATGGAGGAAACTACGATGGCATAAAGGTTTAACAATGAAGACTGACACTGCTAGTCACTGAAGATTGCATCAACCTCTGAAAAGTGCTGGGGGTATTGCTAAGCCCAAAAGGCATTCTGTTCTACTCAAGCAAACCAAAGGGTCTACAAAAAGGCGTCTTTGGTCGATCAGCCTCATCGATGGGCACCATATTGCCTGGTCAGACTGGGATAAATGCCGAGCCCTCATGCTTGCCCGCATATTCCACCCATTAACTCAGTCCTATGCCCATCCTTCTCCAAAAGATGGGACAGTTCCTGTCTCTAGGCAAAAAATGAGCCATTCTGCCACAGAGCCCAGAAGTAGAAGGGGCAACAGGGTGTGCCAAAGAGGCAGAAAATTAGGGCCAGCCTGCACCTGTTGCAGCCGCTAACTATCTGCTTTTAATTCTTGTGGTTCTTCCTTCATGGTTACCACAGACTCACAACACTAGCCTAAAAAATAATGATGCAAAGCACCACAAAAGGCGTAAAAGGAGTAGAGTCTGCTGGCAACCCCAAGTTTATGCCGAGTAGAAGAAAAACGAGAACACCTTCAGAGCACTGCGGTAGGTACCTGAGGTACCTGTGAGCAAGGTACCAAACACACAAATGTTCCTATAGGGCCTTGAGATGAACTGGCGACTCATCCAGGGGTAGACACAACCTTTCCCCATTGTGTACCCCCCCCCCCCCCCCCCCGTGACCCTGTAAGGCAGACCTGGGCATTGTACGGCCCCCGGGCCACATACGGCCCTTTGATTGGTTGAGACCGGCTCGCGTAAGGTTGATTGGAAATTACAAAATAAACATAATTTCTAATTTTACCTCATGCATGGACTAAAGTTGCATTGCTTTTATTTTGAAGTTGTTTTTATATTCACGTGCATAATGGCGCAATACGTAAATTAATATGTGTGCATGATTGAAAAACTTTAGCTCTCCAAAATGCCTGCTTATGCTAAAAAAAGAAAGATAGATGCTGAATGTAGGCTTTTCAACATAATGTGGACTAGCAAGTATTTATTTACTGAAGTCAGAGGTAAAGCCGTGTGTTTAGTTTGCACAGAGCACATCGCTGTTTAAGGATTACAATTGGAATCGGCATTACCAGATGAAACATGCGGAGACATACAAAAACTTAACTGATGCTGAAAGAGTGCAGACATCGGATGCTTTGCTAGCTAAGCTGCAAAAGCAGCAAGGCTTTTTTACCAAGCCTCACGGATCCAGGTATGCAGCAACCAAGACCAGCTTTGTGATATCTCACAAAATCGCTAAAAACAGTAAACCAGGCAGCATTGGAGTACACCAGAGGGAACAAAGAATAATGAAGTGAAAAGGGCAACAAACAGTGGCACAAGCGGCATGGAGACAAGGTATCCATTTTACAAAGCAGCAGCAGCTCCAACAAGCTACTCCTGGTTATGGCCAACCATGGGCACACACTCCTGCTGCACAGGAGGAGGGAGAGAGGGAGAGGACCCCAGCTGTTGCTAACCAAGTCGGAAATTACACCGCTGCACGCCAGAGGGGCACTGCGCAGCACGCGAACAGCTGCCCTGTTGAGCGAAACGACCGAGGACCTGGAAGAGATTCACCAGCGGTGCTAAATACCAGAGGCCCGACGCGTTGATGATGAAACTAAAGTTTGAGTTGTTGCAATTAGTCCAAAGAGAACTGAATGTCAGCTGTTTTGCTCAGCATAAATGAATGCGTGCCATCTCTTGTTACCTACCTGCAGTTGCTTCTATTTTATTTTTTCTTCTAAATTCTCATTCTACACCAGCATGGGGTCGATTCCAAACTACAACAAGATCTGGCTTTTCTGTCCTTCAGTTCAAATGACTGATGCCAGCAGTCAGTGATAGAACTCCTCCTCCTCGGCCTGTTGCACCAGGAATATGATAGTCAAGGTGAGTGGGATGAGATGATTCATTTAACATATTCTTCCGCCTGCAGTCAGGCCTCACTAAAAGAAAGTGACTCAGTCTATCAAGCTCTGTGCTTGGTGAACAGAAATCATCTCCAGGTCTACTGAATAGCTAATCTAGTTAATGTTAATCTTAATGTCCGAATGGGGACGCCACCCCGGGACCAGAACAGGCTGGATCAGGAGGGCCAGCTGCGTCCTGGGCTGTAAGCTGGACTCACGGTCCGCAATCTCATCTGGTCCTTTTACCTTAACTGTGTATGTAGCTGGTCTTCATATATAATATTTTTAAACTCTATTTGTACATAGCCATTTGTTTGTATGTAGCCAGGTTTAAATTTCCCTTCTTGAAAGGGATAAAAGTTTTTCAATTTTCCAACAATTGTCAAACAAGGAAACAGCAAGTGACACAATATATTACCACTTGGGATAAAACCTTTGACTGTACAGTCTTTGCAACTGGCTAGCCCTACCCTCCATTTCCTCAAAATGAAATCACAGACTCCTGAACGGTCTGTGATTCAGTGTGGCAGCGGCGGATGCAACCCTATATGATGGTGGAGAGGTTCTGGATTGGGTTCAGGTTTGAATGATCGGGCCAGTAAAAGCATAAAAGCCGTAATCACCCAAGAACTGTTGACCTGTTGTTGTACCTGAGAATATGGAGACAGATGTAATCTGTGGTAAATACAGCCTGTCTGTATGGCGTTTATCTTTTTCATGTCTTTTTTTGAGCCATAGCATTCAGACTTTGTAAACATACTCAGCATGCTACTTGGAGACTATGTGATCGTATGAGGAAATATTGTACAACTGACCTCTGAAGGGCCGCCATTTTCTCCACGATGTTTTCCTGTCTTATCTTTAATCAGCTTTTAATAGAAGAAAAAAAAGCATGTTTTTAAAATAAAAATAAGCACATGGATAATTTTTCTTAGACAAAGAAGAGATGAGTAGCGTTGTAGGTTTTACTATTATGACACATTTTGGGCTTCACATGAATGCGTAAGTATGAATGAATGAACGTTGTTTCAGGCTGATTGTGAGGTGCATTGCTTTGGGGTTGTAAGTGCTCCAAGGGTTCTCTTTCATACATCTCAAATACTTCATGGTTCATTTGGATTTAAAGCATTTGAACTGTAACTTGCTCTAACCTTAACCACTATTTCCATATCACAATGTTTCCAGCAACTAAATTTGTGCAGACACCGGTCGATCAAGTGACGAAGAGGTGGGTGAGAATGTTTGTTCAGCGGACAAACAGAATCGGACATCGTCGATTTCCTGGGTGTTGAAGATGAGGACATGGAGCCAAAGAAACCAGCCAACTCATCCGTCTATGTCCCCAGACCAGTATCACTGGCTGAAAGAAGGATTTCAGTACATCTAATAATGATTTCACAGGGCAAGATGTCTTGCTGTTTACCTGAGTACGTCCAGAAATTATTGAATGCCTGCAGGTGGTAGAGTAGGACTCCGGATGGGATAAGGATTCCATTCAAGGGGAAATCCAAGGCATAAACAGCCATCAAGATTCCATTTCACATGTATGATGTTCTGATGTCAACTGCAGTGGACACATGATATCTTAAAAATAAAAACTTTTATTTCCAAAAATTGTTTTCAGTATTCTAATGACCTAACAAAGACTGAGGAATTTTTCAAAAAAAGTTTTTTTCCCCTTGTATTCAGGAGGATGACGAACTGCAATTATCTGTCCCAAGGCAACACCAATGACTTGAAATATACGTATTATTTATTTTTCTTGAAATGACCAACACCAGTATTGTAATAGTGAATGCAGATTTTAGAAGGATTATTAACTGAAAACCAAACAAAAAAAACCCAGAATAGTAAGTAAATAAAGTACATTCATGGGATGTGAATGTGGGAAATCTTACCAATCGAGATATGCAAAAAGAGGATTGCTGCTCAGTGTATAAATAGCAGGTATATCAGAAACACCTTTATCAGAGCAAATTTAAAATGATTAAAGAAATACACTCTTCTGTGCTAGAGTGTTCACGCTTAAGATGAACCTGTTGATTGATTTCAAATTAAGAATTCACTCGGCAGAAAATAATTAGTTCAGTTTATTTTAACTACCTAGAAAGTCCTACGGGAGGCCTTGTCATTCGGTGACATTTGTATGTACTCATCTAGTGTTGTTATGAGGGCTTGGGTGGGTTCTTGGTGGGGATGGTGGCCCGACTCACCTGGACTTTGCTGGTTGCCCGCAATACAAGCAGACCTTAGCCTCCTTTGCCTCTCAGAGGAGTTGAGTCTTGCTCGGCCTAGCTGCCTGGGCCCATCAATCACAGCTGATGGAGATGGGGAAGAAAATGACTAAACTTATGCTTTTTCCTCCGCCTCTGTCTAAATATGTGGTGAGACAGATTAAGGCCTCGAGGTCAGGTGTCCCGCCCTGAGCAGCCAAATTGTCCTTGAGTTCCTCCCACAGCCCCTGGATGTAAACTTCCTGGTGTCATTCCAGAACCACACTTCCACATCAGTGCATTGCGGCACATTTAGGGCTGAAATTGATTGAACATTGATCACTCTGGTCCAAGATGGTGAGGCAGCAGCAAAACCTCTTTCTTTATGCCAGGGCTCTGCGTCTGTGGCTGATTACTCCATCCAGTTCCATGTTCTGGCTGTGAATAGATAGGACTGTGGGGCACTGTAAAGCCCTTTCCAATAAAAAGTTAAATATAGAAGCAATCTTAGCCTTGTCGGTAGGATAAGGTAATGTTTGGAGGTCGAACACCACTTCATGCGATGTGGTGGAGGAAGGAGGGGCTGAGGTTCTCCAGGTGACACTGAAGCTTAAGCTGAAGCTGAAGCTGAAGCGGTGGGAGGTTGTACAGCTGGAACTGGGATATCTTGCCCATGGAGACCCACGATGCTGGAAGAGAGGTTCTGGAGGGACTTCCATATAATTGAGAAGTTTATCATGTTGACAGAGGAGTGCACCCTGTAATCCTAAGGCGCTGTTTTCCACCGGGTCCATAATGATCTGATTATGTTATGTTCCAAATATACTCAAGCTTAAGCCTGAAAGAAGACAGGAAACAGCTGATGAAGTTTCAATGAAACTCCAGTGGAAGAGTTGTTATGATGTGAGACATGGAGAAAAAGCATGCGGTGGTGACAACAAAGCACACAAAACGATCAAGCATTGGTGAACAGAAAGCAGTGGGCTATAAAACCCGTTGATCAATAACCCACTGTAGGTGTAACAATCACCAGGGAAAGACGTACAAAAGTGAGTCGAAACACAAAAATGCTACGCTCACAGGGCCCCGACAGGATGTCTGATGCCATCCGTTATGATTTGTCATTTTCGGAAGACAAGATTTCAACGATGTGGCATGTTTTGATGAACTCCCCTTTATTCTATGGCTTTTTAGCCCGTGCAATGTTCCAAACAAGTTGAAAAAATGCAAGCAGAAATGTTTTGGAAGAACTATATCTGCCTTCCTGCCCCACCTTACAACCTGACCAATGTGTGCTTGCACAGTTCAGCCCTCTTGGGAAATTCCTGGTCGACGTTAGCGTGGAGTGAGCAGAAGCTGCTGAAGATTTAAAACCTTGAAATGTGCTGATGCCTGACATATTAACACAGAAGGGTATTCCATTACGTTCAACAAAAAAATAAACTGTCCCACTCTCTTAAAAGGTCTTGCGTTCATCTTCGTATTTTCGTTTTGCTCTGCGTTTTTTTGTGCCGTAAAAAATTACAAGCACAAAATTCGACATGAATGTAATGAAACTGATGTAGGCTCTCATTCGTCCAGGTAATTCATTAAGGTCTAATGGAGACTGGAGAATGTCGGAGAGGCTTCTTCAGAACTGACAACTGCTGCCACAAGCATCCTCCACCGTTCAATAATGGTTTTTCAATTGAGACAAAGCTGGATTCTGTTACTCCTCTTTCCGACTTTTTCAAATCAGCCCAGTCGTCTCTCCACTAGACCATGATTAACAACTCCACAGGTGCATGGCCAAGCTCAGGAGAGCCAACTCCTCAGGCCAGGATGCAGCCATTTTCACTTACAGGATAAGAGACATTCCTTGACAGTAATGTTCATGATTTGACCAAAGAAGAAAGATGGTTGGGTGATAAGAGAACCATCTTTAAGAAATCAGGAGGAGGAAGTTCAGTTAAAGAGAAGAGCCTTTAATCTAAAGATACATGCTGGTAACGATAGATAAGGGCGGGAAATGTGCCCAACTAAGGACAAAGAAGACAAGCTTTTATTTACAATGTCCACAATGTCTTTATTATTACATAGAATGGCTTTTTTTTTTTTTTTTTTTTTTTACCAATAATGACACACTTTTATATAAAACCTATAAATCGAAACCAAAAAAGCAAAGCCTTACCTTTGGAAAACCTAGGAGACTTCTGGCCAGATGGAAGAAATAGCTGGCAGTAGTAAAAGTAACAGGCAGAAGTCTATAGCAATAACTCTGGATTTGTCATGCACAATTAGAAGAACTTTCTTGAGTATTGGATGGCATTTTGAACCAATTGTCTCATTTGAAAATGTAGCCGTCGGTATTGTCGGCTAATTTTTCACAGCAAAAAGTGCCGCAGAGCAAGAGCGTCTGTAAAGTATGGTAAGATGTCAAAAAGTGAAGGTGCGGAAGGGAAAATTAGGAAGTTGCAAGCCAACTCGACAAATTAATTTTATGTAAACGATTTCCACTATCTTGAAGGTTACTCGGTGCTTCTCCTGCTTCTCGTTTTGTATTATGTTCTGTCAAAGGAAAGGCATCATTGCGGGCCATCTATTATTGATCAGTCAAATCATTAATTATGAATGACTGTGTCCCTTTGAGAGTGCTAATGAATCTCCTCTCATGCAGTAAATTTCCTCTGACTTGATGAATTAGAACTTGGGTAAAGATGTGTCGCTAATGAAGAGGCTTAGACCATCTGATTCATTCTCATATTGCTTAAATCTATGTTCTTCCCTTACAGCAACAGGGAAGTGAATGGTGTCTGCTAAAACCTGCCATTAACTGCTATATTAGTGGGGCATAAGAAAAAAGGATTTAGCTACCCCAGCTTGCTTTTCTCAGTACATTCTCCTCAGAAGATGCGTATAATTTGCTGTAAATGAAGAGATGAAGCCTGTAGTCCTACATTTTTAAAGTAAAAGGTGATATAAATCTTGAAAATGTTGTGTTATTGTAACAAGAATCCCAACACTTACCAAACAAGGAAGTAGTAGTATTAGATTTACTGGTTCTTTTGCATCATAGTCAATATAACTATTTGGCACAAGAGGTAATGTCAAACAAGCAACAGAGGGGGAGATATCAGAGCGTATATAGAGCTCACTGATTCATTCAATAGGGATTCTGCTTTTATAGGAGGCAAGTAAATGAGCCAAGCCACCTCATCTGGCTCCTCTCAACACAGAGGAGCAGCGGCTCTACTCCGAGCTCCTCCCGGATGGCGGAGCTTCTCACCCTATCTCTAAGGGAGAGCCCAGCCACCCTACGGAGGAAGCTCATTTCGGCCGCTTGTACCGTGATCTTGTTCTTTCGGTCATTACCCAAAGCTCATGACCATATGTGAGGGTAGGAACGAAGATCGACCGGTAAATCGAGACCTTCGCCTTTTGGCTCAGCTCTCTCTTCACCACTATGGACCGGTGCAGAGTCCGCATTAGAGTCCGTGATGCAAGATCAACTAAGACAATTGACAATTGTTGTGACGGCGTGTCTGGTGTCAGATGACAGCCATTGTTACCGTTGCCTCGTCCTTAAAGGTCACATCGTGTGTCTCATATTGAGCTCCATCAATCATGCCATTTTGAAGGTCGCAGGAAAGAAACAAACTGCTGTAAATGTAAAAAACATGAAACTATCAAATTACAACTATAACTCTAATTAAAATGATCCGCAGCACCTGCTCAAATCAGGGTTAACAAAACATTATAACCAGATCACCAAGGACCACAATGGCTGGATCACTGGATCTGGTGCACCAACCAAATAAATGCTCTTTATCACACATATGTCAGGCATCAGCAAGACTCGGCTAGTTGCAGTTTCATGCTGTGCACACTCTTGTGTTATGTGTATTTTTGTTTCAGAATCTTAGTCCACATGTGTCATAGTCTTTCAACTCCCTCATTATGGACCCCCCAAGCTGGACTGTCTCTACTCCAGAGCCAACAGCTGCCTCAACACTGGAAGGCGTCATTAAAGACACAGCCCATTCACTCCTGTCCCTCTCTGCATATGCAGGAGGCTTCAGAGCATCAATAGCAGGACCTCCAGACTCAGGACTGGCTTCTGTCTAGAAAAGGCATCTGTTCTTTTGGCTGCCTATCAAATCCAGAAGAGCTTTTAAAATCCTTTTCCTGACTTACCAGGTCCTCAGAGGCCAAGCTCATCCTATGTGGTGGAGCCATCTTAGGTGGAGGAGAAGGTGCTTTCAGGTCATGGGTGAGCCTTTGCCTACCCTCCTACTTTTGTCCCAATGCTCCCAGTGGTAGGCACTTCTGTCACCCCGGCCAGAAGATCTGGCTTTTCTTGAGAGATTTCCCCATCCAGGTGGACTCCCAGAATCTCCCTCCTTGTTTTGTGGGGCCTTTTGAGGTTGACCGTGTGGCGAATCCTTCCACTGTACGCCTTTCGCTGCCCTCGTCCCTCAATGCCCACCCCGCATTCTGCGTCTCACGGGTGAAGCTGCTCAGCAACCGACTCCTCATTATTTAACAACTCGGACCCTTTTTTAAAGAAATAAACGCGTTGGCGGACAACCTAGTACCTCAGTGACGACTGTCCCTAGTGTCTTCCAATGGTCTGAACGTTGCAGTGCTTCCAAATGAGAACTCCCCAAAATCTCTTCAGTGAACTGAGAGGACCAGAGGCTTAACCTTTCATTTGACATCTTCTGCTTTGTCTTTCTGCTTGAAGACATTGTCTAATCATCACATTCCGCATTAAAGCTGAGACCAAAACACATAGTTCAGTGTACGTGTAAGTTGTCCGGGAATTCCGAATCTAAACACGGAGATAAGAACTGGTTGAATTTCACAAGATAGTGAAAAAATAAAGCATTCGTGGAGTGTGTGCCATGTGTGTCTAGTGTGTGTCTGGGTTTGTGTATGGTGCGTTGGCTGCTAACTGTGTGTATGTGTGCCTTTTACTGCGTGGGTGCTGAATGTCAAATAATGTACAAATTATAAATGCTTTTTCTACTCCTGTGATATATGACCTGTTCTACATGTGATTACGGTGATAATGTTTGTGTGTGTGTGTGTGTGTGTGTGTGTGTGTGTGTGTGTGTGTGTGTGTACTGTTTGAAGTGAGCAGTGGGATGCAGCATTGCAGCTGCTGTTTGCATGCTAATACTGCGGCAGAGCTGGAGGATGTGGGAGAGGAGGGGAAAAGGCCAGATCCCTCCCACACACAAATACACATACATTACAAAATTGGCCATTTCGCACTTCTCCTGGTAGTCGGCCTTCATTGGCTAAATGCTGCGTAGCTTTTTCTCGGGGTGAGGCCGCTGCTGTTTTTCTCCATCATTAATTCTATTGTGGATGCCCCTGATGTGAGAGCTTCCCATATTGACAATATTATGGATTTTGACATGGAAAACTATCATGAATGTCAAATTAAATTGGCTTCACTTAGATCCACAGCCATACTTTATAGAAAGAAAAGTCCATAAAAATGATAGACGTGGACGTAAACCAAACAAAAAGCAAAAAAAGAAAAGAAACAGTGCTGTTGGAAAGTTTTCAGAGCCTTAAACTGAAATAAAAAGTAACATAAATTCTGTTATCGATCTGCAATCAATAACCCTCTTTTACATTTTCAGAATGACAGAAAAGGCCTGACAGCAACGGCTGGGCCACCCTGCCGCGTTCCTTCCTTTGGCCAGTGTCACAGCTTGTAAAGACCTTTTGCAGCAGCCAGGAGGCTTTTAGATCTTGATTGAGGGGTTTTGGCCCATTCTCCTTTCTAAAGGTCTTCCAGTTCTGGTCGGGTCTTGTTCCCATCAGAAAGTTCTATCCTCTGTGTCTAAAACCTTCAACTATTGTCTTGCAGTCTCCTGCTTTGTAGGCGTCTATCATTTTCATTTTCAGGGCGCTAGGCAACAGCTTAGAGAAACCCGTAGCTTGTTGAAACAAGATCAGAGGAGTCTGAGTATTTATAAAGCTTTCGGATTTTTATCACCTGGCACTTTCCTAACAACCACTGTACACATGCCATGATCCTAACAGGCTCATCTAAATGTCACATGCACACATGTCACTTCTTATCTGACAAATTCATCTATAAACTGCAGAATCTCCAGAACTCCAACCTGTCCTACAGCCACTCTACTGTCTCCTTCGTTAAATTCTGTAATTATCTATAAAATCCACACGCTTAAAGTGCATTAACAACCTCAACCCAACCCATAATACTGATTTGTGAGGTCACCATGGGTGTCCAGAAAGGTGCCTTTAAAAAAAAAAAAAAAAAAAATTATTATTATTATTATTATTATTATTATTATAGCTTGGTCAAGTGGTCTTTTGCAGGGGATTGCCTCTTTAGTTCCTCTAAACTAAACTTACACAAAGTAAACACTGATATTGTTTCACATTTTGTGAACCTTAATCCTTTTAAAACGATCCAGCAATAGAAGCGTCTGGTCTGACAGCAGTCAGGATTGTGTCGACTTGGGGAAGGTTACCAATCAGGGCCTTCACGTTCTCAGTAGAAACACACAAAACCCAGAAGAGACAGCAGTTAAAATAAAAACAAAGCAGGAAAGGAAAGGAAGATCCCAGCAGTTGCTCATGTTTATGCCAAGCGACATGATTATTGCCATTGGTCCGTGTTTTGGTATAAACCATTTCATTTTCTGACACATGGAAAGGACAGAAAACAGCTGTCAATAATCACACAGGAAATAAGAACCAGACACTAACAAACAGGACATATGATAACTAAATATTGATTTTCCTAGACTTCCTCAGCAGTCACAGAGACGACTCTAGCCGGAACAGGTTCCTAACCAGCACGGTTGGACTGTCGTTGTGATTCATGAACCCTTGTCATGGTTGCAACTCCCACAAAACAAAGGGCAGTTTACTGTGCTCATCATGCTTCCGCATGTTGTGATCTTGGCCATGGCGCTTTGGGAGCAAATGCATATATCAAAAATCCCTGTTTTTCTCCAGAGTTATTGGTGTCCAAGCATTCATCCTAACTCTGTCTGGATAATATCACTGCAGAAAATACCGCTCTCTACACTATTTCAATATTACTACTTATGTATTGACGAGTCCCAATGTCTCATGTTGGATTTTCTATTTGGTTTTTCGGAATTCATCTTCTCTTCCTTATTCACAATGTCAATTTTCACCTTTAATGCGCACAAGAAACATGTTTTGAGTAAATCCGGAAGCTGCCTTTTACCATCACCAGAGCGCAGTGGATGCTAAAAATCTATGAGGTCATCAAACAGTTGCTCCAGAAAGCTGTCAACAAAAACATCCCCCACACTTTTATGCAAATCGATGCGTTCTAGTTCGCCCCCCTGCATCACTGGGAGCAGATGGTAACAATAGACACGGTACAGTGCAACGTCTGATAATCAATCACACGTTTGTTTTTGTCCGATTAAAAAGGCACAGCGTCAGTATCTCTCACACCCACAGAGACACAAACTTGGAGGAGAATATTCCGGGCCCAAAGCTGCTGCTGTTGATGATGGAAAGCATCAGGAGCTTCCACGGAGACGTTCCTCACGATCTCACGAACATCAGTGTCCGCTGTTCACTTCTGTCCCGATGTCCAAGCACGCAGGATCTGTGCCGCTACTCTGATTCAGGAACGCCACATCTGGCCTGAAGGAGCAGCTGCGGCACCGCTGGAATAGCTTCACACAGCTGACAGGTTCTAGACAGTTGCTAAGAATCGTCTAGAACCTGTCTCACGTCACACGGAGGGAATTCACTTCACTCTGCCCTGGAACCATGCAGAGAGAATAACTTTTTTCTAGAGAGAAGCCAGCACTTATTTGAACACACTGCGCCCTGATTTATATCCTACATGCCTGTTGCACTTCTGATTTTAAAAAAGGATTAAAACAAACCCAATGAAAGGATCAGTTCTCCCTAATTTTAATTGGATAATACTATTAACTGAGGCTATTAACTTAATAGCATCAGAGAGCTGTGGGCACACAACTCAATGTTAGCATTTAGTAGCATAATTATGGACACACCCACAATTTAGAATGTTCTATTTGAGAGAGGGTGAACTAAACATAAAAGAAGTGAGTTGATTTGAAATGAGTTCATATTTCCAGTCCTGAGGAGGGACAGAGTGATCCATTTTCTCAGAGACAACTGGAAGGACAACTGAGCGTGTGAAAATGAATGCACAAGTGTTCAGAAATTAGATGTTTGGATTCACAAATCTGATTTGTAAGTTTTGCAGCTGAACTTCTGCTGTCAACCCCTCTGAAAGAATCTCATAAGACAAAACAATAGAGAGACTTCATTATCGGCACACTGGAGGATTTCACGTCGTACCTCATCAGAATTTACAGCTGGGTGCTGTAATCTATATGCACAGGTACCCATAGACATGTTGCTATGCCTACAGGAAGACTTTCCTCAACGGGTGAACGAATGTATTTACCCTTTAAAAGATGTGCTTGGGAACAGCTGATGGACGGCTGTAATGAGCAGCGGAAAAAGTCAAACGACAAGCAAACAATACCTGAAGCACGCCGATCTGCTAAAATAATCTGCTAATCCCAAAGACCTTTTGGGAAAAGGAAATCTCAAATGAATTCAGTGCAATAGGAATTCACCAAAAATGCATGATTTTAATGTTCTATTGGACAGAATTCCAGGATATTCCAGGATATAACATGCAGACTTTGGGAGGGGAATGCGACGTGTGACCATCACAGACGTCCTAGGAGATGGTCCTGAGTGAGTTTATTGATACCCAGAGTCTTGGTGATGTCGACATCTGCTGAAAAAAACCCCTTCACTTCATTTGCAAGTCGTTTTCTTGCTTGGAAAAGGATCCCAAGTCAGTGTATCTCCGGTGTATCAACACCTGCTGATGGCAGTCCGAATACATCAGTTGTGTCAGTAGTTTTACCGACTTCACCCCGCTGTTAACAGAAAGGCTCACGGTGTCATCCTGACCCAGTTTCACTCCTTTACATATAGAATCAGTCCCAGTAGACAATGTTAACAGGGTACTTTAGAGACCACTGCAAACTGTGATAAAAGTAATGCAGATTGCTTAAGAAGGTAGCCATGGATACAACCTCCAGTCACCCTGGTTAGTGCACGTATGGAAAGAGTTGTTTTCTTCCATCTCAAGTACTTGTCTGTTGTCATATGGAGTGTGATTCCAGGGAGCTACAAATCATACAGTGCAGCCCGGCGGATCTGCACAGGAAGTAGGAATGTGTTGGTCAGATTTTTGATGCAGAGTTTTATTTTAAGATATTTTAGTTTAAAGCTATAGCATTACACTGCTTTAACATATACACAGGAGCTTGAGGGTCCTGCATGGACTGTTAGCATTAGCACTGGACTCTTCTACACAGAGGCTTTGGATGTTGTTACTGGGATCTGCTGGGAACCGTTTGGAGGGGATTTCTCTGTCCACCATCATAATGTCAGGCGTGTTGTCCATCACCTCTTTGTCTGTCTGTATCTGGACGTCCCCGACTGTGCTCCTGGGTCTCAGCGGCTTCGGTGCCAGGATCTACCTCAACGGTCTCTCCTCATTCATTCATTCATTCAAATACGCACATGTAAGTTCGGCATATGCTGTACAGCTAACGCTGAAACGGTATCAGCATCGAGCGTGAGGTTGTTGTGTTTTCTAACCACTGTGGTAAGTTGGTAAATGATCAAACTAACATCAGATCACGAGATGCGATGTCCTCCATTTTGAGATTCTGCCAGGTGCTCCGTAGTGCAGTAACTCTGGGCTGCAGGTGGAATCAGTCTTTCGAATCTGGGAACCTGCAGTGCAGAAGCAGCAGTAATACCTCACACAGTGATGTACGACCCTATTACGCTGCAGACAACAAGATCAGTCAGCTGCCTCTCTTGGCTTCCTGCAACACTGGGGTTTCTAAAATGCAGCTTCCAATTATTCCCACCATTAAATCCTTTAGACGAACATCCAAAATTCTGTAATAATAGGACGTATACACCTTAGCTATTACTTGTATATAGTTACACACGTGTATGTGTGTGTAAGAGAGGGTGGGGGGGGTGGGGGGTGGGGGGGGGTAGAGTGAGGGAAGGAAGCAGACAGTGAGGGGGAGAGAGAGAGAGAGAATGAGGAGAAAGAGAGGAGGGAGAGAGAGAGAGCGCTCTTGCTGTCTCTGAAGCTAAGAACAGATATGATAACTCTTCTGGCCTGGCCTGAGTATCTCAGAACATTCCCAGCCCAGGCTAGGGAATTCCTTTGGCACAAAGGAGCCTCGTTCATCTCTGTTGGAAGAATAATAGAGTAGAGTAGTGGAGTAGTAGAGTAGAGTAGTAGAGTAGAGTAGGGGTGTAGTGTAATAGAGTAGAGTAGTGGAGTAGTAGAGTAGAATAGTGGAGTAGTAGAGTAGAGTAGTAGAGTAGTGGTGTAGTGTAATAGAGTAGAGTAGTGGAGTAGTAGAGTAGAGTAGTAGAGTAGTAGAGTAGAGTAGGGGTGTAGTGTAATAGAGTAGAGTAGTGGAGTAGTAGAGTAGAATAGTGGAGTAGTAGAGTAGAGTAGTAGAGTAGTGGTGTAGTGTAATAGAGTAGAGTAGTGGAGTAGTAGAGTAGAGTAGTAGAGTAGTAGAGTAGAGTAGTAGAGTAGTGGTGTAGTGTAATAGAGTAGAGTAGTGGAGTAGTAGAGTAGAGTAGTAGAGTAGTGGTGTAGTGTAATAGAGTAGAGTAGTGGAGTAGTAGAGTAGAGTAGTAGAGTAGTGGTGTAGTGTAATAGAGTAGAGTAGTGGAGTAGTAGAGTAGAGTAGTAGAGTAGTAGAGTAGAGTAGTAGAGTAGTGGTGTAGTGTAATAGAGTAGAGTAGTGGAGTAGTAGAGTAGAATAGTGGAGTAGTAGAGTAGAGTAGTAGAGTAGTGGTGTAGTGTAATAGAGTAGAGTAGTGGAGTAGTAGAGTAGAGTAGTAGAGTAGTGGAATAGAGTAGAGTAGTGGAGTAGAATAGTGGAGTAGTAGAGTAGAGTAGTAGAGTAGTGGTGTAGTGTAACAGAGTAGAGTAGTGGAGTAGTAGAGTAGAGTAGTAGAGTAGTGGTGTAGTGTAATAGAGTAGAGTAGTGGAGTAGTAGAGTAGAGTAGTAGAGTAGTGGTGTAGTGTAATAGAGTAGAGTAGTGGAGTAGTAGAGTAGAGTAGTAGAGTAGTGTAATAGAGTAGAGTAGTGGAGTAGAATAGTGGAGTAGTAGAGTAGAGTAGTAGAGTAGTGGTGTAGTGTAACAGAGTAGAGTAGTGGAGTAGTAGAGTAGAGTAGTAGAGTAGTGGTGTAGTGTAATAGAGTAGAGTAGTGGAGTAGTAGAGTAGAGTAGTAGAGTAGTGGTGTAGTGTAATAGAGTAGAGTAGTGGAGTAGTAGAGTAGAGTAGTAGAGTAGTGGTGTAGTGTAATAGAGTAGAGTAGTGGAGTAGTAGAGTAGAGTAGTAGAGTAGTGGTGTAGTGTAATAGAGTAGAGTAGTGGAGTAGTAGAGTAGAGTAGTGGTGTAGTGTAATAGAGTAGAGTAGTGGAGTAGTAGAGTAGAGTAGTAGAGTAGTGGTGTAGTGTAATAGAGTAGAGTAGTAGAGTAGAGTAGTAGAGTAGTAGAGTAGAGTAGTAGAGTAGTGGTGTAGTGTAATAGAGTAGAGTAGTGGAGTAGTAGAGTAGAGTAGTGGTGTAGTGTAATAGAGTAGAGTAGTGGAGTAGTAGAGTAGAGTAGTGGTGTAGTGTAATAGAGTAGAGTAGTAGAGTCGTGTAATAGCGTAGAATAGTAGAGTAGTGTAATAGAGTAGAGTAGTGGAGTAGTAGAGTAGAGTAGTGGTGTAGTGTAATAGAGTAGAGTAGTAGAGTCGTGTAATAGCGTAGAATAGTAGAGTAGTGTAATAGAGTAGAGTAGTGGAGTAGTAGAGTAGAGTAGTGGTGTAGTGTAATAGAGTAGAGTAGTAGAATAGTGTAATAGAGTAGAGTAGTGGTGTAGTGTAATAGAGTAGAGTAGTGGAGTAGTAGAGTAGAGCAGTAGAGTAGTGGTGTAGTGTAATAGAGTAGAGTAGTGGAGTAGTAAAGTAGAGTAGTAGAGTAGTGGTGTAGTGTAATAGAGTAGAGTAGTGGAGTAGTAGAGTAGAGCAGTAGAGTAGTGGTGTAGTGTAATAGAGTAGAGTAGTGGAGTAGTAGAGTAGAGTAGTAGAGTAGTGGTGTAGTGTAATAGAGTAGAGTAGTGGAGTAGTAGAGTAGAGTAGTAGAGTAGTGGTGTAGTGTAATAGAGTAGAGTAGTGGTGTAGTGTAATAGAGTAGAGTAGTGGAGTAGTGGTGTAGTGTAATAGAGTAGAGTAGTGGAGTAGTAGAGTAGTGGTGTAGTGTAATAGAGTAGAGTAGTGGAGTAGTAGAGTAGTGGTGTAGTGTAATAGAGTAGAATAGTGGAGTAGTAGAGTAGAGTAGTGGAGTAGTGGTGTAGTGTAATAGAGTAGAGTAGTGGAGTAGTAGAGTAGTGGTGTAGTGTAATAGAGTAGAATAGTAGAGTAGTGTAATAGAGTAGAGTAGTGGAGTAGTAGAGTAGAGTAGTGGTGTAGTGTAATAGAGTAGAGTAGTAGAGTCGTGTAATAGCGTAGAGTAGTGGAGTAGTAGAGTAGAGTAGTGGTGTAGTGTAATAGAGTAGAGTAGTAGAATAGTGTAATAGAGTAGAGTAGTGGTGTAGTGTAATAGAGTAGAGTAGTAGAATAGTGTAATAGAGTAGAATAGTAGAGTAGTGTAATAGAGTAGAGTAGAGGAGTAGTAGAGTAGAGTAGTGGTGTAGTGTAATAGAGTAGAGTAGTAGAGTAGTGTAATAGAGTAGAGTAGAAGAGTAGTAGAGTAGATTAGAGTAGTAGAGTAGAGCAGTATATTGATGTCCATACCTCATCTGAGACCCAGAGCTGTCTCATGGTTGCTGTCTCATGGTTGCAGCTGTCCTCTGAAGAGCCACAATCATCACCTTTCAGAAACAGGGCTTGGTGGAAAGATCCTACGCTCGACTCTTCAGCTTGCCTTTATGACCTTTAACGTTCACGATGTGTGCTCCGTATGTGCTGGGCTGGACATTGGGTCTGCATTTGTCTTGCCTTGTAAGAGACATTAAAATCGACAGTAGAATAGAAGAAAACTCGGCCTCCTGAAGGGTTTCAGCACTTCACCGCAGTCATTCAACAGCATATCCTTCAACCTCTGCCTGGATTCTGTCTGCACAGAAAAACTAATAAAGGGGTTCAATGGACTCTAATGTGATGTCACCCAAGATGGAGAGTTGAGCTATTTCTGCTCAAGAAGGGGACAATAAAACAGTCAAAATGAAATCTGTGTAATACACCCGGTAACATCTACACATGCGGGGTCATGGTTGAAATACCATGTTGAATCTTGTGCTGTCTTACAGTCAGTGTGGGTTCTTCATGGCCTTTTTCACAGTGTTTTGACAACAGCTCCCTGGACGTGTTGTGCCAACACCACGTTCAGTGGGTGGAGCAATGCAGCAGCTTTCCACAGGTGACACACCAAGAGTGCTTCATGCAGATAGGTATGGATCAATGCCACCAGTCCTCTTCCATATAGTCCCCCTGTCCTTCTGGACTGAGTTTAGCGTGACTTCATCTGCACAGAGAGTCGGATCCTGCATGTTTATGTCATGTTTATGTCATTTACGATGTTTACGTCTTGAAGAAACAGGCAACCACATCAGAAGCCAATTCAGTCAACTGTCAAATTATGTTTAATAACCAGAAAATGGATGCCGTCACGTCAAATGGCGGCCATTCCTCAACAGCAAAGGCCATATTTAAGCCACACAGGCATAAAAGTCGCGGCGTTTCATGATGGATGCCGACTGTCGAAAAGGTAATAAGAAACCTTCGCTTTTCCAGCACCTGCTTTCTTTTATTCTGAAGTGCTGTTAAATGGCACCTCTCCTCCTCGCTGTCATTAGCATAGCGTAGGAGGCAGAGCTGAGTGGTCAGATGGCTGTCAGAGGGAGGAAAAAATCATTTCAGATTTGTTGTTAATGTTCTGTGTGTGAGCCAGAAACATTCACACAGGCTAGGTGGACTGCATTATTATCCCCCAAATTCGTCTTGAAGAAGAAGGAAGAATGAGAGAAGGTTAAGTTCACCCCCTGCGTGTCTTGCGTGCTCTCCCGGGGTCTTTCCGACCGTTGTTTGGAGCACTGCCTTATCCAAACGATGGATCTTAATTTTAGCTGCCACCTTTCTTTAACAGAACATAAGAATGGCTGTTGATCAGAGTGGTGCTGGGGTTGGCGGCAGCAGTAGCTCAGGCGTAAAAGGGGTCATTCTGCTACCATGTCAGGCGTCCTTGAGCAAGGTGCTTAACCCCGCGCACCTGCGTGACGGGACCACAAATGTGTGCGATTGGTTACTTCTTCAAATGACCTTGCGGCCCCCTGCGAGGCGGCCCCTCCCAACCGTGTACGGCGAGCGCAATGTCACGTGGTGCCTCAAGTGGTCTCAGATGAGCGGAGGGGCACCCGGAACCCTGGAGTTACCAATGACCTCTGGACTGGTCAAATGGGCCGTGTGGTCTTCAAGAATAATAAATACCCCAAGTGTGCTGGTTCAAATCCCTGCCCTGTAAACGGAAGAGAGAGAGGGAGAGAGAGAGAGAGAGAGAGAGAGAGATAGATAGATAGATAGATAACAAATGTAATCTTAGCATGAGTCTTTCCTGTATCTAGGTGGAGATTGTTTCTCATTGTATCCTATGATTTTGATTTATTTCTTTTTAGCCTTCCGTGGTGATTCTAAGTTCCAACCCCCCCGCCCTCCCAACACACACACACACACACACACACACACACACACACACACACACACACACACACACACACACACACACACACACACTTGAGTCTGTGTTGGCTGGAAAAGGCCTCCATGCGTCGCCGCTGAGCAGCTCCAGGTGTGGAGATTCTTTCACAAAAGACCCGGAGCCACCTTAAACGCAGGGTAATCCCGGCCTGGCCCCTCCTCTCGCCGCGGCAGCTCCCCTCCCTCCCCCCCGCTCGCTGTCTGCGCTGGAGGGAGACCGTTCGGGACGTCAGGTCTTTTCTCTGGTCCTATTTGAATGTGTTGGACCTCCCCATCACTGCCTGCTATTCCGCCCACCCGCCTTCCAGCGCGCACAGGCACAGCAGCCGTGTTTATCGGATCAACTGTTGTCGGAGCCACCCCCTCTCCCCGCTTCTATCTCGGGAGAGAGAAGAGTTTATTTCCTTTCGAAGGACTGTTCTTTTTTTTTGGTTTTTTCCGCTTCGGTTCCAGGTCGGTTCTCCTTCCGCCAGGCTGCCGATGCGCCACAAGAATTGACATCGATGCCAGTGTGCGGGCAGCCCGCAAACAGGTCTTAACACATTGCGTTTGCCGCGGACCGCCACCGACTATGTCAGTGGCTTTTTCACCTCTGCGAATATCAAGTTGGGGAATGGAGAGAGCCTGCCTAATTTGAAGACGCTGCCCTGCCTCCACGACGCAACCGGGACGTGATTTGAACCAAGAGCGGAGGTAACGTCGATTTTTCTCTCTTTCGCAAACTTTATTCAAGGCGAGGAGGTGTTTTTTCGGACGGACGGTCGGCTCAAAAAGGAGGAAATGGGTTTTTCCTCTCCACCCCGTCAAAGTGGTTGAAAACACACATTAATGAGTCAATCGTGTCCGTTGTCGTCCGCACTGCCGAGCATCCGGGTATCCTTCGCAACTGCCGATTCTTTACCTTGACAGCCACTTGTGAGGAAACACGCACGGATTTGGGCTTTTTCTACAGGTGTGGACGCGCGGCGGTCCTGTCCACGCACGTCGCTGTCTTCGGACACATTTTCCCGTGGTTTCTGATTAAACTGAAGCGGCTCGGTGCGGTACAAACTCCCGAGACTGGCTTCCTCCCCCCGCCTGTGGTCCCGGCTGTTAGCTAGGTCACAGCTGTATTCTCGGTCCAAACATTTTCCGGCTCCGCGGATTTCTGCGTCTTTTTTCCCCCCCTAACCCACGCACACTTCCGCCGAATTACACGCATTTCTGAACCGCGACACCAACTTTGAGACCTGGTTTTGCGGTGCGTGACTCGCCGCCCCGCGTCGCGTTTCACTTCCCAAAGTTGGCGCCGCAACGTGTCCAACCGAATTATCCGAATCGTCCCACATCGAATTATGGATCCGTACGAACCGAGATGGACGCGGGGGTCAAACGCCGACACCGTTTAACTTCGATGCTGCCGAAAAGGCAACAGTTTATTGGGAGGGGGTGGGAGGGGGGGGGATCTTACTGTCCGGGGTATCCCCGGGCCAGCGGCCGTCCCCTTCTACCGGGGCCGCAATAAGACCGCCTACGGACGCGTCCGTGGTCTCCGGCTGTTTGCGCAGAGGCTGTGTCTGTGGCTGGTGTCGGGACCGATGTTTTCCAGCGCGCCCCGGCCGCTGGGCCCCTCAACCGGGGCGGGCTTTTTCTGACTGGGGCCGTGTGTCACTGCGGTGCTTTCAGGACCGGCTCGCTCCTCCGGTCGGGCCGGTTGGTCCACATTAAGGACAAACCGGTCGCAGATATTGCTCATTGCTTTCATCGCGCTGGGCGTCGGTGAACCATGACAACAGCAGATCGCCTGGTTCTTTTCTCGCCATGAACCGCCCTTGCGTCATCGGGGCCGATGAGCTCCAGGAGGAAGGCAGATTCCTCCTCTCCTCCTCTCCTCTCCTCCTCTCCTCCCATTCCATCCACCCTCTCCCCAGACTCTGTCTGGGTGTGTCCTGCCTTAATGCGTTAGAGAGGAGGGGGATCCCGGCTCTGTGGCTCCTGTGACCTCCGCAGGAGGGCATTGCTGCCTGAAGAGTGTTTCTAAAAAAAATAAATCTTCAAATGGAAAGACTTACATTCTCACGAGAAACCTATTTTGAAAATGATTATATTGCCAATAACGTATGCCAATAATTGGGGCTTCGTTTCAGCCGCCGTCCTCATTTGCGGGGAGAAAATGTTGCAGTTTCATAACCAGCTTTTGGAACACGAGCTGATAAAGAACCTCCAGGAGCGAAAATGCCTGACGCCGCGCGTCTGTGGATAATCAATTCTTGACAAAATGCCGACTGACATCCTGTGTCGCTTATGCAGTTTATATTTTAATCCACATTTTCATTTACAGCAACTGAACTCTGAGTACGAACTAGAGTTTCCCCGGGCTATGACACCAGCTCAGTTTGTTTACATTCATACTGTTATTTCAATTTAGACTAAGTTAATGTCAATTCAATTAGATTCTATGATGAGCCAGGCTCAGCAAATCTTTCTATTCTTTTCCCCAAGTCACATGTAGGACATATTTATACCTTTAATTCTTTTAGTTGGTAGCTGTCAGTGGGGTTTTTACCGCTCCGGCCATTTTCTGCTGCTCATTGCTGATGGCGATCATGTGGGCGCTGTTCTGGAAGCAGGAACGCACCCTGAACTGGTCGCCCGCCCGCCCGCCCGCCCAGCAGCAGGAAGTTGTCCACCCAATCGAACGTAAACGAAATTAAACTGAGTGATTTTCGGTGCTGCTGTCTGTTTCCTTTGGCCGTGTTTACGTCTGGAAAGAGCCGTTCCTGACTAGATGCTATCACGCGGGAATCCCGGCGAGCACTTAGGAGCTCTGCCCCGCGCAATACTTAGCGGGTCGTCTTTGTTTTGCGGGACGTTGATCGGCACAGAGACGGCACGTTCCCACACAAATGGCAAAATCAATAGGCATTTTCCAAAACACCGCGTGTCTGTTCTATGTTAGAACAACAATAGCTCCGGTTCAATCTGTTTTAAAAGGATGCTGTTTTATTGGATTACTAATGGCAGAGCGAGGAAACAAAAAAACCATTAACCATTAATGATGGTAGACACAAAATGTTTCTATTTTAATCACAGCCAAGGCTAGAATAATAATCTTTATACCACAATCTGTCGTGCATTTATTGGCACTTTTTTTCCCCTCATACGTGCTTTCTTTTGTGATTCCTTTTCTGCTGTATTTGATGTCGGTATGTCCAATATTCCAGCGTCCGTCCACTGATCAGGACGGAGATAACGAGCGTGACATGAACGGCCGCCGTTGCTGCATTCGCGCCGCTGCCGAGCGGCGTCGTTCAGGAACGAGAGCGAAGCAAATGGCCGTTTAAATGCTCAGAAACTGCATCGAATGCAGACGCCCCACTGCAGACGCAGCCCGCGCACGAGAGCTCGATGCAGCAGCGCACTCTCGTCTTATGTAAATCTGCATCAATTAATAATGGCTCGGTGTTATATATGAGCTATAGAAGCCTTCTGCCCTACGGGGGTGCGTTCTGTCCTGACACAAACGATACGGGCAGCGATCCTTCTTTTCCCGCTGGCAGTTTCGGGTCATTTCCACCGAAAAGCAAACAAACGGGCGCTTTATAGGTCAACATCTGGACAGGCATGAAGCTCTTTCTCCATTCTTGGTCTTTATCAATACCTCGCGCTATCTGCAGGCTCGACTAAGACGAACCCTGGGCAGAAATAAAGCCTGGCTTGATCGAGTCCGAAAACGAAGACGCTCCGGAATTTCAGGGACGCCGGTTGGCTGCAAGTTTGTTTAAAGAAATCTGGGCAAACATCCCCCTCAAGGCAAATTCCCAGAGGGCCAGTACAGCAGTGTTTATGAGTTTGTGTGCAGCCATAAGACTACCTTAAGGTGAATATTACAGGATTAGAGGGTAACCATAGGAACAGAAGCAACACGAGTGTTACCTATTATTTGGACCCTCCCTTAGCGTGGCACTGATTAATGTTTCATTAGGTGTTGTACATGTTTTCTGAGTGACATCTGACCTTACCTGGCACATTCTGTGAACTTTGGTACACATACACACCCTGTTGAAAGCGCTGGGTAATAATTGATGAATCGATGCATTGTGGATTTTCTTTTTCTGCCCTTTAGTGTCGGTGCTTTGCCACTATGTGGGCATTACCGTTTCCACCATACAATGATTTGGAATCGACCCATTTGACCAAAATAGCCATAATTCGCTCAACAACATGCTAGGTCGTAATGTTTTCAAGTCAACACCCACACAAAAGTATGAGGTGTGCTTCTAAATGGGGCACGTTGGGTGACTGGTGGTGGTTTAGTCGATGGTAAGATGGGTGGGGGACGAGTGTAGGAAGGACTTGATGCACATTATAAGATGACAGCAGCCTCCGCATTGCTACGCGCGAGGCAAAGCTGCTTCTGCAGCTCCGTCCCAGTTGGCGGCGCCTGCTGCTGCGTTTCTGGGGCTGCGTGGCGGCGCGGGGCAGAGGCGCAGCAGCGGGCGCCGGTGCTCCTGGAGCTCTGCACAGATGGGGCAGCTGCCTTCAGACTGCGGCACACGGGCTCGCAGGCATTTGCATGGAGGAGTTTAAAGAGAAACAAATGTAGCTACGCTTCACTCTTTAATTCTCAGCGGGTTACTATGGCGTTGCGGCAACAGTTGCTATGAGGATCTGTAATCCTCCATGGGAAAAAAATAAAAAACACTCTTAGGTGTGTTGTTAAAGTAAAGGGTTTAAAGATCACATTACCTCTTTTGACCTAACAAATAACCAACTTGAGCCACAGCTTCTGGCACTTGTTTGTTGCGGTGAGTATTAATCGTGTAAAATTGGCAGCATCATGAGTTTAACATTAGTGAAACCCATTTTTAATCGTCCTTCAATAAACTGAGCTCCACAGTCGAACTGCAGAGTGTTTCTCCTCCGTGGACCCGGCTCTTTCTCTTCCGCAGGATCTCAGCGACCCATAACGATGGAGAGTTCTGGTGTTTTGGGATTTGAGATTTGTAAAAAAGGAGAGTGCACCGAGTTGTAAGTGAACTCTCTTAGTGGGATCATTATTTCATACACTCGATTTTTAGTTTTTTTTGTTCCGTCCCGTGAGCCACTTACATTAAAGGCACAGAGGCTTTCTGACAGCACAAGCGCCTATAAATAAATATAGCCTCAAAGATGAGAGAGGGAGTCTTTTAAGCAGTAGCATGTTGCTCGTGTCAATTACACAGCTGTTTGATCACCTCTGCGGTGGCTCTAAATTTAGGTTTGGCCATTGGGGCCACTTGATGTTTTATTTTTGGCCCCTTTGTCAAATATAGTGGTGGCAGGGGTGCGTCATCATCATCCCTTTGTTCTTTTGCAATAGTGTCCTATTAGGAAAAAGTCCAAATATACTTCTCCACAACAGATTTTTGGCTTTTGTCAGAAAGGATGCGTACTACTTCTTTGTTCGTGAGCCTATCTCCGCCGTGGAATAACAACGATTGATCTCAGCTGGCTGTGAAACTCAAGAATTCATGCAGTGGACAGGACTTTGTCCCCCAGTGATGGGATTTTTGTGCAAAAGTAGGATCAAACACAACAGACTGCACTCATGCAGTGATGAGGGGGAAAAAAGATATTATTGCACCTTTATTGTGTGTTTTACTCTTCGTTATGGTGGTGCACGTTCTGACCGGACCTGATGCGTTTCCTGGAGTCTTCCTCAGGCGACGGGGGGGGGGGAGGACGTCCCGAGGCGGGCTGTGGCGGGGATGTTTTTGTCTGCTGCAGAGCTGCTGCCCTCCGGTGAGTGAGGACGGCTAAAGGAGCGGCCGCAGAAGGACCGCAGGAGCTGTTGCGACGGCTTCATCTCCCTGAATGTTCTCAGGGAGATGAAGTCTCGCCATTTCGACCAGTGCTCTGATGCTAACTGTCCATGTGCGGTCCTCTGTGATGCGTGCGCCCTCTCCCCATTCACCTACAGAGGCAAATGCTTATTCCTAAGGTTGATTATGGTTCCTTTTGTTTCCTGATGGAAACAGTCTGGTTATTGCCCGTGTGGGCTGACTTGTCAACCCTCTGCGCCACCTCTACGCCCTTATTTCAATGTGCATAACGCAACAGTTAAAAGAAACAGACTCATTTAGCTTATTAAAGACAGCAGATAAACAAAGTCTGTTTGTTACTGTAAGATAGGAAGCCGAACACCTCTAGAATGCTGCATGAGCAGGCAGCACAAGGCCCAGAGGTCTACATTGTGGAGGATGATGGACACACACACACACGCATACACACAGAGCGCTCCTGGAACTCTGTGTGGGCAAGAAAGACAAATTAGAATGCTGCAGCAGCGCTGTGGATGGAGAAGACGGACGCAGATGCTGCCCAGCTAGGCAGATGAGCAATCTGAAAGGGCGCAATCGCGGCGTTAGCTTGAGCGGTGAGATCGGTTTATCTCAGGGACGAGGTCGGTGTGAGCGAAGGGCGTGACATGCTGGATGGTTGCTGATGTATAATGGGGCTGTGCATGAGATCAGCCAGGCTTCATGGGACAGAGGTGCTACCTTTTGCATGATTATACACGAGAATTAAAATGCCACAATCATCATCAGAATCGCTAAAGCAGAAGGAGAGTAGCTTCTTTTTACGGTGCGCCAAATTGAAATAGTCTTTCTTTGAAGCTGAATCGTCTAAAAGCTTAAACATACATGGGATAAACCCCACATCCCATATTTAGCATTAATCCAGTTGCAATGTCTAGCAAGATGTTTCAGCACGTTTCTCTTATTGAGGTTCTTAGAACGAATCTGACAAAACATTCACTACTTTAGGATCAAATCATCAAAATTGGACATTCCAATGAATAATTCCGATCAGCGTCTCACTGGTGCTTCCACGACACATTTAGTTCCTCTGAGATGATTTACAAAAGCCAAAAAACGCTTTTTTTTTATTTCGGTGAGTATCTCCGACATAAGACTCTCCACTTCCAGAAACAGACATTTCCAAGGTCACTTTGAAGGCCATTATTTAAAATGATAAAATTCACATTGTATCTCAAAAAATGGTCCTTGATATTCATCTGATTTCCCTCCGGTGTGTGTGACGTGATGACATAACACACGTTTAAGTTAAAGCAGTGGTTCTCCACCCTCCTCGCTCAAGAGAATTGTAAGAAATTGAAAGCGATTTTTATAATAATGCTTTGCGTTAAATATTTCGGCAGCATTAATGTTGTCTTGCACATCTCAGAGCAACAAAGTGCAACCTTCACACCACTGACGGGGAAACCTCGCAGCAGTGTCATTAGACGGGGACATTTTCAGCGTAGCGCCGCTATTTTCAGGCACCATTATTAAATTTTGGATCCCGTTTTCCCGCAACGTCCTCTTAAAAAGCTGGAGTGGCCTCTTCAGGTTATTAGCTTTCATCCTGTCTGCTGGCAGCTTTGACTCAACACAGAGGGTCGTTCTTCACCTCCTCCCTCCCACGGGTGTCCTCTCATCTTGGATTTTGGTGGTGGATCCTTGTGTCTTGTTGAACATGGTGACAGTGAGGGAGTTTTTTTAGGAGACGTTCTTTTACTTTCTTCAAATTCAGAAGGTTATTACGCCCTCATCAGTTTAGGAAAGTCCAGATGACTCCAGATGGTTTAATTGAGAACATTTGAGATAACTCAAAAACATAGATTCCTTATGGGAAAAGCAATAGAATCAGTCCAGAGTTTTCAACTTCAAGTCTGGTTCCCACATGGATCCAGACTCCAGTTGCCTGAAGGTGCCGCGTTCATCTGGGCAAACGCCGAGGAAGGAGAACGGTTCTGTGTCCCACACATGAATTGCTTGGCTCCGAAATTTGTGTCGTATCCCCTGTGAAGATGCTCAGGGAATCTGCTAAGATGTCAAAGTCCAAAGTGAACCCGGTCCTGGATGGGCTTTGGCCCAAAGGCCACTCGGGAAGGAGGCATTTCTCCAAATGCGAGTTTTGGACGCATCCCAAAGGAGCTAAACCTGAACTGTTTGGCCATAACGCACAATTGGAGGGAAAAGGGAAAGCCTGGAAACGCCAGCGCAACTGCGAGGTGGTCGGTAGCGTCAGGAGGACTCTGGAAATATTAAAGGAAAATCCTATCAGGAAGTTCAAGTTTGGGTTTCCCAAATGAATAAATGACCCTTCGGTAAGTACAAAGTGAGGAAGGACAACCAGGGTAACGTTTTAGGGTCTGCTCTCAATCCCGGAGAGGGTTTGTGGGCGGAGCTGAAGAGCTCTGTCTGTGTGTGTGTGTGTGTGTGAGCAGGGTGGCCTGCAAACATGACTCGGTTACACTGGTACTCGCTGAAGGAACGGGCCAAAATTCCAGGAAGCTGTTGTCAGAAGCTTGTGGAAGGACGCCCAAAACGCACCAAATAGTGAAAGTATGTGCACCACTGACTGTAAAGAAAGTAACATAAATAATCTCTGCCTCATTATTCCGGAATTTAGCAAAGAGAAGCTATTTTGGTAATGCCGAGTGACCTAAAACTGGATCAGTTCAGTCTTATTTATTGTCAGAAACTGAGGGGGAAAAAGGGCTGATGTGTCTAAAACTCTGTGACGTTTCTTCTGCTCACCGCGGCTCTTCTTGAGATGGGAGTTTGGGAAACTTTAACGGGGAACACATGTTCCCAACAACAGATTTTGGTTGCTGTGAAAAAGGACTGATAGGAAAGATGCAAACCCTGATTTTAGTGGGACTAAACACGTCCCGGCCCAGCTGGAAATGACGTCATCGGTGGGCTTAACTTGGTAACGAAATGCAGAGAACAGTTGCTTTTGTTAAATAAAATGCCGTCATTTGCCTTCATTATTAATTACTGGAATCCAGGAATGTCTGTGTGTGTGTGTGTGTCCGTGCACGTGTGTGTGTGCTGCATGCACACACCCCATATCTCTCATCTGAGATACTGGGAAAGGCATGGGTTGAGGGAGTTAGTGACCAGATGGAGGATAGCTACAAAGCCCAACAGGAAGTGAGGGCTTGATGGTTTCCTTATGTCGCGTTGGCAACCGTTTAAACTTCCTCCTGTGTTTACACGCATTAGTGTGTCTATATCCCCAACTTCCTTTTATATGTAGCGATGTTCGGGAATGTAAAGGGCGCCGCGGTGTTTGTTTCGGAGCGCTAAAGACTCGCAGCTCGGCCAAGGCGACTGATCCCGAGCAGCAAGCTTCCATCCACCTCGGCAGGAGGGATCTGGGATCCGCCCCTGGATCCGAGCACCGGGTCGGCTGGCAAAGCTGACGCTCGGATCCAGGACGAGATGGATTCACGCACGGGGAACCTTAAAAAGGATGAGGATTGATCTCCTTTCTGATGGCACCTGTTATATTAATATTTATTAAGTAAATATAAAAGTCTCATTTAACTCATTTATTTTCCATTTTCTAATTGAACTTACATCTCAGTGACGTTTGACTCGTCTCTAGAATCAGAACTTTCCTCATCCGACCTCTGCTCGTATGATATTGATGTAATACTGTATTTCCACCGTCGGGAGGACGCAAGGTCGTAGCGTCTGTTTTTGACCTTGTGCGAGCGGCACAGTCACACGGCTTTTCACAAAAGTGTTTGCTAGAAATAGGTCCCAAATGGCGCATTAAGGAGAGGACTGTTGGCCATTTAGCCTGGTCTCATCATGAGACAGACATGTAGAGAACATGTACATGTGGACGGAACAAGCGGTCGGATAGCAAGTGGCAGGATATAGCGATCTAGTAGCTCCTCCTACTAGCAAAATGACATATTTTCTGATGTATTGGTTTATCTTTTGTGGGTTAGCAGGCATTATTCTCTTTTACGTTCAAGCTAATGTCAGTTAGATGTAATTCTGCAAGTAAAAAAGGAATCGTTTAGCTGGTAAGCCATTTATTCCCTAGCCACATCAAATTCAACCTAAAGAGAAAGGCGTCTACTGATGAGAGGCATAGACACAGCTATCTCGTGCATGAATGGCACCCTGTTCTTCACACTGCGTCTCTGTTGCTTTTTTAGGATTAGCCCTGGAATTTTTGGTGTCACATTGTCCACGTGCACAACAGACAGCAGGCTGTAACTTTTGCCCCAACAGCTCTCCAGTCACAAGATGCTGAGGCAACAGTCATCTGAGTTTGGACAATGCTTTATTTCACTGCTGAATCCTGGAACATGGACAACATGTCCTAGCGCACGCCGTCTCTAACGCCGCTCGTTACGGACATATTTGCATGAGTCACTTGAGATGTTTCCGCTGACCTGCGCTGTTCCCTTATGTTTGGTATGGATTTCTCTGCGAGGCACACTGCAACCCACGGTTGGTCAACAGTGAATCAGCATCACTTAGCAACAGCGCCGTCTCTCACGCGGTCTCGTCTCCGTCGATTTCAAACATGAGCCTTCGGCGTGTGATGTTGTCCCACCGACACGCAGTCAGAAGGGGCGGATCATGAAAGATCTGCTCTTTCTGCCTATGCTAGCTTCATCATCCCTGTGGTGATGATGAACAAACTGAATAGTGCTCTTTTACTATTGTTTGTCTTGTTGCAAGGAAGCAGACTTTCGACCCATCAACACAAATGGACGGCGTTCCGAAGGCAGCGGCGTCACGTGGCGTGTTAGCGGCCCGTACGGGGGCTAGCTAGCTCTGATTACTGTGGGTGTGCAGGCTGCTTCTGCATGGACATAAATTAGGCTCTGTTTTGAAAAATGACTGATGATATTGGAGTGACTGTGCCTGGATTTCAACAGTTTGCGGAACAGGAAGCAGATGTCTGGGCCAGTGCTCTCAGTTTAGAGGCCCTGGTAGCGCTTTAATATTGATACAGCACAGGGTTTTGGTTTATATTTCTTTAAATAGGGTAAGCATTTCTGTTACACCCCATTAAGAGCTGTAAAACCAGGATTTGCACGAGTAAATCTAAGACAACAATACAGAGTTATTTGTATTTTTAATGTCATTTTTGTGATTTGGTCTCTGCTCCAAAGCACAATACCCCAAATCTTATGTTTCATAAGAACATCCAATAGCTCCAGGGACACCTTTGCGTATGTGGGTCTGCCGAGTTGTGTGGGTTTTTATTTATAACCACTCCTCATGATTAATTCTGCTGCTTCCGTATCGTATGGCTAACGCCAGCGACTCGGTTTCCCGGCAGCCTTGTTGGCCCGGCTGATGTCATAATATCGACCCCCGCATTTGATAAAGCCTGTAGTAGCTTCACAAACTCTTCCTTTCCTTCTCGTGTTCAGAGAATTGATTTCCAGAAGGGAGAAAACACGCCACATCGTTGATAAACTGGTCATATTTTAGAGATGTTTCACATTAGGAAAAGAGGATCCATAATGAGATCAATCACTCTTTAGGTGGACACCATGTGACGATGTCTATGCTATAGTTTTTCACAAAAAAATCTTCAAATCTTCCAAAAGACATCAAACAAGCCACTTTTTCCATGATATGGTTTTACTTTAATCCTCAGTCCCTCATTCTTAAAGACCTGGAATGCTCTATAGATTCTATAGGCAATCCCAAATGCGATTCATTAGCGAGCGCTAACGACCAGTTTGATTAACATACAGGTGCCATGAACTGTTTCCCGTTTCACTTACGGGTTCGTTACCCTCGGTGCAGCGAAGCGTCACTGCGTGGGGGTCCAAAAATAATCACGTGGAGGACTGAGAAGTGAAAATGAAACATCTCTGTAATTAATGACGCCTATTTGTGGCCAACGCATCGATTGTTGTAGCTTCTCTGAAAGTGAAAACCACGTTATGGCTCTCTTGACCCGGCGTTAGCGTAAGGTTTGAAGACAGTCGGGCTGCTCCCACCTCACTGTAAATATTGAACCTGCTGAATTATCCTCTTACCGTGTTGGTTTATCCCGAGCGTGTGTTTGCCTCTGACTGATTCTCCAACTAGCTGCCAGTCACGACTCTGTCAGTGATCTGTTTTAACCTCTGGTGTGCCGAACAAAACTAATATCGGTTCGATTAGTGACCTAATTACGCTCAATTACCACCTTGATGTGGCCATTTGTGGACGTTCACTGTGCTTGATGGCTATCTAATAGCTCAACGCACGTTCCAGTGTCTTTAGCCCAAGCTAATTAGTTCCAAAATGGCTTTATTAAATCCCAACCATGATGATCTAAAACAGGAGATGACATGTGATGTATGTAGTCATTCATTCATCTCTTAACTAACTGGCTTTGTGGAGATTAGAAGGCATCCCATCAATTGAATCTCAATCTTTTTGTCTGATCGTGGGATGGCAGCTGTGTTTGATAGAGCGCTCTAGGTCCGTTTCCATCGGTAACGGCTCGGTGTCCTCTCGCTAACGCTCTCAGTGAATTAGCGTGTTCTCCAATGGACAGATGGTGATGCACTTCAAAGGAATTTCCGTGACGTAAGAGCTTTCCGCAGTTCCCTGCAATGCTCGGAGGAACCGAGCAGCTATGCGAGCTATGCTGGCTGTGGAATTCAGCTCTCCATTCATTACTGGTCAGAAACTGGTTACTCCTCCCTCAGCACACCGCTAACGGCTAACTCACCGAGGGCGACATCGAACTTGAAGCTCATTCTGAGAAACTGTGCTCCAGCGGAGATAAGTAGGAGGTGAACAAGCTCGATTGTTTGAATGGAGATCCCGGTACCGCGCATGTGGCGGGCTTGCGGTATCTCCAGGAGCGACAGACTCTCCACGCGCTCTTTAAGCTGCTGCCATCTGCTTCAGGGTTTAGGTCACATTGACTGGGAGAGAGCTTCTATCCAGGAACTGTTGCCTCCTCACAAAAACGTACTGTAAACCAATGGCACGCCTTTTAGCGCACGTTAAACGGAAGTGTTGGAGCAGCCCTCGTCTGTTAGCGTTAGTGTTAGAGCTGAAGTATTTCGATAGATTTGGAGTCACGTGGCTCAGAGTGGCAGATCAGGAACAACCTCACATGTCCTGCATCACTTCTCTATGGGAATGGGATTGAAATATAAATCAATTTAGGGAATAATTGAAGCAACTGTGGGGTTGAATCGGCTCCATTAGCATGATGCGTTATTGTGTGCAGTGCCAGTAATCTGCCCCTTCACTTATTTTATCATATTTCCATAATGTTTTCACACAGGAGGAGGCTTGGATACAGTCCTGCTTTCGTCTTCCCACCACGTGCCATCTTTTCCCATGATTCCAACTCGACACATAAAGGAAAACAGGAATTCTTACAATATCTGTGGGGTCCAGATGCTATTATGGTTAGAATCCTGGTTAAAAACCCGCTTGTTTCAGTCACTTTTGCAAGGAAGAAACGCTCGACTGCTCCTGAAAACGTGGCAGCGAGCTGATGAGTGTGCAACCAGTAGCGTGTTTTCCCTCCCGTGCCATCTGTTTGCACGTCTGCGGAGAGCGCGGGAATGCAGTAATGAGAACTTTGATGCTTTGCTGTTGCTATCATCTCTCCTTGATTGGATTTTTGACCCACATACTACCAAGGGTCCGCTTCTACCGGATCCACCACGATACGCCTCAATGCAGGAACCCCTAATGATTGTACATTTTAATGCTTTGTAAATTAATTATATCTAATAGGAAATGGGAAAAAAAAAATTAGCTAAAAAACCTTTCCCGGGATATTGTGACATCCATCCACCTTCTGTTCCAATCAAGTGGAACACTGAGTTTGACAGCGTGCGTATGTCGCTCGTCTTGTATTGGAGGGTTAGCCTTCGGTGAAAGGATCGCTGATTGAGGCGGCAGATTATAGTCTATCATTCCGAATCCAGGGCCTCGGAGAGAGATTAAAGCGAGGTACGCGTGTAGAGATAATCGGGCCCTTTTTGTCCCGATCCCGTTCCTGTCCGAGGAAAGGAAACTCCTGATTATGTTACGTCTTATAAAATAATCCCATAAGATTATCCTGCGTCAAGAAGGTCCCGATGCTCGGACCTGATGGGGGTCGACAGTCGGAAAGCCGATGATTCCGAGTCAGGACCTGGGAATTGTGACATGAACGGAATGCAGCCAATCAGCGAGCTGACTGGGAACACAGAAACAGCTGTAAATGAGTTTAGTTTGGGACTTTTTCCCCCTTAAAGAAGTCCATCATTCCCTCTTCTCGCATGGCCTCTTCCTGTTGTGTTTGGATGGATCTCGTGTGATCACGCGAGATTTCTGGCTCGGAGGACAAGATTCTAGTTCGTGGTGGGACGGAACCAAGGGAACTCAGGGTTTAGGGAGTCCTTATGTGTGGACCCCATCTAAGGTTGGTTCCATATCATGTCAGGGTGCAACCCCCTTGGCTTTGATCATCCCCATGATCTCTGGAAGATCAAAGCCATCACCAAAACTTGATGGAATCTCCCTGGACCGCTAACACTTCCTGAAAAGAGTTCTTTTGCTGACAGGAAGATAATCGAATGCCAGCTGTCACATGACGTCCTCCACTATGTCAGTGGCCCTCGAGGCCGACTGTTGCACACCTGGATCGTGTGAATCAAACTGGGCCCTCGGCTCCGGACGCGTCCATCATCTGGCTCCTCCACCAGCAACACCTCCATCCAGGCTCCCCCTCCAACACTTGGCTTCCCCCAGCAATTATTCATACTCCCAACATCACTAAACCACACTGGGGGTGAGCGGGAAGCCTTTCTGCTTTTCTGTGTTCAAAAACACGCACGGACCTGCCCACAGCCACGTGCACGAGCGTGCTGGGTTGTCGTGTTTGCTGAACTGCCTCTTGCCTTTAGTTAGTGCCGTATCGGGATTTCCTTTTTCCACAAGACACATGACTGCAGGGTGTGGTTTCCTGCATAGTTGGCCTCTCTTTTTCCTCACATAGCCTGTTGTGCTCAGTCTGGCACGCAGTGGCTCCGCCCCTCCCACCCAGCACACACACACACACACCCACACACACACACATTTTCTAAAAGTAGTCTTTCTGTGATTCTAACGAGATTAAATGCAATGATTTGTGCCTTTGTGCGTGCATTCCTGGCCCAATGCAACACGAAGGGTGTGGCGAGCAGCACGCCAACATACTGGATTTGTGGCGTGCGCCGCGGAAGGTGGCGCAGGCTGCCGGTTTAGTATGCAGAGCAGGTGTGTCTGCAGAGGAGCAGGGCACAGAGGAGGGAGAGGAAGGATGAGAGCGGCCAACAGCAGTCACTACTTTCAGATACGGTAACTTATTAGTTCGAATTAGCGCTAGCACGAGGAAACGAATCATCTGATGAACGCCTGCTAATTCCAGCGACTTCTAATTGTACAAGTAGCGCTAACCTTCATTTGTAGCTGCTAAACTAGAGCTGCCCTCAGAAGCGTGTTCCTTAGTCAGGCACCCCGACAGATGCTATAACTGATGCAGTCGAGCGTAATTGAAGTTACTCTTAAGCAAATAACATTTCTCGTCAAGGTCACTCAAGGCTGGGCTGATTAAAAAGGTGATGAACGGCTTCAGCGTTCAGCACAACACTGTGAAGTCGCAGCGGGATCGGCCGCAGCGTGGAGGAAGTGTCGGGGAATAAGTGCGAACAAAAAGAAAACGGATTATCTCCGTATTGTGGCGCCCCAGATATATGGGATAGAGAAACGTTTTATTTCAGTCGGAACCGGCGACGTCTAGACGAGACTCAGGGACGCTCGGGGAGGGGGGGGGGGCGAAGTCCTACAGACCAGGTGGTTCTGATGGAAAGGCATCGGAGTTTGCAGGAATTTGCGGGAGAATTCCGGAGCTCCGAAATGAGCGTTATTTGTTGGTCCTCCTGCTGAGAAGCACCAAGAGGTTACGATTCCGCTCGTCCCGATCGATCGGGATCATAAATGGCGCAGGGATGATGAATCGGATAGACGTCCGTGCGTGCGCTGGTCCACGATGGCGTGCATCCTGGCTGCCACTGTGAAAGGCGCTGACCTCACAATCGGCCGCGTCACCCGCGCACCAACGCCGGGAAGCATCTCGCCGGGATGCTGCGTGCGAGTGCTGGAGGGGGAGAGCGGTGGTCAGTCTTTGATGTGAACTTGAATAATGAGTGTTGATGGGTTGGAATTTCGTCCTTTGGACCAACTCATTTGCTCTCTCGCTCTCCCCTTTGTCTCTTGCTCGCTCGCTCCCTCGCTCGCTCTCTCTCTCTCTCCGGCGCACATTCTTATCATCAGATTTGGGAGGCATTCAAACAAACACGGGTGATTAAGAAAGAAGAATCAAACCTTCGGCCCGATGCCATTTTAGCATTTGAAACCTCACAGCGAGAAATGATGCTTGGATAAAAACTACGCTAGCACAAATACGGGCCGAGATTGGCACCGAACGAGCCCAGTTGGCAACGTACGGTGCAGAATCATATATGAAGACAGTAAAACAGAGACATTTGTGAAGTCTGATTGGCTACTTTGAGCTCTAATTGTTGCTTTCCCTGCCTTCCACGTGGTTTCCACGCTTATTTTATGAAGGTCTCTGGTGCGGGGACGTCAACAATTGATGTAGCTTTGTGACATTTTCACGCTATCCAAGCATCTAACGAGCGACGGCGTGACTTTAAACATGCAGCGGTCTGGTACACGGTGACTCGGCATTTTCCTGAAGCCCAACGTGTAATTACAGAGCATCAGACGGTAACTGCTGTGGTTATAAGCATAAAGGATGACGGTGATGTTGGTTGAATCAATGGTGGCACGGTCAGATTTGATTAGCTAGGTTGGTTTCTCATTTTGGAAGAGGTTTCCTCAAACTCAACTGAACTTCAGGCAGCATTTTCTTATCGGCACTATTGTTTTATTGCGCTCTACTCTGGTTTTATTACAGACTGAATGGTTAAAGGTTTCTGTTTTACTGAACTTGAGATTGGAATGGAAATTGATTACAGTGATTTGGACACCCCAGTCCAGGGTGTTTCATGGAGCAGCTGAATACATTTGTCATAAAGTTCTGTGTTCTGGAAACTCAGATCAGATAAGAATCCACCTAATTCCTTAGGTCAGAGCCATAATTAGGCCCGTTTGCTGCTGCTTATGTGATGTTGTGTGTGATTTCTAGTTGGATCCTGGGCGCTAAAATCTGTTTTCCCTGTTTCTGTTCACGCTACAGGAGCAAGAAAATGTCAATTTCCACCTTTGAATGGTAATCTCTGAGGAGCATGCTGACCCCGAGCAGGAGTTAACCTGCCATTTCACCCACTTTCGCCTGTGAGAGCTGAACTACCCGCGTTTCCTCTAAACCACGACTGCGACACTTATATAGTAGGAGAAGCAGCAGTTGCCAACCTTTCAACGCTACCATGGCCAACAATATGGGAGAGCACCCTCCTGGGAATTCGGTTGCAGAGGGCAACCACGACGGGGAGTTTGGGGTGACCCTGTTGGAACTGAGGGACTTGATGGAGCTGCGCAGCGCGGAGGCCGTCAACAAGATTCAGGACACCCACGGAGACGTGCAGGCCATCTGCCGCCGACTGAAAACATCTCCGATAGAAGGTAAGAGTGTTTCTGCATATCCAACACTGCAGGAAAACCTCCTGAATTGATGTTTGCCAACGGGCCAGATGTTTGAACGCTAGCTGGCTGGCTGTGAACGTCTAATGGCGATGAACTGAATACAAATAAATGTGAATTTCTTTCTGTATTTCCACAGTTTAAAAAGCAGCGAAGTGTCATTTTGGAAATGTGCCGAGGAAATAAATTCAGAGCGGTTGTTGCTTGAACGCTACCTCGACCGCCGGCGCTCAGTTTAGCTCACCAGGCCCGGAATTTTGCTTCGTTTGGCGATTGCGATCGGGAGACGTGTTGTCGAGCGGGTAATTATGGCACAACCTTTCCAGGCGTTTGCTTTATCTGTCCATCATCAAATTTGTTGGCAAGCTCGCCTGCGCAGCCGTCAGGGCGTCGTGCTGACTAGCTAACTAGCTTTAGATAGGCTAACTAGCTTTAGATAGGCTAACTAGCTTTAGTCTGTCGGTCGCCTGTAAACATGAGCATTTATTTCTGCCTCCATGAGGCTTCCAAAGCCTTCCAATCTCCTCTTTACCACTTTAGAATTTCAATTCAAATGCTCCATTTCCCTGCGATCAGTTAACCTGATGGAGGAACGAAAAACGTTTTTAAAGTTTTAAACCGACTCCTTTTGTGCTACAAAGGAGCATTTTTTTGACAGCCAAGATCAATCAGGGTTGGCTAAGATTATGTTTGCTGCAAAGACACAGTTGAAGTGGCACATTTGTTATCAGCACCATGTGTCATGACAGATTGGGGCGCTGCTTAGTGCTATCGCCATAACAACACTTGAAGGATGGTAGCTTGTTCCAGAAAACATGTAATATCAGCAGACGCAGAAGTCTTTGACCCTCCAAAACACGATCATTTATTGTCAATTATATCCTGTCTAACACAAAATATTACTTAAATATTGTAAAAAGTTCTTTTTAATCGTACCCACAGTCATGAGGGGGGCGCGTCTGATCGGTGGACGCTGGTGTCTGGGTTTAGTGGGGCTCACCTGCGTTCCGAACAGACTTTCAAGTTTAACGTTTTAAAACCAGCTCTGTTTAATGTTGCCCGAGCCTTTGCAGCAGGAGGAGACATGTCGGCAGAAAAGCAACATCCATTACTAACTAGAATTCAACCTTAACCAGGCCGAGGCGTTTACTGACACCTGTTACCGACAGTAAAACCTGACGTTTGGTTTTATTATTGTAATCAAGTTATACGACTAAAGCTCGTTCTCACGCTAATGCCTTTAGGCTTCAGTCAACCATAGTGCCGATCACCCGAATGCACCTAACATGCTAGTGCATTATGGGAAATAGAGGATTGAGGGGGGTGTGGTCACAACAGTAACGATCTGTCGTTGCGTGGTTGGCATCGGTCTTGGTGGGTCCGTCCCAGTGAAAATAGGAATCCAGGTAAAGTGAATCATTTCTTGAGTAGAGCACATGACTGTTCTCTGATTACTAAATGGAAGAGAGTAATGATCTATGGAGCCATTAGGGGAACAGGCTGGAACTAATTTCAATCCTGGAATGGACCAATGCACATAAACACAATCTCTCCCAGCCCCCATCTTCATCTCTACTTCTATCTGGATCTATCGATCGTTCAATCTGTCTCATTTTCTGTCACGCACACGCGCGCACACACACACACGCACACACAGGGATTAAAGATGAGAGAGAGAAAAGACACAATGTCGGCCATTTTCTGGCTGCGAAAAAAAATCTAATTGCTCATCGCCCTGGTGTGTGTGTGTGTGAGGGTGAAGTGTGTGTGAAGTGTGTGTGTGGGAAGGTCAGCATTCAATATCTTAAACACTAAAGGGGCTCTCAGTTCTGAGTTGAGTTCACATTTCAAAGCCCCATCACATCCTCTGACATCCTCCCTTTTGTTGCTTTTTCCATGTTGTGTTTTTTTATTTAGTTCTTTATTTTTGTCCTATAATGCCACTGCGCAGGCCCATCATTAAATGAGCCATTTAGTCAAAAGTGAAAGCGTTTACAGGAGTCGACCCTGCAGCATCCCAGGCAGGAGAGGATGAAATGATTCCCGTTCTTCCTTCTGCCTCCTCTCTTTAGCCGTTGCCCTCTCCCCCTGTTCTGGGCACCCTCCTCTCGTGCACCAGCTAACTTCATGTCCTCTCTCACCACGTGTGTGTATCCCCTCTTTGCTCTTCCTCAGCAGCGGCAGCAGCAGCGTCCCTCTGATATATCCTCAGTAAATATCCAAAGCTTCTCACACCGGCCTCCCTGGCTTTATCTCTTAAACATCTAACGTGTGCCGTCCCTCTGATGAACTCCTTTCTGATCCTGTCCATTCGCCATTCCGTTCTTTCAAAGAGCACCTTAACATTTTCATCTCTCCGAGCTCCAGCTCTGCGTTCTATCTGTTCCCGGGTGCCACCAGGACGTCGCCAGGCTCGCACACCTTGACCTTATTTGGCAAATGATGCCTGTAGCTACTGCTGTCATGTGACAGAACACGGCACATGGACCATATTTGTACAGTGGAAATGGAGAGAACAGAGCGGCCATTTGATCTTTAGTCGACACGTGACAATTACAGGCCAAGACGATTTTAAATGCTGCGTCATCCGAGCGTTCATTTATATACGAGGACCTCTACACTGCAGGGAAAAAGGAACACGCTGTTCCTTATTGATGGACGGACTATACATGATTCAGGGCAACCTCATCCTTCATCTTTTCCTATCCCTCTTTCCCCTCTCCCACCTTCTTTGCCCCTCTCTCTCTCCCTCATCCCGTCTCCTTTCTCTCCTCCTCTCTCTCCCTCCTATTTTCCTCTCTCTCTCATCCTCTGACTCTTATGCCAAACGCCCAAACAGACCAAAAACAACTTGTTGTATACACACTGTACATTTTAAATATATGGCGATTGATTCCTTTTATGGTTAGTATAAATCCAACAAAGATGAAAATCTTCAAATGTGTTCGACGCTGAACTGCTGCCAGAGGAGAGAAAGTATCGCCTGGTTGGGGCTCGTCTCACGTGGAGGATCCCGTCAAATAGCAACACGGGATGAGTTTGGCAGCTTTTGCCCTTCAGAGCTGCCAAACCACAGGCATCTTCACAGCATCATGGATGCAGACCAGGGTGAGAGCGTCATGTGTGTGTGCAGCGGGAACACCAAATAGTTGTGAAGCTTTCACAGCAACACTGGTGATAGTGAGTCAACTGGGATTCATAGAAAAGGGTCATCCATAACGACCGTGTTTTCTGGAGTATATGTCGCTCGGGAGTTTAAGTCGCACTAGCCAAAAAATGCATATTAAAGAAGAAAAATAGATATATAAGTCGCACTGGACAATAAGTCGCATTTTGGGGGAAAATTTATTTGATTAAATCCGAGACTAAGAACATACATTTCATCTTGAAAAGCAATTAGCATGGATTAGCAATAGCGTTACGGTATGCTAACATAATAAATTCAGCTACATGACCCACAACGAACTGAGTACTTGTCTGCTTTGTTAACGTAAGATATTAACAGTTATTCAGATAACTATAGCATAAAGAACATCCGAGCAAGTTTACTAAACAATCAAGTCTAACTCCATAGACGAAGCACCGCTTCTTCTGCGTCACTAAAGGAACTCGTTCCTCAGTACACGCGCCTAGAGCGCCCCCTTGTGGTTGTCAGTGAAAATAACGAACATGTGAAATTCTGTAATAATGTATTTATTTAAGTCGCTCCGGAGTACAAGTCGCACCCCCTGACAAACTATGAAAAAAAGTGCCCCTTATAGTCCGGAAAATACGGTATATGCATTATCAGAGGGATGATTTAAGCGTTCCCCAACCCTCAGATTGGGGTACACTCGCAGCAACAGAGCTTGAAGTTATTGAATATGAAACAGTGTTCCTCTTTTCCTCCCTTAATGAGGAGTAAGAGACGGCACTAGTCTTCCTATGGTTGTTGGGTAGTGGCACAAAAACTCAAGTTCTAATAAAGGGCAGCAATCACACAAATGAGGCAAGCTTCCAAAAATATTACTCACAAATGTGATTGAACCAAAGATACTTAAAATAGGGGGGAAACACAACTAAATTTGGAGAAACCTCTGACACAAAGACTAAAAAAACCTACTAATAGACACATTATACATTATACACGAGGGAACATTTAAAGATGGAGGCCACGAAAGAAAGAGATTTCAATCGTTTGACCGTAAAACAGCAGAAACTAAGTGTTTTTTTTTAGGGGAAAACTACTGAGCGGCTCCACCTGTGACGTCCGCTGTAGCGCTGGAGGTCAGGAGGCCTCTTCAAGGACGGGGGGGTTGCAGACGTATCACTGCGGCTGCCATTCATCGTCTCCCTAATATTTAAATAAATGTGAAGCCTTCAAGCTGGTGTATATTTAGTCCATTTATTTGAACATGGGATTCAAAAGACCTTCATAGATGAACAAAAGTGAGCCTAAAAATAAATAGCTATATTCAGAAAAATGCTAAGTAGCTGCACATTCTGTCACTGCTCCACAGAGGAGACAGGAGACGCTTTTTCTGTCGCTTCCATATTACTTTATATAAAACAATCAGTCTCTTCAGACAAAAATCTAAAAGTAGCAACGGTGACATGGATGTAAATGTTTCATCTGCTAGATATTCTTTGTTGTACCAATGCTGCTCAGCTCTTACTCTTACTATCCTTTGTTGAGCCGGTCTATTTCCCTTTTAATTTGGCTACACTGGGATGGAGCATGTACTTGTGGGGGGAGCAGCAGAGCTGAGGATGTGGGTTGTGCCCAAGTCTCTGCCTGCATCAAACTGCTTGTTCTGCCATTGACTTGTTGGGGCCATTGGATGCTGCAAGTCAGGAGAAACAGAACATACTGGCAGTTCAGTCACATGTGGAAGAAGCACAACAGCCACGACAGCCTGGCGCCCAGCACCGAGCTTGTCACGAGCCTGATCGTCCCCCCCCAACCCTGCACGGACCCCCCTCCCCCAACCCTGAATCACAAGTGCTCATTGGGGTTGAAGTCAGGCCCGCTTCAGGAGTTCAGGAGCAGGTTCTAGAGATATGAGATTGTCTCCGGGAGCCTCGTTTTACCAGGGAGGGGGATACCGACCCACACCGTCGCACTGGAAATCCCGCTCCTCTGTCGGCGCCATGGCCAGCATTGTTCTCCACGTCCAACTGCGTCGGCAGAAACGGGTCTCATTGCAGAACATAAATTTCCAATGAGGCACCAGACTGCACCTGGGGGGTACGTGGTTCGACCCGGAGAGAGAGGAGGTAGAGATTGAAATGGTGGCGCCCACATACTGGATTACACGGGGCCACATTCCTGACAAATACGGCACCGTTAAAAAGGGAATTGAAATGTTTTGCACAGAGTTTTGAACCAAAGTGCACTGTCATGGCCCCTCCTCCTCCTCCTCCTCCTGCCCCTCCTGTTTGCCCCTCCTGTCGCTGGACTCTCCTCGACGTCACAGGTGCAGACATCCAGAAGTGGACGGTACTGGATGTACTCGGGGTGAATCTCCTCCACCCTGGGGCCCTGCAAACTTGTTTAATTCCCTCTGGCCACTCTGCCCCACCCCAGAGTCTTTTGGCCCCTGGTGCCTCTCTGGGATATGTGGAACGGGGCCCAGTAGAATTGTCCTCCCATCACCCAACTGGTTCTCCAGCGAAGGTCAGCAGCTCCCTACCGCTACACGCCTCGCAGGGTTGGCAAGGATGTCGCCGGCTCCGAGTCTTCACGCCCTCCTCCTGAAAGATGTCAACACCTATATTTTTAGCTACGCCGCCTTGGTTTTTGAACGCCATGGCGGGGGCAGCGGCGCCGCACGCACCAACTTTCTTCCTGTGAATTGCCGATACATCGGTTAGATTCTTATTCCAACTTTTTTTTTGTCAATGGTCTTTTTATGAACTTTTGCGTCCAAAGTACTTTTGACTGTCTTGTGCGTCAAGATATTTTTTGGGGTTTTAGTATATTTTCAGATTAGAGGTTGAAGTTAATTCTACACAGGTTGTGAGCTCAAACACCTTAAAATCTTCCTTTCTCCTGCACTTTTACATAAGGAACAAAATGACTAATGAAACGCGAGTGTTCCTGCTCTGCCTTCCCTCTTTTTATTCTTTTTATTTGGACAATAAACAAGCATTACTGTGGATATGAGTCACTGCTGGAGAAAGACCTACAGCCCTGAAATCATTAACTCTTCAGATCTCTGTGCCGAAGGGGATAGAAACACCACCACGCTTCAGTACATACTGTATTTCATTTTATTTATCACGTCCACCTACATAGTCCACTTGAACCCTTACATCAGGAGCACAATTGTCTCCTGTCATGATTGATTCTTCTGTCACCCACGGGGCTCATTTTCTCTGAAAACTTCTCATCATATTGTAAACTTCCAGTCGACTACCGGAACTCTTTCCAAAAGTACGTAATGTGTTATTATTTGAATTTAAATTGCAGTCTTTTTTGGCACTCGGTGTGGTCATATGGTTATGCAAGACGTTGCATTTTTTTGTGTGGCGTCACACACAAAGTTCTGTTTTCGATTAATTTGCCTCTATTTCCTCTTCAGTGTTTGTTTATGTTGCAATTGCTCTTTATTGATCTGAGCTTTGTGTTGTGTGTGTGTGTGTGTGTGTGTGTAGGACTTTCGGGCAACCCATTTGATTTGGAGAATCGTCATAAAGCATTCGGACAAAACTTCATTCCCCCCAAGAAGGCCAAGACCTTCCTGCAGCTGGTGTGGGAGGCCCTGCAGGATGTCACGCTCATCATCCTGGAAGTTGCTGCCATCATTTCCCTGGGCCTCTCCTTTTACCACCCCCCAGGGGGCGACAGTGAAGGTCGGTGCATCCAATGGTCTCTCACTCAATATGATACTTTACATCATTAAAGTGCAAAATCTTGGGTGTTGTATGAACTAAAACTTCTGAGAAGATCAATGGCAGCAACTAGTTTTAAATGTACAAAAACACCTTCAGCTGCCCCGAGGATTAAAGATCTTGGTTTGAGGTTCTGATGCGGTGCGTTGTTGCTGTTTTGCAGCGTGCGGCCAGGTCGCGGGCGGCGTGGAAGATGAGGGAGAAGCTCAGGCTGGATGGATCGAAGGTGCTGCCATTTTGTTCTCGGTCATCATCGTGGTCTTGGTCACGGCCTTCAACGACTGGTCCAAGGAGAAGCAGTTCCGTGGGCTTCAGAGTCGTATTGAGCAAGAGCAGAAGTTCACCGTTATCCGGAAAGGCCAGGTGATCCAGATCCCCGTGGCTGAAATCGTGGTGGGAGACATCGCTCAAATCAAATACGGTAAACAAAGCAGTCAAATAATCAACAGTTTATTAGCGTTTACTGTTTATTTTTAATAATGAGATTTACAATCGGATGGAAATGTGTTCCAACTATTCCTGCAGGAGACTTGCTTCCTACTGATGGCATTCTGATCCAAGGGAATGACCTGAAGATCGATGAGAGTTCTCTGACCGGTGAGTCGGATCAGGTCCGGAAGTCTTTGGAGAAAGACCCGATGCTGCTGTCTGGTGAGTCCCCTTGTTGGTTTTTTAAGTGTTCCACACTGCCCACAGAACACCCTGATGTGTGTGTGTGTCTGTGTGATTAGTGGTTATATTTTAACAATTTGTATGTTTTTGGATCATTTTGGCCAGTTTCTTTGTATTTCTGTGACATTCCAGAGCACTTGGAAGGTTGTCAGATATGTGAAAATCTGTTCTGTCAATAATGGAAAAGCAAAAGCTGTTTTTCTTTGGGGGGGGGGGTTATCATTGCATCTACATAAGTCTTTGGCCTCTGCTGTGACAGTTGGACTTTAGCTTTTGCTCCTTCAACTCCTGTTGATTATCCATGAGACTGGAGCCAACCTTGGCCAGATTAAGCTGATCGGACCTGATTGGTCAAGATGCACCCCGGAAGGTTTGGGCACCTCTGCTCGTGTTTTCACGTGAAGATGAACTTATCTCCAAGCACGGGGGTTCGAGGCCCTCTGTTCAAGGCCGTTCGGCCTCTGGACCACCGGAGCCGGACCTTGGTCCGCATTGCCGGCACCAAGTCAGACCTGTTTCTGGTGCACGTTGTCCTCTCTCACCGGTTCTCTTCATAATCTCTAAGGACAGAATTTCTAGGCGTAGCCAGAGGAAGTCCAGTTCGGGTACCACAGAATTTCACCTCTGCTTTGTGCAGATGATGTCCTGCTGATGTCCTCATCAAACCAGGACCTCCAGCATGTACCGGGTCAGTTTGCAGCCCAGTGCAAAGCAGCAGGGATAAGAATGAGCACCTCTGAATCTGAGGCCATGGTTCTCGACCGGTAAAGGGTGGTTTGCCCTCTCCAGGTTGGTGGAGGAGTTCAGGAATCTCGGGGTCTTGTTCCCGGTGAGGGGAGGAGGGAGTCGGAGTACCGGACCGTCATGGTGGAGAGAACTTAGTGGCAAGGCAAAGCTCTTGGTTTAGCGGCCAGGCTAAGCTCCTACTCTCACCTACGGTCAGGAACTTTGGATAATGATCGAAAGGACACGATCACGGACACAAGCAGCTGCAGGGTGTCTGGGCGCTCCCTTATGGAGGGAGAGAAGCCCAGTCCCTCAGTAGGAGGAGCTCAGAATAGAGCCATTGCTCCTTCGAGTTGAGAATCAAATGAGGTGGCTAAGTCATCTGCTTTGGATGTCCCCTGGACACCTCTCTAGGGAGGTGTTCCAGGCATGGCCCACCGGGAGGAGGCCCTGAGGCAGACCCAGGACACGCTAGAGAGACTGTCTCTTGGCTGGCCTGGGAGCACCTCGGAATACTCCCAGAAGAGCTGGAGGAAGCGCCTGGGGAGAGGGAAGTCTGGGATCTCTGCGCCCCAATTCCAGATGAAGCGGAAGAAGACGAGACAATAACAGAAAATGAAAAGGGCCGGCGTTAAAGCGTGGCCACCCTAAAACCTTTGTCCCTGCTAGCACCACCTGTAGCAAGTGTGACTGCTTGTCAGGAGGCTTTTACTTCCATTCTTCCTTACACAAGTCGTCCGGTTCTTGAGGTGGCTCTTTGTGGATTTGAAAGCGTTTGAGTTCATCATCCATTTGTAGAAGCGTCCTCTTTTCAACTTCAGCTCTTTTAACAATGCTCCTCTGTTTGCTTCTGGAATTTCTCTTCAATTTAATGAATCCACTCATTCATGTCCCGGGGAAATGGGCCGCATGACCAAAGTATAATGGATCCACCCTCTTGCTCTTTTCATGACGTTCTCTGTCCTTTGTGCTCCAAACCTACCTTCGCTCATTGCGGCCGAACAATTCTATTTTGAACCTCACTGATTTCCAGGGTCAGGATTTGGCTCATCTAGATGTTCTTTAATAAAATGTTGTGGTGCTGGAGGGGCTTTCTTCCGATGCATCTTCCCTGAAGGTGTCTCTGAACCACAACCCCCGAGTCCGCAGGATCTTCCTGGAGGCCTCTGACAGCTTCTGACTTGTTTTCCTAGCAACTTTCTACCGGTCCCTCGAGGCCTTTTCTTGACCTCCCGTGGTTCATGTTAACGGCCATTTCGTAATTACTTTGTCAACTGTGGAAACCCTGAAAACACTTGGCTATCTTGTAACAGCCTTCTCCCGCTTTGTGGCCATCAATCATTCCCAGAGTGCTAAGCAACAGTTTAGAGGAATCTGCGGCCGCTGGAAAAGATGAGAGAAGTCCTTATGAAGCTTTGAAAGTAGCATCGTCTGACCTTTCTTAATGGTGACTGTTAACCAGCCATGACCCTTACAGGCTAATTAGTCTGATCGTTTGGTCAAAGCCAGCTGAGAGCTCAGACCTCCTGGGGTTCCCATTCATTTGCAGTGTGCTCTTTTTCCTTGTTTTACTCTAAAGTTCTACAAAAGCGAAAACAATTATGCCTTTTGGAGCTCATTTCATCTTCCACCTGCTTAACTGACATTTTTACAGGGGTGCCCAAACATGTGCACACATCGGTCTCAGCCTCAAATGCATATCAGAACCAAGGCAGGAGATCACAAGTGGCTCCAGAGCCCAGGAACAGGGTTGAGCTGGGGAAGGAGCTGCACCAAAGGTTCCCAAGAGCACAGTGACCTCCGTCACTCGGAGCAAAGCGGGCACCAGTGAAGTTTCTTGGCGTCCGCATCGTGTTGGATGTTTTTCCGTGCAGACTGGTCAGGCTTGAGGGAAATGAGAGCTACTCTTAATGAGAGCCTCATCTGGAGTGCTCAGGACTCTAGATGAGGCCTGAGCACTCCAGATGAGAGCCTCAGGACGTCAGGCTGAGCCCAAAATCCACCCTCCAGGCAAAGCATCACAGCCAAGAAGGCTGAGGGCCGGAACTGCTACCAGATACGCATTGACTAAGCCTTTATTAACGACCCCAATACTTATGGCAATGCAGTACTTTAGATTAGCTTTTAAAAAAAAAAAAAAAAAGTGAATTAGCTAATATCTTTAAGATGGATTAGTTTTTTCTTCCATTTTTTTCAACATAAAATGTGTGTACGTGTGTTTTTAATTTTGTCTTTATCGGCTCTAATTCAATTTTAGAATTAATTTAACATAAAAGATCATAAATCGCCATTTAATTCCCCCACACTTGTTTACATGGTCAATTTTGGAGTTATCACATGGTGAAAAAAACAGATATATTATAAAGAATTGTGCTTATGCTTAATGTGCAATGAATACCTGACTCAGGAGGTAGAAAAAACCAAAGCAGCAGATTGTTCTGGCCCTTACAGGAACCCACGTGATGGAGGGATCAGGCAGGATGGTGGTGTCGGCTGTGGGCCTCAATTCTCAAACTGGGATCATCTTCACTCTGCTGGGTGCCAGTGAAAACGATGAAGAGAAGAAGGTCAAGAAAGGTAAAACTCTAGAAACGCCTGCCGGGAGGTTAAAAGCCCCACAAACGCACGTTTTCTGACGTTTTTATGACTAGTTTTGATAAGGTCTGTGTCGATTTGACGTAACCTCCTGTTCTTTAAGCTGACTCCGTCCACAGGTAGTTCAGCAGGTCAAGCTGAGCTGCAAAAGTCTAATTGTTTGAAAGGTCTATACATATTTCAACGTTTGTGAGTCTTAATCTCATCAGTAGAAGTAAGAATACAGTTAAAGTTCTTTATTGTGTCGTCCCAGAAGAACATTTGTTACCACAAAATAATTAATATTTCCACGTCCGCCTGAAAAGGAACACAATAATCTACTAAACTAAAAATAAGGGATGGCGGAGATTCTGTTCATGCCTAAGTTATTCATTAAAGTTTATGTATAGTTTTCAGGAGTTGAGCTAAAATGCCAAAGTCCAGACGAGCTTTGTACAGTCACAGAGCAGTTTGTTGTAAACCAACAGGCTTCTGCAGGTCTATATTGCTTGTGATTTGCTTGTGATCATGCTAACCCCTTTTACACATTTTATTTTGTTTTCAAATTTGTGTCTGATCATTTGTTTTAGTGGCTGAAGTTTGATTTTGTCAGGCATTCATTGTGATTTGGCTGAATGAACTAGTTCAATGGACAGAGATGCACATTTATACTTGGGCTAACAAGTCTGGCATGAGATTTTTCTTCCCCTCCATCCAGTAAAACGAAATCATTCAGCTCGTCATGTAATTCCCCGCCTTCCACTCGGGCTCTCAAATAAGCCATTTAGCCCTTTTTTCGTTTTGCACATGTTTGCAGCCTCATCTTTCGTCTGATGGAGATTTTATTTTGGCTTCAGACCGAGTTAAAATGTGCTCATAATCATGCTAAAATCTACCCCCGTGAATGAAGAAAAAGATCCACTCACACTTTGACATGACATCTTACTGACGTGGCAATTTAAAGGAAACTAGCTGATCGCTGGCACACAATCCCTAATGTCCAAAGATTGAAGTTGCATTTTAGTTCAGTCCTTTTCTAGCGAGCTCTAAGTAGGTTTTGTCCCCTTTGCTCTGAATTGCCGTGGACGTTGGCTCTCTGCCACAGGGAATTTGTGCATCTCTCTCCTACGATACGTCCATTCCTGCCCACGGTACTCACAGAACACGCATACACTTTGTGGGTCGCTATTAGTTTGAACTTTGTGCTCACCCTCGGTTTCAGTTGATCATAACTTTTTTCTTTGAGCCATCTTATTCCACCCTCTCTCTTTGTCTGAACAGGTAAAAAACAAGGACCCCCTGAAAATCGCAACAAAGGTAACCCCTCCATCCAGCCATTCATCTACTGTTGCTCTCTGTCCCTCCATCTTCCCTGTGATTCACCGGCTCCTTAAACTCCACCCTGCTGCTATATCAAGAGGGTGATATTCTCCTGTCTTGCTTTGTCTGCAACAGGGTGCAACTCTCAACATTTCAAGTCTTGAACAGCCAACCGGGTTTTGTAACTTGTCGCGCGATCATGGGAACACGGCTGTGCCTTATTCCAAGCTGGCGACACCAAAAAGGTTTAACAGTTTTTTGGAAACGGGATTTCAGACAGGATAGTCATCAGGCCTCGACAGAGTGGAGTCGCCTCACCTTTGGACTGGTGGACAGCGAAGCTCCGTGTCCCTCAAACCCCTGGAGACACCCAGCCTGAGTAAGGACATGTTGAAGGTGGAGGATCCCGAAAGCTTTAGGCAGGCTGGATAAGGTTTAAGAGGCTATATGTATCAAGGGATTAGGGAGATAACTGATTTTTGTTCTTGTTAACTGGGAGCTGGTTCCACAGCAGGGGGTCCTGATGGGTGAGAAGCTTGACCCAGCATTATTCCGAATGTCTAGCAGACTGTTGGGATGGTTATGGTGCCATTAGCTCCCCCCAGCTGTGATGGAGTTTGGCCTCTGAGGACCTGGTAGGTGAGGAGAAGGATTTTGAGGTTTATTCTGGACTTGATGGGCAGTCTATGACGAGAAGCCAGTATGGTCTCCCGCTTCCATGCCTGCCACATTGCTGTGCTACAAGTGGCAGGTTTGTTCTACGAGCCTAAAGCCGACAGAACAAACAGAACATTTGTTTACCTTCCCCAGCGGGAGTTCACTAGGGTCTAGTCACAGCAGCCTCCCCTACTGATGGTAAAACTAGGACCGGAACTGCCGTGTCGTCACACTGCCATTATAGAAGGACGCAAGAAGATAGCAAAGAAAGTGAGGGCAACTAGGGCTAGCTGTTTAAAAAGGGCGGGCAGGGGGTGGCGCTGCACCGTTGATGAGCCAGTCAGGGTCTGACGTGTGTCTGCGCCACCTGTGCGTATCTGAAAGTACCAGACTGCAGCCCCAAAGTAAGACCCGGTACTTTCCCTTAGTGGAAACGCACAAAAACAGCCAGTGGAAACGGACTATAGAACATGGATACATTTTAAAATAATGCAGCAGCTATTTGAATGGAAATCCCAAAGCAATATGCCAGACAAGCCTTATTATTGATCGCTAAATGGACATTAGCGCTTTTTAACCTTGCGGCGTCCTTGGCTGCTGCTGCTGATGATGATGATGCTGATGCTGCTGATGCATCTGTGCCTTCGTAGCTTTGATGACTGTGTTTGTGTTAATGATGTCATTGCTTATATCTCCAAACACGAGCAGCCAACTGTCTCCTTTGTCCCATGTGATCCCACACGTGTCCAACTTCCTCTGCAAGCTGTCAAAACACACACGGGCGCTCGCGCACGCGCTCACACTCCTCCCATCCTCCCATGGCTGCAGCATCTGCTGCAGACAGGATGTTTCCTGATATACACTGAAATAAATACACACCTTTCACAGAACTGCAGCGAAATATTAACCATCCACGGTGCCCAGCCTCACCCAGCAGTTTACTTCACGCTGACTCTTCATTTAAAGCTGGAAAAGTTTTTTTTCTATTCCTATTTTTTGCGAGATTTCCATCACACGGTTGCCATTACATTTTGATCCGCTGGGAAAAAAAAGATCCAAAGTTCAAAATGAGCCCCATTGTTTCGATTTGATAGCCCTAGCATTCGTTTTTGCTGACACCCGGAATCATCCAAAGATAGCGGCCGTGTCCTGGCTGAAGCAAGGCTGCCACTGAGTGAGAGTTGCACCCTTGCAATATTACTGGCCTGTGTTCTGTTAGCTCTTCTCTTTTTATCCTCACTTTTTTGTCCCCTCTCAGTTCTCACAGTTGCCTTTGCAGGGTGTTGCTCAGGACGTCATATTGTCTTGTACTCACTGTTTGATTCTCTCCGACTCGCTATTATTTTTGTGTGTTGCTAAAGTCTCCTGCAGCCTCCACAGCTCTGAAGCCTGCTCCCCCTCTTGTCTTTGTTGTGGTTCTGCATCGCTGTTGTATTTTGATTTGGTTTCATTTTGATTTCTGGGGCGATTGTTTCCGTTTTTCTTCTTTCCGTCAACTTTGCTGTTTTCTTGATTGTCAGACGCCCCGTGCCTGCCGTGCGCTCTCGTTGGTCAGAACTGTTAGTAGTTCTGTGATTGGTTAGTGGGTCCAAGTCTTGTTTGTGTGCAGTTGTGTCACTTACCTCTGTGTTGTGGTTCGTCTTCATATTGGACCATGTGCAAAAAGCCCAACAGCTTCCTGGTTTCACACAGACTCCCTCTATGTCATATTGAGGCCATGCTGTAATAACTGCCCTCGGGTGGTAATTAAGTCTTACTTCTACATGTGGAGCACACGTTGAACCTAAAGTAACAAACACAAACAAAGAAGCCTCACGTAAGAAAGCTTCGCTAATCCAAAAGTTTTTCCTTATTTTTACTCTGACCTGCGATCCCGTCGGCTGACGACCGTTGGTTTAGAGTAATCTGTCGAAGAACTAGATCCTAAGAACTAAATCTACTGGTAAGTATCGCAAAGGCAGCTCAGAGCAGCCCTCCAGTGCACCACACAATTTACTCTTGTTTTGGATGACATTAGCGCTTTAATATAAGAAGACAGAACTATACAGCAGGGGTGCCTCAATCCAGTCCTCGACCCGGGTTTCTGTCCTGCCGGGCCATGGCCCTTGAGGACTGGACCTGGGCCCCCCTTCTCTCCAGTAAAGAGTTTATTTTAAATAATCAGCCAAACTCGTAGCCCGGTTAAAAAAAGCCTTTCCGTGAGTCTTGGACGGCTAAATGGTTGTCCTTCCCCTCACGGTTTAGCTAACATTCCCGTGAAAAGAAGCGGGGCTTTGACGTCATTTTGAACGTATGCAGTAGAGCAGGGGTGGGCAAATCCAGTCCTCGAGGGCCGGATCCAAGCCGGACATTCCGTCCTACAGGTAAACACTTTCACCTTTCATTTACCTTAGTGACAGTGGTTTTTTCCTGGTAGGATGCAAAACCTGGCTGGATTCCAGCCTTCATGGATTGGACTTGCCCATGAGAGGAGGTCAAAAAAGTCCTCGATGGTTGAATTTAAGCCGGGATTTGCGTCCTACCAGGCAGGAAACGCTTTCACCAAGGTAAATGGAACCCCAGGTGAAAGTGTTTACCTGTAGGACAGAAAGTCCGGCTTGGATCCGGCCCTCGAGGACTGGATTTGCCCACCCCTGCAGTAGAGCCTGGTCCTCGACAGCAGTCTCGCTACGCAGGTGCACCACAGTGGCCTTCAGCCGCCCTGCTCGGATGAGGTTTATTTAGAGTGTTGAGGAATTCACCAGCAAACAAAAGACAGATGCTGCTTTCAGGGTTTGTGGAAATTATAAAGATCAGTGTGATCTTTTCAACGATAATGACAACAAAAAGAACCCCTCCTATGGCCTCCCGTACCGTTGGTTCACGGATAAAGTTGCTCTTTTGTTAAATAAAGGGAAACCTAAGCTGATTAAGATATCAGTAAAAGCTGATTGCGTTAGCTAAATGTTTTAGAATTGCAATATTAATGTACTTGACAGCAGTTCTTGTCCCACCGTCTGTCACATTATGCAACGTCCCGTCTTGCATCAAACTAGCTTTATTCCGGTTTTCCCACATTTCCTCGGTGCCGACACTTGCTCGCGCCCTCTGAGCAGGGTTGCAAATGAAGTGAAATGCAAATCCAGGCTTTGCTTAGGCATGAGGAGCAAAACCATGGAGCAGGATGTGCAGGTGCCATGTCACATTTTGAAAGTGCAAAACGTACTTGGCGTGCCTGCGTGTGTGTGTGTGCGTGTGTGTGTGTGTTTGTGTCAGTGTATCTGACAGCCTCTTTTGTATTTGCCGCTGTGTCTGCTGCACTTCATGATGAACTGCTGCTCCAGAATGGTCTGTAACACTCTGAAAGCTACCTGGTCCATTTCATAAATGGTCTGTGATCATACTTTAAGGAAATGCAACTCCGCATTCAGCCATCCGTCACCCCGTAAACCTGAGGAGCGAGCGGCCCTTTACGCTGAAAATGCTGCGCCATTCATTACTAAATCTATAATACTTTCTTTGCCTCTTTCCTCTCTCACTCCCAAACCCCACCTTTCAACTCTCACCCTCCACCTTTTTTGTTTCTGAATTTCTTTCTCAATATTGTCCTCATCTGCCTTTATGCTCTGGCCTTGCGCTCCATTTCCCCTCTAACTGCCCACCTTCAAACATGCCCCCTCCTCCTTTTTTTTACCCCAACCACCACCTTACCACCCCTCTTCTCTCAGCCAAAGCTCAGGACGGCATCGCCCTGGAGATAGAGCCGCTGAAGAGTGAGGAGGCTGCGGAGTGCGAGGAGAAAGAGGAGGCCAAACCAGTGAAGAAGGTCAACGTCACCAAGAAGGAGAAGTCGGTGCTGCAGGGCAAACTGACCAGACTGGCTGTACAGATCGGCAAAGCTGGTAGGGAGTTCACGTGCACACGCTGTTTGGGTTTTATGTTTAAATAAATAAAAAATAAAAAAAGAAGGATGGGCTGAATGTGGGTCCAAGCAAGAGAGGAAAGTTTCAGCTTTAGACGATGGATATACAACTTTTGGGCCGAGGTGACACAAAAGGAAGCAAGACGTTGAGGTAAAGGAGCCGAGGCTGCAGTGCCGGGGTGAGCAGGCGCACCGGTGTCTGGGTTCCAGTTACGGACCCCTGCGGATCGCCGCCACAGCTGCTTTCTGCTGGTTTAGCAGCCACCAACACTCTGGAGTTTGGGATTAATGAGCAGTCGGAACACCCAGCCTGCAATGGTTCGATCAAGCCTAGAGGTGGATATTCACACAGTATAAACAGGAGAGGTTCAGGTTATGATCTCATATGATGATGACTTCATCATCACCCTTGCAGGTAAGCAACCAGCAAGCGTTCTCACCTTTATGCAGAGCATCAGATTACCAGAAATTTGGGGCTGTTCCCATAAATAGCGCCTGTGTTCGGAATGATTGGCTGACTGACAGAATGCACTCACTGTTATTGGATTGATTTTCACACAATTCATTTCTCAATGAAATGATTTTTCTACGTTATATCAATTGACCTTAATTCTCTGAGGGCTTTTGAGGACAACCTGTACCCTCCGGTCTGTCTTCTATAATAAACCACCTCATTAAGTGACAGAAATAAATCACAGACCAGGAAGGGACTGAAAGAAAAACAATTAAGCCGGTATTTTTTAATGGTTTCATCTGTTACCGTTCCAGCAGTCAAGGTCAGTGCAGGTACTTTGTCTCTTCCTACCATGTTATCAGCGCAGTATGAAGACATTTTAGGGTAAAAAAAAGCCCAACATCAGGGCTCGATGTTGCATCTGTTGTGTTTTCTTTGTTCAGAAATGGGAACCATGAGCGTCACTGCATGACTCAGCAGCTCTGTGATTAAAAAAAAATGCTCCAAGTCATATAAATAAGAGCAGAAACTGTCTTCATTTCCGTTAAAGGATCTGAACTGACTTTAAATTTGACTCATGTGTCCCTGTGAGGAGAGATTGAACCAATGCATCCACATTTAAAGTCTAACCTGAGCAGCAAGTTCACAAATACTGATTATTCCTCCCCAAGTGCATGAAGTAACCACAGGGCAGCGCATAAAGCTGCCGCGCAGCAATAAACCCGTTTAGCTATAAAGGCTTTGGGGGTAGTTTGCTGCATATTATAGTTCATGTGCTGCATTGAAGCGGAGACGGAACATCTCAACAATACATTTTATCCTCTTCGGAAGTTTAACTTCCCACTTTCCCTCATCTGAGTCACGAGTGCAATGAGACATAAAGCTATTGAGGAACTACATGAAACCAAATTAATAATAAGAAGATGTTTGTTCCCCTGGTTGAGTGGATGCTTTAGATGCACCTTCTCAGATGGTGATGCAAGAATCAGTCTGTACCACTGCTGTAGGTTCGGGTTATAGGGTTATTTATTATCATCCGTCCCTTCTGTATGAAGTTAATTGATAGGGTCAAACACCGCCTGGGCGCGCCGTGTTTCCAAATGCCTGCAGTCATTTTTACACCTACAATTGGCACATCTCCTGTACAAAAGAGTGCGTATTTGTGTTGAAGCTCTCGGCATTCTGCTGCCTCTTCCCAGGCCTGATCATGTCGGCGGTGACGGTCATCATCCTCATCCTGTACTTTGTGATCGACACCTTTGGAGTTCAGGGCCGCTCTTGGATTGCCGAGTGCACCCCGATCTACATTCAGTACTTTGTCAAGTTCTTCATCATCGGTGTGACCGTCCTGGTGGTGGCGGTTCCTGAGGGACTACCTCTTGCTGTAACAATCTCTCTGGCCTACTCCGTCAAGGTTAGTAGCGTCCGGTCGCCCAAAATGATTTTAAACTGCGTTGACAGCGTTCGGACAGTTGTGCCTTCTTTTCTGCGGTTTAGAAAATGATGAAGGACAACAACCTGGTGCGTCACCTGGACGCCTGCGAGACGATGGGCAACGCCACGGCCATCTGCTCGGACAAGACGGGAACGCTGACTATGAACCGCATGACAGTGGTGCAGGCGTATATCGGTGACACACACTACAAAACCGTCCCCGAACCGGAAAACATCAAACCGGAGACACTGGAAATATTGGTCAACAGCATCTCCATCAATTCAGCTTACACTACAAAGATACTGGTGAGTCCGTCCCAGCTGTCAAAGCACAGAAGGGGCAAAAGCAGCTTTAAATGTGACTTTAAATTGAGATTTATTAGTGTGATGCCAGTCACTTTTAGGATTCTTTCGCTAATGGGATCTTGCTGCACAGACACCTGTCTGCTGCCCAGATTTTGCTGTTCAATTCCTAAAGTTCATGGATAAGGAAGATTTGGCCACGCACGAGTTAAATCACCTTACCTGACGACTCGCCAGGCTATTGCGATACCGAATCTCGCAGCTCGCGCTTCCACACATCCGCCTCACATCGTGTTGAAACTGTGTTTGTTTTTAGCCTCCTGAGAAAGAAGGGGGGCTGCCCCGACACGTAGGCAACAAGACGGAATGTTCTTTACTGGGTTTGGTGCTGGAGCTGAAGAGGGACTACCAGCCAATCAGAGAGGAGATTCCCGAAGAGAAACTTTATAAGGTTTATACCTTTAACTCCTCTCGGAAGTCGATGAGCACAGTGCTCAAGAACGCTGATGGCGGGTTCCGCATGTACAGTAAAGGAGCTTCGGAGATCGTCCTGAGGAAGTAAGAGATCAGATGAAAGGAAAGTCCAGGAACGTCTCGCTGAAGGTGCGGCTAAAACGCTTCTTTCCGTCTCCTCTTCCAGGTGTTCCCGCATCTTGGACAACCAGGGTCAGCCTCGTGCATTTAAGCTGAAAGATCGGGACGAGATGGTTCGGAAGGTGATCGAGCCGATGGCCTGCGACGGACTGAGGACGATCTGCGTGGCGTACAGGGACTTCCCCGCCGAGGCAGGCGAGCCCAACTGGGACGCGGAGAATGACATATTGAACGACCTCACCTGCATTTGCGTCGTCGGCATCGAAGACCCCGTCAGACCCGAGGTACGCGCCCTGGATGGTTCGTTCGCTGGCTGAAGATGACGCGACCGTCCCTGCCGCCGAACGTCTGTCAGAGCGCCTCACGACTGTATCTCGTGGCGCGTGTCTCCACCCTGCTTGCTCAGCAGTTGACTGCGGGCTCGATTAGACCTCTCTGCTCGACAGGGTCGCTTCCCCTTAGCCGTCACCGAGCTAACAATAGGCTTGTGTGTTACATACACACGTAATCTTCCACTGGGTTCTTATGTTCCAACCTTTCTCATGTGTTTGGATAATGACAACGCAGCGTCTGGAGGACCGGGCTGCTCAGTGACGGGCTGAAAGACACATGAGCACATAGAGCGCAGAAGCCTGGGATGAAAAACCTTTTGATCACTGAGCCACAGCCACCAGCGCCGGATTAAGAGCTTCACTTGTTAGGAATAAACCGCAACATTATGCTTTCGCATATGCGGAACTCTCTCTTTTTTCATTTTTTTTTAAAAATTCGACGTAATCTTGTCTGACACTGGCATTGATGAGACAATTTATACCTGAATTTATACCTGAATGAAACAAGAGTGGAGCTGAAATCCGCGGAACCTGTGGGCGCGAGCGCTGATGCTGTGATGTTAAATGAAGCCCGTAATAAAGCCCAGAAAGCATCGATCCTGTCTGTCGCTGTAATGTCAGTGATCAAAGGGCACAGACAGGATGTAATAACTGGACAGACGCACTGTTTGTTGTTGTCCGCGCAGCTGTGGGACCGAAGCAGTCGTTCTGAATGCTTGTCGGCTTCTTATTTTCATATTCTGACGCAAAAGGCGACTGCACGTTGTAAATCTGAGGAGAAACTAGTCGACTTGTGTTGCGTGCGCTGTCTGAGAGCTGAGTGTAGCGCTCATTCTTCACTGTCTAGCATCTCTGATTCTTATTTCAGGTACCTGAAGCTATTTCTAAATGCCAGCGTGCGGGCATCACGGTGCGCATGGTTACCGGGGACAACATCAACACCGCCCGGGCCATCGCGACCAAGTGTGGCATCATTGTTCCTGGGGAGGACTTCCTGTGTCTGGAGGGCAAGGAGTTCAATCAGCAAATTAGGAATGACAAAGGCGAGGTGAGACGGGCGGACGCGCTGGTGTTGAGGCAAACGCCTGTTTTACCTTCTGGTGCTGAACGCAGCGGGAGTCAGTGTTCCAACAGAGGGAGCGTTCCATGAGAGCGCCGTTAGAATTAAGTGCTGCCTTTCATATTTGATCTTTAGGTCGAGCAAGAACGCCTGGACAAGGTCTGGCCCAAACTGCGTGTTCTGGCTCGGTCCTCACCGACAGATAAGCACACTCTCGTCAAAGGTGGGTTCCTTCTAATGGATTTGCTGCCGGTGTCTGTCCGTTTGTACTTTGATGCTCGGCTTTGATCTTCAACGCCGTGTTTGCTACTGTATATGGAACCGTAGCATAGTCAACAGAGCTGCTGGCGTCCAGGTCTGACCACAGGAAAACCTTTATTCATCTCAGCCCCAACAGAGAACATCTGCTTTGTTTTCCCCCTGCTCAGGTATCATCGATAGCACGGTGGGCGAAACCCGACAGGTGGTGGCAGTGACGGGAGACGGGACCAACGACGGCCCCGCCCTCAAGAAGGCAGATGTCGGCTTTGCCATGGTAACCATTTTCAGCGGTTTCTGCTCCTCTGCTGTTATTCAGTGAAAGCGTGTAAACAGGCTGGCGTTGACAAAGCTGATCCCATTTTCTCCCTGCAAAAAAAGGAAAACAAACGCCCCAAAAGGCACGCAGCTGTTTGCACATCTGGGCATTTTGAGGCAGGCATAAGTGCAGACAGATGTAGCCAGTTCTCCAGCAGTACAGATGATCGCGGCAGTTGAGTCGCCAGTGCCCTCCGCTGGGATGTTGGCGAGCTGGAAAGCCTCCTGGTTCAGTTGTTTGTGCACTGGCTCCCCCGGCGACCTGGATCACACGCCGCAGGGTCGTCCATTGTCTCGCTCTCTTTTCTCTCTGGTCCATTTCAAACAGTTTTAGAGCCGCTCTTCTAATGTGGGACTGCGCTGCGAAGGGTTAAGAGGATCAGACCGCTTTGACTACAAACGCGCGATTGAAACTGTTTCCACCACAACAGCCGAGAAGCTCTTTCACTGACGGAGCATCTGTGTTCCAACCAGCTGCTTTCGTTACAGTTGGGATACGACACAGGACCAAGTAGTGTTCCGAATTTCACTTTGCTCTCTTTCTGGATCTCCCATTTGTGATCAGCGCATTTAGCTGCAGTACATGTGCCCAGGCGCGCGTGACAGGAAGCAATAAGAAAGGAAGTAATGCTAATAGCTACTTTTAGGATATGTGCCATTTGCATTCCCACAAGCCGCAACATCTGGAGACCTTTTCAGCAGAGCCACGCTCAGTAACTGGTCATGTGCTCACTGTTTCCTTTCTTAAAAATGGCTCCAAGACGTGTCTGTTGCCTCATATTTGTCATCCGTCATGGCTCCTGCCCGAGCTGCTGTCTCTTACATAGGAATTCAAGCTTTTTTTAAACACAACGGTGAGGATTTCTCACTAGCTGATTTACTTTTGGACCATTTGTTTTTATTTGTGTTCTATGATTAGCTCCCATTATTTAATACCCTGTGTGATCTGATTGAGGGTTCATTTGACTCACTAAAGAGACTCACCTTCATGATCTTTTAGTGGGTCTATCTGCATAAATTGCTGTCACAGTAACAGCTCCTGCCTCCTAAATTGGTCTCGAGCCTCCATCTCTGGGTACCTTCCTGGAACAACATGAGGTCTCGCGTGTGGAACCCTCCAAAGCAGCGATATTGATAAACGGATCACTTTCATCCCACCGTAGAGTCCTCCAGAGAATTAAAAAAGACTTAATAACACCACTTTCTAGCACTGCATATTGTTTTAAACCAACCATGAACACATACGTGCTGCTGCCTTCACACTAAAACTTCATAGCATAAAAGTCCACTCGAGGATGAAAAAGTGCAGATAAAGACGCATTGTTGAACGAACCCTGCACTCTTCATTATACGGCACGTTTGTCCATCTCTGTAATTAATTTGAAAGTAATCAATGCGCAGCGCCTGCTGCCAGTTTTGCATCATTTATAAAAGACTGTGAGCTAATTAAAACTCTAATCCAAACTCGGATGAGGCGCGTTGCTTTCACTAAATCGTTATTCCAATTAAAGTCCTAATTGCATTCATTTTATAGTCAAAATGATCGTGTTGATAATGCCCCTGGAACTGGTGCGGCCCAGAGCTTTGACTTGTAAGGAGTACGGTGGAACTTTGTCCATCTTTATATTCAAGGATGCAGTGTCAGGCGGAAACATCCGGGTTTAGCTATTGCTGTCGGGACATGTGGCTAAATATATGAAGTCAGGGTTAACTGAAAGCACATTTTATTCAATGCATCCAGTCCGATCCGTGGAAAAACAAGCAAGCGTGCATGAACCCAGCATCGTGCCAGGAGAGGGTTACGTGGGCGTCCCGCCCTCAGTAGCTTTACATAAGGGTATTTTATAGTGCATATATATTATATTTTATATAGTGCACACAGCTGCTGGAATAAGATAAGAGTGGATTATCCCAGTCCGTCTTGATCGCTGCCCATTACTGTGCCTGTCTCTAGGTTTATATCGAGCACTAGTGCTGCTCAGTTATCTCATTCTGGTCATTAAAAAAGGTAAAAAGTTCATTTTCTTTCTTTATTTCTTCTGTAATTAACTGTCATGTAAAGCGTCTGCTAACGGTTACATCGGTTTTTAAATATTAAACAGGTTTTAAAACTGTCCTGCGGGAAAATCTGCGTCTGTGAATGGAGATAAATGTGATAAATCTTTAGAAACTGTTTCTAGATCAAACTGTTGGATACAGGTGAAGCTAGACACAGGTGAAGCACATTACACGTGAAAACGTGGTTCGCAACCCCCTCCTCTGCTCCTCATCAGGGAATCGCCGGCACTGATGTGGCCAAAGAGGCGTCTGACATCATCCTGACGGACGACAACTTCACCAGCATCGTCAAGGCCGTCATGTGGGGAAGGAACGTCTACGACAGCATCTCCAAGTTCCTGCAGTTCCAGCTGACGGTCAACGTGGTGGCCGTGATCGTGGCCTTCACCGGGGCCTGCATCACTCAGGTGGGCAGAGTGCAGCGGCCATGACCTGGGATAGAACCTCTCATCACAGATAAATGCGTTGATCCTGAAGATGCTGTGTTTCCATGCTGGAAGGGTTGTGTTAGCCTCTACTCACCATCATTCCTTGGGCATGGTTGTAGAATTATTGTTGTTTTTCCACTTAAAACACTGCCGATTGTATTATGACCAGGTTTTCCTGAGTGTCACTGTCCTGAATGTTTATGGTGCTTTCCTGATTTATGACGTGATGCTGCTGCGTTTGTGTACGCCGCCATATCAAACGTCGTACCGTTGGCATGGTTACTCTGAGTTAGTCATGATCAGCAGGTCAGCCTCTATTCTCGTGGCTTTGTAAAACAGGTTTAAAGGCTGTCAGCAGGTCAGATAAAAGTTATTTTGGCTTTACCGTACACACGCAGGGGTTTATGGGAGTAGACGATGCCTTTATTAGACTGCCCAAAACGCATCACGTGAAAAACACTGAAGTCTTCCGACAGGACTCGCCCTTGAAGGCCGTCCAGATGCTCTGGGTCAACCTCATCATGGACACTTTGGCGTCTCTGGCGTTGGCCACCGAGCCGCCCACCGAGTCTCTGCTGTTGCGTAAACCATACGGTCGCAACAAGCCCCTGATCTCCCGGACCATGATGAAGAACATCCTGGGCCACGCCGTCTACCAACTCATCATCATCTTCACCCTGCTGTTCGCGGGTAAGTCACGAGAACTCACCTGCTCCTGTCGCGCCAGGCTCTCTGCGATCAAACCCTTCGGTGTTCAACAGGCGAGAAGATTTTCAACATCGACAGCGGCCGAAACACCCCTCTGCATTCCCCCCCCTCCGAGCACTACACCATCGTCTTCAACGTGTTCGTCATGATGCAGCTCTTCAATGAAATCAACGCCAGGAAGATACACGGAGAACGGAACGTGTTTGAGGGCATCTACAGGAACCCCATCTTCTGCAGCGTGGTGCTGGGGACCTTCGTCCTGCAGGTAACGAATGGAGCCACGTACTCACAGAGGTGAATTTAATCATTTACTCTAAATGAGTCGAGGGAACGCGAACCCATCGTGTTGGATTTTCGGAACTCTGGAACCTGAAGTCGGGAATGGTTCTGCAGCTGGTGGCCACAGAACGTTTCCTCCTGCTCATCTTTTATGGCGTACTCTTTTTAAACAGTACTGTTTTTAAACAGCACGGTGGGGATTTATGAGCCGCTGCTTTACCTTTTAGGGTCGGGCTGGAAAAGGCAACAGCGGTACAGGAAGATCACTGTCAGTCCTGCAAGGTTTCCTCCAGCAGGACACTCGTTAGGAACACGTGGGAGGAATAGACATGCGTTATGATATTGATGATCCAGTGGTTGTAAAGGGTGGCGTCCTCACAGCCCCTGTTGGTGCAGTGGGGCCTGGGGGCCTTGCATGACAGCTACTGCCCTCATGTGGCTGGAATGGGTCACTACTGATTTTCTTGCATCGTTTTGTTTTAAATGAGTCACATGATCGACATTCAAAATATTCATTTCATTTCATTTCATCATTAACCTGACTTTTATTTGCTCTCCTCAGATCGTCATTGTTCAGTTTGGTGGGAAGCCCTTCTCCTGCACCGCCCTGACCATCGACCAGTGGTTGTGGTGTGTGTTCATCGGTGTCGGGGAGCTGCTGTGGGGACAGGTCAGACAAGAAGCGCATTCATGGTCTTCTCCTACCAGCCTGTCAAAGTAGAAACCAACATGAGCACTGGGCCGAAACAATGAATACTGATGAGTTTCACGGTGTGAGAAAAAAAAAGAAGCTGCCTTTTACATATGGGCCATTGCAAGGTTGCCATCACAACTATTGTCATGGAGATTTGTTCAGCACTTGAAAGCAGTACCACACGCGGAGGCCGAACCCAAGGTGTCAGTTCCTCTTTCTGTATCCACGAACACATCAAATCGACAGGGAATCATTTATACAAGCAGCTCCGTTATTCTTGGTGCTAATACTGGCAGTAGCACTGGTCGCTACGCCCAAACTGGGGGCTGTTTATCAGGATTATCACCTCAGACAATAATCTGGAACATTTTTGTTTGCGTGTCAGCTGGTCACGAGCATCCCGACTCAGCACCTGACGTTCCTGAAGGAGGCCGGCCACGGCATAACGAAGGAGGAGATCCACGAGGAGGAGCTGACGGAAGACACCGATGAGATCGACCACGCCGAGATGGAGCTGAGGAGAGGCCAGATCCTGTGGTTCAGAGGTCTGAACCGCATCCAGACACAGGTACATCACCTGCAGCTCACCATGACACCCGGCAACAGTCGGACTTCCCATTTATTCTCTATCCAAGGGATACATTTAGAAAGACAAGTGACTGACTGTAGGTCCCACAGATGCAAGTTCTAGACTCAAATGAACAAATGTTTAATCTTTTTAAAAAGAAAGCCGTATTTAAGTACTTAAGTGTGATAATAGAATACATCTACTCGACCATCTCTTGGAGCTACTTTAGCGTTTAGCATCATTTTTGTCCGAATACGGAAATGGAAGAGGGACGGTTTCGTTCTCTCACTCTGACCTTCACACATTTACAAGAGCGGTCCAACATCTGGATGTCCTTTTGTGCCCTGGAAGAGCGCCACGGTGGCTGTCCTGTCCTCCTCCAGAGAGCTGCACGCTGTTCTCTGCCCCGCACACACACAGAGAGAAGGTTTTCCGTGATCCGTGGCTTCCTGTGTTGTTCTCAGATATTTAGAACAGGACTTGGGATAAGTGCCCCCGCAGCAAATAAAAGCTTGATGATGTCCAACACATCCATCATCCTGTGTAAAGGGATCTTTCAGGGTGGGGATGAATTCTCACCCAGGGGAGAATTAGTCATCGGCTATAATTTAGGATTTGTGGGTCTGTGCAAACTGGGAATATCGACCCAGTTGAAATTGGTCTGCAGGCACCTCAGCATGGAAGGATTTATGGTCTGACGAAACACAAATGCAACGGAGGGAATAAACATATAACAAGTAGCTTTTTGGGCAGCCTATACTTATACATTGTTTTACATATTTATTATTCTTAACGTGTATCTTTTCATTGTTTGGCAGATCTTCCCAGCACAAAAAGTAATATTTTCCACTGCTGTCTTACTGTCTTTGCACATTTTTCAATAAATATTTTTAATTTGCAGTCACCCGCGCACAGACGGAGCTCCATATTGGGCCGTGTTTCGTGTTTAGCCAGCTATTAAGGCCAAAGGCACAGGTTGTTAATGCTAACCTAAGGTATTATCTATGAAACCAGGGTAACGGCTGTAAGGTCACCCGGCAGCGCGTCGGTCGTTGCCTCTGTTCTACAGTTTAGTGTGTACTGCTGGCGCACACTGCAGTTGCCATGACTACTGTTTACATTCCCCCGCAAGATAAAGTTAGCGCAGCTCTTTCCCACCTTCCGCCGTGATTAAACACACTGAAATGTACTGATGCTGACATGCAGTCATAAAAATTCCTGGGAATGTTGGTGGAAAAGGGGCCGTTGTCTTTACGAGAGCCCTCTTCCTTCCTTTAAAGTGTTCAGCGTGGTAGCGGCCAGGGTGGGCTTGACTTCCTTTAGCTTTAGCTTACTTTTACTTACTTTACTGTAGCATAGAGGAGGCTTTTCCAGCCCTGTATTTCCCCAGCCTTGGCCTCTCTCATCATCTGTCATTGGGCTTGACAGATTCCCGTCCCCTCAGGATTCAAACAAGTGCGACAGAGGATGCGCTCTCCTAAAAACTAGATGGGGCTGATTTTTTTGGGGATTTGGAGCGACATAAACATCATCAATCCGATGCCGAGTCATGTTCAGTTACCAGCTCTAACTCTTGGATACGATTACCACATTTTGCCACGTGAATTACTGCATATTAATGTAAATAACGCATTAATGAGGGGAGTGAAGCAACAATGGTAGTGACAGACAATCACTTGTGAGCATCATCATCATCATCACCAGCCTAGAAGGGCCCCACGTCCTGTGGGACAGGCAGCGTCAGTCACATGTGTGTTATTAGGGTCACGTCCACTGACTGTGCACTCCATCACTGCTACACTCATATGGACACACACCTCCCCCTCACACTACCTAGGAGCTTCGAAACTTGGCATCTGTTGACATCTGTTGGTTAAAATCGGCCTTACAACACAATTATAAAATCAAATGTTTTCCCTGTCTGTAGAAAACAATTTGCATTAGTCCTGCATACATGTGTCTATTTCTGGCTTTGGTTGCCCCCCCCCCCCCCCGAGGACCGTATTTTAATCCGTAAAGGTGAATATTGGCCCTCTGTGTTAATATTGTGTCACATCACGTTCGTTTTGCTCTGAATCTTTAAATTACCCACCGATCGGGCGTGATATTATAAGCCCCTACTAATATTGTGTCGGTCCTGCTTCTGTTGCTAAAACCGCCGCGAGCTTGTCGGGTCGAGAGTCATTTTTGATGGATACAAACCGCTGCAGACGGCAAACAGCCTACAAGAGCCGCAGCGTCGGAGAGGCTCTGACCCAGTTTTCCTGAGACGACGCAATTTGATCCCTGCCGAACTGGGCAGGGATCCCGTTTTCTGCTTTTAACGCATCAGCGTCGAAGACGCAGGCGCCACAATAGAGATGATCGCTGTCATTCCCTGGTGGGCATCATTGACTGACAGTTCCAGCGAGAAAAAGAGGTTCAGGTTTGAACCGGGGGAGAAGAAGAAGACCCAAGATTCCCCAAATCGAGCGCAAATGACTCATGCTGGCATTTCCAAACTGGCCGCGATGCTGCTTTCAGGCAGGAGATGTTGTGATTAATAGTTGTGAGGCTCCAGATTAGTTTGGGAGACAAAGGGAAACTGGCTTTGCTGTCCCGCTAATATAACACGCACTTTAAAGAAAAAAACCTAGCTCTTTATATCTGTGTTTCTGTAATATTAATCTGCCCTCCTTCTGGGGATAAAAGACGGAGAGATCCAGGGGGAGGCAACAAAAGGCTGCAAGCTAATTAGGTTCTTATCTCTTCACGCTCCTCTTACTGTCCTCCTCCTCTCTAATCCTTGTGGGCAGCATTGTGCCGGCAAATCCTCAACAGTCAGATACAGTGGGGGAATAGCTGAAGAAAGTTTCACACCGTCTCCTCTTCCTCCTGTCCTCTAAAGGGGCCTCTTTTGTTTGCTTTCTTTTTTGAACCACTTCATAAATGCTTCCTTCCTTATTCCATTGCTCTGTGCACATGTTTCCACTAACTTGCGAACCTTTTTGGAGACCCACGGTTTTCCTCTCTCCCTACAGCTCCAGGATGCTCGCAGGGCGATTGCTCGTCTCCAATGATCCCAGATGCTACTTTACAGCTGTTTGTTACCCTCAGACATTTGTAACTGTAGTTTCTCCTCCGATTCCACTGCTTTAATCTCTTTTTGTCTTTTGATTGTGCTTTACAGAGAAACGGTGAACTCTAACCTTTAAACTCTGTTGTAACCTCTAAACGTCTTCCTTCCCGTTTCTTTTGCCCGTTCTCTCTGCGCTCCCCGTCTGCTCTCTAACTGTGTTGTGGCTGTCCTTCCTTCAGATGGATGTGGTCTATACCTTCCAGAGTGGCCAGGCGCCGGTTCCCGGTGCTCTACGCCGCCAGCCTTCCGTCGTCAGCCAGCACAATGACGCCACTGCCGCCAAAACTCTCTCTAGCCCCACCCACGTGGGGCTTAGCCCCTCCTCTTCTCTAACCAACTCATCTGGGGCCCCGCCCCCTCCCGCTGCTGCTTCCTCCTCTACTGCAGGCAGTGAGTTGGTGATGAAAGGCCAGCATGCTCCTTGCATCATCAAGCTGGAGTTATTTTCTGTGCTTGATGTGCATGAAAGGCTAAAGGCTGCATGTGTCACCAGCAGTGCTTCTGTCTTCAGTAGGTGTCTGCACCTCCTAATTTTAGCTCTTACCAGCTTCAAAAACATCCCAGCAATTTACATAAGACCTGAGACAATTAGGACACTTGGTAAAGAGAAAGGATTGTCTGAATGTAGGAGATTAAAAGGAACAAGGGCGAGGAAGCGCTGCACACATGTGGATTAGTCCGTGCATGTAACCGTGACATTGAATGACTGATAAAGTCACATGAAGTGATTTCAAACGTTAACATCTTCTCAAACCCCACAAATAACCCTTCCTGAATCCGCTCCGTCCCGTTAACCAGCAGTGGCGCGCCACGGGTAACGGCCAGCGTATCGGGGTTTAGTAAAGTTCACGCGTAAACCACATAAAACCAGCCTTTAGCGTGAAGCCTGGTTTGGAGCGCTGCTGACTGGTAGCTATTAGAGAACGCCAGCGGGCACAGCTCTCTTCAAAATGTATCCAGATGGCACCTAAAATGCCCTTTTTAAAATGTTCCCAGTAGAGGTCGGTCGGTAACCAAGTGACAAGAACCCGACACGTACAATAACTCCTAGTTTTGAATGTGTCGGCCCTTTTGTCTTTAAAAGAAATAGAACAAAACAAAACGTGCAGACAACCTGCTCGGGTCATGTTTCCGACCATCTTTGTGTCATGCCCGTTCCGTTTTCCTCTTTCTTACTTCTTTTCCTGCGTTTCTTCTTCTCTGCTTCTGTCAGCCAACAGCTGCATGTTGAGGAGCGTAAACCTTAACCTGCATCTCTAAACCACGATGAGACTTGCTGTCCGACAGGTTGAACCTGTCACACACCACCCAAACCAATGTCCGGTTCCCCTTTTGCTCCGGAATCGGCCCGACAACTTAATCCTGAGCAGCTTCTAAATCTACCAGGCCCAGCAAGTCGGTTGTGGTTTAACAGCAGTACTGTGTGTGTGTGTGTGTGTGTGTGTGTGTGCAGTAGCTCTCCAGGACTTTGAACCCGCAGTGTTATTTAATGAAGCGCGTCACCGACGGTGCTTGTAAAGGGAGTTTCCTCTTCCCGACTCCTCGTGTTCTTGCATATTTGTCACACTTGTGTTCCAGACCATCAAACCGTCTTTTAATATCAGACAGCCATGACCCGCGGAGGTGAAAACTGCAGTTTTAAATGATGACAAGGTCAGACGCCGCGGTTCTGGCGGCTGCTAGGACCCTGGGATGGTTGGCTGGGCGGTAATTGACCCGGGAATTCTGCCGTCTACCAGAAAATCCCAAAGAAGACGATCCGTCCCTCTGCTCGGGTTATGCAGCAGAACGGCAACCAGCGAGTCCGACGCTGATAAATGAGACAAACGTGCCAAAATATAAGAAATGAGGACGACAGCACCGTAAACCACCCGTAATCTCTGTGGAGTCTGCTGGATTAAACCTGATGAATCTTTATTAGCAGATTAGTATTTGATTCTCCTGGTCGGGCCTGTTAAACATGTCTTCATGAACCCCCTCACAGGCGTTTCAGGGCATTTAAAAACACAGAAGCTCTCGTCCCGTCCTTAAAAACATTAAATCAGCTTTAAACACAATTGATCTCTCACCGTTCCGCTTTTAGCTGCAGGGATGTGACACAGTCCTCTTGTGTCCTGTCCAAAACTTCTAAGCGGAGTATGTCGTGAAGCCGTACTTAAGATCAAGGCAATCGTGTTCCACTCATTTCCTGTTGAACTCAAACGCTGGCTGGTAGCAGCAGGCTGAAGGTCTGTTAGCAAAGCAGGTTTTTATGTACCGCAGCTCAGGTCGGAAGTCAAAGTCAGGTTTGAGGATTTCCACACCAAAGTGGAGCCCGTCTTCCACCAAAGACCTCCGAGGAAGCGACCCAGCCAGCGCTTGATGTCTTTAGATGGGATCGAGGACGGCGTCCTCGGGTGTGAAATAGCGGTTCCAAAGGATCAGACGTGGGTGGAGCCAGCGGCTGCCAGCAGGGGTCAGAGCTCTGCTGAGCCGAAGCCACTTCCTAAAGACGGATCCCCCATTTGTTTACTTCAACATTTCCTGGAAAACCTCCCCCTGTTTTTGGACACATAATGAAGCGCGCGTGTGAGTGTGTGTGTGTGTGTGTGTGTGTGAGAACTGGCATGCTCCTCCACACATGGGCATTTTTCTCGCTGCCTCCAACATGATGGACCTTCTTGATGTGAATGTTTGTGGATTTGTTTGTGTTTTCATCCCTGTGTTGTGGTCTCACCCCTCCCGCCCCAGATTCAACCTCGCGACTCCCCCGCGTCCCGTCGGTCACCTTCGCGGAATCCAGATGTGACCCGCTGACATCCTAACGTTCTTCTTCTCTTTCCCCTAGATTAAAGTGGTGAACGCGTTCCGTAGCTCCCTGTACGAGGGGCTGCGGAGCCCAGAATCCCGTAGCTCCATCCACAGCTTCATGGCCCATCCCGAGTTTGTGCCCCTGTCCGAAGAGGAGGCCCACATCCCGCCCATAGAGGAGACCGGAGATGAGATCGACCCCCTCCCCGGTGCGTCCTCCGGAGCTTCAGGAGGAGAGCCGCCCAGCGCGTTCCCCCACGGCCACGAGTCCTCCATCTGAGCACCTCCTCCTCTTCCTCCCTCCTCGTGGTCAGCAGTATCCGTCCCACCACCGACCGGACTGTGGCGTCGAGGAGGGAGGTCCCGTTCGCGGCTCCATCGTCGCCTCCTCACTTCCATCTCAACGTGCTGTGTTCATGTTCATACCAACCTTGCCTGTAATTCACGCCGCCTCCACAAGGGTCCACCGTGGACGGCCTCCCGACATCCATTTGTGTCTATTTTTTTACTTTTTGAAAAGCTTTCAGATGCTACTGGGTCAGATCTTTGTGGGACTTGGCAGCAGCATGTTGTATTCTTACTAGCGTTTCCATTTCTGTGTTAATACTTCAAAAAAGAAAAAGCCCAAAAAAAGGAAAAAAACCCAACTGCAACAGACTTTTAAAGGAGCGCAGCGTCCGTGCGCCTTCACGCCTCCACACTGCTAACATGTGGGTTCGGTCAGAAGATTTTTAGGCAAAACTAACTCTTTTGTTTGTTTTTATAACCTGTAAAGGCGGATTGACTTCCAGTCTTCAGATGTGCGCGACACTACAGTCTAGAAAAAGTTCCTCGCTTTTTTCCGCCGTCTGTATCTGTTTTTGTTTTTTCCCCCCCCATTTTCGCTGCCATGTTGCATGTGAAAAAACGGAATCTTTCCTCTCCTGAATTATCCCGCGTGGCAGCAAGGTCGATCTCTGCACTACCAGGGGGGGGGGTCCTGACTTCTGCCGTCAGGGTCCGGGTCCCCCCCCCCCGCCCCCCCGCTTGTACATTCACCACGTGGTCACCAGGAAACAGAAGCGTGATTGTTTCCTTCCTTCTAGTGGGATGCATGTTTGTTTCAGTTGTGTTGAATTGCATGAACTTGGGCCCACACTCGGAGCTCTGTTTCGAGGCCCCCCCCACCCTCCCCGCTGTTTGTGCGGTTCGGGCTGCAGCAGGATCCGTTCACAGGCCGAACCTGCTGCCTCCACAGCGAGAGGGCCCCCCCCGGCTGAGATCCCTCTCCTCCAACTGGGCGGGGCGAGTCGGCATAGGCGTAACCTTCGTGCTTCCCTGTGATTGGGCCGCTCACGCGGTCGATTCGGAGCCCCGCCCGGCCGAGCCGGCGCCGGCAGAGGCGGACCAGGGCTCACGGTCTCGTCCTCCTGGAGCCGTTGCAGCAGAAACTGCATGAATTTCTAAATGTGATGTGTGTTTCACAGTTTTCTTGGTGTGTTTTTGTCCAATGGCAATTACAGGAATAGAAAAATGGCTTTTTCTGTAATTGTGATTCTATTAAAACACCGACTGCTTGACGGGGCCCAAACTAACGACTACTTAACTAACTGGGTGATTGTTTTCCTTTTGAAGCAGCAGAACGCCAGCCTCAGGCGTTCACCAGCTGTCTCTGTTGTAAACGCCACACGCTGGAAGGTGACATTGATGTTGGTTTTGACGTGCGAGCCGAAAGACTGCCACGATTTACAGCCATCGCGTGACATTTTTACACGCCATTTTTCACCCACTGACTGTAACCTTTGTTTGAGTCCGTTTACCACGCACAGATGCTCATTAAACCATCGGCCCGGTCCTCATAGGCTCTCAGAAAAGACCAGTTTGTCCATTTTTCTGCCGACTCATCGTCTCAAGCTTCCTCTTCTGTCCGCTCTGGAGACAAAAACGGATCTCTGACCAGGGTCCCAAAAGTCTGTTCAAGACCATTTTCAGTTCTGGATTTTATTTTACTTTTATTTTTTTCGGTGTCATACTTGAGGAACAGAAACTGGATCAGTGGTTGTTCTCAGTCGTTCTACTGCTGCCATATTTCCCACCTCCTCTCATCACTGGGGATCTCCTCTCCCCTCTGATGACTCTCTATGTAATCCAGAGCCATATTTTATAGGTTGTCTGTGTTTCTTAATCATCCTTCTCGACGTTTCCTTTGACCTTCTATACCTGACCCCCCCCCTCCCCGGCCTTTTACTCCAAACATGACCAAAAAAAGAGAAGCAAAATGTTTCAGTCATCACTGCCGAACCAAATTCTAAAGACTTGTAGGATGTTTACACGCACGCTCGCGGGTGGCAGTGGGCCGCGTCTCATCTGACCATGTCCCTTCCATTCCCTTTCTTTAGAGTCTTAAACGGGGAAGCTTTCTTGCATGGTTTTCATAGAAACGTCAATGTTTTACTCATTTTTTACGATTCTTCTGTATTTTTATATTCAGTACTTTTTAATATTTTGAAGATATATGAATATATGTGTATAAGCTGAAGCTTTTGGTGACGGTGCAGGACATGAGTGAGATCAACTTGACGTCAACTGTGTCATTTCCGCCGCCTGTGTCAGTTCGGTCTCTCGATATTCGGGCTCAGAAATTTGCGATGGCTTGTTTACTTCCTTTTGGCCATGCAGCAATTGGAATCCCAACAGTCTCCATCTCCCTCTTTTACACGCGCGCGCGCTCTCTCTGAGCGAGCGGTGACCCCTGATTTGGTTTTGCAGTTCGTCCAAATTCACCAGAAAGGGCGACACACACTTGCGTCACAACTTCAGTTGCACAGAACCTTTTCTGAAGCTCACATCTAATCACGCTGACATCTGCTGAGTCAGATTCTACGTCTGGCCACTCCCAGGATCAGAGCAGGAAATAAGACCTCTGCTCAGATTTGAGAGCTCACAAGTTTTGGCGGTATTGACTCCTGCTGGGGGGCAGTAAAGCCCAAGGGGGCAGTAGAGCCGTCTGTAGGTTTGTGGCCTCCTTTCGTCAGGAGTCAATGAAGCTATAACCCAAAACCAACAAGGAATGTGGCCCGTGGGGGCATTTCTAGTCCTGGTCTGTCCGTTCTAGCTCAGCGGATGACACAAAGATTGAAACTACAGTTTAGAATTCTGACCCAAAGCGTTCTGGACGTCGGCTCGGCTCCAGGAAGACCTCCGCCGGCCATTAACGGGCCGAGCTCAGCTGTTCTAGCGTGAACAGCCCCAGGTTCTTTTAGGATCTTGAATGTGAGGGAGATCTTCCTTTGGCGCCACCGTCAGGCGTCCTGGACCGCTTTCACTTCCTGGTTGCCGCCCGGCAGAAGCATATAAGCATCATCTGTGATGAAACGAACCACCCCGGAAAGCTTTAAGTACGTTGTTCTGCCCTTTCCTTTGCCAGCAGTTGCTTTGAACCTTTTTTTTGAGTGGGGGGGGGGTGTTTGCTGTCACTGGACCCCTTTAATGCTGCCCCTCTGTGTGGCTGCTGGCTGTCTGTTGCACGGCTGCCCGAACGGCAAAGCCTCGAGGTCAAAGACCCTCACCATCAACTGGCTTTAGCTTCCCCAAGGTCCTTTTATCGCTTGGGTTCCTTTCGGAGTCGAAATGTTCTCCACCAGTTCTCTACGAGGACTCGTGCGTGTGTGTGCGCGTGCGTGTGCGTGTGTGTGTGTGTGGGGAGGGGGGACAAAAGAAGTGGACTTGTTTTTTCTTTTCCCGTTGCTTCCACCTCAGAGCACTGCCTTTCTCACCACAGCTTCCTGTTCACAGATCTGGAGAGGAGAACATGCCTCAGAATACGTTGACATGAACTGCAAACGGTCTTTTGCCATTGAACATGCAGTACGTATCTGTATATTTCTATTCACCTGTGTCTGTGTGTTGCTGTCGAGTCGACACCAACACACAGACCTTTCTGGTTTCTCAGCTCAACACCGTTGCAAAAAAGACTAAATGCGACTTGTTTTCTGTAATTACTATGATATACAGTAATAGGCATTGGTGTTATTTTGTATAAACATTATATCATCTATGTGGCATGCATAACATATATACAAAACTTGTGGTTTGAAGCAGTCTGTCTAATCTGGTGCGATTGGTTGCCTTGTGTTCTGTGTAGCCTGAAGCCACTCTGTGTCTGAAAAAATACCCCAAAAAACCTGCATTTGGATAAAACTAACTGTTGAGTGTACGTGTTCAGTGTTCTGTGTTCTGCATGTTTTAGTATGGAATGAAACATCCCAAGTGTCCCCTTATTTTCTGAACAAGACGCAACTTCATCCGCCCACATTTGCACTGTGAGGTGAAACACGCTGAGGAAATAAAACTGTGAGACATCTGGCGGACGGGTCGGTGAGAAGGGAAGGCTCCCTTCTTCCCCTCTCTCATTCGGACTCTCCGTCCACCCATCCCATCCCATCCCATCCCATCACGCCACGCATCCAGCCTCAAATTTCCAAACGTGTCCCTCGCTCATCCCCTGGTGAGAGGAGGAGGAGGGAGACGGTGAAAAGGCCTCAAACAGTCTCCGTGTGCTCCAGGTAAGCCTCAGCCCTGGAGGTGTCCTCATCCCACCTGCCTCTCTCACCCAGTAAACAAATGCTTTGTTTTCTCTTCTATCTGAGCGAATGGTGTGTTTATAAGACGGTAATAACATGGTGTCGCTGACCGCGGGCTCATTTTCTCTCCTCTCAATCTAAAATGCCTTCAAACTAACGTGCGAGCAGCAGGAAATTAAGTGCATTTTGATGATGCACCAAGCAAATTCCAACAGAGCTGTTTCGCAGCCCCGCCCCCGCCTTTTTAGGACATGGAAATAAACATTGCTCTTATCAAATGGAGTCTGTGATTTTATGCTCCCATCGAGGCCCCGTCACGTCAGCCACAGACAGGTAATTAACCAGCAGGCAGCCGAGATTATCCCAACGTGTTTGTCCCGTCATGACCCGAGCAGCTACAGTGACGACACGTTTAACAACATTCCTCAGAATCTGGATGATTCCAGTATTTGCTGAGCGGTTTTGGAATTGGTCAGAATCCGACACGTGGAGGAGCCCACCTCCATGACCGCTGACCCCTTGCTGACCTCTGGTGATTTGCCTTTGTGCATGTGCTTGCTTGTGTGTGTGTGTGTGTGCGCGCGCGCGCGCGAGGGAGGAATGTGAACCGCGTGTTTCCTCAGTGTGCGTCTTCACCCTGTCCCGTTTGCTTTGATCTATGCAACAGAATCCTTCAGCTCTGGCCATGCACCCACCGTCGCTCCCTTTCCACCGTCGCTGTCTGCTTGTCTCCCTCTGTGCCAACTTCTTCTCTTTCTTTGAGCATTTTCCAGTCCTCCCACCACACCCGGACCCTGATCTGTGCCGTGTGTGTGTGTGTGTGTGTGTGTGTGTGTGTGTGTGTGTGTGTGTGTGTGTGTGAGAGAGAGAGAGAGAGACTGGTGAAAGCAGTCATGCTGTTTCCTTTAATCTTTTGTAAGATATGATCATGTGGAATGCCTTGGTCTTAGTGTAATGTCCTTTGAAGTTAAGCTGAACAAAAGATGATAATCAACCAACAAAGTAAGAAGTACACTTATATAATACATAAATATATCTATAAATCTAACAAAATAAAGCCATTGATATTTGAAATAAATGTGTGTCCATTCGTGGCTTTCTTTGAACAAATCTATTTAAATTTAAATTTTAATGTGTCGAGAATTAGAGGTGTGATCATCTCATTGTCTTTTTTTTGATAATGTCATCTATGCCTGTAAAATTATATGTGCATAATCAATGTATTATACAGTATATTTGATATATTAAATACACACTAAAATAAATATGCACCATTGAAATGAGCAGTGCGCGTATATATTCATATATACATATTATACGAAGTGTCTGCGTGCGTGATACATCTGTGTCCGATCCGTCACTTACCCAGAAAGGTTCCAACACTTCAGTAATTGTAAGGCCAACAGCGCCCCCTGGCGGTACGGACATATACCTACACCCCACCGGTTATTTACCGGTTAGTGACAGATACAGCCCCTCTGTGCATCTATGCCTATAGCCCCCCCCCCCCCCCCCCCCCCCCACCGCCGTTTGTTTATGTATATATTCATACAGTATATAATATAATGGAATACATTGGATTTCAGCTGCAGCCATTCGGTAGCTTAGCAACAGTGTCACCGTGTGAATCAAGGCGGCATTACACCAATCAACAGATGGGATTTTTTTTTTTTTAGAATAAAATCGTGTTTTTATTGTTTAATATTTGTAGGGTTTACATATAGTAATTTAATACATTTATATACGTCTGTATTATTCAAGACAAAAAACCTTCACAAGAAAAAGGTGTTAATGACATCAAACTCTGATTACTGACCCAAAATTTTCTGGACCAACAGGAGAAATTTCATTGTCACACCAGAAAAAAATGGCCCACAACCAGAAACAGAACCACAGCTAAACACGTTTTTTTTTTTTTTAAAGAAATACATAAATGAAATAACCTGAAAATGCACAAATGTCCGTCCATCCATCCTCTACCGTTTATCCGGGGTTGGGTTGCAGGGCAGCAGCCTAAGCAGAGAGGCAGACAGACTTCCCTCTCCCCAGCTACTTCTTCCAGCTGTTCCGGGGGGATCCCCAGGCATTTCCAGACCAGTCGAGAGACATAGCCTCTCCAACGTGTCCTGGGTCTTCCCAGGGGTCTCTACCAGAGGGACATACCTCACCAGGGAGGTGTCCAGGGGTACAAATGTGAGGCTGTACACAAAGCGAAAGGAAAGAAATGCCCCCCCCCGCGGCCATTTCTTTGGCTCCTGGAAATGTCCTCTCGACTGTTGTTAGAGCAGGAGACCACGTAACCTAGAGCCGAGCAGCAGAAGAACTTAGATGAAAATTAGATGAAATCTTCCAAACAAATTGCCATAACTATGACTCAGAAACTCCTAGATTGATTAAAAAAAAAAAAAAAAAAAACTCGGGAAAACTACGGCCCGCGGGCCATATACGGCCCTTCACGCTTAATAATCCGGCCCGCCAAACTTGTCCAAATATATTTTTTTAAAAAAAGAAAAAAACAACTTGTTTATTTTCGCTTTTCCCCAATAGATGGAGCACTTCGCACAAATTGACCCTTGTTGGCGCTTAGCGTCACTCTTCTTTTCACTTGCCATTTGAGCCCTTCTGTAAAAATGAGCGGACCAAAGAAAAGGAAAGTGGACAGTGAGTGCTGAGTTTTTAATAAAGAATGGACCACAAATATTTTTTCCACTGAAGTCTGATTATCATACATACAGCATTGCCTAGGAAGTCTTGCGGTTTTTAAAGAGTATAATATCAGCCCTCACTTTTCCACGAAACATGCAAACTATGCTAGCAAGCAGTCAACACAAGAACGGGCGGCTACTGCTCAGAGGTTTGCAGTGCATTTACAGAATCAGCGAAAAATTTCCGATAAGCTGCGATTCAAGAATCAAGCACCAAGGCAAGTTTTTTGTTGGCATTCAAATTAGCAAAGGCAAGCAAACCTTTCTAAGAAGGTGAGTTTTTAAAATAATGCATGGTGGAGAGAGCAGGTATATTGTGTCCAGAGAACAAAGACAAGTTTGAAAATATCACTTTATCATGCAAGACAGTGACTCCCCAAGTAGAACTGATTGACGAAGATATCGTCAGCGAGTTAAACAAAAAGGTGGTCCTTCAAGCTATATTCACAAGCACTGGACGAAGGTAACGACATAAGAGACACTGCTCAGCTCCTGATTTTTATCAGAGGCATCAGTGATAGCATTGAAATAACAGGGGTTTTTGAGCATGGAATCGCTGAAGGGAAAAATGCGAGGAGAGGACTTGTATGAACAGGTGTCAGGTGTCATCGAGAGAAAGAAGCTACCTTGGAGTAAACTTGCCAATGTCACCACGGATGGATCGCCAAATGTAAATGGAAAAAATGTCGGGCTGCTGAAAAGAATCAAGGATAAGGTGAAAGAGAAAAACCCTGAACAAGATGTTATTTTCCATCACTGCATCATTCTCTCTGGAATCTCTGGGTAGGTCCATACTGCTTCTTAATCATGTCGTGGTTCCTGTTGTAAAACTGGAGAACTTTATACGAGCAAGGAGACTCAACCATCATCAGTTCATTGCCTTTCTAGAGGAAACACATGCAGATCACCAGGACTTGCTTTACCACTCTCGTGTCTGCTGGTTAAGTTTGGGAAAAGTGCTTCAACAAGTGTGGGAGCTTAAAGAGGAGATTTGCTTGTTTCTGGAGATGATGGGAAAATCTGACGAATTCCCCAAGCTGAGCGACAGGAACTGGTTTTGTGACTTTGCGTTTGCGGTGGACATATATTCATAAATGACTAAGCTGAACATGAAGCCACAGGGAAAGATCTGTTTGTGCACGACATGTACACCAACGTGAGAGCCTTTAAATCAAAGCTGATTTTATTCTCCAGACAAACATCAAACAAATGTTTTGCTCATTTCCCCATACTATCCATGCAGAAAGAGGCCACCCGAAATGCAGAGAAATATGGAAAATCACTAGCTGACCTGCACAAAGAATTCTACCATCGATTCTCCGATTTTGAAAAAATTGACAAGTCACTTCAGCTGGTTTCCTGTCCACTGTCACAAGAAATGGAATTTTAGTTTGAAGAGTGCTTTTGTTTTGCAGCGCAATTATGCACATCCTGGAAGCAGTATGTGGAGGATTTTAATGAGTGAGTGAGCTCAAAGATGGAGCATGGACCTTTTTGTTAAACGAATAGTTTTGAGCCACTTCAAGGGGACAATTCCCGATTACAAACTTAAACCTTGTATACATGTACACTGTAAAAAGTGCTACATCCGTAATGTAGATTTAGTACATTTTAAATTCTTGTACTTAACCTAATTTTATTTGTATTTTTTCATAAAAAGTATCAAAATACTTTGCCTCTACTTAACATGCAAAATTATATATATAAGAATTTCTCTGAAATCTTACTGACACATTCAATTTGAGAAATTGAGAATAAGTCTCTTAAACTGAATGACTTTTACGCTTCACTTGATGAAGACACGTTTCCAAACCTCCGGAGGCTAGCACAGAAGATGCTGGCGTTGTTTGGCTCGGCCTACGTGTGTGAGCAGACGTTCAGCGTCATGAATGTCAACAAAGCCCGTCGCAGATCCCAGTTAACAGACCAACACCTCCGATCTATCCAGAGAATTGCCACAACAAAACTACCTCCAGACATTGATGCGCTGGCAAAAAAGAGGAGACCAACAACACTGTTCCCACTGAAATTTGTGAGTTTCTCTATTGTGTTTTGAAAAAAGCGAATCGAAAGTGTGTAAGTGCCTCTTTTAATGAAGAGTAATTTGCCTATTTGCGCACAGCAGCGATACATTCTTTTCATTCGGAGCTTCAAGTCAGGGCAATCCGTTCGTCATCTTCTGGAGTTCAACACAAATTGGAAATGATTAAGCTTTTTAATTTTCTTGGTCTTGGTGAAGGCCCAGTCTGGGTAACCACAGGTTTTGAGAGCTGTCTTGATGTGGTCCTGTATCTTCTTCCTGCCTTGGGATGTGGTGGGTATTTCTTTGGCCCAGTGTTGGAGGGTTTTGATCACTCCCAACTTGTGTTCCAGTGGGTGGTAGGAGTCAAACTGGAGGTACTGGTCGGTATGTGTTGTTTTTTTTTTTGTGTTGCTTGTGTCTGTCTGTTTATACTGTTAAAACCTGGGTGGGAGGTTCCATCCCCAGCACCCCTTCTTCCTGTCATTCAGCAGCATTGTTATTGGGCCAATGAGGAGGACTTTGCCTTTGAAAGACCGCTGAGAACCTCGAGAGTTTTTTGTTTTTCCTCAGTTTTCCTCAGTTCTTTTCGTAGATTATTAAATTCATGATTAAGGTCCTCCAGCACCTGCCTGAAGTAACGTTGACGTTTGGTCAGTAGTTCATACTCCTCGTGCAGTTTCTTCTCACTCTTGCGTGCTGAGCGTCTCTGGGTTCTGTGGGTACCAAGCTCAGATTCGACAATGCTGCTTTGCTCCTTCAGGCTGCTCAGATCACGACAAACTTTTGACTTCCATGCGTGCACCCGTTTCAGGTCCTGACGCAGAAGCTCTATTTCAGGTGCCAACCTCCTGGCGCTGCTCTCCGATTGGATGGCCTTTGTTGAATTGCTGACCACCAATGTCATCATTTTTTTCAGCTTCTCGGCTGTCTCGCTATCCATGCAACAGTTCCTGACGTAGCTATTGCAACGTTTAGAAAGAGAGGCAATTTTCCCCTGAATGTGAGGGATTTTTTCCTGCTCAGCAGCCTTGGCAATCTCAACTGATTCCAGGAGTTGGTCAAGTTTCTCCTCTCTCATCTTTAACATGTCATATTCCTTCATATAGTCTCGGAATGGGTGGATCCTGTGTTTCATCTCGTTCTCTTTGTCCCTGAGATCTGCAAGCTGTTTTTCGATGCTGGCAAGCTCCTTGGAGTCTTTCTCCATCTTTTTTATTAAAGACTCCATCCCCTGTGGATCCTGAGCCTTCCTGCCTGCCTGCAGAGTTTCCCACTTGGCTGTCAGCTCTTTGTACAGTGTTAACATTTCACTTTTGTCACTGTTGTGGGCCAGCTCTGCTTCATAATCCTCCTTTCGTTTCACAAGGAGGTCCATCTCCTCTTGGAGTATATCCTTTTTTTTCAGCAGTTCCAAATTTGCTGTTGCCAAAGAGAAATACTCTTTTTGTTTTGAAGGGCACATTGATTCTAAAGCCTGCTTAAAGATGTCATTTGTTCTCTGGAGTTTCTTCATGGATTCTTCTACTTCTGCCCTTTTCTTGAAAATATTATTGTTCCTTTCTGTTTCTCTGTCGTTCTTGATTTTGAGACGTTTGTATTCTATGTAAAGTTTATTAGCGTCTGTCTGGTATTGGGGTGTCCCAGCAAGCAGATGGTAGTCAGCAACCTGACTCTCCAAGTCCTTAATGTCGTGGGCCAGGGTCTTATTTTGCTCCACAACATGGAGATAGTCAGCTTCATCGGTGCTGAATTTTGTGATGTGATTTTCAAGTTTGCTTATCTCTGCGGCTATGTCCTGATTCTTTTCTTGCAGAAGGCCCAAGTAGTAGGTCTTGCTTTTCCGCTGTCTGCAAGGAGCAGAAATAGGCATGCCACTGATGCCCTGGGACACCAACGGTCTGTCAGTAAGGCTAAATGACCCTGAAAGGGCCATTGACTTTCTGCTAATAAAACCAGCAGGACGAGTAGAACTAATCATCGTTGATGTTAGAAAATAATTGAGTAAATTTGAAAAGCAATTCAGTACACAGTATATTATATCCCCTGTGGCATATGTAAAGTATGTAGGTTTTGCCCTACTTCAATTAGGTAAGTTGAAAAAAACTTTAAAGGTCAAAACTTTCAAAGTTTTTAAAACTCCTTTGATCTAAAACTTGACTGTCGAAGTTGGGAGTGATCAAAACCCTCCAACACCGGGCCAAAGAAATACGCACCACATCCCATTTGCGTTTGATGTGAAAGATAAAGATTTCTAACTCATTTGAACTTAAACAATGATATTTCTCATCTGGAGCTCTTGTAAATTTTTGATCTATGGAAAGTATTTATTAGATTGACTATACCCTCACAATGAACACTTATCAACCGAGAAAGACTGTAACTATGCGGTGTTGTCATTTTTCCAAGATTGCATGATTCACAATAAAGAAAAGCTGGAGAAGTTTGCTCATATGTTTGACCCAAAATCAAAACATGCAAACAATGCTTTGCTCAGTATGTCCTTGCTTTTTGGTGCAAGGCTTCCAGTAGACAATACTGTCACGTGCACTACTGTGTCTGCGTCTAGAACCGTTTTGAAGACGTGTGAGACGGACAGTTTTGACGGAGGGGTCCTCCGTAGGCTTGATCGTTTGACAGGATCCTTTTAAAGTTGGAAACCTTCAGTTAGGAGAGAAGAAAAACATGAAGAAACACCAAGCACTCACTGCACAATGATGTCGGATTGGTTCATTTTTATTTGTTTTTGCGTGCATCTGCTGACATCCTAAGTTTGTATTTCGCATTTATGCATTATTTTTATATTTAGAGTTTCTTTCAAAATTCATTACATTGTTTGGAAATGGAAATGGAAATGGAATTTTAGTTTGAAGAGTGCTTTTGTTTTGCAGCGCAATTATGCACATCCTGGAAGCAGTATGTGGAGGATTTTAATGAGTGAGTGAGCTCAAAGATGGAGCATGGACCTTTTTGTTAAACGAATAGTTTTGAGCCACTTCAAGGGGACAATTCACGATTACAAACTTAAACCTTGTATACATGTACACTGTAAAAAGTGCTACATCCATAATGTAGATTTAGTACATTTTAAATTCTTGTACTTAACCTAATTTTATTTGTATTTTTTCATAAAAAGTATCAAAATACTTTGCCTCTACTTAACATGCAAAATTATATATATAAGAATTTCTCTGAAATCTTACTGACACATTCAATTTGAGAAATTGAGAATAAGTCTCTTAAACTGAATGACTTTTACGCTTCACTTGATGAAGACACGTTTCCAAACCTCCGGAGGCTAGCACAGAAGATGCTGGCGTTGTTTGGCTCGGCCTACGTGTGTGAGCAGACGTTCAGCGTCATGAATGTCAACAAAGCCCGTCGCAGATCCCAGTTAACAGACCAACACCTCCGATCTATCCAGAGAATTGCCACAACAAAACTACCTCCAGACATTGATGCGCTGGCAAAAAAAGGAGACCAACAACACTGTTCCCACTGAAATTTGTGAGTTTCTCTATTGTGTTTTGAAAAAAGCGAATCGAAAGTGTGTAAGTGCCTCTTTTAATGAAGAGTAATTTGCCCATTTGCGCACAGCAGCGATACATTCTTTTCATTCGGAGCTTCAAGTCAGGGCAATCCGTTCGTCATCTTCTGGAGTTCAACACAAATTGGAAATGATTAAGCTTTTTAATTTTCTTGGTCTTGGTGAAGGCCCAGTCTGGGTAACCACAGGTTTTGAGAGCTGTCTTGATGTGGTCCTGTATCTTCTTCCTGCCTTGGGATGTGGTGGGTATTTCTTTGGCCCAGTGTTGGAGGGTTTTGATCACTCCCAACTTGTGTTCCAGTGGGTGGTAGGAGTCAAACTGGAGGTACTGGTCGGTATGTGTTGTTTTTTTTTTTGTGTTGCTTGTGTCTGTCTGTTTATACTGTTAAAACCTGGGTGGGAGGTTCCATCCCCAGCACCCCTTCTTCCTGTCATTCAGCAGCATTGTTATTGGGCCAATGAGGAGGACTTTGCCTTTGAAAGACCGCTGAGAACCTCTAGAGTTTTTTGTTTTTCCTCAGTTTTCCTCAGTTCTTTTCGTAGATTATTAAATTCATGATTAAGGTCCTCCAGCACCTGCCTGAAGTAACGTTGACGTTTGGTCAGTAGTTCATACTCCTCGTGCAGTTTCTTCTCACTCTTGCGTGCTGAGCGTCTCTGGGTTCTGTGGGTACCAAGCTCAGATTCGACAATGCTGCTTTGCTCCTTCAGGCTGCTCAGATCACGACAAACTTTTGACTTCCATGCGTGCACCCGTTTCAGGTCCTGACGCAGAAGCTCTATTTCAGGTGCCAACCTCCTGGCGCTGCTCTCCGATTGGATGGCCTTTGTTGAATTGCTGACCACCAATGTCATCATTTTTTTCAGCTTCTCGGCTGTCTCGCTATCCATGCAACAGTTCCTGACGTAGCTATTGCAACGTTTAGAAAGAGAGGCAATTTTCCCCTGAATGTGAGGGATTTTTTCCTGCTCAGCAGCCTTGGCAATCTCAACTGATTCCAGGAGTTGGTCAAGTTTCTCCTCTCTCATCTTTAACATGTCATATTCCTTCATATAGTCTCGGAATGGGTGGATCCTGTGTTTCATCTCGTTCTCTTTGTCCCTGAGATCTGCAAGCTGTTTTTCGATGCTGGCAAGCTCCTTGGAGTCTTTCTCCATCTTTTTTATTAAAGGCTCCATCCCCTGTGGATCCTGAGCCCTCCTGCCTGCCTGCAGAGTTTCCCACTTGGCTGTCAGCTCTTTGTACAGTGTTAACATTTCACTTTTGTCACTGTTGTGGGCCAGCTCTGCTTCATAATCCTCCTTTCGTTTCACAAGGAGGTCCATCTCCTCTTGGAGTATATCCTTTTTTTTCAGCAGTTCCAAATTTGCTGTTGCCAAAGAGAAATACTCTTTTTGTTTTGAAGGGCACATTGATTCTAAAGCCTGCTTAAAGATGTCATTTGTTCTCTGGAGTTTCTTCATGGATTCTTCTACTTCTGCCCTTTTCTTGAAAATATTATTGTTCCTTTCTGTTTCTCTGTCGTTCTTGATTTTGAGACGTTTGTATTCTATGTAAAGTTTATTAGCGTCTGTCTGGTATTGGGGTGTCCCAGCAAGCAGATGGTAGTCAGCAACCTGACTCTCCAAGTCCTTAATGTCGTGGGCCAGGGTCTTATTTTGCTCCACAACATGGAGATAGTCAGCTTCATCGGTGCTGAATTTTGTGATGTGATTTTCAAGTTTGCTTATCTCTGCGGCTATGTCCTGATTCTTTTCTTGCAGAAGGCCCAAGTAGTAGGTCTTGCTTTTCCGCTGTCTGCAAGGAGCAGAAATAGGCATGCCACTGATGCCCTGGGACACCAACGGTCTGTCAGTAAGGCTAAATGACCCTGAAAGGGCCATTGACTTTCTGCTAATAAAACCAGCAGGACGAGTAGAACTAATCATCGTTGATGTTAGAAAATAATTGAGTAAATTTGAAAAGCAATTCAGTACACAGTATATTATATCCCCTGTGGCATATGTAAAGTATGTAGGTTTTGCCCTACTTCAATTAGGTAAGTTGAAAAAAACTTTAAAGGTCAAAACTTTCAAAGTTTTTAAAACTCCTTTGATCTAAAACTTGACTGTCGAAGTTGGGAGTGATCAAAACCCTCCAACACCGGGCCAAAGAAATACGCACCACATCCCATTTGCGTTTGATGTGAAAGATAAAGATTTCTAACTCATTTGAACTTAAACAATGACATTTCTCATCTGGAGCTCTTGTAAATTTTTGATCTATGGAAAGTATTTATTAGATTGACTATACCCTCACAATGAACACTTATCAACCGAGAAAGACTGTAACTATGCGGTGTTGTCATTTTTCCAAGATTGCATGATTCACAATAAAGAAAAGCTGGAGAAGTTTGCTCATATGTTTGACCCAAAATCAAAACATGCAAACAATGCTTTGCTCAGTATGTCCTTGCTTTTTGGAGCAAGGCTTCCAGTAGACAATACTGTCACGTGCACTACTGTGTCTGCGTCTAGAACCGTTTTGAAGACGTGTGAGACGGACAGTTTTGACGGAGGGGTCCTCCGTAGGCTTGATCGTTTGACAGGATCCTTTTAAAGTTGGAAACCTTCAGTTAGGAGAGAAGAAAAACATGAAGAAACACCAAGCACTCACTGCACAATGATGTCGGATTGGTTCATTTTTATTTGTTTTTGCGTGCATCTGCTGACATCCTAAGTTTGTATTTCGCATTTATGCATTATTTTTGTATTTAGAGTTTCTTTCAAAATTCATTACATTGTTTGGAAATGGAAATGGAAATGGAATTTTAGTTTGAAGAGTGCTTTTGTTTTGCAGTGCAATTATGCCCATCCTGGAAGCAGTATGTGGAGGATTTTAATGAGTGAGTGAGCTCAAAGATGGAGCATGGACCTTTTTGTTAAAAGAATAGTTTTGAGCCACTTAAACGGGACAAGCATTGGATTGGAGCAACATTCTACTGAGGATTCTCTCAAAGCAAAGAGGTGGTAAGCTTTTGGAATTAACAATAAAGAACGGAAGTCACCTAAAGCATAAGGACAACCTGAAATCCCATTAAGGATTCATTTTTCGAGACGGAAAGAAGCCCATGCTGTGCTAGTTTGAAATAAGAAGCTAACACTAGTTAGGTACTCGGTGACTTGAGATTTATGCTAATGTGCTAATTGAAAGCTGAGCCAGAAAGTTATTGGAAGCTCTGTGTGTTTTGGAAATTGTGAGGTATTTTTTGGATGAATACCAGTGGAATACTTTTTATTCATGTGCACACAGTTTACGTACAGCTTTATTAATAAGATAAATGGATGAAGGTGACGCTAAAACGGATAGCACTGAGGAAATGGAATCTAACCGAACAGTCAAGTTAACTGAGAAAGCAATTGAGGATAAACTGCACAGGCTACTTGGCACCAGAAGAGGAATGTTAGCTCGAATCACAACTTTAATGAGGGAAGTTCGCAGTCTGATCACTGAAGCTGGTAATCTGCCAACAGTGCAAGAAATAATGCAGGCTAAGTTGAACTCCATTGTGCTGGACTTTAAAGAGATAAATAGGCAAATAGGTGGTCTTTTGTCTGAAGATGAGAAGGAGGCTGATATTAAGAACTGGTTTGAGCCTAAAATGATGGTCATCAGTGAGTTTACTGAAGAAATTGAAAAATGGATGGAGCAGGAGATTTCAAGCTTACACCCCACAGACCAAGAAGACGAAGTAGAGGAAGAGATTGGGCCTGAAGATAGTGTATCACAAGTGGGGATAAATTCCAACCTGCCTATAAACAAGAATAGTTCACGTGCTGTACGTTCAACTGTCATGTCTACTCATTCATCAGTTTGTGCTCTTGAAGAAGCCAAGCTCTGTGGTTTAGTGGAACGTGGTGTAGTTTTGCAAAAGAAACACGAGCTGGAATTGGAGGAAGCACCTATTAAGGCTGCAAAAGAGAGACTGGAACTAGAGGCAGCTATCGCAGAAAAAAGAGCACAAGTCAGAATACTAAAACAGTATGAGAAATCAGAGGATGGCATGAACAGCTATGTCTGCTCTCAGTCAGCAGGTGGCTCACGAATAAAGAAAGAAGAAAGAACAAGCCAACTCTCCAAGAACATGCCTACTACTAGAAGAAAGCCATCATACATGCCGATGCAAGATGCAGGAAACATTGCCAGGCAACAGCATGATGGAAATATGGATGGCCTTCTGCAATTAATGGAAAACCAAAACAAGATTACTGAGATGCTTGTTAAGCAGCAGCGGTATGCTCAGCTTCGGGGAAAAGAGGTTGTAATGTTTAAAGGTGATCCATTAACCTACAGATCTTTTGTAAGAGCTTTCGAACAAGCTATCGAACAGAAAACGGACAGTGAACAAGACAAGTTGTACTACTTGCAACAATACACTGCAGGAGTACCACAAGAACTTGTACGAAGTTGCGAGCACATGCCATCGCACCGAGGATTCAAACAAGCAAAGCAACTGTTACAGGAATATTATGGAGAAGAGTTGGTGATTGCAAACGCTTATATCGAAAAAGCTTAAAATGGCCGCCAATCAAGGCTGAAGACGGAAAAGCACTTAAAGCCTATGCTTTATTCCTGACTGGCTGTCGTAATACGATGCAAGATGTGGAACTGATGGAGGAAATGGATAATCCTACAAATATGAGGATGGTGGTGTCCAAACTTCCTTATAAGATGAGAGAAGGTTGGCGCAATGAAGCCTTTAAAATTAAGGAAAGAAGAAGACTCAGAGCAAGGTTTGCTGATCTTGTTGTTTTCATTGACCGGGAGTCTAAAGTAATCGCGGATCCACTTTTTGGTGACCTACAGGGCAAAAACCCATCTACAGCAGGAAAAGGTAAAGAAAATGAGAAAGTGGTCAAGAGTGTATCAAAAGGAAGTAGCTTCGCAATTAATATGACAACAGAAAAGAAGAGTGCAGCTACAACACCGAAGCAAACAAACTCACCCAAAACAGGAAATGCTGTTGAAACACCATGTTTATTTTGTCAAGGGAATCACACATTGGAATCTTGTAGCAAGATCAAGGGTGTACCAAACAAGGAACGTCTCGATGTATTGAAAACAAAGGGACTGTGTTTCGGGTGTTTAAGACAGGGGCATATCAGCCAGAACTGTAAGATGAAAATAATATGCAAACAGTGCTCACGGAGACACCCAGACATTCTTCATCAGAATGAGGAGACTAAGAACACCACATCTGTGACCAATCAGAGTAATACTCAGAATAAAGAGATGTCTGTAGTTCCAAGTTCTGCCAAGCAAGAGGTGTGTGGCTACACTGGGGCCGGAGAAACAGACTGCCGTACAGTCACGTTCTGTATGGAGGACGTCAGGAAGAAAGTACTCAATCTCATTGAGTACAAAGGGAGAGAACAACGCACGAGAACAAAAGTTGATCACCAGTTATCTGCTCATGGAATTGGAGGTGTGTAACCTTGAGGGAGAAGAGTACTTGCGACTACTCAAAGTTTTCACGCACTGTAACATCTCTGTCCAGAGAGAAAATATTCCCAATCAGCAACATCTACAGAAGTGGTCTTACCTGAGTGACGTGAATTTACCGCATATCAATGTTAATGTAGGCCTTCTCATTGGAGCCAACAACTCTAAATTAATGGAGCCCTGGCATGTACCGTATTTTCACAACCATAAGGCGCACTGTATTAAAAGGCGCAGTCTCAGTTATGGGTGCTATTTCTGTATTTAAAACATACACGAGGCGCACCGTATTATTAGGCGCATGCTGAAACATACAGTAAAAAATGACAACAGAAGTAAAACCGTGAGTTTCAACACATTTATTGAACAAAATATTCATTCTTACGCCACAAAACCATCAAAGTTTTCATCTTCTGTATCTGAATTAAACAGCTGCGCTATTTCAATGTCCAACATCCTGAATTCCTCTTCTTCATCATCTGAATCAGACTCACCGACCGGTTCCGCTTCAACGTTGATGCCGACTTTTGTGAAAGCTTACAATACATGAAGACGGTGTCACGGCCCATGCGTCTACAATCCACCCGCATATGGTGGCATAACTTGCCCGCCGCTGCCTCATAGATGTGGCTGGGCGCGGTTATCTTGTCGCGGCAGTAGGTGCAGAAGATGGCCACCCTCTCCTGGTAACCTGCGGGCAGCCGCTGCGCAACAGTTGTCCTTGCACATATGGAGAGATGCCGCCTCCTCATAAAGCGAAAACACCAAGACAGACATCCTTGGAAGTGCTCAATGTCCATTTCTTCAGCAATCGCTTTGGCCTTTGGTGACAGTAGAGATGCCCCTTCCAGTTGTTTGCTGTTCTACAACCAACAGTTCCACTCGGTTATCCAGCTCGGGCCACCTTGCTTTGTTCCCGCGGAAACTCAGCTTCGTCTTCCTCACTTTCCTTCACTTTCTTGTTTTCTCCTCTTTCTGTCCATGGACTCATTTACATTAAAATGTCTTGCAGCTGCTCGATTGCCATTTTCAGCCGCATATTCATGGCCTGTAGTTTAAAGTAAGCCTCATATGCGTGTTGTAATTCCGTAGTCCCAGTTACTATCATAGACAGACAAATTATCATACTTAGGGGGTCGTCTAATCATTAGGTTAACATCTTAGCTATGCTGCTAGAGGCCGAGGCTGCCGGGGTCCAGAAACATGATCATCTGACAGGCCTCTCATGGTTTCCTCTCCTCTCCTCCTCCTCCTCTCCTCTCCTCTCCTCTCCTCTCCTCTCCTCTCCTCTCCTCTCCTCTCCTCTCCTCTCCTCTCCTCTCATCCTCATCACATAGACTAGTGATATTATTTCTTGTGTAGTTTTTCTGCTCCCCCCTTCTGTATTCATCTGCAGGTGTTGCCGCCGTCAGAGCTGCATAATGACCTCTGACCCCGCCGACCCACTCAACCTAACCCTACCTGCAACCTACTTTCCTAAATATAATGTATTTCTGTATGTACTCTGTGGACTATGTGTGCCTATTCTCTCCTCTACCTCTGCTCTCTTCTCCCCTCCCCTCCTCTCCTCTCCTCTCCACGACTCTACTCTACTCCCCCTTCTCCTCTCTCTCTACCCAGCCCCCCCATCAGCAGGAGGGTCCCCCTACATGAGCCTGGTCTTGCTCAAGAGTTTTTCCTTGCCACTGTTGCTTCTTTGGGGTCAGGCCCTGGGATTCTGTAAAGTGCCTAGAAACAATTTTGATTATAAAAGACGCTATATAAATAAAAATGATTGATTGATTGATTTTGCCATCAAAAGTGTGTTCTCTGCCTGTATAGCGTTACTGTGTAGTTTCTTTTGTGTTTTTGTCATTTTTAATGATCTATGTTATGGGACCATTTGCATAATTTTAAAATTATATTACATGATGTTATTGTTTGTATTTGGTGTTAAACTGTAAGATATTGTTCAAGCTATTAATTATACACCCAGTTAAATATATTTTTTAATGTTTTGCTTTAAAACCTCTTAAGACCCGAGCTCTTGTTTTGATATGCAATTTTTATTTCTCTTTGCTATTTGGACTTATTGGAACCCAATAAGTATAAAAACTAAGCATCATCTTTTTACATGATGTAGTTTTAGAGAAAAATGATGGCCACATATGTGGTCTGAATTACCATAAAGCACAATAAAATCAATAATACAGTTTTTGTGTAATAGAATGAAAAACTCTTTATTTACATAGTTTTGAGCATGTTTTGAACAAGTTATACTGTAATTACAATAATAACACATTATTAATAACACATACAAACATAGTTTTGAACATTTTTTGAACAGGTTAGACTATAATGACAATAATAACACATTATTAATAACACATACAAACATAGTTTTGGACATTTTTTGAACAGGTTAGACTATAATGACAATAATAACATATTATTAATAACACATACAAACATAGTTTTGAACATGTTTTGAACAGGTTAGACTGTAATAAAAATAATAACGCATTATTAATAACACATACAAACATAGCTATGTATGAAATTCTAAGAAACAGTTCCGCTCGGTTTGTATGCACAAGAACACCTTGCAGGTCACGCAACGCACTCGGGTTCTCCCTGTGCAGCCTGCTGCTCTGCATCATGTGGCATTCTTCATATTTACCATCTCTGGGAGATGTGCATTAGCCCTCCTGCGGACAGACACATGGGGCACTGCCATCACTGGACGTTTTTTACTTTCTAAAGAGTCATCATCTCCCTCTGACAGCTCTGGAAAGTCTGCATCATCTTCTTGGCTATGATGCTGGGCCAAGAAGACGTCCATGCGAAACTCCAGGAACTGCATGATGCTCTTCCTTGGTGCCCCACACGTTGCCAGATCTTTGCGATAGAGTAGCCAGCTGTTGGCTAAAGCCAGATCTGTAAAGTGCATTAGCATCCTAATTGTCCACTTCTTGGTACGGCTGCTCATTCGATAATAACTAATCATTCTGTCAATAAGGTCAACTCCACCCATTTTGATGTTGTACTCCCGAACAATGCATGGTCGGGAGACAGACACATATTTTTTTTGTTTCTTGTCCCAGCGCTGGCAGGTATCTTCAGGCTGTGTCCCATGAACAGCAGATATCATTAGAACTGGTTTGTTGTCAAACCACTTCCCGACACACAACTGTCCATCTTCGCTAGAAACTTCTTTTGAAGTTCCTCTTCCTGAAGTTTGCATAATTTTATCTGTTGGTAACTTCTGCACTGCTGCAGTGACCCGGTTCTTCATTACTATACCAGTAATGTACAGCTCCTTTTTCAACATTTGCTCCGCACCTTGGGTGCTTGTGAAGAGCCGGTCACAATACACTTTTGTGCCACGATGCAGGGTTTTACACAGACGAGCCATTACCAAACTTCCCAAACCCAGACCCTCTGGTTCTTCGACCTGCTCGCGCAATGCAGCTGAACCTTGATAGAGATCAAAGTCCAGCACAATGCCATCTGTTGTGGCACAAACAAAGTTCTTTATGCCAACAGGGTTTGGCTTCATGGGCAAATACTGCCTACATGGACAGGCTCCTGTGAAAGGAATCATTTGTTCATCTATGGATACGCATTCAGGCATTGAGACCTGCAGCCTTGCAAAATCCTATCTAGGAAAGGTCGCACCTTCCAGAATTTGTCCCGCTTCCTCAGGTCTTCTGGCACATCGTCATCAATTAGGACTTTTAAGGATTGCCTCAGTCTGAAGAATCTGTCCCGAGTGAATCTTTCAGTGATAGGAGTGACACTGAGGGATCTGGACCAGTACATTCTTATTTTGGGGTATGGGAGACAGGACATTAGAATACAGGCACCAAAAAAATGGTAGACCTCATCTACTGATGTTCTGAGTAGGTCCCCACTCCTACTCAGTGACACAGCGTTTGTGCAATCTGCTATGTTTTTTATCAAATCGTGATCTATATACTGTTCCACATAGTTCAGTGGGGTCCAGCTATTCCGGTCATGCTCCGTTTCATCCTCATTCGTAAACTCCACTAGGTTTGGCATAAATGGAGCTGCCCTCCAGCGCATTCCACGTCCTGCACAAGAATCAAAATACAAATTGTGCTTATTGCGAAGTGACTCACACAAGCAATTCACTGAGGTGTATTAGTGCATAACATAGTTGAATCTGAGTGAACATTTATATGAAATTTTATGATTTGCCTTCAAGGCATGCCAAAATAAGAACCATTATTATTATTACCTTTATAAGATTGTCCCTGAGGGCTTGGTCCTGTTGTTGGCTCTTCTGGGCCATCATTTGAGCCATCAGCCTCATGCCGAGTTCGGCAGCTACTCCTGGGAGTGTGGGATCTGGCCGTGCCAGAGCCTGAACCTGAAAATTGGCATTTTGCTAGAAACATTGAATGGTGCTGTACCTTTATGTACTCCTCTAAAACATTTACTTAGCCCTAAAGCCCTAAAATAAACAAATATCCACTAAGTCTTGGCTAACCATTATCTTCGCCACGGAGACGTTTACGTCCCCTGCTCTGTTCAGTGGGATGTGGGATGGGGTACTCATCACCACTGCTCTCATCTTCAGTGCTGCTTTGCTCCTGAGGTTGGGGTTGATAACTGGCATCCAGGATGTCATCATCATTGTCAGACAAATCTAAATCTGACGTGTCCCCATCCATTACACTGAGTAATTCAAGTGCTCTTTGAAGAGAAAATCGCTCTGGAAATAAAATTGTTGGTTTGTGAGGAGATAGAGATTTGAAGAGTGAGAGTATTTTGGCAGGTTTCATGGCAAGTACCACCAATAAGCAAAAATCATCAAAAAAAATCATTCCAAATCAAACATAAGACAAATGACAAACCATTATCTTTATCTTTAGAGTAAGGGGGGAGTATCTGCATATTTTATTGTAATGGAAATATAATCATTATTTGGTATGAATGAACAAAACACCTGGATGACCACACAATGAACTTTTATTAGCGTCATGGGATTGAAACAGTGCCGGTGCTTCAGTCGTGCTCTTCGGAGGTTTCTATGGCTTCGGTTGTCCACCAGATGTCCCCATCACTGAAGTCTCGAAGCTTTGAATCTTTTTCGACACAATTGTTAGGAAAGTGGTGAAGTGGTGAAGCCTCAGTGCTTCATGAGGCTTCACTTTTTTTTTTCACAAGTGAAAAAAATAGGGGTTCGGTCCCTCTGTACACATACGTGTACATCGTGTTTAGCAGCATATTACATCGTTACTTTTACTAAACTTTGTCAAATTTGCATGCCATAGCAAACTTACAATGCTTATATGCAAATCTAAACAAGAATAAGCCATTCAATTTGACTGGACTTCTTACCTGGTATCTTTCAAATGTATTCTCATGTGTTTTCAAAGATGCTAAAGTCCCCCTAAAATATTCTTGCCCCACTTAAAAATATTTTGATGTTTAAATCTTTTTCTTTTTGTAAAAAAAAATCCAAAAGAAAGGTTTTTAACAAAGTATTCATCTCTGCGGGTATTAACAACTAGTTATGTCCAAGCCCCACTGCAGAAAGTCCAATGGAACAAAATGAACAAAATGCTGACCAAAAAACAATCAAAGTGAGTATACCTCTCACCCAAGTTGATTATGGGTTGGGAGGTGTTCCTGTTTCACACCGTTATGGTCTTGGAGCATTTTATTATGCCTTCATTCAGGTTTTGGCATTCAAAGAAGACTGACAAAACAACCACTTCAGATTCTGGAGTCGTTCTTCATCCTGCCACATTGGTGACCCCACATTGAACATGTTCAAGGCAACAGAAGACAGTGTCTCCTCTTCAGCCATGTCTTCCTAGCACCAACAGCCATGAGGTTTTTCGCTGTATGTCAAGCTTCCCGAGTCCTGGCAGAGTAACCTGGCTCTATGGTTTCAGCACATCAAAGTGCTTTTACAGCAACTTAAATCAATCTTTATTTATATAGCATCTGTTACAATCAAAATTGTTTCTAGGCGCTTTCCAGAATCCCAGAGCCTGACCCCCAACAAGCAACAGTGGCAGGAAAAACTCCCCTTTAACAAGATGATCCAAGACTGAAGGGGGGAAGAAACGGCTTAAAAAGAGGAGGTGGAGGGAGACGGAACAGAGACGTTACCCAATTACACAGGAGGAAGACTTGTCAGGAAGATGCGGATGACATCCACCAGTTCAAAATAAAACAGGACATGATGAAAACAAGAACAAAAACCTGTACAGGAGAGACACTTAACACTGGTCCTGACAAATGCTCGTCTGGTCACTGAATTAACAAAATTAACAACAGTTGGAAAAGCCTGATTTTTTTTCTTCTCTATTTCTTCTCAATAAATAATGATGTGTTATTCAAATTTACACTAAATGAACATCTGTCAAGGCCACCTGGGTTTCTTTTGGATCAGAGCCTCAGACTTGGAAAACTTGTTTTTTTCAGCAGTTCGACACAAAACATGGGTAACATTTATTGAGCAACCTCTAAAAGCATTCACCTAGCCCCAAGTCCACCACATGGTCCCCATGTTGGCCCATCTGGGCTGGGTGTATGACAAAAATAGTTACTTAGAAACCAGAGACCAGACACCAGTCATTTGCTCAGGTATTGTGAGATGTAGGATAATAATGTGTTTATTTAGGCAGTAGTCATAAAGGGTTACATATCATTATAAGGTTCACATTTCCTGAAAATTAAGTAAAGTAAAAAAGAGGAACATCGGCTGTCAAATGACCTCAGGGCTGCGCTTCTGGCAAGATACTTGAACGGAACCACGGGTGGTACCACATCTGTTCCAGGGTAATACACTGATCCGGGTTGAATAGCAAACAGCTCTTCAAAAACTTCTTACAGCCTGAGGAGGGTAGACAGAGAGAAAAGTGACCCTTAGAACGAAAGCTGCATTCATTAATTACAAGTTCACACAATTGCAAAATATTAATAAAGAAAAGAAGCAGTGGCATCTCTTTACCTTCAGACACTTTTAACTTCTTTATGGTGAGGAAATTTACGCAGTGCTGCATCCCTGTTGTGAACAAGTCAGTATTTTCACTAGTAGTTGCAGGAGGATGGAGCCGAGTCGCCAGACGGTGGTCGGGCCAGCTTCATAGGTTTCCTGGTGGTTAAACTCTGGAGACCAAGAGCAAGAGGTTCCTGTGAGAAAAGAAAAAGGTTTTAAATAAAAGTCTCCAAATCAGACGTCAGCATGAGTTCAGCCGTACCGGCGTAGCTGCGATATCCCAGCGTCACAAAACAGCCACAACCAAAGTCAATGATGCGCACTCGAGGAATGCGCCAAGCATCATAGAATTGGTTGAGAATGTTTTCTAGTTTTAGATCACCGTGGAAGACGCCTGCCTCATGTATTTGAATTGCAGCTTCCACCAGCTGCCTCATGAATTCCTGATGGACAGAAAGAAGAGTTAAAGAACATCCAAAGATATTATCAGACTGAGCTCTGCAGCAGTGGGAGGTGATCCACAGTAACACAATAGCCAGCATTATTACCTTAGCCAGGCCTTCGTCTATTTGGCCATTGTCGTACTCGAACAGGTTCATGCAGTTCTCTGGCCTCTCCATGATCAGTAGGACTTCATCATCCAGGTCACTCCATGCTAATGGTGATACGTCTGTATGACAGCTCAACAGCCAATGTTGCACAGTGGTTAGTTGTTAGTATACTGAGCAGGGGAACTTTGTTGACTATACCTTTGTCTTTCATGCCAAGATTCTTTCATCCATCTTGACTTTGATGTCTTCATGTATGTCTTTCAAAATGGCTTTGGTGTTTCTTTAATGTTTTGACTCTGAACAAAGTCTATATGCTTTGATCCCAGCCATTGTTGTGTTTTGCGTGTTTATTCAAGGTAGTTTTCTTTGTCAACTGGACTGTTTTTCTTCTCTTTTGACATTTTGCCTTCTATCCAGAGCTTCTTCAGTTCTGAACTCGCTGGGTACAAAATATAGCCGTTTTGCAAGATTTGGACGACCAGTCTGCATTTATGGACAGAACCAGTTTGTGTTGGGAACAATGCTATTAAAAGCTGAGCTGTAATGGGATGTTATGATGTTATTTGTCCTGTTGTTCAAAATGAAAGAATGTGTAGCAGTACCTGCCCCCAGCTTAGCCTAATAGTCTTTGGGGGAGGCTGTAATAGGCCCTGCCTGCACACCACTCGCGTGTCAGTCACTCGCCCTGAGACCTCCCTTGCTCTCGCCGTGACTCTTCTTTCCTGGGTGGTTCTTTCCGTCGGCCTTCTGGCTGCCACATCGCGTTTTGGTCGCTGGCTGACAATGTCCTGCGGATCGTTAAACCATTCATGATTTGTGTCACAGCAGGAAAGACATTGTTTGGCCGCTGGTGTGATCGCCTTTGGGTACTCGCTTCTTTCCCGAGGGTTTGGTCCGGACGTATGGCGGAGTCCATCGAGAGGTGAGCGCAGGGTGGCTGCTTCATTGATGCTCCCTGCTCCTGATCGAGTGGCTGCCAGTGAGTGTTGCCTTTGGTGGTGTGGGTCTTTGGCTGCGGGACTGATGAATGCGGGCTGCCGTGGAGGGATGTGGTGCCGGCTCGCTGGCTTCCAGGCCCGTGGGTGCGGAGGTGACAGCTGGATTCATCTGGTAGCCGAGGGTTCCCCATCGTGGTGGCTTCCGTTCCCGCTGGACATTGGCCTGGTGCGGTCGTTGGGATCCTTGCACCTCCTCCTCGTTGGCGGCGGGATTTATCACCGGATTGGGTGGTGAAAGTTGCAGCTGCTGCATCCCTTGGACAGCAATCGTAGGTCCTGGTTGTGTTGACTTCGACCATGCAACCCACTCAACTCGACTCTACCGACAGCATATTTCAATTAATATAATGTATTTCTGTATGTTCTAACTATTCTCTCCTCTACCTGCCCCCCCTCGTCTCCCTTCTCCTCTCTCTCTACCCAGCCGGCCATCAGCAGGAGGGTCCCCCTATATGAGCATGGTCCTGCTCAAGGTTTCTTCCTGTTAAAGGGGAGTTTTTCCTTGCCACTGTTGCTTGTCTGGGGTTAGGCCCTGGGATTCTGGAAAGCGCCTTGAAACAATTTTGATTGTATAAGACGCTATATAAATAAAGATTGATTTGATTTGATTTGATTTGATTTCAATGGTCTCTGTCAGGAACCAGATAAGAACCCAAATGCGACACACGAGTCTGGCTGAACACCGCTTTATTGTCGGACACAGACGACAGACAGGATTCTCCGGGGAGCAAGCAGAACAGAATAGTCGGGGACAGGCAAGGTTGAGATCGGGCAGAAGGCAGACGGAGTTTACAGGGGAGCAGGCTAAACAGAATGGTCAGGAACAGGCAAGGTCGGAACCGGGCAGGCAGGCAAACAGGAATACGCTGGAAAGTCATCGGGAACGAATAACGATCTGGCAGGGAGCAGGTGTGCCTCCGGGGATTAAGAAAGGGGCTCATTAGTGTCCTGATGCACAACAGGTGTGCGGGGTGAGGTGGCTCACGGGCATGATTGCCCACAGCTGTGACAGGTCTCTGTGGATGGCAACAGAGCTTGAAGTATAAAGCTGATATGGACTGATGCTCTTGAGCTGAAATATCCTGCAAAACTGGTGCACACATTTGAAGTCTATCAGAGGCTCTTTCTTGGCATGAACGTCATGTGTCCCAAACCATCATCCAAGTACACTAATTTGCTGAGCAAGCTGAGTAGAATTTTTATTTTCAGTTTGAGATTGATGGGTTTTTTAAAAAACATTTGCAGCCACATGGAGGGTGTGAGATTTCAGACAGAGCTATACGTTTAAGAAATAAGTGTTGTGGCAACGCAGCTGAGCCAGTTTCTGCCAGGCCGAGGGAGGGGGAGGATGAAGAGTGTGTGCGTGTGTGTGTGTCTGTGTGCGTGTTCGCAAGTGTGTGTGCGCGCTTGCTCGGTTGCTCAGTCGGTCAACTAACTTTTACCGCTGTGCCATCTTTGCTATGCTGAATTTTGTACAGTATGGCTATATTTATGCCAGAAATTATAATAAATAATTAAATCATAATTATAATAAAAATAAATATTTGAAATCTCTTTTCAGCTTGTTCTTCATTTGAAATTCTTGCTTTTCACTAGAAAGTCTATTTATCTATGGTGTGCTTTAATGATAAATTTTACAGTATAATTAATCAATTGAGATGAATGTCAGGGTTATTCAGTTTATTCACCAGAAGTACATTCATCTCAATTTAGGCTTTTTTAGGTAGAATGAAAATGATATTATTCATTATTCTCTCTCTACCCAGCAGGCCATCAGCAGGAGGGTCCCCCTACATGAGCCTGGTCCTGCTCAAGGTTTCTTCCTGTTAAAGGGGAGTTTTTCCTGCCACTGTTGCTTGTCTGGGGTCAGGCCCTGGGATTCTGGAAAGCGGCTTGAAACAATTCTGATTGTAAAAGATGCTATATAAATAAAGATTGATTGATTGATTGATATTATTCTATTATATGAGCCTTTGAGCTCATATAATTAAGTTGAGTTAAATCACTACTACTGATAATGCCTATTTGGATCAATCAAGAAAATTAAGTTTAATCAACTCATAAAATTCCAGTTGATTTAAACCAATACCACTGTTAATCTCTAGTTGGACAAACTTCATTTTCTTGATTGACCCAACTAGACATTCAGTAGTTTTGATTTAACTCAACTTAATTCCGATGAGCTCATGTAAAGTAATAAAATAATTTTCATTCTACTTAAAAAAGCCTTGAAGTTGACTCAACTTAAAAAGACCAATGCAAACGCTTGCCTTATTTTTTATAAGATACAGGCAGTTTTTTTTTTTTTACAGTGTAATCATAATGAAGAGCAAGCGTGTCGAGCTGTGGTTCCACCAAGCAGTGGTTGATTTTCTGCCTTTATTTCATTTTTGGCTGTGAAGAATACTTGAAAAGTTTCATGTCATAAAGAATATGGAACTGGAGCTCCCAGCAGGCACCGGCTGGCTCAGACGCCTGCTGGGGCTGTGCACATGTCAAACACACTTGGTCCTCACATGATTTGAAAAGACGTCTTCACAGAATCAAAACCTGAAGAGGGAAAGAAGCTCAAAACTGACAACAAACAAACACTCTTAGTCACGGGGGCCAGTTTAAGGCAGCTTTATTTGAGGCTCCAGGTCAGCGGAGAGTTCAGTTGGAGGAGTTTAAGTAGCTCGGGGTCCTGATGGCAAGTGGGGAGAGGATGGAGAGTGAGACCGACAAGTGGATGGGTGCAACGACCTCAGTGATGTGCTCGCTGTATCAGTCATGGTAAAGAAAGACTCCGGAGATCCGGAACTTTGGGCCAGGAGCGAAAGAACAAGATGCTGGACACAGGTGGCACAATTGAGGATTTTCCACAGGGTGACCAGGTGCTCCCTTAGCAATAGGGAGCCCTCCAGGAAGAGCTTGGCGTAGAGCCGCTGCTCATCCACATTGTGAGGAGCTTGCTGGTATGGTCCAGGCCTCTGTACCAAAAGTTTTGAGGGTCTCGTCACAGACAAGAGAGCCCTTTCTGTGCTAGAGCCACTCTTGAAACCAGATCAGATCCGGGCCCAGAAGGAGGTTCCTTGACAGGAACCGCTTTGGTCTTAGACAGGAGCGGGAGAAGGGAGACTGGGCGGTAGTTCCCACTTCACACGTTCCTCCGAATGTTCTGGCAGATCCATCACCGATCCTCCAACACAAGCCTGCATTTCTCACTGAGGGAAACTCATCTGGGAGGAGGATGTTGTCAAGGCGGCTGCATATTTAAGCCTGACTGTCGTGGAACCGCAGCTACGGGCAGAGCGCTTCGTTAGTGCTGAAGGTGGCGGCCGTGGCGGCGGCGGGAGGTGATTCAGGTCAACGGGCTTTGGTGATGTCAGCGAGCTGGAGAAGAGCTCCAAGCAACAAGCATCTTAACGACACCCAGAGAAAAGTTCCTACATCGATGGTTGCTGACGTTCATCAGATCACACACACACACACACACACACGCACACACACAATTAAACTACCATTCCTCTGTCAGTCATTTTAATCACTGAAAGGAACAGATTAGAACAGAAAATACAAAATCTCTCACCGAATTTTATCCTCCTGTACAAACCTTTAATTTGCATTTGCATTTGCATTTGCATTTGTGTGTGTGTGTGTTTAAATCTCTTCCATTGCTATACAACATCGTCTGAGTGATGACGTCATTTGATCAATCAAACACTTCTTTTGAATTTATTGTGACTCTTAAGCCTGTGGGAGTTCTGAATAGCGTGCACATGCGTGTGTGTGTGTGTGTGTGTGGGTGGGTGTCTGTGGATGGTTTATAAAAGGTCTCAGGTTGAATCGGCTAGCATCACTTTGATATCTGATCAACAGCAGACTGGGTTTATTACCTAGACAACAAAGCCAGTAAGTCGTCTTTTATCTTTTATTTCATATAATGTGACACTGTTTTATTGTATTTGTAAGATGTCTTTTGTCTTTTTGTTCTCAAAGTTTTGATTTGTTCCGCAACAGTCATGATAAAAATGATCAATATTACTCAACGGCTGAAGTTTGGAGAGAAATTAGCTAAATAAACTGAAACCAGAGGACGCAGCTCAGCTGTCATCCTGGGTCCCCAGCAGGTGCTACGTTCCCTGTTAGCTCTCATAAATGAAGCAGTCGTTATCATCATGTTAAAATATTCTCTACCCTGTGGGGCTTCGGGGGAAGGGGGGGTCAGGGTGTCAAAATTCTCCAGCCGTGATAGCAGACTTTTCCTTTGATCTCTCCATCCTTCATCGCCCAGGAAACGATCCCCAATTTTAGATTTGCCTTTAAGTTCCCTTAAAGATGTTTCTCCCTTCCTCATTCAAGCAACCCCAATGTCCTCGACCCTTAAGCCCTCGAAGTCAGATCATCCTCTTTAACTTGTTGAAGACAGTTGTAAAAATGCCCCATTTTCACCAGATTTATATCAAAAGCCTGAGAAATTAGAAATGATTCAGTCTCGTTTCGCACAGTGGCACAGTTATATCGCAGATTAGATGTAGAACAATGTGTTTTCACCTTTTATTGTTATTTTATTGGATGTATTTCGTTAGGAGACCTGATCAAACCGCCCTGGATTTTCCTTTCTTACAAACGCAAAAGAGAAAAATATATCTGAAAAAGGACAAAGAGTTTGTGATGTCGAAATTTAGAAATAAAAAAGACAAAGTAGATTAAAAACTAAATAAATGAATGGGGTTTTAGTCAGAGGGAAGAGAATCCTTCGAGCAAACTTCTGGGTGGTTCTGCGGCAGCAGATCCAGACTCAGCAACTCTCTTTAATCCCTTCATGCTGCTTTAGCTTTACGCCGTTTGATGTGATTCTAAATTAATTATTCATTACTCTATTTTGTGAAGTGACCTTGAGTATCCTGAAGAAAATGTGCTATTCTTATCGATTGAAGCCCCAGTGAGAGACCGAGTCAGGTCCTTTCCAGGCGGATTTGCGTGATTTCCACATTATCAACCAGCAGATTTAGAGGTCACGACAGTTTATGAAGCTGCATGTTAAAATGGGAATGTAATGAATCGATTCTGCTGATGTTTAAATCGGCACAAACGCTCACTCCCCTGCGTTTGTGCTGTTTATGCAATGCTGCCCATTGTAGGTGGAGATTACGCTGAAGCTGCATGTGGCAGCACGTTGAGCGGATTTGTTATATCCAGGATGGGTGAGGAGGCGCCTTGCTGGCTTTGCTGCTGCCTTTTATCCCCTAAACATTTTCATTTCAAACAAGATTACAGGAAAACCTGCAAACCGCTGAAAGGAGCGAACCCCCGGCTGATGTTTGCGTGACGGCGTGTGTTGCAGAAGATGCAGGCATACCATGGGTGCGCGCAGCGGCTGGCCATCGTGCTCCTTGTCTTGACGAGCTGCCGGGGTCAAGAGGACGAGAGGTGAGGTCTCCTGTTGCAGCGTCTCCACCGGCTGCCGGCTCTGAACCCCCTTCAGGCGCTTTTCTCTGCACTCCTCCTGTGGGGCTCTAGTGTAGAGGGTGGAGGTGTTCCGGTGCCTGAGGGGGGTTCTGCAGGTGCCCCCGGTTGAGCCGACAGCCCCAAAAACATTCCGGTCATCTTGAGGGATGAGTCTAAACTGTTCCTGCTGGTAGACTGACATTGGCTGTGACTTGGATGGTTCCTGACACATTATTACAAGTGTAATAACGACTTTAGACGGGGGATAGACATCCTGCGCAGCGGGTCAGATCTAAGACACAGATGACCCAAGAGTCCCGGGAAGAGTCTCAATGCCGCTCAGGCGGAAAGATTTCCATCTCAAAGCTCCTCATTCAGGCCCGCCAACCGAAAAATGGCCTCAGAGTATAAAGCATATTGTTATTGATGTGGGCAGCGTTACCATGCTGGTGCTGGTACCAACTAAGAGGTCCCTGCTCCTCTCTCACCGCAGCCGCCGGTCTGTGACTGAACACCAGCTGATGCACGACCGTGGCCGCAACATCCAGAGTCTGAAGCGACTCTTCTGGTTGTCCAGCGCCATCGAAGGTCTCCACACGGCGCAGAGCCGCTCTGCCGCTTTGAACCCGGTGAAGGTGCCGAACCTCGCCATGAATCCCTCCCTGGGCTCGGCCCAGCCGGCCGTCAAGAGTCTCCTGAGGGGCTTCTTCAATCCCTACCTGACTCAGCTCCCAGAGCCAGAAGCCTGAGAAAACCGTCACTCTGCTGCAGGAGCCAGCTGCAACAGTGATAATCATATTAATAACAGTAGTAACAACAATAGTAATAGTAATAATAATAATAATAATGGGTACGTTTGTCATTGTTTGAGTAACATATGTGGATGGGCAGAGATGGAGAATCTGACACCGAGATTAGACGGTTAAAAAGTGGCGAACAGAAAGCAAAACCACTGTTTCCTCATCTTACCTGACTGTCAGGTGCCACCAGATGTCAAGTGCTACTCTATTTATCTTCACTCAGCAACGACAACAGATGAAAAATGTCACAATTTTGAGAAAAACCTACATTTAGCTGCTGAGTCTGATGTAACGGTTGTTCCGGACGTCCCATTGCTGCTCCTTCTGGTGTGATGTTTGTGCACGAATATAACTAGTGACCCAATTTATGGAAACATACAGTATTTACGTGTTCTATGCTCATCTGATTTAATCTTTACACAGAATATATACAAAAGCAGAGTTAGAGTTTAATTTGTTATAACTTCCACTGTCTTCTATAGAAATGCACCTGTGGTCAATGACTGGTGAACCAGTATGACCAGTACTTGTTGTCCATGTGAGAGTAAGAATTGTGGTGTCACGGTAACATGAACACATGTGAGCTTGTATCAAAAATCAGTAGCTTTACAATAAATAGCATGGGATTAAATACAGTGCTTTTAAAATGTATTTTAAAGAACATTGTTAAAATGTGTTGTTAATTTACACTTAAGCCATTATTGTATGGTCAACCTGGATAGAAGGATAGTTTATTACGTAAGACATGCTGCATGTTTCATTTCTGCTGTAGAGGAAAGGCAACAAAGTCAGTCTTTTGTTTGATTTAGCTGTATTTATGAGATGTCCCCATGACCGATATTAATGTGTGGCGATGTCTTTCCAGTTATCACCATCAACAACTGGTAAGAACTCAGCTTAAATATTGTAAAAATCCATGTGTTGTTGACTGATGTTTTTATGCAATTAAAATGGAGTCCATGGCCTGTGGTTTTATTTTGTGGGAAATAAAGTTTGTGGCCGCATGCGTGGCTCTGAGTGTCTGCTTCAGCGGGTCCGAGCTGCCTGGCAAACCAAACTCAGGGTATCTGGTTTCCCGCCCACTACGGAAGTCTCGCGAGATTTCCGGGCTGGCGAACGTTGACGGCCTGCTGCTGTGACAACTTCAGTGATACCATCCGCGGTGGTTTACGAACACCTGTATACGTTCCTTTTTAAGTCATTAATAGCATCTCTGGATCAAACATCCACCAAAAGTAACTGTGTGTCGGATTGAAGCGCCCTGACCGCTCACGCCGGACTGTCGCTCCTTTTTATTTTTATTTTTTTTTCAAATAAATTCAGCCAGGTCAGTCACTGTTACATCCTTGAGTTTTTACGACTGTCGCTGTCTTTGGGTTAGCAAGTCAAGCTAGCTTAAGCTAGCTGCGGCATTCTCCAGAGCCGTTAATGGCGTAGATGTTTTTACCACATAAACGAGCACCGGTGTTTCAGCCCGATAACATATTGGATAGAGACGCCAACATATTTAAGTCCCCGGACTGGCACGTAGTCAGAGTCGTACCATCAACGCTGCTAATGCTATGTTTAGCTAACTGTTAGCGAGCAGCTGAGACCGACTACAAGTTGGTTGGTGCTGTTGACAGGCTGTTTAGTCCGCTTTCCTAGCGGCGATTGACCGATCGATCGATGAATTCGTGTTTCCACGATGTTGTCAGTGGAGTGCAGCAGTATGGAGGAGAGGAGTGACGTGTTTTCTGCAATGATGTCCATGCCTTCACCGCAGGACTGTAGACAAGCTGTTCCAGGAAGATCGTTAGCAGCGGGTAGCAGAGCTCCATGAGCGCGACGGGGCAGCAGCATGCGGGCGGCCTGCGTTCTCGCCGCGGCCTTGGAAGGGACAAGGACGCCGGGCAGAGTGTGGGCATGGAGGCGACCTGCTGGCTGTCCACCGGGGTTTTACGCAGGCTGATCGAACTGCCCTCTCCCCCCCTGTCCCGCCATCAGCTCAAAAGGCTGGAAGAGCACAGGTGAGTCCCGGTTTTACCTCAGTGGTTTCGATCCGACATGCAGGACATGGATGCAACCCCAAATCTGTGACCTGTGGGTGAGACTTGACATCTGTTACACAATACACAGAATGGCTATTATGGTCCTGTGGTAAAGCAGTGGCAGGGGAAGTCACACATTGCAGCAGCAGTATGCAAAAGTTAAAGCACGTGTGTGTGTGTCTGCATAAAATTCTTACTTCTAGTACTAAAAAATTTCTTTGCCTTATCTATGCAGCCAAAGCCACGTGACTGCGGTCTTTCTTAGCGAGACCAGCAGCATTACAACCTGCAGCCACCCATAGAAATGAGGATAATGGCCTGAATGTGTTATTATCTGTAGCGCACGTTGCAAACACAAAAGAGACTCGTTGCTATATACGGCGCGATTAAAGGTGAGCGTCTGTTCGGAATGGGTGAGCGCTGGGCTCCTGACTCGCTCGGTGCCTCGTCCCTGCAGGTACAGCAGTTCTGGACGCTCCTTGCTGGAGCCTCTGATGCAGCGTTACTGGGAGTGGTTGGTGGGACGAGTGCCTCCCTGGATCGCCCCGAACCTCATCACCATCATCGGCCTGGCCACCAACGTCTTCACCACGCTCGTGCTTGTGTACTACTGTCCCACCGCCACCGAGCAGGTTTTTGTCTTCACCTGCAGCACATTAATGCTGTCATGTAGCCAGTCGACCGCCTGTTGCGCTTCCCTTTTGAAGGAAAAAGCCTTTTCTCTGCATTTCAGACCATCGGCTAAAACCAGCGGATGCTGATGTCTGCTGTAATATTTGCTCTCAGTCACTTTACCCCCCCTTCCCAGTTTTTCCTTGTTAGTTTCGCTTTACGAAGGACTTTTGAAACTTTTCCTGTGCGACTGTGTGTTGGGATGTGGCCAAAATATCGAATATGCAAGTCTATAATTCAGGGGTGGGCAAATCCAGTCCTCGAGGGCCGGATCCAACCCGGACTTTCTTTCCTACAGGTAAATGCTTTCACCTGGGGTTCCATTTACCTTGGTGAAAGCATTTCCTGCCTGGTAGGATGGTAATCCCGGCTTGAATTCAACCCTCAAGGACTGGATCTGACCTCTTCTGATGGGCAAGTCCAGTCCATGAAGGCTGGAATCCAGCCAGGTTTTGCATCCTACCAGGGATTCCAGCCTTCATGGACTGGACTTGCCCATCAGAAGAGGTCCGATCCAGTCCTCGAGGGTTGAATTCAAACCGGGATTACCATCCCACCAGGCAGGAAACGCTTTCACCAAGGTAAATGGAACCCCAGGTGAGTGTTTACCTCTAGGACAGAAAGTCCGGCTCGGATCCGGCCCTCGAGGACTGGATTTGCCCAGCCCTGCTATAATTGGTGAAGCCACAATGTGTGCTCACGCTAATGTGTTCCAGAGGTAATCACAGTGGTGTGCAGCCATTGTGTCCCGCGAATGAGCGCTCATCGGGGAATGTTCCTTGTTTCAGGCTCCTCTCTGGGCCTACCTGCTGTGCGCCGTAGGCCTGTTTGTTTACCAGTCCTTAGACGCCATCGATGGCAAGCAGGCTAGGCGCACCAACAGCAGTTCTCCACTGGGGGAGCTGTTTGACCACGGATGTGACTCCCTCTCCACTGGTCGGTTCATTATGGGATGGCATTTCTGTGGGTTTACCCCTTCTGAAAGTCTCCCCGTGTGCCTCTGCAGTGTTTGTGGTGTTGGGAACCTGCATAGCAGTGCAGATGGGTACCAATCCAGACTGGATGTTCTTCTGCTGTTTTGCTGGGATGTTCATGTTCTACTGCGCCCACTGGCAGACCTACGTGTCGGGAACGCTGCGCTTCGGCATGTGAGTAGAAGAGAGCTGCGTGTTCTTTAACAATTCTAAAAAACCAAGATGGGGCCAGTTTTTCCAGCGCTGATGCTCATGTCAGGATGTGCGCTCCGAGTGGCGTTCCAGGCCTGCTGAGCTTGACCGGTTCCTGCACTTTACAGTCTCACGGCCTCTTACGAAGTTCCTCGGGATGTTTGTTGCAGTGAAAAGTTGCTGATATGAACTTTGAGGTGACAATTGCAACTATAAGCAGTTTTCCGTGGGGTCATGAGTCGAATGGTCACTATGGGGTGTCAGCACTAATTGCTTCCACTACACTTCTACATTTTGCAATAATAATCTGAGAGTTTTACTAGTTTTCACTTTCACATTATTAGATTTTATATAAAAGAACCATTCATGTAGTTTTAGGTCTGATTATAGTGTTTTCTGACAATGAGACTATTCGGTTAAAGTTTCAGACATTTGTCAAGCGCAACGTTTTAGGATGTTTAGTGGCCTTCAAACAAAAACCTGACAAAGTCTCTAATCTGGAGGATCTGGATTAAAGAGTGAGGAGGATTCTCCTGAGGTGAGGAGCAGATTAAAGGAGTGAGGAGGGTTCTCCTGAGGTGAGGAGCAGATTAAAGGGGTGAGGAGGATTCTCCTGAGGCGAGGAGCAGATTAAAGGAGTGAGGAGGATTCTCCTGAGGTGAGGAGCAGATTAAAGGAGTGAGGAGGATTCTCCTGAGGTCAGGAGCAGATTAAAGGAGTGAGGAGGATTCTCCTGAGGTGAGGAGCAGATTAAAGGAGTGAGGAGGATTCTCCTGAGGTGAGGAGCAGATTAAAGGAGTGAGGAGGATTCTCCTGAGGTGAGGAGCAGATTAAAGGAGTGAGGAGGATTCTCCTGAGGTGAGGAGCAGATTAAAGGAGTGAGGAGGATTCTCCTGAGGTGAGGAGCAGATTAAAGGAGTGAGGAGGATTCTCCTGAGGTGAGGAGCAGATTAAAGGAGTGAGGAGGATTCTCCTGAGGTGAGGAGCAGATTACAGGAGTGAGGAGGATTCTCCTGAGGTGAGGAGCAGATTACAGGAGTGAGGAGGATTCTCCTGAGGCGAGGAGCAGATTAAAGGAGTGAGGAGGATTCTCCTGAGGTCAGGAGCAGATTAAAGGAGTGAGGAGGATTCTCCTGAGGCGAGGAGCAGATTAAAGGAGTGAGGAGGATTCTCCTGAGGCGAGGAGCAGATTAAAGGAGTGAGGAGGATTCTCCTGAGGCGAGGAGCAGATTAAAGGAGTGAGGAGGATTCTCCTGAGGTGAGGAGCAGATTAAAGGGGTGAGGAGGATTCTCCTGAGGTCAGGAGCAGATTAAAGGAGTGAGGAGGATTCTCCTGAGGTGAGGAGCAGATTAAAGGAGTGAGGAGGATTCTCCTGAGGTGAGGAGCCGATTAAAGGGGTGAGGAGGATTCTCCTGAGGTGAGGAGCAGATTAAAGGAGTGAGGAGGATTCTCCTGAGGTGAGGAGCAGATTAAAGGAGTGAGGAGGATTCTCCTGAGGTGAGGAGCAGATTAAAGGAGTGAGGAGGATTCTCCTGAGGTGAGGAGCAGATTAAAGGAGTGAGGAGGATTCTCCTGAGGTGAGGAGCAGATTAAAGGGGTGAGGAGGATTCTCCTGAGGTGAGGAGCAGATTAAAGGAGTGAGGAGGATTCTCCTGAGGTGAGGAGCAGATTAAAGGAGTGAGGAGGATTCTCCTGAGGTGAGGAGCAGATTAAAGGAGTGAGGAGGATTCTCCTGAGGTGAGGAGCAGATTAAAGGAGTGAGGAGGATTCTCCTGAGGTGAGGAGCAGATTACAGGAGTGAGGAGGATTCTCCTGAGGTGAGGAGCAGATTAAAGGAGTGAGGAGGATTCTCCTGAGGTGAGGAGCAGATTAAAGGAGTGAGGAGGATTCTCCTGAGGTGAGGAGCAGATTAAAGGAGTGAGGAGAATTCTCCTGAGGTGAGAAGCAGATTAAAGGAGTGAGGAGGATTCTCCTGAGGTGAGGAGCAGATTAAAGGAGTGAGGAGGATTCTCCTGAGGTGAGGGGCAGATTAAAGGAGTGAGGAGGATTCTCCTGAGGTGAGGAGCAGATTAAAGGAGTGAGGAGGATTCTCCTGAGGTGAGGAGCAGATTAAAGGGGTGAGGAGGATTCTCCTGAGGTGAGGAGCAGATTAAAGGAGTGAGGAGGATCCTCCTGAGGTGAGGAGCAGATTAAAGGAGTGAGGAGGATTCTCCTGAGGTGAGGAGCAGATTAAAGGAGTGAGGAGGATTCTCCTGAGGTGAGGAGCAGATTAAAGGAGTGAGGAGGATTCTCCTGAGGTGAGGAGCAGATTACAGGAGTGAGGAGGATTCTCCTGAGGTGAGGAGCAGATTAAAGGAGTGAGGAGGATTCTCCTGAGGTGAGGAGCAGATTACAGGAGTGAGGAGGATTCTCCTGAGGTGAGGAGCAGATTAAAGGAGTGAGGAGGATTCTCCTGAGGTGAGGAGCAGATTAAAGGAGTGAGGAGGATTCTCCTGAGGTGAGGAGCAGATTACAGGAGTGAGGAGGATTCTCCTGAGGTGAGGAGCAGATTAAAGGAGTGAGGAGGATTCTCCTGAGGTGAGGAGCAGATTAAAGGAGTGAGGAGAATTCTCCTGAGGTGAGGAGCAGATTACAGGAGTGAGGAGGATTCTCCTGAGGTGAGGAGCAGATGAAAGGAGTGAGGAGGATTCTCCTGAGGTGAGGAGCAGATTAAAGGAGTGAGGAGGATTCTCCTGAGGTGAGAAGCAGATTAAAGGAGTGAGGAGGATTCTCCTGAGGTGAGGAGCAGATTAAAGGAGTGAGGAGGATTCTCCTGAGGTGAGGAGCAGATTAAAGGAGTGAGGAGGATTCTCCTGAGGTGAGGAGCAGATGAAAGGAGTGAGGAGGATTCTCCTGAGGTGAGGAGCAGATTAAAGGAGTGAGGAGGATTCTCCTTTTAGAAGGCCGTGTCGCCTAGCAACGGGGTGAGCCGCGCCACCTCCTCTTGGTGTCGAAGCCCTGGGAGGCTCCAGGAGCCTGAGGACGGACTCGTCCGTGGCGAGGAGGCCCCTCGCTGGGCCGAAACCGACCTTTTTAGACGTGAACAAACGAACTTTCTCACATGAGAGGAGGCCTGAAAGCTCCCTGGAGGGAGCGACTGCGGAAAAGTCCCGTTTCACAACAACACACGTGGCGATTGGAAGCCCGGTTTGACTCGTGACCGTTAGTCCAGACGTGTGACGTCATTAAGGGTATTTAAGTGCTGTGGGCGGAGTCAGGGGCAGCCTGGAGCCTGAAAATGAAGGAGGTCAAAGGTCAAACGTGTGCTCCTTTCTCTCCCGTCCAGCATCGATGTGACCGAGGTGCAGATCTTCATCATCACCTTGTACCTACTGGCCGCCGCGGGAGGATCTGCGTTTTGGCAGTCACCGGTGAGTGCGGCGTCGACCACATCCAGCAGCAGATGTGCACGCCGTTCGCTCCCTCCTGCTAACCGCGGCCTGTCTGTGATTCCAGATTCCCGTCTTAAATATCCAGATGAAGATGGTTCCTGCCGTCTGTACTTTTTTAGGTGCCATCTTCTCCTGCACTAATTACTTCAGAGTTATTTTCACAGGAGGTGTCGGCAAAAACGGATCCACGATAGCAGTAAGTTCTGTCCGCGTAATGAGCCCGAGCTCGGATCGGTTGATTCAGCATTGCTGATGCTGTGCAGCAGCTAGCTGCTCTGTGTGTCCCCGATATGTCCAGCCAGGTCCCACTCATCTGTCCAGTCGCTGTGTCCACCTCAGATGATGAGTGCTTGTGAGGCCGTTCTTGCATTTCTACACCATCAAGTCTTTAGTTTCCTGCAGCTAAAGAGGATTTAACCAGACTGAACCGGACAGTAGCGCCACCTGTAGCTTGGTCCGTGTGCGCGTCCACTCCTCCGTGGATTGGGAAGCAGCCTCCACCTGTTCATATGTTGTCAAACATGTTGTCTCGGATGTTGTTGTGTCACCAGCTGATGACGGCTCCAAAGTGTGTTTCTATTTTAACCTCCTGTCTTTTCACTGTCTTCTCTCTGTCCTCAGGGAACCAGTGTCCTCTCTCCAGTCTTACATATTGGTTCAGTTATAATTTTGGCCGTGATGATATACAAGAAATCCGCTGTTCAGCTCTTTGAGAAACATCCGTGTCTTTATATCTTGGCCTTTGGCTTTGTCTCAGCCAAAATCACAAATAAATTAGTTGTAAGTTGTGATAATTGTTGTCTTTTCTAACCCCGGGACTGTTGGGAAACTGTCTTTGTTTTAGCATCATGTAAAGAAACAAGCACACATGTGATTAGCTCAGCTCTTCCAGTGCACGAACCAGTTTCCCCATCATGCAGCACTGGAGCATCTTCCTGCTGCTTTGGCCTGTGCACAATAAATAACTCCTGTTGATCAAATACTGTAGAAATCTTGTGTAAAGTGTAGCACATTTAGCAGCTGACGCTATTACGCTGCGTGGCTAACGCTTCTCTGTCTGTCTACAGGTAGCTCACATGACTAAAAGCGAGATGCATCTTCACGATTTAGTCTTTTTGGGACCGGGGCTACTGTTCCTGGATCAGTATTTCAATAGTTTTATTGACGAGTACCTTGTGCTGTGGATTGCACTGGTAAGTTCCCGACGACACTCTGGATGTTTAGAATGATCAAACCCACTTTTCTCGTTGTGTCGTGATGCCAAAAAAAAGAGCCATCGCCCAGGCGGTCGTGGACCCAAAATGTGCTTAAAGCAATAAAATGCAGATTTAAATGTATGTGGAGAGGAACGTAGAAGTACTCAGATGTTTTTTAAGATGGATTCCACCAATATCTAATTAAGGGGATGGGTTTTATTGGCGTTATTGGAGTGGTCCTACATATTTAGGGCGGTGAAGAGGACTTGTCCGACACACACCAAAGCTGACCGTGTCTTGTTTGTTCTCTCCCCTGCAGGTGATTTCGTTCTTTGACTTGGTGCGTTACTGTGTCAGTGTTTGCAACCAGATTGCCTGCCATCTTCACATTTGTGTGTTTAAAATCAAGCCTTGCTCAGCGCTGACCTCAGCCTCCCACTAGAGACACGCCCCGCCTGACTCTGTCCAGCCCGCTTCCCCGTGTGTCCCACCGTGTCCAGCGTAGGGATGATGCATTGTGCGACGGCGTGCTCTTGCCAACTGAATGTGAGGATAAATGGTATATATTGAGATACTGGTGTCCTGCTCTCTTTGGTTCTTTTTCGCTGGTGCAGAATTCACGTCAATATTCTGCCTCAGGGATGGAAAAACTCAAGGTTACACTTGCGAAGGGCACAGGTGCTACTAACTGTGTTAAAGAAAAAAGCTTCAATGTCTTCTAAGGGTCCTTCCATAGAAAACGTATAGGAACTGAATCAAACCTTGCTTCTTTTATATGTAACAAGATTTGCATAATGTTCATTCTGCAAATATCAAACTTAACAATTTCTGTGCTTCTCTTTCCAGTTAACTCTCATTAACCTTTTTTTTTTTTTTTTCCACTCGTATGACTTTTAAAGCTAAATTCTCGGCAAATGTTTCGCACCAAAACGAAACGTGCTGCCATTTATTCATCCTTCTTTTTATGTATCTGCCACTTCCGTACACCAGTTATTCACTGCCAAAACCACTAAGTTGGACGTACATGTTTATTTTTGGCTTTGAGGGATTCGCTCCACGTCTTTGTATCATAAATCCGTATTTTATAACTCCATGTAGTGTCTTAAACATATTCTGTTGGAATAAAAAGCTGTAACTGGGTGGCGCTTGTGTTATCCGATGGAAAATGCTAAATAAAAAAGGTGGTAAGAGTAAAGGGATAATTGTGTGTCAATAGGAACACTCCAGAGTCCTGTCTGTTTTAAACTCTTTATACCATAAAAACCGGGGTTAAAGCGCAGTTCGGACCCGGCTGTATTACAGTAGCAACTTTAAAGCGAACCCACGTCCTTCTCTACTCTTGTTATTGTTTGTCTTCGATAAGAAGCGCCTTTATTTAGATGTTATGAAACCAGCCGTAACCCTCGGCAACGCCACTGCACGTGTGGGGGGGGGGGGGCTTTAACATCTTTTTAATCTCCATTTTAGAAGGCCGTGCATCAAACTACGCAAGTCATTATTTTTATGGTGTTATTGATTTTTTTTTTTAAAGAAAAATCATCTATATTTTGTCAGATTTTCCCTTGATTTTGCAGGTATTAGGAACAAAGATGGGTGTGTTTTAAGGTTAAATCTTGAGTTTGGTGTTACGTTAGTGCTCAGGTCAAGTAGTAATGAAATGAATGGAGGTTCAGGTCCACAAAAAGGTTTTCTCCTTCACTTTTCAAGCTGTTTTTTTTTTAATTATTATTATTTTCATCAACAGATTTCACCACCAGACCAGAGCAATAACATGTCAGCTGACTTTTTGTGCCGTCACAAACAAAATGGCTTTTCTCTCTTCAAACAATGAAAAATCCACTAAAATGGCGCCTCTTTTGCTGAACAATGAGTGATGTTCAACGTTGTCTTAAACCATCTGTGTTTGTGGTGTCCGTTGAGACTCGGAACGCACTTGCAGGCTGATGTTGCCAGTATGTTGACAGCGAGCGCGTCTCCTCGTTGCCTCTGAATGCTGCTACGGTTGTGCGACGGTTGACTCCAAAGCAAACGCAGCTCCGACTGAATGTGTTACCGGATGTTCAGGTGTTGACTGACAAGTGAAAATGTTAAAGTGGGTCCTGCTTCCTCTGCCACCTCCACGTCACGTTGCTGCTTCTCAGTGTGTAATGTTGCTTTTTGCCTGGAACCTGTTTTCATTTGGGGAAGACGTTTGTGTATTTTTAATTTATTGGCCCATTGTTCCATCTGCAGATATTAACCAGTTGTTAAAATGGTCAAGAAGACATCAAATCTGATGCGTTGACTGTGGAAAGAGTCCAGATCGGCACAAAAGCCTAAAAGGTTCTTTTCACATGAAACCAAACATTATCCTCAAATTTCTTGTTGCCTTCTAACCTTGAATTAAGAATATGTGATTTATAGAATAAAGATGTAAATCATAAATTGAGGTTGCATTCTTTTATTGAAGATGTGTCTGTGTGGAGAAATTAACAATTAACAATTAAATTAACAATTTCAGTTAGTGTGAAATGAGTTCCAGGGGCTTAAACGGATGCAGATATCCATCTGGCAATGACTTATTAATATTTAAAGTGTCATATTGAGAAACATCTATGGAGAAAGAGTTCAGGTATGACTAGAAATGACCAAATGTTAAAGTTCATTATGAAAAAGAAATCTGAGGAACACCCGTTTGCTTATTTTCCTCTTATTTAGCTTGGAAGCAACACCAAAGTTTGAGATGTTTAATTTGTGTGAATTGATCCAGAACCAGTCGGTGTGTGGAACAAATTAATGATTATTACGGCAGAGTCCATTATTTCAACAGATTACAGGGATTCAAGTGATACTCTAAAGAAATGATCTACTAAATGTTGCCTTAAAAATGTTACCCATGGACTGTAGTTTGCCATTATTGTACAGCTTTCATTAGTTTAGATGATTCTGTGTAGACAAACTGGACAAATTCTCAGTTGTGATGCAGCAAAAGCTTCAGTCTCTCATCACAACTACTCTAATAGTAAAACGGCCTTGACGATTATGGTTTTGCACATTTAGAAAACCTTCCAAAACGAGCAATTCAATTCAATATTCAATAATAAAATGGTAAAAATAAATAAATGATAATGATATAACTGCTTGAAACAACGTGAACGATTACAGAGTTCGCCATTGACCGAACTAACTAACCAGCTAACTAACTAACCGGGTTTTTGAACAAACCTGACCTTCCAGACCAAATTCGGGGAAGAGGAAGTTTATTTTCTGCGCATGCGCACCAAACCGGTCCTGCCCTATTAGACAGAAACGAAAGTAGGTGAAGAAGCTGAGGATCAATAAAGTCACACATTTCTCCTCTTTCCTCATGGATTAAAGAGGTTTGACTCAGTTCCGATCAGCAGTTTAATGGTTACCAATAATCGCCCTCTCGGTGACGTCAGGGCCGCTGTAGGACGCACGTGACTGTCATTACATTAGAACTGTCACTCAGGCTGATTCGAGGTAAGTTTCTTTCTTTTCTTCCTTGAACTTACTTCAAACAATTTTAGGGACTTTTGGGTGTTTTCCCCCCTTTATTTTGAAGTTACTGTCCGATGTTTCCAGCGAGGTTTGACGTTCTTTCATCTCTTTTGGAGAGGTCGATCCTTCCTCTTTACGCATCATCAAAAGACATTAAAACGCAATTATTGTTTCACCTGACGTGTCAAAAGAATCAGAAGGACGCCTGAAATGCTCCAAAACCTTCAATAGCTTGCAACGAATGGCTATATTTTTGTTGTTGAAGTGTCTAGGAGTCATTTCATCATTAAAACAGCTGCTATATTTTCGAAAGTTGGAGTTTATCTTACATTAGTTCCTCTGTGAGGCTGCATAAATTAATCTGAATCATAAGGATTAAGCTTTGCATAAAAATAAAAGCACGATCAAGCTAGTTCCTTTTGTTGGTGACATCTGCGCCCTTGTGAGAGGATGCGAGGACCAGATGGCTGCAGAGCTCAGGGTTGGCCAGGCAAATCAGCCATTATCTATAGATACCAGCCTGTAGAGTCATAGCAGTTTCCTGCCGTCACACGATGCGCCGCTTGAAATAACCTTCAGAGAAGTAGACATGAGCAGGAAGGAAGTGGGTCGAGGGCGGCCGGTGATGGGAGTCCTGTTTTTGGCGTCCGCAGGGTCATGTGGTGGTTCCAGCAGGGCCTCTGCTGGCTGCCCGCAGCACTGGTCGTCTGGACAGCAGCATCCTTCGGCCTCGCTTACATCACAGCCGTGGTTCTGAACCATGTGGACCCTCTGCTGCCGTACATCAGGTGCCCCCTCTCTCTCATTTATTATGTGCATTAAATGACACCTGTGCTCTTTCTTCTTTGCATGCCTGTAAGTTAAACGTGTGACGTGTGTTGCAGCGACATGGGAACCATGGCGCCGGAGAGGTGCGTGTTCGGGATCATGCTGGACGTTTCCTCCTTTTTAGGTGAGCTGGCGCCTTCGTTTCGTCGATTGGGAGAAACGTTCATCCCTTACATGTGCGGGGCGTCTCGAGTGGTTGCAAAACAAGCTTTTTAATACTTTGTCGCAGCCTCTTGGCAACACGCGGAGCCTTTTTCTGATCTGTTGTAAAAGATTCGGGGGTCTGAAGGACTGGCGGTCAAGCCCTGACTGATAGCTCTTTTCTTTTTTAACGCCCAGGCATGGCCACGGTGTACGTACGCTACAAGCAGGTGGGGGCTCTGACGGCCGAGGGAAGCCCCAATTTGAGCCGACTAAACCGCGTCGGGCTGGTGCTCGGCCTCATCAGCTCCCTCGGGATGTGCGTGGTTGCAAACTTCCAGGTGAGTGCCGGAAGTGCTGGATCCATCCGATCGTTGGCATCAAAGCACTAAGGAACCTCCGTCCAAGCAGAAAACGACGCTGTTCTCGGTACACCTGGTGGGGGCCGTACTGACCTTCGGCGTGGGGGCTCTCTACATCCTGGTTCAGACCCTGCTGTCACTCCGCATGCAGCCTCACTTCCACAGCAAGACGGTCTACCTGGTTCGCCTGGGCATCGGAGTGTGGACGCTGTGCAGCATCATCAGCAGTATCCTGTAATCATGTGGTGGTCCTGGAGGGGGCGGGGGTGGGGGGGGGAGTCCACCTGAGATGGTGGACTGAGCCATAACAGGTTTCTAAAATGGACTGGCCTTCTGAGCAAAGGGGAGGTTATAACTAAACCAGGGACAGACGGCTGTGACCCTTGACCTCTCCTCAGTGTTCGTCTCTTCGGTCATCATGTACAGCACCCTGGCGGGCGTGGACGTGACCCACAAACTGCACTGGACCCCCGGAGAGAAGGTCAGGCCTCTTCCGCTTTTAAGAACGCTGTTTGTGGGTTTGTCTCTTCCCCTCACGGGCGTGGGTGCGGTGTCTTCCTCAGGGTTACACAGCTCATATCATCAGCACGGTGTCCGAGTGGTCTCTGGCCTTCTCCTTCTTCAGCTTCTTCCTCACCTACATCAGGGACTTTCAGGTAGTCCTCTTCCACACACCCCGTCATATACGTTATCTGTTAGCGTGACTTGCACTGTGTCTTACTGACTTGTTTTCTTTACATCCCTTTTTTTTTTACTAAAGAAAATTAAGTTGCGTGCAGTAGCGGACTTGCAGAGCCGACACTTGTACGATGGGCCACATTACCACAACCAGACGCCCTCAGAAACGTCCCCGCTGCTGGTCGGGGGCAGGTAGGGGGCAGGAAGGGGGGCTGGATGGACCAGCAGTGGACCAGCCTGCAGGAACTTTTCTAACTACGCTCCAGAGGCTTATATTGTTGTCGTAGCCTTTAAAATGTCAGTAAACTCCAAACTAACCTTTCAAACGCCAGTTAAAAACCAAACATCTGACACATCGTGATGATTCTGATCACGTCTTTTTTCCTACTTTATCCAAATGATGCCAAATAATGCGGAAAATTGCCGTTTCACACATTTTTGGTTTCTAAATTCCTGTTTTTATTTATGCAACTGCTGTATTTAAGACCAAGGTTAAATAAGTGTAGCAATTGTGCTTTTTTGGAAGCCACACTAATAAAGGTGTTTATTACAAACTGTCATTTTAAATAAAAACCGCCACTACTTTTCTTAAAAATCAGTCATTTTTATTGAAATTGAACATTTTAAAAGCATTACTGCTGCTCCGGCAGTCCCAAGCAGTGTAAAGGTTTGTGCATTTTGGTGATTTTTATCGAGAAGCTCGGACCAAACGGCTTTGGCAAACAGTGGTCGAGCTGGATCGTGACCCACCAGGACTCAACCGGCACAAAACCCACCAAACCACATTCAAATGAACGGCTCCACCGTACCGTAAATACGCACAATCAGAACAATAAATACTGAAATTAGAGGAAGTCAAAACTTCCCCTAAATAATATAAATACATCTTCTGTCGTGGACTCCTGCCGTGGTGGTTGCAGGTTTACTTGCTCGGTGTCGGTGGGGCCAGAGTCCTGGATAGAACCAGGTTCCCGAATGTGACTCTGGTTCTCCACGTTGCTGCTGCTGCTAACATCAAACGGGCCTGGGCGGCGGCTTCTTGCAACAATCACGTTTATATTAGTCAACTGAATACGTTACGCTGTTTTAAAGGTCACGACACGTGAAGGTCGTCCTCCATCCAACAGCCATCAAAGGCTCCCTGCTGGTTTTTATACTGGAATGAAAACGAGCACAGTTGGTGCTGTGGTTGGCGCCGTCGCCGTGGCCTCGTTTCATAACCAGATCCAAGCGACGGTCCAAAGTCCACTGATGCTCGGCCGTTAAATGTGAGAACTAAGTTCCTAAATCTTCTGCTTTGATCCATTTTAAGTCCACTGTGTGTGGGTCCAGCTCAGAGGAAACTGGGATTAGAAAAAGGGAGAGCAGAAGCTTTTAAGGCATCAGTAGGCGAGGCCACGCGGCGCTCAAAGCTCCAAAAGTCACATTAGCAAAGAAAACATTCACATTCGAGATGCACATCAATCTGCAGTCCCGAGCAGCATCTTTAATCCTCCCAACGTAGAGCAGCAGAGCCGTCACAGATGATGTTTTGGCCTCCACTCGGGTACAGCTCCATCTTCCAGTACCGGGGGTCAGCGTAGACTGAGGGACAGAGGACAAGCATCACATGAGCATCCAGAGCCCTAAAACAATGTATGTGTGCACCAGAGCTATAGACGCGACCTCTGGGAACAGTTTCGTACAAAAACGGCCACTTGTGGGTCTGGATCTATCAAAGGTCAAGGATGGAACCGTGGTGGACCAGGGTCATGGTGGTCCCACCCAAGTGAGAAGCTACTGTAGCTCAAATGGCTAAAGATGCTAATGCTGGTTCTGATAGAACCATTTCAGAACGCTGTTGTGTGGCGAAGGGGGCTGTGGGGCAGACCCCGGTCCCCCAAAAGCCCCTTACCCATGTCTCCAGAACTCAGCCACAGGTTGAAGGAGCTGCAATGCTTCTGACACTGTTGGACGGGCAGAACCCGGACCGCTGGAAGACCCTCCCCCACCACCAGCCAGCCAGACACTCCAACACCCTGAAACATCAGCAGCACTTCAGCGTTAAAAGGTCCTTCAAATCCTGTGCTTTACCCCCCAAACGGAGCCATTCCGTTGAGGATGAGAGCGCACGTGAACTCACTTTGCTCTGAGAACTTGTGCTGTGGGTGACCAGGCAACGCTGCACGGTGGTTCCAGCGCTGTCCAGCAACAGGCTGAGCTCGGCTTTTGGAAAGAGCCACCTCAAAACCTTCTCTCTGGTCCTGGGGCTGAACCGCCTGGAACATCCAAGCAAATTCAAGTCGGACTTGTTCGTCCGGCACCACTGAAGGGTTCCTTCCACCAGACAGGATGGACGGTGTGAGCTGGAGGTGAAGCCACGAGCCCTGCCTGCAGGGTACGTACCAGAGCAGCGTGAAGTTGGCAGGTCCTTCTGGAAATTCCGGGCTGTCACGATGCACGTTCTGGTCATCCGCCTCCATCAGGATGGACATGGAGCCAGAATGGGCCAAGTAGAGCTCTTCAAGCTGCTGCCGCCGCACAGTGAGGGACCCCCCGCCCTGCAAACACCCACAAATTATTATGATCAAATATTCAAACATGAATAATATTAAATAGTTGTGCTGGAGGATGTCAAGTGGGCCTAATCTGACCTTCAGTAGAAGGAGTTGTGCCCCCCGCCGAAGGGTCATGGTCGCTCTGAGGCTCTCAGGGACTTCGAGTACCGAGTAGATCTCCGCGCAAACTGAACAATTGACCAGATTCTGTCCTCCAGAGCGAGAAATCCACCGTTCATGGAAACCTGGAGCAAACACAATCATTGGAAGCGACACCGGAGAGTGTGGCACGTCAGCAGTGCTCCCTGTTAAACCCCTCAACACATGAACGGAGGCATCGCAAAATACTGTAAAGAAATGTGGCGTTGACAAATCTGTGTCCAAATATTTCTGGAGTTGCAATGGTTCTGCCCGTGCTGGACTACAATCGTGTGTTTCCATCCTGATAGTTCAGCCGTTCCGACCTGTGCATGTTTGTTTGTGGGACCATTTCAGAGGAGAGGCGGAGAGAATGTGCTTCGAACCTTGCAGGTTGTACTTCTTGGCAATAGGCAGAGACAGAAGGCGGACATGGCTAAGTGGCGACGACCAGTTATAAGTTTCCAGGTTGACCAGGCCTAACTGAGGGGTGCTCTGGGGGTATGTGAAGGCCAGCACCATGACCAACAGGAAACCCACTACCAGCATAAACTGCAGAGAACACAGGGGCAATGGCAACACCAAGAGCTGTGTCAAAAATACAAGTTGCTCAACAGTGGTCCTGCGCTGGTAGAATCCTCCTGCCTGACCTTAACGGCGGCTCTCAGGATGGGGAATTGAGGGGGCTCCCGCCTGGGCTCGTTGGTCTCCAGCACCTGCTTGATGAACCTCTCGATCTCCCTTTCCGACATGCCGTAGCGGTAACCGGACTGGCGGAGGATGTCGATGCTCTCCGACAGTTTGTCGTAGATGCATGGCTCGCTCGTCGTCGTTCCCATGACGGCAGCAGGCGACTGAGGCGGTGGCCGTGTCAAACGCCGAGCCGTTCCGTCATCGTGGACTCCGACACCATGGCGTCACCTCCAACGATATAAAAACAACAGGGACAAACTCATCATCCGAGAATATTTGACAATGCAACACAACTTCTTTTATTCCTGGGAGTGTTTCTTAGTGACCCCTGGACTATTAAACCTCAAACAGGTTCAACCTTTTGCAAACACCATCGATAACGACGTCGTAATGATGGGCAGCACCAGAACATTGATCTCTGATAATGCCATGCAGCGTGGGTCGGTTAACTTTAACGGGCAATATCTTTGTTGTGCATGGTTAGGCGCAGGGGCAGAAGTAACCAGCGATGAATGGCATGAATCTGAAGCGACACAACGCTGTCAAAGACCATGGTGTGATGGCGGGTCTGTGATTTAAAGCTGGTTTTTGTTAAGCCTATCAAACATAACTGCTGTGATCCACTCGAACCATGCAATGACGTTGGACCTGCTAGCCGCACCTAAAGCTTGCAGTTTATTTCATTATTGGAAGAAAAAGCCACGCCAAACCCTCACCTTGAAGTTAGAAGCGCCGCCGTGACAAATGTCTTCTAAATGTGTTAATTATCTCTTCGAAAAATGTAGTTTGGAGTTTCTAACCATAGCCGCTGTCACAGTCAGACGCGGTTTTCTTCAGGTGGATTCAGTGTTGGTGCGTTAGCGCCCCCCTCGGTCTGGAGTATGGCTGCAAGGAGCCCTCCTCCGATAATGACTGCAACACTTTGCTTTTACATCTAGTATACCAGTGGTTCCCAAACTCTTTTTTCTCAAGCCCCCCTTTGATGATATAAGAACATTGTAAGCCCCCCACCCCAAATAATTTTCACCTCCTTTGTTTTGAAAAAATTAAATAATACATAAAGATGTTTTCTTTCTAAAATATGTACATATCACTTCACATTTCAATTTTACAGTTTTTATTGTTTGTTATGCTGAAAAATAGCAATACTAACAAACTTCCAACTCAATTTAAAAATATAATTATATACAGAGCTGACATCATAGCAGCAGAGAGCCTCCATCCTGATGAAGAGCTTTAACTGGGACTCTTCTTCCTCACTGAGTTCCCGACTCTCCATCATGTTGAACAGAAGTGAGGAATTTAAACTGAATTCACCTTTTCAGACCAGATTTGATCCAGAACACTGGAATGAATCCAGAATAACAAACACTGTTTTAACTGGAATTTGCCATCTCAGTAAAAATTAATATTTACAATACAATATTTATATACAACAGTATGTCCATAGCTCTTTGGCCAAGTAGCAGAGAGTCTTTCTCCACTCCACTCCAAAGCACAGCCAGTGGATGTGAACTGTAGTCTCTTTCTTGAGTCAGATGTCATGTCAATGTACTGTTCTTCCTCTGTGGCACTGAGGTCTGCAGGTGCAGTTGCTTGAAAGGGGTCTCGTATCCAGTCATATTTTGCAGAATCCTCAGGGAAATACCTCAAGGGTGCTTTTGCAGGGCCGAGATATGAGTCTTCATACATGGAAGAATTGTATTTTCCAGCTCATTTTTTTCAAGGTATGCTTTCGGGTTTTCAAAGGAGTCCACATTTCCCTCTGCGAGCCTTCTCTCCCACATCTTTTTTTTGTGAAAGAAGCTATTCTGTCTGAGTTGTGGAAGATGAGTGTTGGTACCTGCAACTGTAAATTCAGTCCATTTAGGACCTTTCCTCGTGAAAGCCATCTACACTCACTGTGCCACAACAGAGCTGTGTGCTGAGATCCCATTTCTTCCCATATTGAAGATAAGATTCTGGATTTCAGGGGTCTGGCTTTTATGTAGTTGACTGTTGTGATGACATCTGTCAACACTGAGTTCAGTTCAGGACTTAGCTCTTTGGAGGCAAGTGCCTCTCTGTGAAGCAGGCAGTGTGTCCATTGTGCTTTGGGGGAGACGCGTCTGATGAGAGCTTGCAGTCCACTGTGTTTACCAGCCATCGCCTGAGCCCCGTCTGTACAGACTCCCATAGTCCTCCCATTTCAGGTCTGCCTCTTTCAAATAGGGGTCAATAATTAGGAAAAGCTCTGCAGTGGCTCTGTTAGGGATATATTTGCAGAAAAGCAAATCCTCTTTTATACCTTCCACATCAATATACCTGACGTATGTTATTAACAGACTGTCTTTATTACTGTCCGTTGCCTCAACCATTTGCAGAGCAAAACGACCATCTTTTATCTTTTCAATAAGCTGCTCTTCCATATCTGCAGAGAGGTCACTTATACGTCTTGAAATACTGTTGTTTGACAAGGGGATAGGTTTCAGTTTACTGGCAGTGGATTCATCAATAATAGTTGAAACCATGTCAATAGCTGCGGGTAGCATTAACTCCTCCGCTATGGTGTGCGCCTTTTTGCACTGGGCGACTCTGAAGGCTACCTTTTAAGAAGCGCGTTGTGCTTTCACAACGCACTGCGGTCTCTCTTCTTGGCCGATCATGGTGCTTGTAAAGCCCAGGCACAGATATGCCTCGGCATATTTCCTTACTTTTACCCTTTTCCTTTCCGTTGTTGTGATGTTCGCATCGCCTGTGGCACCTGACTTGCTGTCTGATTTTCACTTTGTGCCTTTCACAACAAACCTGTCCTTCTTTACCTATCACTCGACTTCGGCTTCTTCTACGGTTTCTGCAAACGCTGCTCGTTCTTCTTGCTTGTTTTATTATGGTTTGCAAACCCGGTGCGGGCGCATTACTGTCACCAGCTGGACTGGAGTATATAGCAGGAAATTCTTTGACGTCCCCCTGCAGTTTCACTGTGCCCCCCCAGGGGACGCGCCCCCCAGTTTGGGAACCATTGTATTATACTATCATATTTGACGATTGCGGACATAATGGTTGTGCCAGATGGCTGTGGTCTCCTTCGCCAGCATGTTTCACCCTACCGCCAAGCAAAATGGCTCAGGCTTTAAGAGCACTGCAACTTGAAGTGTTTCTTTAGCCTCCAAATTCTCCAAAATCTCAATCAGTGCGTTCTTGGGATGTGCTGGACAAACATCTTCGCTCTACCATGGCCCCATCCTGCAACTTACAGGAATTGCAGTTGAAAACACAGACTGAGGATCAAACAGCAAATATGACGTTTAAAGAATCTGTTGAGATCTTGACACTTGATATTCCAAGGATCACAGCTAAGGGGATTTGATCATGTGGTGTCCAATTATATTATGTAACCTTGTATTACTAAACCCCCTCTACTATATACTATACTACTGGTACTTTTTGTGACTTTGGAGTGTTTGTCATCATAGTTTTGCACCCCTGGAAGCACAAGACAAAGGAAGACAACTTGTTTGTCTCACTCAACAAGCGCCTTGATCCTCGAATCGGAATAATAGTCACTGGTCTGTCACCTTTCACCCAAGCTCACCCTCAAACACAGGTGGTCATAATGTTATGGTGGACACTAATATGTATAGCCATGTATGGAATCTGTACATAAAACTATCATTCTATTGATATTAACCGTTGCCCAAAAAGTTACAGCACTTACCTTTGACAGCACATCCATGTGAATCGCTGCCCTCACCATTTCGTTATTAAAGGAAAAGCGCACTGACAGTTTGATGTATAACATAAACACATTTTATAAAAAGACAGTTTGTATTTGTATAGACTGTGAATTATGACTTGAGAAGAGGTTCTGGATGTTAGACGTATTTTCAAGTTTTATTTCAAATAGCATTGTCACTGTGGGGTTATGGGCACCAAACACAACCTCACTTTACTTTTGACCCATTGTGATTATTTTTTCCATTCCTTACCATTACAAATGCCATACATATTGAGGAAATTAACTTGGCATAACAGCACTTGCTGTTATTAAAGTAACTTTATTATCCAAAGTTGTTTGTCGGTCTCAGAAGTTTAAAGATTATGAAACCGTGTCTACATAATGCTATGTGACGTTTAAAATGTGGCAATAACATGTAACCAATCAGTAAACACGCCCACGCCTGTTATTGACCAATGAGAGGCCGGAGTAGACAGGAAACGCCGCCCTCCACTTCCGGTTCTTGTGCTGCGCCAACACCTGGAATACGTAAAACTTCAGCAGATAAGAGTCCGGCGCATCGGTGAGTGCACGATCAAGGTAAGATACCTCACAATGTTTACATTACACCCAGAACTTAAAGTGAAGATGGCAAGTTTTAATCATCACTGCGAATAATGACGCGTCGCTGACGTGAGCGTCTCTTTTTCAGCATTCTGTTGCTCATGATGTTTGTTGATTCAGTCTGCTGTTTATCATCAAAGGGGCTGTTTATCGTAAAAGTGAGCTCACTAGGTCTTAGTGATGCTGTCTCGAAGCAATAAAGTCCTCTCCCAGCTCTATAAACCGGCCTCATGGATCCATCTCCCTCTAAATCATGACCGGAGAGCCCTCGCTACTCTGCAGAAAGGTAAACACACGCAATAGCAAGTCATGCTTATTAGGCTAAAGTGACCTAGCATGCAAGCTAATCCCAAAGTGACGCAGTTTACCATAGCAACAAACTTCGCTGTTGTAAAATGGTCAGATGAACAATTTAAGGACTAAAGTAAACAGAACGAGGGTTTTACTGAATATAGCGGTAAAGTCTGCTTTAAAAAAAAAAGTTGACATAACGTTAATGACTCTGTAGAGTTTCATCCATTGTCACACTTGCACTGATTGTCAAGTTAACAGATCGGTAATAGTCCGCTAATACCTTTAATTCGTTAATAGGTTAGAAAGTAGACATGGATTTGCTTGTGTATTTATGGATACGTGGAGTAATGGATGTGTGCTTCCACAGGCACACAATCTCTTGGTTTATAACTAAATATTTGCAGGAAATGGATCTATAAGCAGTGTGTGTAGACATAGATTTAAAAATAAGAATACATTTTTCCAACATCCAGTTAATGCAAAATCCCATTTTCAGTATGTTATGGTATTTACTCAAATTAGCTTTTTGCTGCAGATTTGATAAAGAAACATGAGTTGGAGAAAGATGAATTCCGCCCTCTCTACATGGACTTCCAGGCCACGACGCCTATGGTAACCATTACACCCATTTCAGAACCTGTTGGTGGAATCATCCGTGGGAAAGGATACTTAATCTTGTCGTTTAATGTGTGCACTCATGAGTAGGATCCACGTGTCCTGGATGCCATGTTGCCCTACCAGGTTAATTACTACGGTAACCCTCACTCCAGGACACACGCCTACGGCTGGGAGAGCGAAACGGCAATGGAGACAGCAAGAAAGGTAACGAGATTTAATTGGTATGATGGGTACAAAACCTTGATTTCTTTATTTTTTGATGAAAAATGCCACTGAGGGTTGCCTTTCACTCCGAGCAGCAGGTGGCCGATCTGATTGGAGCAGATCCCAGGGAGATCATCTTCACGAGCGGCGCCACAGAGTCCAACAACATGGCCATCAAGGTTACTCTTCCCTACCACTTCATTTCATCCAGCTTCATGGAAAATTAATTACAACCATATAGAATTGAAACCAGTTGCCAAATAAATGTACATGTTCCTCCAGTTTAGGGGTAAAGGTTTTTTTTTATAGCTTATACTTAAAATGTAGTCATTTTCACCAATATCTCCTCCCTAAAGTTGATAATAATGAATTCTAATGAATTAGACTTGAATTCTAAAGAGACAAACTCCTTATTTCTAGTTTATTACAACTCTGTGCACCAAAAAGGAAATAGTTCCCTCTTTAATTCCATTGTGTTGGTTAGTATTGCCACACCATGACATGAAGGTAACAGCAGCCTTCATGTAGAACAGTCAGAACCGGGACAGTGATCGCGCCTCTCCCCTTTATCCCACCTCCAGGGCGTCGCCCGCTTCTACCAGTCCAAGAAACGCCACGTGATCACCACACAGACGGAGCACAAGTGCGTCTTGGACTCATGTCGGGTTTTGGAGTCGGAGGGTTTTAGTGTCACCTACCTGCCGGTTCAGAAGAATGGACTGGTGGACTTGGAGGTATACGTGCTGGATTTGCAGGAACACCAAACAGAAGAGAGACTGTCGTCAAAATGTGCATTTGTTTTTCTCTGGACAGCTATTGGAGGCCTCCATACGTCCTGACACCTCTTTATTGTCGGTGATGACTGTCAATAATGAGATTGGAGTCCAGCAGCCCATTGATGAGATTGGTAACCATGGCATCACCTACATGTTTCCTCCTCGCCCAAATAAGGAGAAATCATATTTCTGAAACACTCCTGTTTTGGCTGATTTAAAAACTTGGCCTTCCTAAACATCTCCCTTTTTTTTTTTTTCTCCACAGGTCGGATTTGCCGCTCTAAAGGAGTTTTCTTACACACTGATGCTGCACAGGCTGTTGGAAAGATTCCCATCAATGTGTCGGACTGGAAGGTTGATCTGATGTCGATAAGCGGTCACAAAATCTATGGGCCCAAAGGTGAGCCTTAGCGGTTCGGTGCTGTAAAAACCAGGCTGAAACGCCGGAATAACGTTGAAATCTGCCGGCTAATTCGGCCCGATCCACTCCTCCTCACCGGCCCGCCGATGCACGTGTGCACAGGTGTCGGCGCCCTGTACGTGCGACGCCGGCCCCGGGTTCGTCTGGAGCCGCTGCAGAGCGGAGGTGGGCAGGAGCGAGGGTTACGTTCTGGAACCGTCCCCACCCCGCTGGCCGTTGGTCTGGGAGCCGCTTGCAGCGTCGCCCAGCAGGAGATAGAGGTGAAACCCACGATAATCCCTTGGAAGGTCAACGACATGGTGGCACGTTCTGACCCCCGGTGTTTATTTTTGTGCACGGGCGAGCAGTACGATCATCAGAGGGTGTCCATGCTAGCAAATCGCCTGGTCCAGAAGATCATGTCTGCAATACCGGACGTCGTCATGAACGGAGACCCGAATCAGCGCTACCCTGGTACACACATTGACACACACACACACATAGCTACAAGCTACATAGCTACATAGCTACATGTTTGTGGTGTTCAGCTGCTGATGCCCAGATTGTCTCTGCAGCTCAGCAACATGTCAAACAGATTTTGCTGAGCTGTTTAAATCTGCTCATTGTCACTCAACACATGTTTTTCTCCCTTTCAGAAAAGGGATTAGTGCCTCTTACCAAACAGTTTTGGTGTCAAAGAGGCATTGAATGAGGAGATATTGATTTACTCTGAGTAGATAAATGAGACTGTTCATTTCAGGCTGTGTCAACCTGTCCTTTGCCTATGTGGAGGGAGAGAGTCTGTTGATGGCGCTGAAGGATGTTGCCCTGTCATCTGGGAGGTCAGTTACCCTGGGCGTTGAACCACCAGCCTGCTTCTGACTCCGATGTCGTTTCGGAGCACATTAGCTTTGCATGACAGCATTATGGTTCTCCACGGTTTAGCTGATTTAATTAGACAGATTAAATGTGTTTGTAATGTGTGTGCGCGTGTGTGTGTGTGTGTGTGTGTGTGCAGTGCTTGTACATCAGCGTCTCTGGAGCCTTCATATGTCCTGAGGGCCATTGGAGCAGATGAAGATCTGGCTCACTCGTCTATCAGGTATCCTGAAGTTTAAATGTTCTGGCTTTTCTTTTTCTTCATTCAATGGTCTTCATTCATTAAAAAAAACCTCTTAATTTAGACATCACCCAAACCACATTAAATCTGAAATAAAGCAATAGTTTTAAAGTTGTGCACGCCGAGCATCCTGTTGGTTTAAACCAAAGTGTGTAAGAATTGCATTGAGCAGAATCTTTCTGTGAGTTAACGCTGCCACAGGCGGATGGACCAGGACCAGGACCAGGACCAGGACTGGCTAATCTGCCCGTGCCTGCATTTTTTTCTCCAATCCTTTTTGTCCTTTTGGCAGATTTGGTATTGGCAGGTTCACCACAGAAGAAGAAGTGGACTACACGGCAGAAAAATGTATCTTCCATGTCTCCAGACTGAGGGAGATGAGGTCAGTTCGGTCCCATTTTGAATCCTGTCCTAATAGAATGGCCCACTTCATCATTTCTGTCTGTGTCCATCAGTCCTCTATGGGAGATGGTTCAGGAAGGCATCGATATCAAGAGCATCAAGTGGGCGCAGCACTAGATTCCCAATTGATCATCCGGAAGGATTGTGGCTCCCTGCGGATTCAGCAAATAGACCAGCTTCTTTCCTTTCCGTCTACAAACACGCACAAACTCCCTGTCTGACTTGAAGTCTTCGTCTCTGTAGAAGCTCCCAGATGGAAAAAATCCACTTGCATTCACGCTGTTGCAACAGTAAACACATTAGTTCGTACACCTAATTTCCCTTTGATCTCCTATTTGTATGTATTGTCTTCTAACTTTATGTAACATCAGAATTGTGGTTATCCTAATCGACGAAAAATGAATAAAGAACAAGCTATTTCTTATTAAATGTGCTGCAGAACAGCAAGCTGACTAACTTGTTTTTTCAGCTGTCACGAGCTGGAGCCTCCACACAAAATGGAATTATTTAGCACGTTCCCGTCAGCGTTGCTGGTTTTGACTCATTGAAATTCAAGTGTGTTGACTCGCCTTGTTTGCATCACGACTCTGCCAGCGTTGTTCTTTCAGCTGAGGTTGATATTAAATAATGTTGTCTGCTGTTGAACCAGTGTTGGACTACTGCATAGTCCCCATTTTGTTATTCTATTATATTATATGCAATAGTATTCAATAAAGAATCACCCTATTATGCATTTTATTTTATTTTTTTCATTAGGAGCTATACATCAGGGAATGATATTCAAACGTGCATGTGATTTAAAGCATAGAAGGGCCCATTTTATTCTGTGAATGGGTGTAGCTGGGTGACCCTGATGGGTATGAGAGAAAAGAAGGTGCTAATATTTTAGATCGGTATTTATTGTTGCACATTCCTGTGCAATTGACCGGGTCGGTTCCAGAGCTTCTGCTCTGCTGAAATGGGAAAACGGAGGGAGAGGGTTGTTATTGCAGTGCTTCCAATAAAACTCTTGAGTATTTGGCTTAACCACCACATCCTCGTGGGGCCCAAACATGACTAAATGTTTGTGAAAAGGTTAGGAAACAAACACAATCAAAGCCACAGAATGAAGGCCATGATCGCTGTGGTCTGTGGCCTTTTTGATGATCACCTGTGAAGAATGAACCAAGAACACAGTAGAAATTTCAGTTTTATTTTTCCTTTGACAGGTAAGTCTCGGTTGATGTGTAGGTATTTGTGTCTATTAAAAGCCGGCTTAAAATTGTACCTGCAGCTATTCGCGCAGCAGAGGGCAGCAGTGTACAACTAACACCTGCGGGATTGAAGACGAAGAAGAAGAAGGAGGGGGAGGAGCGACCTTCTGTGACGTCAACAAAGTCTCGTTCCTCATCGCGGTGTTTGCCGACATTTTGTACACCGTGACGAGAGACGAGAGGAGAGAAGAGTAGAGAACATTAATGAATTAAACTTCATTGTCTTTCTTGACAGATTTCTCGGTAAGAATCCAGCAGTGTCAGTCCACTGGGTGATGCACTCGCGACGAGAGGCCAAGATGAGCCGTTGATAGCGGCCATCCTGCTTCGCTCCGTTGCGCACAAAGCATTGTTCCTAGCTAGCTAAACAACAGCTAAAACAGCGCTAGCTAGCGTAACTACACTCACATTTCTACCGGGTGCTAAATTAGACCTCTATTACTCTAACGACCAGTCACAGTGTATCTAACATGCTCATTACATTGATGAATTGGGTTAATATGTGGGTTTGTTTGGGTGGCGAGTTGCTACGGGCTATCGGCCGTCATTCACGAAGCTGCATTGATTTTCTATGCGTGAGATGAGCAATGTTGGCGGTGAAGGTAGCTCAGGTTTTGCCTATTTACTGGTGACCGCTTACATCATGCACCGTGACGCTTTTACCTGGTCAGATCTACCGATATATCTCGGTATAATTGAATGTCTAGAGTGAGTGAACGGAGTCTGGGCTTTCCGATGGACGCGAACGTGTCGCCATCGTCGCTCTTGGTTGTGTCTGATGGGCTCCACTGTTCTTCTGGCTTCATTTCTTATTTATAAAAACTTGACGCGTGTTGCGTGCAAGTCAGTGCGGTTATTTACAGGTGCCTCTGCAGATTGTGGTTGTTTTAAAGTATTTTCTGGAGATATTGTTGGCCATGCACCTCATGGGCATTTACGTGCATCTTGGTTCACACTGACTACTGTGGTGGCCTTTAGTTAACGTGTACATCAGGTTTGCTAATCACCTCTGCCCTCTTATTGTTGGTTACTCCTGAGGAGAGCTGCATCTAGTGTGAAATGGAACCCCGACGGTGCCTTCGGCTCATTGATTTTGCGATTTTTTCCTGTGTTAAAAGATGCTGCTCCTGCTGGTGTGCGAAGAATTGTGTCTCCTGGGTTTCTGATTGTTGCATCTGCAGTTTTTGCCTCTCCGGCTTTGGCTGTTGCTGTGTTGGATCCTTTCTCTGCTGTTGCTTATGTTTTTTAATCAGGGTGAAATCAAGAAAAAGGGAATCACTGAAATTGATTGAGCTGATGTGGTTTGTGACTGGAGCTGGTTTTGTTTACACTTTATAGAATGAATAAAAGGTTAAAGGTCGGTGAAATGACCAACTATGACTATGCTGCCCTTTAATATTACAAAAGTGGCTCGGTGTTTGTTCCATTTCTTGCTGCTCAGTTGGACATAATGGTGGTTTATTTTTATTTTTTTTGTACATTTGTGTTTAAAAATCTACACCCGATGAAATGCTAAAATCTTGTGATGTAAACAGATTAGACCAAGAGAAACAGTGTCAGAACATTTCTCGCCTTTTTAATGGGACCTCTAAAGCGATTAATTAAATCAGAAAACCAACCCAAACCTTTTCGTGGTGCTCTGAGGATCGGGCTCTTCAGACTCGTGTGAAATAGTTGCCAGGGTCCACCTGCCCACACTTGAATCATGTGTCCCTGACATGATTTCCCGACATTTCTTAGTTGCCTCTTTCAGGACTGGATTGCAAAAGCATCGGAGGGTAGGTTCTGATTCCTCCAGCTCAGGAAGCTCTCCGATTCACGGGTGATCGGCGGTATCGGCGAGGAGAAGCCACAGAGCATTGCATGTATTAAATGGAGCACAGTCAATATGGCACAACAGCGACGTCACCAAGAACTGGGCGCCCTCCGAAATTGGTGAAAAGGAGAGAATAAAAGTGGCAAGGGTGGCCTCCAAGGGGCCTCCAGCAACATTAGACGAGCTGCTGGAAGCACCGACTGCGTGCTACATGTGACAACAGCGTTGTGTGTTCTGCGAACGTGTTGGGTGGCACGACGTATGACGTTATGATCTGGTAAAATCCCGGTTTTGCCTACAACTTTAAGGTGTATTTACCATCCACCTTCCGAAGACCAGCGGCCCCATTGTGAAGCGTGGTGGAGGCAGCGTCAGGGTTCGGGAACCGGTGTCCCAGGGTGGAGGGCCATGTGACCAGTTTGATTGTTCAAGCTTTAGACATCAACCAAAGAATGGCTTCAACAGGTTTTGGAATGGCCCAACCAGAGCCCAGGGTAGAGTCCATCGGTAAGGTCCATCTGAGGACGGCTCAACGCAGGAGTCTGAATCTTACGAATTCCATCCCCCCCACAAAACGTATTTCAGCTTGTTTTGGGTGGCATTAAAGGTGGGAACCGTTCTGACAGGAGTTTTCTTGGTCTTTCTTGTAATATCACAAAACCCTGGCATTTTGACGGGTGTGTAGTCCTTTTTGACGCAGCGTAAATGTGAGCTAATGGTGCTCTTCTCTTGGCTTTATTTTCATGTCGGCTGCTTTTTTTTTGGTGCTCTACTGCCTGAGACGGGGATGTTGCTCTGATTTGTCTAATGCAAACTGCTGCTGTTTTGTCGCTGGTGTTTCTTTTGTCCTCACCTCCTTGACTTTGCTGTTAAAATGTTGATGTTTAGAGTTATTGTCTTGCTTTGGTTTTTGCTGCTTTTGCTCCGGTTGAAGTGATGATAAGGCTCCTGGGAAAATATTGTGGGATGTTGCCCGGACACTGGCTAAAGTGGTGCTTAGCTGATTTTCTGTTTGGTAACCAGAAACAACCATTTGAGGTTTGCTCAGCTTGGACTCTATTTCTTATTATTCCAGAGTGGATTGTTGCTTTGTTTGTTGATTGCAATTTTTAGCCACTAAATTAGTTTTGTTTGTGGAAGAGAGCATTCCATGTTGATTATAAAATAGTGTAATGCTGACATGTCCTAGCTGGATTTGATTGAGGAATTTTTTCTCGTCGTAAAATATTCAATATAGAAATGAGCATTCACTCTACATCATTTAAGGCTATCCAAAGATGAGGGTCTTTTTACGCGCTTTAGGGTATATCCCATAATAAAATCATATTACATGTAGGCATTGATGGCGGGCGCTATGTACTCATGTTAACGAAAACGGTTTCCCCGAAGGTTTTAGTTGGTATCGCCGCTGTTTTATAAATTTATTTTACAATAAATCAAAGTTCAAATAGGACTTTGCTGTTATTTAAACATGATCGATGACCAAAAAACAAGAAATTTATAACTTTGGCCAAGACAATAGGCATTGTTTTTCCCAGAATCAGGCAGCACAACATTGAAATGCTTTAACTTTGTACATTCTGATGTCTTATTTATCTATTTCAAGCCAGCGAAACATTGGAATTTGATCCTAGCCTTTTTTTAAACTCACTGTCGTATAAATGTATTTACAACTTCCGTTATAAAGTTAGCTAAAGTGCCACTGGTTTCCAAATGTCAGAAGCCAAACGAACACACAGAGTTGAAACAAATTTATTATGGCTAGGCAATTCTACCGAGACTTACATTTACACGGTGTAAGTTGCGAAGGGTTTGTTTTACTTTTATTTAATTGCCTGATGCAGGTTTCCCAAGGAAACATCTGGAAACCACTGGTTGCCCTCTTTCTGCTTTTCATCTGACAGTAGTATTGCTTTCTCCCCAGGTTATAAGGCTGTTTAGCAGTCATTATGGCAGTAGTCATCAGGCTGCAAGGTCTGCCCATAGTGGCCGGCACCATGGACATCAGGCACTTCTTCTCTGGCCTCACAATCCCTGATGGTGGAGTGCATATTGTTGGGGGTGAACATGGTGAGGCTTTCATCGTCTTTGCCACTGATGAAGACGCCCGACTGGGAATGATGCGTACAGGTGGGTCCATTAAGGGCTCAAAAGTGTCTTTGTTGCTTAGCAGCAAGACTGAAATGCATAGCATGATTGAACTCAGCCGCCGCAGGTTTGAGGCTGGAACAAGTACCGCAGAAACGGCTGCAACTGCCACGGGAAATGCAAACCGGCAAGTGGCACAAATACCCACGGTGCAGACGGGGGCAGGTGGCCGAAGCGGTAACCACGGCAACCAGGCTTTCAGTAACACCCAGGCCTCAGTGACAGCAGCAAGTTCCTCTCAGGAGTCTCCAAGCAACAAGGCAGTGGCCAGCATAGTGCCCAGCTTTGCTACGAGCTACAGTTCTGCCCCCACAATCACCACAGCTCTGACATCTCTCAGTGCAGGCCCTCCACCTATACCCCCGCTTCCAAGCATGCCTTCCATGCCCCCGATCCCCTCACTACCCACAATTCCAGTCCCTCCCCCAGTGTCTTCCCTCCCCCCTGTTCCAACTGTGTCTCCACTGTCTCAAGGACCTCCAGTTCCTCCAATGTCCCACCTCCCTCATGTGTCATCTCTTCCTCATTTTAACCCATCATTGCCACCCCCAGCAGGCTTGGCCTCCGGCCTCCCCCTTGGAACGCCCAACCCCATGCTGTTTAACCCTCTTTCTCCTCTGGCCTCTCTTGGCCTCCAGGCCCACATGAAAGCTGCAGCTGCTGCCAGTGGAGCGGTAGCAATGACTCGCGATGAGTTGTTTGTCCTCTTACAGAACCTTCCGTTCACATGCACAGAGGTAGATGTCAGAGGTTTCTTCAGGGGTCTGGGTGTGGATGCGGTTCGCTTTCTAAAGGACGCACAGGGCCGGCATACTGGAAAAGCGATGGTTAAGTTCTTTTCGCCCCAGGAGAGTTTTGAAGCTGTGAAGAGGGGCGGAGGCATGATGGGCCAGAGGTTCATTGAAATCAATCCAGGCTCTGAGCAGCAATGGGCCAGCATCAACAACGGTACAGCAAGCCAGGCTTCACACAGTGGCAACAAATCAAATATCGAATTGCAACAGCACTGCCGTAATAATTCGGGGGTGGAAGCAAGGGATCAACGAGGAAGGTCACGATCTCCCCACCGGCAAGAGTTTTGCATTTACTTGAAAGGCCTCCCCTACGAAGCGGACAAAAAACAGATCAAAGAGTTCTTCAACAATTTGGCCATCATAGAGGACAGTATCTACATTGCTTATGGACCTAATGGTCGAGCCACTGGAGAGGGCTTCCTTGAGTTCAAAACTGAACAAGACCACAAGGCCGCGCTGGGTGCTCACATGCAGTACATGGGTAGCCGCTTCATCCAGGTCCACCCAGTCAGCCGAAAGGGAATGCTTGAAAAGATAGATGCGATCAGAAAACGAGAAGCATCTCACGGTGGCGGGAAGAGCCAAGATGGCTCAAAGAATCCCCGAAACTGCGTCCACATCACCAATATTCCCTACAACATTTCCAAGAAGGATGTCCGTGCCTTCCTGGAGGGGGTGGGGCTTTACGAAGACAGCCTTAAGGTTCTCACAGATAGCCACGGCAATGGTTTGGGTCAGTCTATCTTCCAACTTCGTAGCGAGGAAGACGCCAGAAAAGCAGAGAGACTGCACCGGCAAAAACTCAATGGTCGCGATGCTTTTGTTCACTTGGTGACTGTTGAGCAGATGAAGGAAATAGAGAGGAATCCTCCTCCGCAAAACAAGAGAGGCCAGCGCGGTCAAAACCAGATGAGCCAAAATCAGAACCAGAACCAACAAGCCCAGCTTAATGCCCAGCATTCTCAGATGAACCCGTTTGCTGCCATCAGCGGTGATGAATTCACTTTTCTTCGAAACACTATGGGAAACCTTAATAATGCCCCCTTCGTCACTCCATTCTCAGCCACTGGAAACGGACTGGCAGGCCCTCCTCCAATGCCTCCTCTTGCCGCAGGGCTGGGGGAGGTAAATCTGGGTGTAGCCCCCCCACTTGTTTCTGGGCTTCCGGGAGCACCGATGTTGGAGCCACCGGGCTTTCGGCCCGGGCCAGTTGGAGGAGCCCCGTTTGGCCAGGATGGACTCAGAGGTCTGGTACCCTTTGACAATACCAACAGAAAAGTAGGTGGCGGAGGCCAAAGTCGGGGAGGAGCCGCTAATAACCACCAAGGACGTCCAGTTGTTGGAGGTGCTGGTGGACAGCAGGTGTTTATCCCAGGAAATGATGGTCTCCTCAGTCAGCCTGGGGGAACCCCTAATTCCAACAGTCAATGTGCTGCTGGACCAACGGTTGTAAAGCTCCAGAACATGCCATTCACTGTTACCGTGGATGAAATTATGGACTTCTTTTACGGCTACCAGGTGGTGCCAGGCTCAGTCTGCCTTCAGTTTAGTGAGAAAGGCCTACCAACAGGTGAAGCCATGGTGGCCTTCCAGAACCACGAGGAGGCTACGGCTGCCGTGCTAGACCTCAATGATAGGCCTATTGGAGCTCGCAAGGTCAAGATAAGCCTGGGCTAAAGTCTTAGTATTTTGAGGTGGAAAACGGCTAATACAAATTCTTGTTTTCTGGACTGAAGTTTATCTGTAGCTCCATTTGAACTTTGCCCTGCCTCGTGTCATTTTTGTGTGTGTGTGTTGATGATGGCAGGCAGATCGCACGCGGTTTGTCAAGATGCAACTTTCTTTCCTTCTCACAGCTCGCCCACCTGCTAATTCTATGGACATCATCACAAATTAAGCTCTTCGTTATGTGGCGGGTCAAAATCGCTCTTTTGTTGCTACGATGTGATTATTATGCTGCCGCTCTGGTTACAAACATGCTTTGTTGCTGCGATAAAATGATGCTGAAAAGCTGTGTTGCTATGATCAACTGTAAAGCTCTGTTGCTATGGTGAAATGTGGATAAAAGATACTGACCTAGCGCTTCGTTGCCATTGTAAAATCCCTGTTGCTATGGTGAACGCTCGCCTGAATCTCGCATCAACGCCGTAATGTGTCGTGGATATCGGAATGACGAATGCTGTCCGTTTGTTTCTGTAAATAATGACTTTTGGTTGCTGAGCCTTTTTTTTGTCACAGTGCCACCTTTAACCCCTCTTTATTCCCAGCATATTTACATGCTCATTAGCAGCTTGGACTGTAGAGCGGGCAAATGAAGTCTGTAGGGTTTGGGTTATTTTGTTTTTTTTTCTTGCGAAGTCTTTGTTGTATTCATAGCATGTTTTAAATGTTCTTAATGTTTCACCTTTAGGCTCGGCTTTGTTTCTGCTGTCAGTGTATACAATCATGTATAACCATATCTTACGTGATGTGGAGTCTCCTTTGCTTTGGCTAATAAAAGGATATTCCTACTGTTCCTGTGCGTTTAGCCCCGTCTGACTGTCTGCTCTCCACTGCCAGATGAATCCTATTGTTCATGTCGATTTGCGTGATTTGAGTCCATCTTCTTTTTGTGTAAAACCTGGACTGCTTGGTTTGGAATACCGAGGCTCACCGCTCCACTTCTCTGGTGCCAATAAATGGTATCGGTTTGTGCATTGATTAATGACCTTATTTTTTTTTAAAAAAAATATAGATTTGACTTGAGTCCCAAAGTGAAATTGTCTTCTGTCCAGTGACGATCTTGGCCAGTCATAAAATATCAAGCCCAGACAGTACCGTGGAGCTGTACCGTGTGGTTGTCATCAGGATTTCCAGCTGTCCTCACACTGCAGTTGTAGTCATCTCCACAGCTAATGCTTAAAGGTCACACCGTGCGCTTTATTTTGGAGGCTTTCCTATAGGACTTGGGGGTCCCCCAATGCTGTTTCTGAGGTCTTGATCCCTAAATTCAGGCATTGGGGCAGAATGACAGTCCTCTACAAACCACTCCCACAAAGAGCTTTGTGCAGCTATAAATGCTAATGGGGAGGTTGAGAGGTGGGGCAAGGTGGACGGTGGGGGTGTGGCCTTGCCTATCTTGCCCCCATGGTAGGGCGCTCGAAGCTCAGCTGATTTTCCAATAAAATTAGACGACGCCTTTTAGCTAAAAAACGATGCACCGACACCGAGGGATGAACAAAATTTGCCTCCTTTCACTTCTGCGAACGGAATGACGAGACCCTTTTCAAATGTGCAAGCAAGTAAAGAGCTTGTGTACTGGTAGTACTCTCTAACAACTGGTGCTGGTTTTACGTGCTTGAGGTACTCCTGCATATCACCCTTGGTACAGCCCAAAGACTAGTGTAGCATTAGTGCTAACATCTATATACAGTACGCCGTATGTTTCAGAGGGATACAAGGGAGCAGAAAACTGGTAAATCTAAAAAAAAATCTTGGTAATTTCAGCAAACGAGTTGATATTCGCTCCGATATTCGCTCCAAAATTTCTTTCTGCTCATTGATGAATAAAATGCTGCCTAACACAGCAGAGAAGCGTTTTTAATATATACTGGATTTATCTTGTCTGGCTATGACGGATGTTACTGCGGCACATGCAACAGCATAAAGCAAGAGATAGTACTATAATGTGCCTTTAAAAAAATCAAGGGTTAAGGGGCAAAAAGCACCGAAAGATAAAGATTTATAGAGCAAAACTTTCAATTGGAACATTCATCAGTACCCTATTAAAATAAATGATATCTCCATGTAATGTTTTTACAAACTACTAATGGTCCCCATGTTAGCTTCCTGTATTTCCAAAATTAGTTCAAAATGCAAAATGCACTTTGAATAGAAGTAAAGTATCTGATTTGGTGGAGAGTCCAGTATTTTTTCCCCTGTCCTGTAACTGTGAGCACACTTGAAAAGGGTGTATTCTTGGCCGAATGAGGGGAGGAAGCAAAGGATTGAAAGGCTTTGGTCAGTAAATGCACCCGTTGTCGATAGCTGAAGACTTTTTTTTTCCCCAGAAGAGGGCCCTTCCTGCTGCTCAGGAAATGGTTAACCTTCAACCAGGTACACTGACTGGTGGTGGATGTGTGTAAAGGTGAATTGTCAGGTCATAATGGCCTGAGGTGTCCGATTGGACAGTAGGGTTGTTGCTGGCTGAATGTGTGATGGACGCGGGGCGTGGCGTGAAGAACAATCTGAACTGTAGACGGCGTGGCCCGGTCAATGTGGAGCAGATGTACACTTACTTTATGGCTGATATTCAGCTGTTGGTCCAATGATGTGTTGATAAATCCTGTACGTGCAGGTGAGTAACACAAAGGTGAGGTGACCGTGAGCAGCTTTTTCTTTTCAGTCATCTCCTGACATGGAGAGCGTTGCCATTTGAGGAGAAATGATCAAGTTTTGGCATGAGCCCAGAGAGTGGTTCTGTTCCAGAGGTGGAGCATGTGGTGGGGTTCTATCATCCTTGGACCGGTTTGATTGGAGAACATGCATATCTGATCTTAATAAGGCCCGTTCGGTTCCCGTCGGTCTCTGCTTTGTCTCCCCGCGGTGGCGCTAATGCGCCGTGCTGGCTGGTGCTGGTCGGTCACAGTTGTTGTTTGCAAACCAACACACTTGAAGAAGAAGAAGAAGAAGACGCTGTTTGAATGGAGTTCATCAAACACTGTTGTGGTCTTGAATCTGTGCTGTGTAATAAAGCTGGATTTGTTGTGTGTCGGCTGTGTGCTAAGCCCTGTTACTATGGATCACACACAGAGCGAGAGACTACATGTCAGGCATGTCAATCACCAGGCCGTGGCGTGGAAAATAAAGTACACCCTCCCTCAATGGGAATATTTTTCTACAATAGTGAGAATAGTTATCCTTATTATTACCCTAGTCACTGCCTCAGATGAGCTTGAAATATTCCCTAATTACATTAGCCATCCTGCCACAGGCTTCCATAAGCTGCAGTCATGTAATCAAATGCTGTTAATTAATCAGCAGGATGTTTGAGAACTCCCGTAATGTCTGGAATTAGGAGTTAACGTCATCACATTCGATGAGCGGTCCAGTTGAAATGCTAGCTTCTGAGCAATTCTGCATTTTAAAACATTTACTCTCAAACATTCTGCATAAATCCCCACACTGACGTGCGCATCCCCCCCCCCCCACACACACACCCCTGGTGTGTTCGCTGGGCGTAGATGAAGCTAAAGAGAATGTGTGCATACCTCACACATTCTGCTTTACAGCCAACCGTTACACTAACTGTACGGTAATGGCACGTTTGTAAGCTACAATCTTTTTTAAATTACTTCATTCTGCACCATCAAAAGACTGATTGCCACTCAGATTGTGCATAAGACTCCTAGGAAAGCCAGGGCCCACACACTTTACAGAGCATTAGCATGTGACAGGCCGCAGGATGACTCGACCGTCTCTTAGAGAGCAAGGTCGCTCGTAAAGCTGCATCAAACAGCACGTAAGCACAAATAGCTGAAACAGCCTGTCGGTCACACGGTGGGACGATGTGAGCTTGTTTAGCATCCACAGCACCAGAGCCGACACTTTATCAATGTTCAAATTATTACTAAAGACTTCCTGTAGGTCAACGATTAAAAGCAAATCTACATCCAAGTGGTTAAAGCAAGGTGTGATGCCTCAACGTTCAAAATTCACAATGTGATCCATGCCTCAATAAATGTTCAGTGAACCCAAAGCTAAGCTGTCAAAGGGCCTAAATCTTTTCACAATAAATTAGGAGCCCAAATGAATTACAGTAAATCCTTTTGGACGGTTGTGCGTTGCTTTTTAAACACACACCTCTCCTGTTGGCCTTCATTTTGGTTTTGTTTTTTTTATTTTGTGGGTCGTGTTTGTCTTTAATGAACTCTCAGGGACCAGACAGTTCATTAAGAGATGTGGAAAGTGATAAAATTGAAGAAGGGTGTACTTTGATCTAAATCTAACTCCACTAATCCCAAAGGAGCCGCTGGTATATCAGCATATATTACAGTTTCCAGGTGACTCTGACTCTGTCGTTTTTCCTAAAGAAGTGTTGGGAGAACATTTGGGAGACGGTGTCCAGTCCCTGAATGTTCACAATCTGGTGACAGGTCTTCAGTTGTTTGACGAGGCTGCTAATTTTGTGTGTACGACTGGGGCTTTTATCACTGATCCTGTATTGATTGATTTGACTGATTTGATCAGTTACGTGTTCCCTGGAAGCTGAAAATGATGGCCTTCATTAAAGGATGCAAATGTGGGCGCTGTAGTATGGTGGTATTCTCTTAGATCTTAGATTTCTATTAACATTGATTTGTGGTGAAGCTTCAGTAAACTGCAGAGGTGCTGGGCAGATTAAGTGTGGATGCAAATGTTTTGCTGTAGTTTTGCTGTAGATGTGGTTTGCACATCCAGCTGAGCCAGGTGTGTTTCAAACGTGTCTGTGTATGAGAAACATTGCATATGTATAAAGAGAGGTTTTATATACATTATGTATATCTTGTGACCTTACTCAGTGAATTTGGAAACATCCAGATGCTGCTATCCTTTTATTGCTGCTTTTACCCTCCTACCCCCCAAAATGTGAGCTTTGTGCATTTTCTGTCATCGTTGCTATTTTCTGTGTAGATTTTATTTATTTTATTCCGTCAATGATTCAGTCTGACGACAGGTGGTGATTGACAGCCACCTTGTCCAATCAGAACTTGCTCGTGCCACCGTCTGCCAAATCAGAGGTGATCGCTTAATTAATCTCGTTGTTAACTAAAAGCGTCTGAACATTTTAGTTCGCCAGATACAGAATTTATAGCTGCTTTTATTAGTAGGGTGTGACCGTTAAAATTATGGCTAGAGTTGGGGGTTGGGGGTGCCCGCCAGAAGTGACGTCGGCTCACTTCCGCTTCCTGTTCCGTGTCGCTCTGCAGACGAGCCGCTCCTTCCTCTGCTGTGTAAAGATAAAACAACTCGGATAAGGTGATTTTCTGTCTCTTTTCTGCGTGTTGTACTAAAACAACGTGTGTGTAACGGAGTTACAGAGAACGTTTCCCCTCAAAGCTTCACTTCTAAACGTGCTCTTTTAACGCCGTTTCTGGGTTTAGGACTTTAGAATGTGGGCGTTGCCCACAGCTGCGGGATTTCATGGACAACAGACATTTTCTGTATTTTCTCAAGAACGCAGCTTCTTTTGGGGCTTTCGGCTGTATATTCGTACATTTGTTGGAGAAAAGAATAAAAGACGTTTGTTCCTATCGTGGGCTATGTGTTCAGGTGAGGTCTCACCTGAAAAAAAAAGTTGAATTTCTAGTTTGTAACACACCATATCTTAATACATGACGGATTCTTGCTGTGTTAATGTAAAGGAGGTGTTTCTTATGCTTTCTGTCTAGTCAAATGTGTGTTGAACAGAACTAAAAGTGTCTTTTCAGCCACTTTCCCCAAAGTGCAACAATGGGAGGAACTTTTGATGGAACTAACACTTGGAAGTTATTGTCTAGTATGAATTAAAATGGTTTTTCCTCCAACATCCCCTATTCTATAAACGTCGCACTCATCACTTTAAGCAGATCAATGCATTTACCCAACCCAAAGCAGCCAGGTCAAGTTTGGGTACCTTGCTCAGGGGTACCTGGGCAGTGCTGTGAACACCTAGAACAGCACCCATGTTTTGCCGGCATCGGGCTTGAACCGAGAACCCTCCACTTCTCCGCCCAGCTCCCACCGGCTCTCACTTTGGACCTCTTTCACCTGTTAAGGCCTCTTCAGTTTTGGTGCAACTGGGGGGGGGGGGGATCCGTCTGTGTTTTGGGCTGTGCTGGTTTACCGAATGCTGTTGTTCCTGGTCGTTAATGGTTATTGGTGCTGTTGGGTGTGAACAGTAGTAAAGGTTTCAGTTTTAAACATCTCAAGACATCATATATGCATTTATGCTGCTACAGTCATGCCTGCAAGCGCTTTCTGTTCCAAAATGTTATTTTCTTTTGGATTTGTAACCAATAGACCCGAGGTGATTGTTCTCTTTAGAAACCATCAACACCTGTCAGATTATTATGGTGTATACTTGGTAATACTGAATTCAGCAGTCACATACTGCCTGTTGACATACTTATACGATGGTATATTTGTGTAACCTAATCTCGAGGTGTTTCTGTGGCCCTGCAGATGGCGGACTGCGTCTCAAAGGTGGAGCTGACGGTCTCCTGTTCTAACCTGCTGGATAAGGACGTGGGATCAAAGTCTGACCCACTGTGTGTGTTGCTGCAGAGCTCAGGGGGAGACAAGTGGACAGAGGTACTACTGCAGTCCCCCCTCCCTTAAGTGTTCTGAGATGAATTAAAATGTTGGGTTGACTAAACGATATCTTCCGTCTGCCAGCTGGGTCGCACGGAGCGTATAAAGAACACGTCCGACCCGTCCTTCAGCCAGCGCCTTCGGCTGGATTATCACTTTGAGGCTGTTCAGAATCTGAAGCTGGGGATCTACGACATTGACAACTCCAGCTCTGACCTGGGTGACGATGACTACCTGGGAGGACTGGAGGTCACACTTGGCCAGGTAACGGACCTCTTTCCATCAAAATTTATGCCGGTTTAAAATTCAGGTTGTTCAATAAAATGACCAAGGACCATATGAAAAGCCATAACAGTGCAGACATCTTGGAGTTTAAAGGTCACATGGTGTGCTTTTTTGCTGACTGTGTCGCCTAATACTGTGTCTGAGGTCTCTCCTCAAATTTGGCCTCGGTGCAGAGTAATAGCCACTACAAACCACAGTCAGCTTTCCCAAGGATGTTCCAGTTTGGTGTCTGCTGCTATAAAAGCTAATGAGGAGCTAATGAGGAGAGGTGGGGCAGGTCTGATTGGGGGTGGGGTCTTGATGGGCTTGCACCGCCCCAGTAGGGGAGCCCTGCTGAGGTTCTCCTGGGCTGGACAAAGCAGAAAAGGAGGTGATGTTATGGTAACAGAGGGCGGGGGTTTAGGATGGCCAGTTTGAGCTTTCATGTTTTTTAAAACTGGAGAATAATCTCCAGAACATGATTCAGGGCTGTGACTGTCTTGCCTTTAGAACTAATTGCAAATATAAGAATTAGAAACCACTAGAATTCTACAAGAAATCAGCAGTAGCATTATCACACTGCCCCCTGTCGGACTGATCGTGTAAGTACAGCTTAAACTGTATTCTGATTCTGAAGGCCGGTCTAAAGAATGATGTCTCATGATTGTGTTTCAGATTGTTTCCAGTAAAACATTGACCAGACCGCTGCAGCTTAAAAAAGGGAAACCTGCCGGCAAAGGAACTATTACTGTATGTACAAGTCAGTGTGTCGCAAACACGCCTTAATCTGTCTGGAATACATTGACATGTGGCATCTCGTGAGATACCTCCATTGTGTAAAGTCACATTTGTTTAATTACGAGTCAACTCGTCCTTGTGTTAACAACAACAGAATTATTGCACATTTTACTGGTATCATGGAGTTTTGGCTCTGTGCTACAACAATGTAATATCTAATGATTAAAACAATATTTAGCTTCTTGGGATCATTAAATAATCAGAGCTTTATGTGTGTAGGTAACAGCAGAGGAGATGACGGACAACAGAGCGATTGTTTTGGAGCTGGAGGCCAAAAAACTTGACAAGAAGGTAACTTTGCTCCCACCTTTCAAGATTGTTTATTTGTTATTTTGCTGCTATTCTTTCTCGGCTTCAGTTGCCACTAATTCCAGTCAAAGTCTCCCTCCCTCCTTCGTGAAACACTGCTCTTTGGAAACCGAGAGGATTCTGTTTTAGATGCTGGTTCTGGTCAAACTCAAATACCCAGTGGGCCAAAATTCAAAACTGGGACAAAGTCACGGGCCAACATTGATATTGAAAAAAATCTTCCTCCAGCTATAACAGGGAACTTTTTATTTATTTATATATTTAAAAAAAAATCTCTTCCTCGCCCTCCTGGGCGGTGCCTCCTTCCTTCAGACTCGGGTCCTCTACCAGAGGCCTGGGAGTCTGAGAGTTCTGCGCGTTCATGTGACTGGATAGGCCAGTGGTTTACGCCACTGACTTTGGTGCGGAAGGTTGTCGGTTCAAATCCAGGCGAGCCCTTAGGCAAGGCTCCTTACGCATATATGCCTATATGGTATGAGCGGAACATTAACTGATCGAGTCAACAAGGTCCGCGTCAGGGAACCAGGGCTACCTGATGTCAAATTGGCTACTGGAACAAGGCATTCATGGAGCAGGGTGGAGAACATGGTACTGATATATATATATTTATTTATTTATATTTAATAAAATACCAGTAGGCCAGCTCTAATAGTCAATTGGTATGGCTTTGCGGGCCAAATATTATTACATTGCGGGCCAAATTTGGCCCACGGGCCAGAGTTTGACACCTATGCTCTACCTGCATGAAAGAGGCTGCGGTAACTTACTGAAGCCTATGAGGAACATGGCTGCTTGTCTAAACGTGTGTTAAAATAGGGTTCAGATAGCTCTCTTCAGGTGGATCCTCAGGTTAATTCTGTGAAATTAAGAAGTGATCTTCCCCCACACACACACACACACACACACGAGTCCTCCCTGTGAGGATGCTTCAGTGTACGACGAGGCTGCTCTTCTCTGCAGGACACCTTTGGGAAGTCTGATCCATTCCTGGAGATTTTCAAACAAGGAGCCGACGGGAAGTGGCAGTTGGTCCACAGGACCGAGGTAATTGGGCTTTTCTAAATGCAAACTTTTCTGTGCCCACTTCTAAGAGGAAGCGTCTCTATTTGTCTGTCAATACACAATAGCCTCCCCGCAAATACCCCAAAACTCCAGCGATACACTCGTTTAATAACGGTCCTGTGATGGTGACAGACATGGTTGTGTGTGTAGGTGGTGAAGAACAACCTGAATCCCACCTGGAAGAAGTTCACCGTCCCTCTCCAGACGTTCTGCTCCAGCGACCTGGAAAGACCTCTGAAGGTCGGAGCTTTCAAAGCCGTTTCTACCGGAAACGACCCGTGAAATGTTTGAGTAGTCACCTGGAACCCCACCCCCCTCTCTGCAGGTGGACTGTCACGACTACGACAGCGACGGATCTCATGACCTCATCGGTTCCTTCACCACTAAAGTGTCTGAGCTCCAGAAGACAGCCCATGGCTCACCTGTAAGGGTTTTACACCTTCAATAGGTGATTATGGGATGGTGGCTGGTCAAGGGTGGTTAAATTGAGGTTTTGTCTGAAAGGTGGAGTTCAACTGCATCCACCCAGAGAAACAGAAGAAGAAGAAGAGCTACACAAACTCTGGGGTCGTCTCTGTGAAGAGCTGCAAGGTAAACGCCCCCAAGGTTCCCTGGAACCTTTTAAAAGCACAGAGAGTACTGCCCAGGTGGTTAAGAAGAGGAGAGTCCCGTTGTGGGTGCTTGTAGACGGCGGAGAGATTTAAACTTTGACTCCTTTTGTGTGTTTTTGCAGCTGGTGACTCAATACTCGTTCCTGGACTACGTGATGGGAGGATGCCAGATCAACTTCACTGTAAGAGAAGAGCTTTGTAAATAACTGTTGCACCTTTTATCCCTGATTGAACGAATGTTTTGCCACGTCACTGCAGGTGGGGGTTGACTTCACCGGTTCTAATGGGGACCCCAGCTCCCCCAACTCTCTTCACTACATGAGCCCCGATGGACTCAATCAGTACCTGTCGGCGCTGTGGTCCGTGGGTCAGGTCATTCAGGACTACGACACGTTAGTATCCTCAGCACGCTTCTTTCTTTCAGCTGTTTGGACGCGATTAGCGTCTGGGGTAGTCAAGGTCAAAGCCACGGGGGGGGGGTTCTGAACTTCTGGGGTTTCCCCTGAAACTGTCCAACGCATAAATACGCACTCACATGGCTTAAGATGTTGACGCGCCTTCTTCTTCTCCCTCCTGACAGTGATAAATTGTTCCCAGCGTTTGGTTTTGGCGCTAAGCTGCCCCCAGACTACCAGGTCAGTGCATCAACCCGCCCAGTCGGTCCGTCCACAGCCCCCCAGCTCTGCTCAGAGCTGGACATGTCGCACCTTTACAGCTGCTCTTGATCTTGCAGGCTGCGCACCACGAGTTTGCCCTCAATTTCAACCCTGCTAACCCCTACTGCCAAGGTAAAGCGCTCCGCTCCCACATTCACCGTAACAACGTTCCAGTCGGGGAACGAGCGGCGCGCGGGGGCTAACGCTCCCCCCTCACGTTTCAGGCATCGAAGGGATCCTCGACGCCTACCGGATGGTTTTGCCCCAGTTGAAATTCTCCGGGCCCACAAACTTCTCGCCCATCATAAATCACGTGGCTTCCATTGCGTCGGGCGGTGCCCAGAGCAACAGCGCCTCTGTGAGGACACACACTGAAACACCACACACCCCTCACCCTGAGCAGTCTAAAGTGGGCGTGTCTTCTGCAGCAATACTTTGTCCTCCTCATCCTGACCGACGGCGAGATCACCGACTTTGATCAGACCCGGGACGCCATCGTCCGGGCCTCTCTGCTGCCGCTGTCGATCATCATCGTGGGGGTGGGGCCGGCCGACTTCAAGGCCATGGAACTTCTGGACGGCGACGACGGCGTCCTCAGGTCAACAGTAGGGGAGGCTGTTGCCAGAGACATTGTCCAGTTTGTCCCATACAGGAAATTCAAAGACGTAAGTAAGGAAATGTATTTGGATCTTCCATTTTAAAGTCATTTCGTGACGCTCCTGTTTTTTGTTGGGTTTGTTTTAGGCATCAAAGTCGGCCCTGGCCCAGTCTGTCCTGGCCGAGGTTCCCAACCAGCTGGTCTCTTATTTCAAAATGAGAGGCCTGGAACCAGCTAAAGCTAAAGCTGCTCCCAAATCATAAACCTGCCAAGGCAGCCCCTCTCATTTCATTCCACCAGAAGATCCCGACCCGATGTTCTCGTAGGGCAGTCGGCGTCTGTCAGGGACCAGGAATAATGTTACAGCCCCCCCCCACCACTGCTGAGCACAAATGCAACATGATGGACCAACTAGTCCAATTTTAAAGAGCCTTTCTCTGCTTGCTGACTGCAATAATATAGATGCTGTATTTCTTCTTCTGCTGCTGCTGCTTCAGCAATAACTATGCATGTTATCGGTGCCTTTTTTTTTCACCAGTGCCAAACAATAGCGTGAGAATCTGCTGAGTCAGCTGTTCCTTAGACAAGCTTTGCACTTTTGCCACAAAGGCAGTTCTTTTCTAACAAAGGGGGAAATGAAGACCACCTCCCTCCTTACCCACGGAAGTTTTAGCTCAGCCGTGCACGAGCGTGCGCACGCTGCCGTCTAGATGTGTTACTGCAGTGTGTAAACAGCCTTTGAATAGAGCGCAGGTCAGACTGCAACACGCTTCTGTCTAAAACACTGTTCAGTACGCTGGGCAGGTCTCCACATTCCACGTGCATCCCAATCACACGTTTGTATTAGGAGTTTCATTAACCGCTCCGTCCAAGGTAGTTTTCTATGTCTATAGTTTTCCAGTTGACATAGAAAACGACCTTGGATACAACGACCTGGACGATTGAGACTCTACACAGACATTAACCGCTGCGCAGCCTTTTAATCTGCTAACGGGGCCAAGCGTGTTTCCCATTTGTGTGTGTGTAAGTCCGACGTTTTAGTTTTTTTCCTAATTGCTAGCCAACTTTTGTAACCCTTCAGCTCGTTCCCCGGAGGGTTTGTTGTCACCTTCCATCATCGGCCAGTAGCGTGTCGCTCACCCAGGGGCTGGATCCAAGCCCCGAACCTTCGCCGTTGCCAAAGATTACGATTGCACCTTCACCCCGAACCCCGGCCGCGTGTCGGGATCAGCCAACGCCGCTCACGGCTGAACTCTTTGTCCTGCTTTCTTGTCAACAGATTTGATCGGGTGTGGTTCACCTGTGTCTCCAGGCCGCACGTGAAGCCGAAAAGGGCGAAATCCCTGTTTGGCACAAACAAACGGTCTGTCTTGGGTTGTCTGTCACATGATGCTGTGATGTCATCGAGTAAATATGTCTTGCCAAAATGTACCATATGGGCCACTGATTGAAACAAAATCTGGTGTCTAAAGGCCAGAAAGGGTGCGACTTGTGTCCTTGAGTCCTTCCTGGGTACACGCTGAGTTACACAGACGTATAGCACCTGTATAACTGCTCCTCACTAACCAGGCTGTCTACGCCATTATAAGCATTAACATCATGTACCAGCGCTTGTTAACAAGCAAAAATAAAAGCATTTTGGGGTAAAAGAAAACTCTTGTCTCAGTGTGTGGATGAGGAGCTGGAGGCGGCTCCTGCCGCTCACCTTTAGTCAGAGTTTTAACTGATTTTTCACACATTTAATACAGAATTAATAAATTAAGAGGTTTTTTTTCCCCCTCGGATGCTAGTTCAGCTAAACATTAGCGCAGCCAATTGGTAGGTGTGAGCGAGACGCTGCTGCTTTCGGCGCCCTTTGGCTCCTCCCACTGCTGCCCTCTGATTGGTTGGGTCCCATCCTGTTGTGCACGTTTCCCTTAGCTTTTATGGACAGTAGGTGTCCCACAGTGCCCGCGGTTTTTCAACTTTTAAGTAAATACGTTATATTTTGCCCCCTAGGAACAAAAAAAAACAACCAAATATAGAACCTTGTAAAGTATAATCATCTATAAAAGTGGGCCGGTGGCAAGAGTGATGCTGGGACAGCACTACCAAGGTGCTTTTGAGCAAGGTGTCCACCCGTCAGAGCACCTCGCATGTCTTCTTTGAGCCTAACGTGTGAGTAACAGTAATAAAGGTTCCTTGGGGATTATTGAAGTGCTTCTTTTCTTTCTAGACTCAACCATGTTTTCTGGGATGTGGGTTGGTTTGTGTTTAATGACGCAATCGTCTTTCCGTCTCTGTGTCTATTTGCCCGTGGGAGAGAAACCAGTTCGCCGACTCTATTTGCCTTCTCAAACATCAACTGCCCTAACGGACTCAGACTTCTGGTAGAGTCTCAGACACTCGAGCACCATCCAGTTACAGACGGGAGACACGCTTGACCAGACGCCAGCACGCCGGTCGCTTGGAATGTAGTGTGGACCGCTGAAGACGGCTGTGCACGTCCTCGGGTCGTATCGTCATGTCCATCAGTGTGACCCTGCAGAGGGTCACCAACCTGCCGGGCAGATCTGACCGCAAGGTGGAACTCACCTTCAGAGGTTAGTGTCAGCTACCGTTGGATGCTGCCAGGTGGACAAACCTCCTCGTATAAGAGGACGATATGAAGGACTGGTCTGGGTCCTTTGATGCCTTTTCTGCCCTTTAAAGAAGCAACAACATTCTATGACGTCATTCTGATAGAGGAACACAGTTGATGGCAGCTTTAACATGAAACTCTTTGTTTCGTTTACGCTTGCGGCTAATTACCGACACCCCGATGGATGTTTCACCTTTACAAAGTTTGTAAAACTGACGACTGGAGCAGCTTGTTGTGAAGCACAAGCATCTTCTGCCCAGTTTACATGCTGTGGGTTTCTGCCTGTGCTGTGAGGAGACGTGCGTGTTAGCAAGACTGCCAGTCCCATAAGTGTGTGTCGCCTTGGCAACCTGTCCAGGATACACTCCTGTCTCTGGCCATGTGACCACTTTCACCTCAGGTGGCTCCCTTTAATGTGCTCTGGTCTCTAAGGCTGAGCACTGGGACCTGATCCTACAGACCCCAAAGCGCCTCAAGACCGTGGGGAGCTGATCCAGGGTTCCAGATCGGGGGTAAAACCTGTGTTTGATCCCCACAACTGTAAAAATCCGGTCCCCTCTCGTCCATCACCCCAGGAGTCCTGCAGGTGTATGCAACATTGCAGAGGTGTAAAAGTCAGAACAAGTCTAGAACAAAGCCTTGAGGGACTTGGGGCAAACCTCACCCACCCTGGGGAGTTGTTGAACAGTCTCAGTCCCCTTTAACCGACCCGGGTTCAGCTACTACAGTGAGAATATAGTTCCTAACTGCCTTTGTTAATGCTGCTTTACGTGAAATAAAGCCGTCACACATAAAGCCATATTCTTTTTGTCTTCTCCAGGGTTCACCCACAAAACCAGAGTCCTGCAGTGCGAAAACTTTGCCATCTTCAATGAGGTCAGTCAGAGCTGACAAAGAGGTTGCCGATCCCTGTTTTCCATCCTAATAAAAGCTTGTTTCTGCCTGTAGAGGGTTGGCGAACATGATTTGTTTAATTCTGTGTTCTGATTGGCCAGTGGGGGTGAAAGGGCAAGAGGGCTTCCGATCAAAAACCCAAAAACAGTCTGTTCAAACCTCCACCCGTTCACTCGTTCACCTCCTGTTTGACAGGTTATTAATAAGCTGTTGAAGGAGAGCAACACCGCTGCCATGTTTGCTTTTCAGGTGTGAGGGATCAGGTGCCCCCCCACTTACTCTTTCACAGACTTTCTCATCATCTTTCTCTTCTTTTCTTCTGTCCCTTGAAGAAGGAGTGGGTAGAAATATGAACTCGTATTTGAGAGAAATTCATCGTTTCTGTTGTTGACTTTGCTGCTCTGACGTCATCTGTTTAATCTGAGTTCATGGAGTCTACATAAAACAATACTGTGTGTGTGTTTGTGTGTGTGTGTGTGTGTGTGTGTGTGTGTGTGTGTGTGTGTGTGTGTGTGTGTGTGTGTGTGTGTGTGTTCAGCATTTCCGTTGGCCTCACTATGGCAAACTGGTCAGTGATGAAGTTTTGTGCATCAGCGTTTACAACAGCAGTAAAATCTTCTCCCACAGGTGCCAACACACACACACACACACACACAGAGAGGAGATGCAGGTCGACACGGTCTGATCCTAAACATGTTTCTGTGTGTGTGCACGTGCATGTAGACTACTCGGTAAACTGGTCATCGGTCTCCAGCATGTGGTGTCCTCAGGGAAGATGTGGCTGCGTGAGCCACTCACTGATTCCAACCTCAGCCCAACAAATGTAAGAGCACAAACAAACACACACACACACACACATACACACACACACGCACACACACACACACGCACACACACACACTTCCAGTCTAAACACAGTCTTAATATAGTCTACACCCCCAATCTAAATATTGCCTGGGAGCCCAATATAAATATGTATGATTGTTTACATCTAACAGCTAGCTAAAGGCTAGCAACACTGTTCAGTTTAAGCTATACGTTCCAGCAGCACAAGGTCACAAACACAACGTTTTCGGTGAAAGATGAAAGGAAAAAACTGCTCAAAAATGTCCGTAAAGTTGGTGGAGTTTGATTAATCACGTAAACAAACATTTCTTGTTACCTTTGTTAACATATTTAATGACACGATCCTTGTCTCTATATAAAGTTCTGTCCTGGATAAACATTACCTTTGTGGAGGCGATTAGACACTATTTGATGAGGCTCTCTGTGTAGATCTTTATTGAGATGGAGATTGTTTATCATCCGCTTGAAGGAGCAGCAGGACACTGGGAAGGATACGAGTTCCTCCAAACTGGAAACGAAGAAGAGTGAGATGTCACACACAAACATGAATTCTTTAGCATTCAGCACTCTGGTGCTAGTGTAAATGATGAAGACGCATGTTGGGTTTTCAATTTTCGTCTGTCTCCTAAAGAAGCCACAACTAATTTAAAGTTAAAAGGTTTTAAAAACAGGTTTTGGCTACAGCTGAAGAACGTCACCGTGACGTGCGATGGAAGCATCTAACCCTTTTTTTCTGTTTTGGCAACATTATAAACGCAGTTTTCTTTTATCTCCTGACAGAAAATAATGTTTGTTTTTCTTCTGCATTCCCAGCCCGGATCTAATGTTCAGGAATGAAGGCTTTTTTGATCCAGAGAGGTAAAGAATGTGCATGCAGCACACATTGGGTTCCTTTGCACGCATGAGACGGGCAGATTTAGTTGAGCTTATACAGTAAAATAAAGCAACACATCGTCAGTCTCATCCGAGAGTATCAAATCAGCAATCTGGGTCATGAAAGAAGCCAATTTTAACTGTGAAATAATGGTCAACATGAACGTTGAGAGTGTTGGTTAGGGGCCCAAAAAGGGCCCATAAAGGAAGATTTATGGCTCCAGTTCCGTATTCCTGCGGGATCTGGTGATGGGATTCTAGTCAGATGTTAGGATCCCTTCTCGTTAACAAAGAGCACGCTTTGTGAGGCGTCGGTGGATCGCTGATCTCACATGTTGGTTGTGTGTGCGTGCTCATCAAACTCTTGATGAGGGTTTGGTTTTGGGGGGCGAACTGATGAACATGAGTCGTGGTCCAACCCCTCACCCTCTTTCCGCCGCCTCTCAGTCAGCAGAAAGTCATCCATGTGGGTCAGATGGATCGAGAGGCTCGCCGTCTGGGGCGGAGTCTGGTCAAGAGCGAAGAGGAGGATGACGAGGGTGATGACTACGATGATGACCTAATGGACTTGGAGGCTTCCAACGTCATCCTAACTCCACTGCTCAGGTCAGACCTTCTATCTCTGCACGACTCTGGCTTCTTATATGTTGTGAAATTGACACCTTGTCAACGTTCTGTGCGTAGTCGTTTTAGGCCCATATCTGCGAGTGTTGCCGCGGCAACGCCCAAAATCCGCAGCTTCCAGGTGAGGCCGTTTAATTCATTTCCTTTCCTCACACCTGTGAGCGGCTGCAGGAAAAGCAAGTGAGGCAATTCTCCTCTTGCCTGTTCACCACTGTTACGCCGTGTATGTGCACATGCGTACAGGTGAACGTGAACGTCCTTGAGGCCCGGAAGCTCGTCGGCGTGAACATCAACCCTGCCGTTTTCATTCGTGTGGAAAACCAGAAGAAAAACACGATGACCCAGAAATCTACCAACTGCCCCTTCTACAACGAGGTAGAGTAATATCCTGGAGAACAAAGGAGACTTTAGGACAGGTTATTGTTACACCATACAACAGAATCGGTGGTAGTAGTACTCTAGTAGTACTCTACATCTCAGAACTCTAGAGAGCACTGTAAAAGAAAACACATTTATCGCGTGTCCACTTTCAGAACTTCCAGTTTGAGTTTCAAGAGTATCCTGAGATCCTCTTTGATAAAGTCATAGAGACAAAGGTAAGTTCAGTGGTTGCGGTTCTGCTCCTGTAAGCGCTGTGAAAGACCCTTTGGTTGCTTGTCAGGTGTGCCACAGGCGGATTTTGGCCTTCCTCTTGTCCCACATTGGAAGCTTTAAGATTGACCTCTCCACAGTGTACAAACAGCCAGGTACCGTAAGCACTCGCACCGCACTGCGTTTGCCACAATACCCCTGTACTGACGCTCGGATCTCTCCGATGATCTCCGTCATCTCAGACCACCGTTTCTACCAGAAGTGGGCCCCCCTCACCGACCCGGCAGACACCAGGTCAGGGATCAAGGGTTATGTGAAGATGAGCGTTAACGTGCTGATGAAGGGGGACTCCCTGAGCCCCCCGAGTCTGCCCCCCGCCTCTACATCTGGAGCGCAAGATCACATTGAAAAGTAGGACACATCACGCCAATACGCATCAACGTTGCAGTGGTCAGGAGGAGAATCTATCCCTAAATAGAGCACAAACAGATGTGACCTCGTTGACCTTCACATTGATCTTGTATTTACAAAATTAAACTGTTGCTTTCTGTCGTAGCTGCATCTTTGTTATGGAACAGTTTGTTTTTGGTTATGCAGGAACCTGATGCTTCCGCGCGGTATGGTCTCTGAGCGCCCCTGGGCTCGGTTTCAGATCCGCATCTACAAGGCCGAGGGCCTACCCACCATGGACTCAGGACTAATGGCCAAGGTTGCCATGGTCACAGACCGGACAGTGTTCATTGACCCCTATGTACGAGTGACCTTTGCTGGACAACAGGTACGCAGAAGTACCTGCAGGTCCGCTGATGGACCTGCAGGTACCATCTATGTTCCCCAAGAGGACACTTGAAGGAAACCTTTGTTACAGTGCTTAAAGACTTGAGGATACCAAAGGATATCAGTGGTTTATATCCCCTGATATCCTTGTTCTTTATATGGCATTTAAGGTTTTATGTGATTTGGTCATGAAACACGAGTCGGGGCTAAATCTTTGGTATCTCGTGGAACCCTAGGGGGAGACGTCAGTTGTCACTGCCAGCAGCGCTCCGGTTTGGAATGAAGAGATCTCCTTCATCGAGCAGTTTCCTCCTCTGGCTCAGCGAATCAGAGTTCAAATCCTGGATGATGCAAAAATGGGAGACATCATCCTGGCCACACACTTCCTGGACCTGCAGCAGATTTCCGACCCTACCAGGAATGGTACAGTGCACAGTCCATATTTATTTAGTTAAGAGATAGGTTGGATTCTAGTTCCCTGATGCTTGGTGCCGTTGAAGTGATGTATTCTGTTTTGAGTTAACCGACTGTTTAAGGTGCATTTTTCAAAGGAAACAACTGTTTTTCTATAGGGTTTAACCCAGTCTTTGGTCCAAGCTGGATTAATTTATATGGTTCTCCTCAGAACTCCACCCTCAGAGATGTACATCAGGTAAGCCATACTATTACAGACTTGATGGCTACAGAGTCAAAGGAGTGATGATTCTTTACTTCAGTATGATATCACTTGATATCTGATATCTCTATAGAATAAAGAATATGATCTATGGATTAACAAACACATGGACAAACTAGAAACTGCTGAAATCTAAAATGGACCAACCTATTTCAGGCTTTGAACGAGGGTTTGGGTGAAGGAATCTTCTACCGTGGCCGAATCCTCCTGGCTTTGGCTGTGGAGGTTTACTCCTCACATTCATCTGTAACCACAGACTCAAGATCAGGCCTCTCCACCAAGGTGCAGTAAAGTGGGAACTAAACCCAGTTTAAATGACCTACACAGATCAGTGTTAGCACTTCCACCATAGGGGGGCCCATCGGTGAGTCAGGAAGTTAAGTCAGATATTTCATACTATAGATCTTCTGACAGAAACCTTCTCAGTTCAAACATTTAATATTCACCTCTGTCCAACTCAAACTCTCCAATAAAGACATTGGCGGTTGAAGCAACCACAACCAACTTGTTTCCTTTCAAAGAACAAAACTTGATTTCATTGACTCTGGTGTGCTCATGAATTGTTCCCCAAAAGGTGAAAGGAAAGCTGGGAAGGTTGGGACTGAAGAAGAGAAGCACCAAGAAGGAGAGTAAGCAAGGTCAGTCAAAAAACAGGGGGAAACGAGGGAAGAGAGGGTCTCATCTCACCCATCCACCCATCCACCCATCCATCCATCCATCCATCCATCCATCCATCCATCCATCCATCCATCCATCCATCCATCCATCCATCCATTCATCCATCCACCAACCCACTCACCCATCCAAATTTCCTTCTCCTTAACTCAGGAAAATCTGAGGTCATGGTGTTTGGTCCTGAACCTCTCAGGGATAGATTAGATCACATGATCACTCTAGATGGTATCTCATTAGCATCTAGTCTCTCTGTGAGGAATCTAGGAGTGACTTTTGACCAAAATCTGTCCTTCAACTTAAATTAGTCTCTAGAAGTGCCTTTTTCACCTGAGGAACATCACAAGGATCAGGAAACTACTGACCCACCATGATGCTGAAAAGTTAGTCCAGCATTTGTTACTTCCAGGCTGGACTATTGTAATTCTTTATTATCAGAGGGCCCCCTGCTATGGAACCAGCTCCCTGTCCTGGTTCCAGAGGCTGACTCCATCTCTACTTTTAAGATTAGGCTTAAAACCTTCCTCTTTGAAAAATCTTATTATCACTAATTCTGTAGTCCCAGTTACTATCATAGACAGACAAATTATCATACTTAGGGGTCGTCTAATCATTAGGTCACATCTTAGCTATGCTGTTATAGGCCAAGGCTGTCGGGGTCTGTTAAAGGGGAGTTTTTCCTTGCCACTGTTGCTTGTCTGGGGTCAGGCCCTGGGATTCTGGAAAGCACCTTGAAACAATTGTGATTGTAAAAGATGCTATATAAATAAAGATTGATTGATTGATAAAGATTGATCCATCCATCCATCCATCCATCCACCCACCCATCCATCCACCCACCCATCCATCCATCCATCCATCCATCCATCCATCCATCCATCCATCCATCCATCCATCCATCGTATTCAGCACTTTTTAAATTCATTCAATCGAAATGACCATACCAGCTCCTTGGACTAGGGTTTTCTAACTACTTGCAGCTCAATCTGCTGGAGCAACAGCTGAAGATTCTGAAGAGGCAGGACCGGAGGTACCAGAGGCTGTAACTGTGGTGGTCGAGGAGACCCACCCGCTGCCTGAGGTCAGTCACCCGGGGCAGTTGTGAGGTCAGGCCTGTCCAGGGCAACATCTAACAAGCGTTCTGTGTTGGATGAGCTACTCCTCATTTCCTTCTGTACAGTTTTTTTATCCCCAGCATTCTGATAAAAGTTTAATGTGATTTCATCTGTCCAGAATCTGCTTCCACAAATTGAGTGTTTCTGTTTTTTAATGGTGTTTTTACGGTGAGTTTTAGTTTCTGAATAAAAGATAGACTTTTTCTTGTTAACCCTTTAAGTGAATCTTGGCTTCAGAGAATTCAACTAGACTTTTGTTAGTTTTTTGAAGACGTTTCAGCTCTTAGGGTTACGGTCAGGGTTAGGGTCCTGGATTAGACGTTTCCTCACTGTGGTAACTGCGTCTGAAGTTGGGAAGCAGGCAAACTGCGAGGTGACATCATTGAAAACTTTGGTTTGCTCTGTGTCTAATTTGAGAGTCCTTATCTTGACAGCAAAATCCTGGGCGTTAATGCTGCTGACGACTGGTCTGAAGGTTGATGCCTTCCTTGTAGGTCTTGGGGAGGCCGTAGATACATGGAGTGTTTAAACCAGGCTGTAGGAAAGTTTCCTGTCGATGGCTCTGTCCAGTTGTTGAAGGCACTCAATTATCTTCTTTTTGTAGGTGTTGGTGGGGCTCATGGTTCAGTCTCTCATAGGTGGTCGAGTCACTGAGAAGACTCAATATTTGGGTGGTGTAGTTAGCGGTGTTAAGGATCACGGTGCGCCTACCTTTGTCTGCAGGCAAGATTGTGGCGTTCAGATCCCTTTGTAGTGTTGTTACTCCCCTCCTCTTCTGAACCGTCAGGTTAGGTGGTGGTGTTTTGCCACTGGCAAGTCCAGCTGATACCTTCAGTCTGATTTGTTCTGCTTCTGTTTCTGGTAGTTTCTTGTGTCAGAGTGCTTCTTTTGCTGGGATAGCAAAATCCAATCCCTTTGCCAGAACTTCCTGTTCTGACTGGGATACATCTGATAGATTTCTTTCATCATCATTGCAGTTGCAACTATTGAATAACAAACATAATCACATGCTGCAATTTCAGTTTATGTTCCCAAAAATGTTATTTTATCTTGTCTTCAGGGTTTCTTGGGAGAAAAAGAGGATTTCCTGTTGTTTGCATCTGTATTTGAAATCACCATGATGGATCCATCTGTGGGAACTAAACCAGTGAGATTTGAACTCTCCATTGGTGAGAAAAGTATTTTATAGCCACTGAATGAGCTATAAACATGGACTATGCTTACTTACTGTTAAAGCTGTTTCATTGGTGTTAACTGGGCCAGCTGCGGCTTTGGCGCAGCCATAGATAGGAGATTATTTATAGCATCTCCTCATAACGAGTAATACAAAGAGGAATTAGACTCTCCAAATGATGGGGTGGGCATTATTTAATGAAAACACACTTTTAGATATTACATTTAAATTTGCTTGGCTGCGTTGCCAAATATCCATTTGAACAGTTGAGGCTCATGTGAACATTTTATTTTATTTAATTTTTAATTTTTTCTGGATTTGCTTTCTGTAGGGAATTGTGGGAAGGCAGTTGAGGTCAAGAGATCCAAGAAGAATCAGAGCAGAGAGGACCTGAGTAGGAGTCGAGATGACCTGAGAAGTAGTAGGGAGGATCTAAATGAGGAGGGGAAAAGTCTCCTGGAGTCAGAGGACGAGCTGGACAAAATGGACATGCTGAATCCTGAACCTGAGATCAGGTCTGTGTCTGATGCCATGAGACCGGAGCCGACTCAGTACGACAGGTAAACACACCTATGCAACTGATCACTTTGTAGTTGCTTCTTCTGTGTGGCCAATATATTCATCTGGCTGATTATATAGCGAAATAGAGAGTGCAGGAGCTTTCAGGGGTCCTCTCATAAATCCTTGAACAGAGAAGATTTCTCCAAAAGTGATTGTCAGCTTTACTTGTTGAAATGTCATCTTTTAAGTGAACGTTCCATCTGACTTTATTGCAGGTCGTTCCACTGTATTCCTCTACAACCAGCCTCGGTGCGACAGAAGCCTTGCCTTTTTATCTGGACACAGTTTGAAGATCACAACTTTCGCCTCTACCAGGCTAACTGGCTCACCAAGATGGCCGACAGGCTGGTGAGAGTCTTGTGAGGCACAGGTTCAATGATGTGTGATGTTTCTGTGCTTCAGCCACTTCTCTGTTGTGTGGTCCCTGTTATTTAACAGGAAATTGGCCTTGATGAGGTGGACCGTCTCTTCAGGAGGCCGAGGAGCAAAGCAAAAGAGCGTCTGGTGGAGGTGCTGCTCGAGCTGCTGGCCACCTGCAAGTACGTCTCTGTTAGTTTAAGATTTCAGTTTATTTCCTTTTGAGAAGCAGCTAACATTTCCTTGTTATGTCACTGCAGGCAGTTTTCTGTTTTGACAGAAAGGAGGTCTCATTCTCGGCCCAACAAGCTGGACAGATGCCGGAGGAACTTCATCAAGAAGAATTTGGTGAATGTTTCCTCAGGTTTCTCTGGTTTTATCTCCACCATTTCGCTGTCTCTTTGTCAAACTGTCTCGTCTCCATCTCACTTACCATCCAACTTGCCAGATCCTGCTAGCGAGACAGGCGGTAAGAGTAAGAAAAAGAGTCACCAGGCGGACAGTCAAGCAACGTTCTACAGAAACCAGGAAATTCCTGAAGACGCTCCGCCTTTTGGCTAAAGAGGTTAGCCAGTGTTAGCATAGGCTCCCAAAAAAGATATTCCTTTATTGATATAACGGTCGTTTTAAGCAATCCCACAGCAGATCATTACAGCAGCATCAGAAAAACCCCAACAAAATTGACAAGAAAAAGCCCTTTGGCTCTGATCTTTGGAAGATTAAAGGTCAATGCCCATCTGGAATCTGGAACATCACCAAAAACTGTCTTCCTTTAGTATTCCATTAGTAAAAGTAAAATTATTGTAATGGTATAATGATAAGAATAAAAGACTATTAAATAATAAATGTAATGATAATGTATTAATAAGGGTAACCATATATCATAGTAGTAATACGAATAACAATTTCTCTATAATACTAATTTTATAACACTAGTAATAGTAATAATAGCGTAATAGTCATAATAGAGTAATAGTTAAAGAAACAATTACAAGTATTAACGAAGCAATGAAGAAATGACAAACAATAAATAAAATTAGAGGGATCTTAAAGTGCGGCAGCAACAACCAGAGGCAGCAAATTTCTAAGGTTTACTTTGCTCTTTTCAGCCCCAGTCTACAATACCAGATGTGTTTCTATGGTTACTGCGGGGAACCAAGAGACTGGCTTATGTACGAATTCCTGCGCACTCCATCCTCTTTTCACTGGTTGAGGAGCAGAGAGGATGTAACTGTGGCCGAGTTTCCACCCTCTACATCAAGGTAGCCTCTCTAAGGTCGAATTTGGAACCATAAACATTTGAAGAACTACAATGTGTACCGAAAATGGATCTGCTCTCAGTAATCCAAACAGGAGTAAATAATTCAAAGTAAAGCTTTGATTGATCTGAAAAGAAAGGAAAATAATACCCACTTAAAAGGAAACATTTTTATACAATCCCATTGAAAATATTAACCTCCACAATATGGAAAATATTAGATATTCCAATTTTAAGTATATCCTTCAAGTGAGAAAATATAAAGTATTCCAAATTGGGGTAATCCACCGAAACTTCCATCAAATATTTCATCATAGTTTGAGAAACGATTCCAGCCTGGAGACCTTGTGGAGCAGGTGCCAGAACCAAAGCATTCCACGGGGTCTCAGAAAATAGGTGCCAACTAACGTTAAAGTGGAGACTGGAGACCACCAAAGTCTACAGAGCTAAAATTCCTCCGTCACAGATTCCAAAAAAGCCAGAGTTGCCCATGGAACAGCTGATTTTTCAGCTCTAACTTATTCCACTTTTCATGTTTTTAGTGGTGTTTGATTACGTCATCTGTGTTGTGGGTGTTACACAAATCAAATGTCTCGGTCCAACCCTTAATCCCACTCTTATGAATAGGAATATTAGCCAATCACATGCTTATAATGGAGTCAGAAGTTCTTCTGTTTTTTCAATGAATATTCTCTCTGTCCAGTCTCCAGGAGGTTCAGTGAGTGAGATCTTTGCAAAGTTGGAAGTATACATGTGGTTGGGTTTGGCCAAGTACAGCAAGGAGGCCCTCAATAACCTGCCAGATGAGTTTCTGCCAGTTTATGAGGAGGAAGAGGAAGAGCAGAAGAAGCTGGTTCCCACAGGTTTAAGGAAGCTTCCTTTCAGTCTGTCCTGCCAGGGTAAGTAAGCCGACTGCATCCTGCAACCAGTCGCCCTTCCTGCTCAACTGAAGGAACAAACCTCACTACAGACAGTCGGTACTTCCAGCTGCGATGTCACCTGTACCAGGGACGAGGTCTGATGGCAGCTGAAGATAATGGTCTATCCAGCCCTTTTGCTAAGGTCGTTTTCTCTACTCAGTGTCTGGTTACCAGGGTAGGTAGCTCTTCCTGTGGAGATGGAAAGATCATTGTAGATTGATTTTAGCTACTGTAAGCTGTTAAACAACCCCTAAAACTAGTAAAATGCTCAATAAAATTCATGTCTGCCCAGGTGTTGCATGAAACGCTGTCTCCAGCCTGGTGTGAGACTCTGTTGTTTGACAGAGTCCTGCTGGAGGGAACACCCGAGCAGCTCAGACAAGATCCGCCCCTCATTATCGTCAACATCTACAGCCACAGCAGCATGGTTGCACTGGCATTCCTATTTTCAGCAAAAATTGAACTGCCTCGTCATTCTGGATTCGGTCTTACGTCACCCGTCTCTCCCTGCTGCAGGGCGCCCCAAAGCCACTCGGTCGGGCCTTCACAGAACCAGAGTTTAAAACTGTGGATCAGTTGCATAAGAAGTCTCACCTTCGTTTCTATGATGTGAACTTGGGGAAGATCCGCGCGGGTGAGCTGTTGGCCTCCTTTGAGTTGATTGAGCTGGACTATTCATTTGGAGAGGTGAGACCCGTTTCTCCGATTGTCTGTTACTGTTGTGTTGGAGCTTTAGTGTTTCAGCAGTAATGTTCATTGTAGCACCAAAATGACTTCAACATATATGTTATTAATCATTTAACAGCTCAGTCAAACTTGAGCCTGGAAATATTTGGACAGGGACACAATCGTGGTTTGGGCTTTGCTTGCCACCATTTTGGATTTGGCTTTGGAGTGCAGACTTCTATGTTTGATTCAAGGGTTTGAACAAAGATATCCTATGATTCATTTAGGAATTCCAACCATTTTTATAAAAAGTCTCCTCACTTCAGGGGCTCAAATGTATTGAAACGATCACCATAAATAAAATGTTTATGAATCTATTGTTAAGAATCCTTTGCAGCAGGAGTTTCAAAACATGTACAAGTATCACAAACACGACAAAAAAATCCAATATGTGGCCTTTATCTCCTCCTTTGGCCAGTTTGTTATACCAGTGGGGTATTGGATGGTGGGCAGGGAGTTGGTGTTTACGGCACGGACCCTGTTGTTTGCGTTCAACTGACTCCCCAGGACTTTACTCTTTGGAGGTAGAGTCACCACTGAGATTTAAAATGTGTTTCTAGGGGAGCCCTACCAAATAAGGCATCAGAACAAGGTAGCTCTTTAAGATTGATGTTTCCTGTGAGATCTCAAGGTATTTGTAGCTGTTCTCTTTATTGTCTTAATATAGCTTAAGATAGCTTTGGTCCTAGCTCGGCCCCACTGGTTGAGTCCAGATGGCTACGGTGTGGTTGCTCCACATCGGAGATGGGTAAATCTAGTCCTCAGTTTGACGATTTGAAGCGTGGTTTTATCTGTAGGATAACAAAAAAAACCTGGCTTGAATCTGGCCCTCGTGGGCTGGATTTACCCATCCCTGCTCTGGATTTTGGTGGGGTGGATTTGTGAGTCCATGTCTCGCTCATTTCTGGGATACAGCTTGATCTCATCCATGTAGAGGAGATAGCTGATCGTTGCCACTATTTCACAGTCAGGACCATAGCCAGTTTTTATGATGGCCTGACTGAGGGGGTTCAGACCTAGGTAGAACAGCTCTCTCTCTCTCTCTCTCTCTCTCTCTGTCACACACACACACACACACAAACATGGTCTTTTACTGTTTTAGGGTGTGAATTTGTTTTTCGTTGGGAGTATTTCAGACTCCCATTCTGCTTAAGAATTTAAATGGCGTCGCAGGCATGTGAGCAGATTAGGAACCCACCATTTCAGTCAACGGGAATTTTGATGAATGCTTAAATATCTTTTCTCTGCAAAAGTAAGTGTGTTTTGTCCTCTGCAGCCTCGTCTCCCAAAGAGCGTGGACCCTCATGAGCTGACCTTTATAGAGGATGAGAGATATTACATCATTCCAGATGGCGTTCGTCCCGTGCTGAAGACTTTCAGGATTGAGGTCTCACTCATGCTGCTGCTGACATGTTCCACATGTGTGTAACTGTTTCTATCATACTTTCTGATTTCTGCATGTGTGCATGTGTGTGTGTGTACGCACCCTTAGGTGCTTTTCTGGGGTCTGCGTGAGCTGAAGCGGGTGGAACTGTTTGAGGTGTCCCGTCCCTTCATGAGAATGGAGTGTGCGGGACATCAGCTGGAGTCTGAAGAAATCGAAAACTTTAAACTTCACCCTAACTTCAAAGAGATGGTCCGCTTCATGGACGTCGTGAGTTTCTGTTGTGTGAGGTTGCTGCCAAGATGGGAAAGCTTTGAGAGCTAAAGTCCTTTTTTGTGATGGATCCAACCAGGAGCTGCCTGAGCAGGCCTACCTCCACCCTCCTCTGACCATCTTTGTGTTGGAGCAGCGGGCATTTGGTCGACTCGCTCTGGTCGGGTCTCATGTGGTCCAGAGTCTAATGGATTATGCTCCAGCTGAGACTGGGCTGCAACCAGAGGAGGAGGACGATGAGCCCAAAAGGAGAAAAACAAACGGTAAAAGAGCCGAGAAGGAAATGATGCCGAGTTCACGGTCGTATTTTATACAGCGATGCCTCAACAACTTGTATAGTTTTACTTGTTTGATTGACTTATGTCCAATAAATGTGTTTATCTAACCAAACAAGTTCTTATCAGTGTTCTGTCTCCTCTGGAAAAATCTCTTTACTGCAAAGTGTTTTAAAGGCCGTGTTCAAGACCATTTTCCTCTTTTAGCTACCCTCGTGGTGGAGAGTACGATGAAGGTCAACCGCCTGAACATAGTGAAAAACATCGGGCTGGCTGGTCTGCCAATCATGCACACAAGAATCAATCCTCTCAAGTTTGTTCGCGTATGTACCGTACGCGCTTCTCGTTTCTCAGAAAAAAAGTGAATTCTTGGGTGATCGAAGATGAACTGTTGAGCGCATGTTTCCCACAGTCTCCTCTGAGCAAACTAATGAAAAAGTCGGAGGAGTTTGAGGAGGAGCCACCTGAGAAGGAGGAATTAGACTGGTGGTCCAAATACTATGCTTCCCTTGAGGAGATCGAGAGAAAGGTGAGAAACCAATTAGAAAGAAAACCATCTGATTTGTTGGTTTTGTGTGCGTGAATGCATTCAGTTGTGTGACTTTGTGTGAACTACTTGCAGGCTGCTGAGGAGAGGGAGATGGAGGAGCAGGCAGAGACCGGTGCAGGCTAAACTCTTATTTCTATCAATCACATTCAGTCATGTTGAGGCAACAGATTGGTCTTAGTGATGGAGAAACTCTGATGATTAAACTAGCCACAAGTATCGGGTCGTTTATCTGTAGCTGTTTGAGAAAATGGGTGTTTAATTCCTGTTTTAGATGTGAGGATTTGCTCACACAGCCTTGATAGCCTGTTGCTCATCTTTCACCAAAGGGCCTTTTAGGTTCTAGATCTAGTTTTTAGCGAGGAACAAATGTGTTTACGTTTGTTTGTTGGTTCATTGGTTGTGTTGCTCTGATGGCTCAGACGAGCTGTAAGGCGGGGCATTTTAAGAAGCGTCATTAAAACCCTCATTAAATCAGATTATTGTTTCTGAAATAGTTTGTGCTTCCTGCTGAATGGTCCTGCAGTGGAAAAATAGCTGTGGCGATTCTACATTTCTGCAGAAGCACGAAACCTGACAATGGCAAACATTGAAGATGACGAAGAGGATGACGATAAAGATAACGATAGCGAAGAGGTGGAGCCTCCCAAACGCAAAATGATCGCTACGCTGAAGGTGAGAACTCTTCTCAACACCGTTCCCAGTCTAGCCGCCAGTCAGAACTGGCATCAGGTTAAAGATCAGTGTGGAATTTGATTGTTGCTCGTCGATGGATTAGCCGTTTTCAACAACACAGAGCAATTTAAAAAAGTTTGAATCCATTCATTTCCTTCTACGATGAGAGATGAAGAGTTAGAATCTGCTGTCTTGTGGGTCTGGCATGAGTCCATGACCTGATACCTGTTGTTTCGTTGCCTGTGTGTTTAGCTCTATGGATATGATCTGGAGTCAGAGTTCAGTCAGTTCCAGGACTGGCTGAAGAATTTCCCGCTCTATAAAGGCAGAGCAAATGCTGAGGATTTTGAAGACGATGAAGAGGAGAGGTTCATGGGCAAATACAAGGTGTTGTGTCCTGAAATATTACCAAATGGGTTCGGAGAAACCTTCATTTTCTCAAGCGATATATTCCCCCGTCAGGGATCCTTCCTGGTTTACCCCATAGATGAAGACGACACAGATGAAACAAAGTGTGAGATCACAAAAGGAATCCCAATAAATTCAGCCATTAAAGTCTTGGCCAGAGTCTACATCATCAAGGTATCAAACTCATATTCTGTCTCAAAATGGCCAAATCCATAATGGTTTATCCAAGGGGTTCAATTCCAAAAGGCTTTTTCAGTGTATATCCAGTTGTTCTAGGATGGAGCTGCTGTAATCTGGATGAATCCTCATCACTGATGTACTTTTTTGTTGGCCCTCTAGGCCACAAACCTGGCTCCGTCAGACCCGAATGGGAAAGCGGACCCTTACCTGGTGCTGAGGGTCGGCCAGCAAATTCTTGACACCAAAGATCGATACATCCCTAAACAGCTGAACCCCACCTTTGGAGAGTCGGTACCACTTGGAACTCCTCCATCTTTCCAAAGTGGACCGCTCCAGACTGTCTGTCTGACCGTGTGCGGATTATATTTCAGGGTGTTTGAATTCACGGTGTCCTTCCCGCTGGACACAGAGCTGGTCATCAGAGTGATGGACCATGATCTTGTGGGGACAGATGATATCATCGGTGAGACGCGGATCGACCTGGAGAACCGGTTCTATAGCTCTCACAGAGCCAGCTGTGGCCTGGCTCTATACTATGATGTGTGAGTACTACTGAGTAAGGGAGTCCTGGTAATACTACAGTAGCATCGTTTTTAGAGCAAACAATAAGGCTATTCTTAATTTTTTAACAAAAGTTGTGGTAAACCATATATCCAAACTCCCCAGTGCACATTACGTGCATGTGCGACCAATGTGGGAGTTCATCTCCATGGTTACCCATGTGCTAATCTATACTGAAACATCTCCACTGTCCAGCGACGGCTACAATAAGTGGCGTGACGCGAAGAAGCCGACAACCATCTTGGCTGAACTCTGCAGGAGCAACGGCATTGCACCTCCAGAGTATCGACCGTCTGAGGTCAAAGTCCTCAACAAGATCTTCAAAATCCCCCCCGATGCCGTACCGGAGGGTAAGAGCCAACTAGGCAAAATACTGTGTTGCCCTTAAAGCCCCGTAAGCAGCAGGAACAAGTTTTGCAGAGTCTCAGCATCAGCGTCCTCCTCTGAAGCTTCTCTTTTTTCAGCTTTGCTGAGAAAGGCTGATCGGACTCCCGAGGAGGAGGCAGAGATGGAGGAACACGCAGCTCTGAGCGTGCTCCATCGTTGGGGCGACATGAACGAGTTCCTTTCTGGAGCCATCCCGCTGGTCCCAGAACATGTGGAAATCCGCCCGCTGCAGAGCTACAGCAATCCTGGATTACCGCAGGTGATCAGAGGAACACCTGCGGTGCGGTTGCAGTGAAGTCAAGGTGGCTGGTGCTGAAGGTCACGATGGTTCTGTCTTTCAGGGTTACCTCCACATGTGGGTGGACCTGTTTCCTACTGATGTTCCAGCTCCGCCCACTGTCGACATCAAGCCCCGTCAGCCAGTGCAGTCAGTGTCACGACACCGTTACTGAAGAGTTCAGGCGAACAGTAGAGCGGTGGATGTTAATATTCTTTGTTGTCTGATGAAGGTACGAGCTGCGCGTGATCATCTGGAACACTGACGATGTGTTCTTGGAAGATGTCAATCCCTTCACTGGAAATCCATCCTCAGACATCTACGTCAAAGGGTTGAGCAAGCGCACAACTACACCAACACGCTCAGTCAGACTGTTCTGCACTGGAAATAGGATTTAACGTTAATTTATCCACACGTGGTTGTTTCCAGTCGGAGGTTTTTCTCCAGACGATGTCATGTAGGAGCTTGTCACTGAGTCTCTGTCGGATTCTGCTGTGTCTTTGGTGCAGGTGGATAAAGGGGCTGGAACACGACAAACAGGAGACCGACGTCCACTTCAACTCGCTGACCGGAGAAGGAAACTTCAACTGGAGATTCGTGTTCCGCTTCGACTATCTGCCCACTGAGGTAGACACACACGTCTGGGAACATCTGGCCAGGCAGGATTATCTGCTACGCTAATTCCAAAGAATATTTCACATATATGGAAGTTGGAAAAAATAACCCCTGTTAATAATCTTTGCTAAAACAAATGTTTAAAACACAAATCAAAATTTTACAGTAACTCCAAGTGGGAATTACGAGCGTCGCCATAGCAACCTTGAGCTTAACCCCCTTCCTAATTACAACGTGATGTCATCCCTTTGGTTGTTTTGCCTTGTTAAATCTTTTGAAACGTTTTGGTGTGTGTGGAAAAAAATAAAGACAATTTCAGTTTTTACAACTTCAACACTGAAAATGCTCAGAACGACAAGTTGACCTTTTTTTAAAAAAAAAAAAAGCATTAGTTTTGCTCTTTACTGGAAAGAAACTTTCAGTTCATTTGCATTTCTTGTTATCAAGTGATGAGTTGTGTTATGTCTTATCATGACAGCTTCTACCAGATGTGCCCCAGTGCCACCTTCAGCCTCCTTCTGTCCAAACACAGTCAGGCTAAATTTCCTGTAAAACCTGTAGATTAAGAATTGATGTTGAATTCAGTGCTTCGTTCAAGTCTGAGTGCCTCAGTGGGTGTCTGAGCAGTCAGGGGGGTCTCCTGGCGGTAATGTTTTGTAGTTTATACAATCATTAAATCAAGAGTAGAAGCAGCAGATTAACCTACATGGATCAACCATCGAAACATTTCCCGGCAAATCTGGGGTAGAAATTTATAGAATCAGCTAAAAAGTTAATTTGCTAATGTCGTCTCTGTGTGTTCTTTTCTTACAATATAGAAACCTACAAGATTTGTTTTTCAGTGTAAATGGATGTCTGCTTGCCCTGTAGAAAGAAGTGGTGTATAAGAAAAAGGAGTCCTTCTTCTCCCTCGAGGAGACGACGTTTCGACAGCCAGGAGTTCTCGTGCTGCAGGTCTGGGACTACGACCGCATCGGGGCCAACGACTTCCTGGGTGAGACACAAATTTGAGGTTTTGAGTGATTCCCTAAATGCTCCTCCCAGTCAGATTCAGGGTGTGTCAGCTGTTCCAGTCTTATAACAGGGGACACACTTTTATTTTATTTCTTTTATTTTTTGATCAGGTTGCATTGAATTAAACCTGAGTGACATGGTGCGAGGGGCAAAGCAGGCCTCCAAGTGCACCATTGAGCTGGCCAAGGACTGGGCGAGCCCTCGATTCTCCATCTTCCGTGCCAAGAAGATGAAAGGCTGGTGGCCGCTGACGCGTCAGAAGACTGCTGAGGACTTTGAGAGGGAGGAAAAGGAGAGACAGAAGGCCAAGAAGAAAGGAAAAAAGAGGGGGAGGAAGAGGAAGGACAAGTGGAGCCACATGAAACAGGAAGACATCGAGTACACCGACGCTCTTGGCAACACCTTCCTGCTCATGGTACCGAGCACACGGACAGCAGCTGTTCTTGCTCTCTCACACAGTATGGTTGCTATAGAATACCGAGGAAGCCGTAGAAAGCTAATTTTACGCTAAATTAATCTGATTTATTCGATCAATCCTTTTGTTATTTGGGGAGGTGAAGTTCAAGTAAGCAGGAGCCAAACCCAAGATGTTTCTGTGCAGGGGAAGGTGGAGGCAGAGCTGCAGCTGGTCACGCTAGAGCAGGCGGAGGCCAATCCAGTGGGACGGGCCCGCAAGGAGCCAGAAGCTTTGGAAAAACCCAAGTATGACACACACACACACACACTCCTCAACAGTTACTGATTCTTCCGTCTGTATGAGCCCGGTTTTTCTGTTCTTCTAGTCGTCCCACCACCAGTTTTAACTGGTTCGTCAATCCCATGAAGACCTTCATCTTCCTCATCTGGAAGAAGTTCAAGAAGTACATCATCGCCCTGGTCATCCTGGCCGTCCTCACTCTGTTCCTCGGTCTCATCGTCTACACGTTGCCACAGCAGATCACAGCCATGTTGATAAGAGGGTGAAGACACCTTCAGAGACTCTTCTGTGGCTCATCTGCACGGATGTTATTTACAGATGACTTAAGTTATATTAAGCCCACCTGAGACCTGATAAAACTGCAGCCATTTATGGTATTCAGTCAGCAGAAAGACATCAGGTCGAATCGGGTGCAAATTATATCAAAAATCATGTTTTTATGCTGTTTAAATGCAACTCTTGCACTGTGCTGATAGCGACTAATGGCCCTTCAAAATATTTTGGTTTATTCTTAGTTTGTTTTTTTTCCAATATGTTTTGATATTTTTTTGGCGTTGAATCATATGTCTGAAAAATGAGTTAATGAATTATGATTAAACTGAATTCTTTTCATTTGCACCGTGGACCTGTTTGAATCTGTTTGACCCCGTCTGTCTCTATTTGACCCTGTCTGACCCCATTTGACCCCTGCATGTCTCTATTTGATCCTGTTTATCCCCGTTTGACCCTGACTTTCCTTGTTTGACCCTGTTTGGATCATGGCTGTCTCTTTTTGACCCTATTTGACCCCTGCATGTCTCTATTTGACCCTGTTTGAACCTGTTTAAATAAAGATCTTTGTGTTTGGAGATGACACTGGTGAATCAGGGCCAAAAGGAGGAACCTTGCATCGACTTTGGACTGGTTTAGGCCATTTGTTAATGACCTCTGCTCAGGAATATGACCTTGACTTATTGTCTTTGTCCAAGTCTACCTGATGGAAGCCGATGTCACACAGCCTGAAGAAGAGTCCTTGTGTGCAACAATGTCCTCACAGCCGAATGACAGACCTGCAGTGTTTGTAATGGGATCTATTTCCAGATCATAAATATAGTTGGTGCTCTGTTATCAAAATAGTAGGAAAGAAACGTCGCAGACATTTCAAATATTCAAAATGGATTTGGTCTCATACCAATTAAAATGTCTCCTGACTGAGGTCAGAGGGGACGGCAGGTTGTCCATGCCCACCTGTCAAAACGTGAAGGCTGTGAAACTCAGTCAGCGATGATTGACAGGTTCATACCTGATGATTGACAGGTTCATACCTGATGATTGTCAGGTTCATACCAGATGATTGACAGGTACACCGGTCATGATTGATAGGTTCATACCTGATGATTGACAGGTACACCGTTCATGATTGACAGGTTCATACCTGATAATTGACAGGTACACTAGTGATGACTGACAGGTTTATGATGATTGATGGCTGGCTGAGGTGGAACATCAAAGCACCCCATCCCGCCACTCCAGGACACTAGGAGACAGTAGGCACGTCAGCCTGGTACACTGAAATGATCTAAATCCTTTTTCATCCCACATCTTTCCCCCAAATTTTAATTAGTCTTTTCAGCATTGTGGTCATGATGCTACAAGAACCTTCACAGTCACATGATACGAAGAGAAAAAGGCCCATTTGATTCTTGTTCTTCAAATGTTTCGTCATACTGACATATTGACTTGATGCCATGAGGGAAGAGCAGAGAGGTCGAAGGTCTGGGTTCAAGCGCCAGCACGGACAAAACATGGAAGGTATTCTGGTCGGGGTGGGAGGTGCCAGGCACCGAGGTACCCTTGAGCATGAAACCCACCCCCAAATGCTGAGATAGGGCCCTGCCATGGGGTGGCAGCTCATCCATACGCACCCTTCCCCACAACCCTTAAAAGGACAAAACGTTGAAGAAGGAAGGGAAAAATGATGCTGCACAGTAAGAACTTGAGATTTTCTTCTTTTAAAATCTCATTTATTTATAAACATCATCTTAAGGTTACGCTGTTGTGCTGATCTCCGCACGCAGTTCCCTTTTAAAATAAAAAAGAAATAGCGAAACGATGTGAACATACAGATCAACGCTCACAGAGCCACCGACACAGTTCAGGCTTTTCCGACAAATCTGACACCGACATCACGGACGCAAATCTGCTGAATCATCGAATATTAAACAGCGCGGTCAACTTGAGTAACCGTCTGAGGGGCTACAATAGCCTGCCATAAAAATCAGATATAGCCATTGAAAACTATTGAAAAAGTATAAAAAAAATAGATAAAAACCCAAAGCACAGCAGAGCACACAGTGGTCACACACACACACACACACACACACACACGCACACACACGTATCAGAACCAGAGGATATCACCTCCAGATGCGGCAGCGCTGATAACTGGAGCGCTTTGGGACATTAAGGCAGGGTGAAAACAACCTTCTGTTCTCAAACCGTGAAATGTTCTCCTGTGTTTTCAGCTGGATGATTCTTATTCATTGGACTCAACATTGAAATATAAAGGAAATGATTCAAATCTCTTTCTCTTGCTTGAGTCTGCGACAACAGCTCATCAAAACCACCTCCCAGTCAGAACAATCCCACTGTGTATGAGTTTATTTGGCTTCCCAGTCATGCGTGGCAGGTCTAGAACCTGATTACAAATGAGATGGGAGTCTGGGTCTCCGGGTTTTGATATGTATGAAGATGATCTGTGACACTCATTGGTGTTAAACTATCTTCTCTGTGTGGAATCATGAACCTTGTTGGTGATCCGGGTTTACAGCATGTGTGGTGATCTGGCCTGATCTATAATTTCTTACTTTGGCCGAACCAGCCGGTGGAGTTTCTGTGGACTGAAGCACCGAAGCTGCTGTGACCTGTAGAGCTGACACCAACACGTTAACCTCATCCTCCTTTTTTGTCCAGAACTATGCATGATGTAAAGGCCTAACAAGGGCAGACAGCACCATCTGTTCCAACACCAATCATTACCTGATATGAACAGTTTAAATAGAAACATGGTGCCCAAAACACGAGTCTCTGGGTAGAAGTCTGCTGACATCAGAACATCAGCCTCTTCAGGATCCACCTGGGAGAATCAATCAAGAACAAATGTGCTCAAGCGACATTGTGACATTTTATTTAAGGGGGAAAAAAGGCCAAAAGCACCACCAAGAACCCTCACCAGGTTTCTTGACTGAGGTCACATACATTCCATTAAAGCTCCTCTCTGTCTCCACCCTCATGTTCTCCCACTTCTTCTTCCAGCTGCTTCATTCGCAGGTTGATAGAGCCGTAAGTTCTCTTGGGTCGTATGAACACAATGTTGTGCTGGTATAACTGACCTTGGCAGACTGACACCAGCAGCAGCACACACAGGAACATCCCCCCCAGAGTTAGCAGGCCCAAGCCAGCGATGATGCACTTGTCCAAGTGGGAGCCCAGTTGGGCGTAGTAGATCTCCAGTTTCTCCATCTGCCGCGCTGAAACAGAGTCCCGGTCTACTTTGGCCTCTCTGGGAATCGTATAGGCAATGACCACAAGGACAATCCCACTGACCAAGAAGACCAGAGCAAAGATAAAGCCGTAGTCTGTGGAGGGGGCTCTGGTTGGGCTGAACTTGGTGACGTCTTCCTGGCCATCTCCTCCTTCTTCTTCCTGTTCATCAAAAGGCTCCAAGAGCTCCTGATGCTGCTGTTAAAGACAAAAAACATGAATCAGAATCCAACGTTGTCTCTTGTGATTAGATGATTTAACAGTGTCACACTCATTCACCAGGAGAGAACCCTGGTTCGGATCTGGTCTTCAGGCTGTTTGGTCACACAAACAGGAGACCTCACATGGGACAGGGTGAAGGCATCAGCCTCACTGGTGAATTTGTACCCAGTAGAAGCCCTGTGCTATGAGCCACGGAGGCCGGAGAACACCTTAACGGGAACAGTGTGTAAAGAGTAAGTTGTGGGAATAGTGACTAAGTGCTAGCAACCTACCAGTAGCTACCAGCACCTACCAATACCCAACGGCAGACTAGCAGGCTGGTGAGGTGGCAGACTGTTAGGTTTGTAGAAAACAGGATATGTTTGGTTTCCAGGAAACAAACTAACACACGTTAATGCTAACTGGTCAAATGCTTGCGTAGCTCCAACTCAGGTTTGCGTTCTGCATTGTTACTGAACGGTTGAAAGAGATTTAGTTTTTTGGATTCCTGGGGAGCTCCGGTGTGTCAGTCGTACTCTTTGATGCGTGCCTCATAAGTAGCCAATCACACGTTCAGCGATCATGTACTTGTGTCTGGAAATGTCTTGATCTTAGTTACCGCTGGCGTTGGACAACCCATTGACGGAAACTCCTGCTGCGGGGGGTCGTCCTGCAGGCTGGGGGTGTTCTCCAGTAACTGGACAGTGCAGCACACTGAGGCTGCTCGCCAGGACGCCAAGGTCGGGACTGGACTCATGCCCTGCTGCCTTCCTCTTCCTTGGAGCTCCTGAAGCTCTACGGACGTCTCCAGAGACATCTGTTGGGTATGCTCATGTCTTCACAACCACTCCAGTCTTTATTTCACAGAATGATAACAAAAAAATTAAAATAACCAGCACATTCACATGAGTTAAAAACAAAAATAATATTAGTAGCAAAAATAACATCACTTTATATAGTATATACGACTGGATTTATACTTTAGGTACAGTAATTAACCGACAATTAAAAACAGAAAAGAGTGAAAACCTTGAAACCCTGAGAATCAGTTAATGATAGCTAAAGAATTCTTAATTGATTTAACTCTTATGACAAAGACAACTTTAAGAAAACTGATTAATGGAAACTCTTAAAAATGAAAACGTATGACAGCATGATACATATGGAAATATAGTAGAACTATAGCAGGAACTTCCTGTGAGTGTCTCAACAAAGCACCGTCGTCATGGTGACAGTCATGATTAACAGCGACGCTACAGAAATGTAATTGTTTGTTTATAAGAGGAAGAGTCTCCACCGGGGTGGCCTGTAAAATATGACCTTTATAAACAGGGGAAATGTAAAAAACAATTACTTTTAAAATAAGATAAGCATCTGCCTGAAATCACATATCCTCCTGCTCCCATCTGAGCACAACGGAACCAGTTGCGTTGTTGCGTGACACTTTGGGCTTTGGCAGACTTGTGACTTGTTAACTTGGGGTTGGGGCGTGGCAACTGTATTTAATGCTGTTGTACTTATAATTAAACTGACGTTAACTGTCTTTGGGACACTTGAGTCGGAGTCTGCGTGGGCCGTATACAGAACTACAGCCGCCCACCGACCTGAGCTACAGGAGCCGACTGGTCTGACTTTTAACTTCCACAGAACCAGTGTGATCCAGTGTGAACCAGTATGAACTAGTGTGATCCAGTGTGAAACAGTTTGAACTAGTATGAACTAGTGTTGACCAGTGTGGACCAGCATGAACCAGTATGAACTAGTATGATCCAGTGTGAACCAGTATGAACTAGTTTGAATTAGTATGAACTAGTGTGGACTAGCGTGAACCAGCATGAACCAGTATGAACCAGTATGAATCCGTGTGGCCCAGTGTGAACCAGTATGAGCCAGTATGAATCAGTGTGGACCAGTATGAACCAGTGTGGACCAGCATGAACCAGTATGAACCAGTGTGGACCAGCGTGGACCAGTATGAATCAGTGTGGACCAGCGTGAACCAGTGTGGACCAGTGTGAACCAGTATGAATCAGTGTGGACCAGCGTGAACCAGCATGGACCAGGGCAGCAGACTGGGGCTTCTGCCTTTGTGGTGCACCCAGACCTGGGTCAGACAGTTTGCCTCCTGCCTCCTTCTGCTGTGACATCCAGATGTACTGGTTACTGTTGTGTGTCTGCTAACCAGTTCATACTGGTCTGAAAGATGAGGAGCAGACTTGGCTGGGGAGTTCACCATGCCTGATTAAATTAAGCTTTCATGATCTCACTCGCTGCCTCTTGTCTTTCACCCTGTCCCAGGAGGGGCGCGTCATCGGCAGGGACGGAAAGACCACCTAGATCCTCGTGAGAGATCTCTTTGGAAAGCTTGAGGAGGAATCCTCACTGGCATCCTTCACCACCGATGGTGTCTAACAGAGGAGGTCAGGGAGTCGTCGGGGAGCGCCGTTGTCATTGGCTACGGTCACAGCCTCTGTCATCTTCCGGTCCTTGAGTTGACAGGAACATTCCCTCCTTTCACCGATGAGTACGTCTCAGTGGATCCTGGGTTCCTAAAGGCTCCACAGTTCAGTAAACCGGATCACACCGTTCTGATCCATTCTTCAGCCAGAATCTCCGCCAGTTGCATCACATCCCGAGCTACCTCATCCACACATCCTTCTCCTTTGTGCGTGTGTGCGTGCGCGTGTGTAGGATACGTGTAGCATACTGATACAAATACTGGTTCTCATTAGCGCGCGTCAGGCTCACCGGAAGCACCGTGACCTTGCGCTGCGCCAAATTCTGGAAGCGACAACAATGAGCGGTTCCGGTCTTCTGTGTCCATCTGTCCATCCAGCGTGTGGACATGCGATCAGAACACGCGCGCGCCGACGTGAGGCCCGTGCAAAAGCGTCCGTGGGAGGAATATGAGAGATGGACACAGTGAGGGAGGAGAGGGGAAAAGAGCGATGCTGTCAATGACAGGAGCCGGTTCCTGCACAGCTGGAGCGAGGCTGGAGCCAAGCAAACACCCCGCAACCGCACCCCGCAGTCGCAAACACGCAGAACGGTGCGTCGATGTAAGCATGGGTGAGGCGATGAGCTCTTACCTGGGAAACTACCGGCGGATGTCTGCAGAGGAGATCCGAGAAATGCTCCGCTGCGGCGGGTTCATGTGAGAGATGAGAGGGAGGAGGGCAGGGGCGCATCGCGCACGCGCAGGACCGATTCCTCTGATTGCTCCAGAAGGCAGTCGGTTAAATGACTATGAATCTCTGAGGTTCAATCAGATTCACAGCCACGTTTTTTACCACATTGATGTACATAAGAGATTAAAAAGAACAGACTGTCTTTATGTCTCCTACACTTCCAGGACAGGGACACAGGAGTTAAGGCTTCACGCATGTGTCAGTAAATAAATTTCCTTTACAGCCAAACAGCAAGTCTCTTATTTATGTTGACTGATTCTTTTGTAATATCCCAAGATTTGGAATATGGATTTAAATTACATTTAAACATTTTCACTTGCGTTTTAAAACTCTGCATTGAACAATGAGACCAAATTCTGAAACAAATCATCATCAAAGTCTCAGGTTTTAAAAGTCTGACAAGTGTCCCTATCCTTCATGTCGACACTTGAAAACTGGACGAATGGTCTCTGCTTGCTATTCTCTGTTTTGTTAACCTCACAGAAAAACATTGGTTTACTCCATAAAACTACACAATCGGGACCAAGACTCTTATATGTCACATGTTACAGATGCACTGGGTGAGTGTGCAGCTACGCTACATTTATCTGACGAAACATGAGAATTGGTCGATAAAAAGCGCCATTTTGACTGTTGCCCCTGGCCATGCACCCATGTGCCACGAGCATGGAGTCCTGAGCAAGATCCATCAACCAGGAGCGCCACCTAAAGAGTGAGGAGGTCTTCACAAGGTTAAGCTAAACAGAAGAACAAGTGAGTCGATCCACTAATTTCATATTCTAATGTTGCATTATCCTTGTTTACATTCAAGACATATTACAAACTTGCTACCCTGGGGCCTACAAGGGAAACCCGAGATTAGCACAGCGGTATTAACGATGTTCTGGTTATCTTTTGTTACCATGAGGTGATGTTTTAAGGCAAACAACCTTTTTTCAGATGGGGCACTGAACATGAGAGTAAGGAGGTTGAGGAGTCAAGAAGATGGAGAGCCACCACACACATCTGCCCATACATGCACAAAAATAACCAATCTGTGTGTCCTGTCCATGCTTGTGTAAAGGAAACAAAGAGAAAGCAGTTAAAAAGCATGTAAACATGGACATACAGATGTGGAAACCATACAGTGACCGAAACCAATATGTAGTAATAAAACCACTGGAACAGAAAATGCATTTTCTTTTATTGGAAGTATGAGCTCACCAGTGCCAATCGTCATTTCACTTCTGAAAAAAAAAGTCCACTGTAAACACTTCTTTAATGTTTCGCTTAAAGGAACAAATGGTGAACAGCACACACGGACTAGATCGTAGAGGCATTAGATTAGCATTTATATTCCCACTGTACTTTGAAGTATGGTGTACCGAGTTCTAGCTTTGCCCGTTAACTCTATATGGATTCGTACTGATGCAAGTCCTGTGGACTCCAAATCCATTAGAGGGTTTCCTCTAATGGCCAATGTTACGTCACCATCTAAGAAACCACAGTTCCCAGTTATGATGTTCTGGCGCCCCAACCTTTTTATACGAAGGACAGTGTTCCTTGTGGTGTTACACAAATGAGATATTTCCTGGTATGCTGATGTTTGTACTCAGGCTACGTCTGTGCTCTTGCTCTTGTCTCTTCACTTTTCAATAGAAATTTGAAAGCGCTCAATAAAACAGGCACATCTACGAAAGAACTGTCTAAATGCCGCGGGCCTCGGGAGCTGGAGCTCATCAACTCGGCCAAAGCAAGAGCGCTGGGACAAACCTCGCAGGTATCACGTCAGCGGTGTTCCGAAATATTCTGCTGGCAGTTGCAATTGAGATCCTAAAAGATGACTGAGCAGCGAAAGGCACAGCTTTGCTTTCATGAGACAGAGAGAGACGGGTACCAGATAGTCTGATGATATAACAAACTACCCGTAGTGTGGAACATGAAGGGATTCCAGACATCATTTTCACTTTTTCATCTCGACTTTTAAAAGCTAGTTCATCAAACGGTCCTGATTGAATTAGGCCCTTGGCTTTCCTCTCCAAACTCATTACGTTCCCTTTGTAATCTTTCAAAATGTTCCTTGCACATTCTGTTTTGACCTCGTTGCCCTTCCTCGGGCAGCCAGCGTCGGCTTAGCGTCAGGCCCTCCAGGACATCCGCTACACACTGCTTCTTCTCCATTCTGTTGTGCTGTTCAAACCTCTTCAAGTCGCTCTCTCTTGTCCTCTTCTAATAAGTTCATGCCAACAAGTTACAGACCTAAAGTTTCAGCATGAGAACTATAAACATAGCACAAGTCATTTTTAGAATGGCTGTAGCAAATTTGTCATCAGGCTTATTTATTTCCCAACAGATCAACAGCTTGACAGAGAAGGAAAGAATAGCTCAACCAGCAGTAGCCACAAATGATCAGGATAGTCGGGGATTTAAAATTTAAATCCTCTACTATCCATCTTTTAAATTTTAAATAGATGACTGGTTTCACAAGTCCCCCTTACACTTTTTTTTTTTTTTTTTACAAAGAATGCATCAAAACGTGCATATAAAGAATCAAACGAATAAGTACTTGGTGTTTATTTGCGTCATCCAAGGCAGTCTTCAATATTAACTAGCCAACATCCACTTAATATCCCCGCGTTTTGATCACCACATCCAAACGCCCGTATACAATATGATTTAGAACCAAGGACCACTATACATGATATATGTCATGTCACCGTTGACTCAAACTTTAGCTTCAGCCCCTTCCCATTGGTAAAGTGCTTGCTCCTCTCCCCTTTAGCGCTGGTCCACAACCTTCTCTTCCCGGGATTGTCGCTATCGGACGGGATACGGTAAAATCACAACCGCGCAACAACCGTCCGGCAGCTGGCGGGAAAGTTTGGCGCTTTAAGGGGTTGCGACGTCACGGAAAAACGGAAATAGTGGGTTCCACCGGCAGCACAATTTACTTAATATAATGTATTTCTGTATGTATTCTCTATGATCTATGTCTATTCTCTCCTCTCCTCTCTCTCTACCCAGCCGGCCATCAGCAGGAGGGTCCCCCTACATGAGCCTGGTCCTGCTCAAGGTTTCTTCCTGTTAAAGGGGAGTTTTTCCCGCCACTGTTGCTTGTCTGGGGTCAGGCCCTGGGATTCTGGAAAGCGCCTTGAAACAATTTTGATTGTAAAAGACGCTATATAAATAAAGATTGATTGAGCAGAGGTGAACAGAACCCAAACCCATGGCCAGTGACCGGCTCAAGCACTGACTGCTGCATGTGTCTGTGTGGGGAAACAGCATCATTCTGTTGGATCAGATTCAGCTGAAAACTGTGATTCTTGGGAGAATTTTGTGGTTTGTAAAAATGTGTCCTGCCTGGCGTTGTCGCCATGTATTTCTGAGTTTGTGAGATTGTTTGTAAGGTACGTCTGCAGCTATTTTCACTTCATCAGGAAATGAACAGGTTTGCTGGTGCTGTTGTTAAGGGTTAAGGCTCTGAAGCAGCACAGACCCCAGGTCAGATTCATGAGCCTCCATGAATTTAGTTTAGTCAGCTTTTATTTAAACCATGACAGCTAGCTTCCTTTGACCGAGCACACAGACATAAAGAAAAAGAATAAAATTTGAAAAGCATTTACAGTTAGAAACAGACAAACGGGTGCTAATCCTGAAGGGTCCGGACTAGAACCACAACCTGACACACCTTTGTATCACATCGGGACCAAATTCTGTCGTCATGACAATGATTGACTGATGTAAAACCTAAACAAGAACCATCTGAGATGATGGTGATCTACTAAAGCTCAAGAGATGATATGGTCCTGCTATGTAGGGACACACTACAGAATATATGTACAAATACATATGGGAACGTTCAACTTCTTCACAGTTTATAAGCAAGTCCTAAGGCAGCGTTGAGTCACTGACTGTGGTCATAAATGAGCAGAAAGCCTGTTATGACAGCACTATCCACCGCTTTAGCATTTATAAACACATGGGTCACTGAAAATCTTGTAAAAGTATCAAATCAAAACCTCCAGAACTACCAACTAAAAACGAGGCCACTGCTAATGTCGGGACCGGTTTGTCTTCCTGTTATCTGTAGATTCATTGAACAATAAAAGCAGGCCAGCTTTTAAATCCCTGATATCAGAAAGGACTGATGCTAATTCAGCAGTAACACAACACCAGATTGGGTTTGCACTTTCTGTACACCACATTTCTACAGCTCAATCAGTGGATTCATTTGTGTGTTTCTTTTGGTTTTAGAGGCCTGTTTGAATCAATATTTTGCGTTTTATACGCTGGCATAAAACATGGAACAATTTCAAACGCAGCTTGAGTATCACATATTGAGTCTTAACACTGGCACTAAACTGGCCAAACACATTTACACCAAATGACTAATTAAGTCATTCCAACATTAAAAAATCATGATTAGCGGTCGGATCGGTGTGTTACATATCCTGCAAATGCTCCACATTTTCTTTAAAAACATAAATAGAAACAGGCTAAAATGAGATCACTTGTGGTGTGTAAGGCCCGCTCTAGTGATCCACCCGGGTCAAAGCGTTCAGGCTAAACTACGCGGTTGTCCAGGAGGCCTCGGCTCAGCTCCCTGGGAGTGACAGTCCTCATCGGCTCAAGTTTGTGCATCAGTGGCTCTGGCGCTCAGACACAACATCCTGCAGGCGTTTCAGCAGCACATCTGGACTGCTGCTGCTCTGAGAACAAGCCCTCTTAGTGGGGGAGTACGAGGCTGACGACAGGACGTCCCCCTCAATGGTGAAGACCCTCTTTCTGCTCACGCAGCCTTGCTGGATGATGCGGTTGATGGCTGTTAACTCCTGATGGAGAGTAGAAATGGGTAACGGCTAATGCAGCAGAATGTGGTAGGCTGAGGTTACATTTGGCTATATTTGGATTAGTTGGGATGGTTAGAGTTGGGTTAGCAGCTGGGCAAGGCACCAGGTCTGCGGCTGTCCTCACAAAGATAGAATTTGTGTGTGTGTGTGTGTGTGAGGGAGATCTCACCTCTGATGGGCTGCTGTTGATCCTGTAGGAGTAAGAATTCACCGTGTGGCTCAGGGTGGAATTCTTGTGTGGGGACACGTACAGCGAGTGTCTCTGGGAAACCCGGCGAGGAGAAAGAGGCTGAGCTCTGACGGATGGGAAAGGAGAGAGAGGAGGAGCTCCGACCTGAGGGTCACAAACAGACAGAGAGGGTTGTTAGCGTGCCTGTGGTTATCATACGTCTCACCGGGTCACGTGACCTTGGATCCATACCTCACTGTCACTGACGGCGTAGCGCAGAGCGAAGTTTTTAACCTTCAAGACAAAGACGCTGTTGTAGAACTGGATGAGGTCGCCTCGTTCCTCCTCTCCTGGCTGGCTGACATTTGCGTCCCCGGAAGTCTGGCTCGTTTTTTCTGCAGCTGTTGGAACGCAGGGACCAAAACGTCAGCTTTTAAGTCACAAAAGACGTTGGGCACCGAAACCCTGAGCCCTCCATAAGCAACACTGGCAAAGAAAAGCTCCCTTTAAACAGGGAGAAACCTTGAGCAGGACCTGGCTCGTATGGGGGGAGAGACAGAGCAGGAGGGAAGGACAGAAAGAGAAGACACACGAGCAGATACGCGTGTAATTATTCTGGTTTGCTATCTGAAAGACAAAGAGGGGCACGTTTAACGGGTCTTTAAGTCTCTACACCTGTAGCATCAACCGCAGGAAGCATGATGACCTCCGGCCCCGCTGACCCGTTGTATAGTGTATTTTTGTGTGTGCCTCTCCTCTCCTCTCCTCTCCTCTCCTCTCCCTTCCCCTCCTCTCCCCTCCTCATTTCCTCTCCCCTCCCCTCTCCCCCTCCTTCTCCTCTCCTCCTCCTCTCCTCTCTTCTCTCCCCTCCTCTCCTCTCTCCTCTCCTCTCCTCTCCTCTCCTCTCCTCTCCTCTCCTCTCCTCTCCTCTCCTCTCCTCTCCTCTCCTCTCCTCTCCTCTCCTCTCCTCTCCTCTCCTCTCCTCTCCTCTCCTCTCCTCTCCTCTCCTCTCCTCTCCTCTCCTCTCCTCTCCTCTCCTCTCCTCTCCTCTCCTCTCCTCTCCTCTCCTCTCCTCTCTCTTTACCCAGCCGGCCATCAGCAGGAGGGTCCCCCTACATGAGCCTGGTCCTGCTCAAGGTTTCTTCCTGTTAAAGGGGAGTTTTTCCTTACCACTGTTGCTTGTCTGGGGTCAGGCCCTGGGATTCTGGAAAGCGCCTTGAAACAATTTTGATTGTAAAAGATGCTATATAAATAAAGATTGATTTGATTTAGTCCTTCCATAAATATGAACCCTCGTATATGTAAAACAGAGCACGTGTATTAGGTATTAGTACCAGTGTAAAGTTCTGTAGGTAGAAACGCTGAGGGAAACATAAACAGTGACATCATGACTGAAATAGTGTATTTCTATACACTGCGATTGGGATAATTTGGCAATAAAAACAGGCCCTTTAAATACTCGCAGCTATTCTAACAGAAATGTAAATGGTGAATTTACTGCAATAATAACAATTTCTTGTGCGTTTACAGTCCTTCCTGCAGCCACCATATTTACATGCTTCAAGGCGTCGTTTTAATACTCACAATCAGCAACCGAAGCAGGATCCACCTCCATGTTCTCTTCGGCCACACACTCTCGGTGACGCAGCAACACGTTGCGGTACACCTACACACACAAAAGGTCTTGATTTGGGCTTTTTTTTTTTTAAATGAAGAAGTAAATATACTCCAGAACAAGGGGGTGTCCTACGTGGCTGTGGGCCTGTGGTTGGCTGCGGTAACACTTCATGATGTCATGGAAAAAGTGGGTCTCTTTGGTGATCTGCAAGGACAGAAAGGGTTAAGCTAAACCTTTTCGAATTTCCAATGAGATTTCTTGATCTTTTGCAGCACCTAACATTGTAAAAATGGCTGATTTGAAGGGCCTCATCCAAGCAATCAGGCCTCCTCACGAGCTGCTTTCCTCTCCAGTTGTTTTGATGGAGCCGGTTATAAAAAGTCCTCCAGAATCTAATGCTCGGTAACGGTGCAATATTCCTCATTTAACAGAGGTTTTGCTGGGTTGCTACTTTCTTTGCTCACATTTGCTCAACTGCTGATGTTCAAATAAGCTTTTCCAGGTTTGTGAGGTTAATATATTAAAACACTGGCTTTTAAATCAGAGTTGTGGACACTGCTGACCAAATATGAAGCTAGCTAGTCTGTTTTCTCACCTTGGACATGATGTAAACACTGCACAGCAACAGCTGATCAAGGTGCCGGCCCCTCATCAGATCAGTGCAGTGGATGAGAGTGTGTTCGAAACACGTCCAGATCTTCCCCCGCAGGTCTGATGAGATGTCCAGCTTCCAGCACAGATCCCTCAGACGTACACTGGCCAGGTGATACACCTGCAAGCACAGACAGAGGGCTCGGGAAAAAGGCTTGGGCTGTAGTTTGTGGTCTTTACAGATGCTTGTGCGGCTCTTACCTTCCTGAAAAACAGAGCAAGTGACCCTGTGCGCCGCGGCCGACTTCCTGCCTGGGCATCGGGGGGAGCAGGGTCCAGGGCCATGGCAGGACCGAGCGAGGTGGTCAGCAGAAACTGAGCGTTGATGGTTCCAGAAGAATCGCATGGCTGAACTGGAGTTGGGAACATTGCACAGATAATGAGAAGGAAAGCAGGCTTTTTATATGCGAGGCCTACCTAAAGAGCAAAAAAAAACCCCAAAAGAATATTCTCTACTTTGAAGTGGGATGGTCAGAGCCGCCTGGGAGCCTGGAGTACTGATCTTCAGGGTGCTGCTCGGGCCAATCATCAGTCTTTTAGCTGGTGATATCAGGGTCAAACCATGAGGTACTCCTGGAGATGGGTGGTCATCACCAAAGAGACGCCGTTTAGCGCTGCCAGCTACTGGGGAGCTGTAGCGGTCATGAACTGACAACGGAGAAGGAGGCACGTCTGGGAAAGAAAGGAAGAAGCCCTTAGGACTGCGGCCACACACACCCAGGCAGCACCTTTGGTTGAACAGGGTGAAGAACGCCCACCTTTGCGTGTGCTACCCAGGCCTGACCTGAACTCCCTGATGCGGGGGTGGATGATGGGCGACAGGGTGACCAGAGGCAGAGGGGACTGACATCCGGCTGCTGCGCCAGGGGTGGAACCGGAACCGGAACCGGAACCAGGACCATGACCGGTGTCAAGACTGGAGGAGAAATTAACCTGAGAGAGATGAATGAAAAAACAAAAAATCAAAACAACTTCTACCAGAAAAAGGAAGTGAAAATATTGGTATCTTGTCTTTGATACAGCTGCCACTGGAGGACAATGCCATCTTTGGTCTTCCTGCTTTTTACCTTCCATGTTTTAACCCACATTTGGTCCAAAGGTCCACAACCATCGGGACCAGGGAGAGTCTCCACTACAGGGTATAATTATTTTGGCAGATCTAAACAAGTTTGACTTATTCAAGAATGATAAAAGAGAAGTATTGGGACGAAGAGGAATTCAACTGGAAAATGTGGCCAAAACTAGTGTGAAAACGAAAAGGCTCAGAAAACCTCTTCTGGGAGGTCAAACTGAGCAGAAGGATCTTGGTTAGAGAGGAGACCAAGAACCCGACTGTGACTCCGACTGAGGTTCCTGGCTACAAACAGGAGAAAAAATTAAAAAAAGACTCAAATGACCGGAGCCTGAACGTGCTGCCAAATGTGCTTCACCAACTACAGGATCTAAATGTCACTATAATATCAAGACTTTACCCAAGTCAACATTTAAGGCCTTTTGCTTATTCAAAATCCCTAAAAGCTTCCTGAAATCCCAGCCAACCCATGACGGTCGAGCGCCTTACCTCCTCCACGGTGGGAACCTGGCTGCCAGCAGCCTGCAGGGCGCTCCACAGGGCTGAGTCTGTGCTCCACGCTTGGCTCTCTAGAACCTGCTCCTCAATCTGGTTCAAATGCTTCACCATGTCACGCGACAAGCCCTCCTCCGAGCGGATAAACACCTCGATCACCTGCAAATTCACACTTACTATGGAGGTCTCACAGTTTGCTGACTGAGTGAATGCGAGACGGAGCACTTGGACCTTGAAAAAGTAGAAAGAAGCCAACTTGAAGATGTTGATGATCCAAGGAAAGGTTCTTTGGGAGCTGTAGGAGAACAAGACCACCTCCAGACAACAGGCCATCAGGGAGCAGTGGAAAATATCCTGTTCCAGTAAAATCTACCAAAACAGACAAAAGCTGCTTAATAACGTGAGAAAGTCGATATTAGCAGGACATAAACACAGCCACGCTTCACATAAATCAACTACAGCAAAGACTCAAACCTCCCTTTGATTCTACGATTACAATTAAAGCCGTTGACGTTGCCATTACTGGGCACGCAGCACACCTTCAGGGGTCTAGAGGACAGTATGCCTTGATGCGTCAGGGCTGGTTTGGTGGCAAAAGAGGCACCAATCATAATGATCCAATATTGAGCAGGCGGCTAAACGTTGTGCTTGGTGGATTTACAGCATTTGGAATCAAAGCCTTAGCATACAATGGCCGCCTTCACCATCATTCCTCAATGGATCATTTAAGCTCAAATGGACGATAATAATGAACGAGAACGCTCTCAAACTTACACTCATGTCTTTGCCATGCAGTCGTTTCATTTCCTGAACCATGACGTTCTCCAAAACCTTGTAGTAAAGGATCTCAGCCAGCTTCAGACGTTTCTCTGCAAAGTCTGAAACGACAACGCAAACGTGGCGAAACGTTGGCTGTAACCATTTTGATTCCCCCTCCCAAGCCTCCTCCTGCATTTGCCCAGCCGCCAGGAGCAGGACCCCCCATGAACCTGCTGCTGCATATTCAGGGTCAGTATTGGAGCATCGAACACATCGTGTATGGTAAAACTACGATAACTGTAAAAATAAGGGTGAACATGAAGATGCTGGAGTGTATTTCATGCTTAAACCTCGTGTGATTTTGACCTGTTTTCCACAACAGCAGTCTTCAAATCTTCCTGTGGGTCTCTTCTATGAACTCTGATCTTAAATCCTTTCCATGTGTTATCAACTGGAGTCAAGTCAGGTGACTGGCTGGGCCATGTCAGCAGCTTTATTTCCTTCCTCTGAACCCAACTGAGCTGTGTGTCTTGCTGAAAAACTCACCCTTCACCTTCAACATCCTGTTATCTGGCAGCTGGTTTCTATGTCTAAGTACATTTTTCCCATTCATCCTTCCTTACGTTATATAAAGTAAATCAGTGCTAGATGCTGAAAAATTCCCCAACCACATGGTGCTCCCTCCTCCAACCACAGCGTGCTTTGTCTGAGTCTCGTGTGGCGAGCCTGCATACAGGCCAGGCGGTTTAAAGCACCACTATTGTACTTGCCAATTCCACATTGTAGTGAAGCTCTCCACAAGGGGGCCCTTGGCTGTAGGACACTTCTGATCATTTTCTACTCAGAAATCCTAGCAGGACCTGTTCGCCACCTATTTTAGCTGTTATTTATGATTTAAAGCATCTCATGCAAAGGAAACCTTTTGGAGTGCTACAGGGGTCAATTCTGGGCCCACTGTTGTTTGTATGTTGGAGATCATATCACACACAATGTGTATTCTGTGTGTGTGTGTGGGGGGGGGTTGCACCTATATGAGAAGTAGGCATGTCTTCAGAGTCAAGAGCGTAATGCTCCTTGAAAATCTTCCCCAGTGTCTTCACCCTGGCCAATATGGACTCTGTGGGATCTCTGGAGCAAGACCTGGCAATATAGAAGTAAAAGATAAACTTTACATATTTATCAAACTACAGTTAACTGCACTCAGATGGTCCAGCCACCGCTCCGCTGGACCTACACGCCCAGTCTGTGTCAACGGTGACTTTGCTCGATAAGCAACTTCTCTGCAACCACCTTCACCGTTCCTGGTTTTGAAGGTCCTGTAAAAGTGCTTTGAGCACTTAAAGATGACAGGAAATGTGTATAATAAACAATAAATAACAATTCACTTAGCAATGAGTCCATTTTTGAAGCGAAAACTATAAAGAAAATACAATAAACCACAAACTGGAAAAACTGAGAATAGAAAGAACAAAAGAGTTATGTGTTGATTAATTAGCACGCTAGTAGAGCAACACTGAGAATGCAATAACTATATTTACTAATGCCCTTGCGCTTTAAAAAATAACTTGCATAGAACTATTTATTTGTATACTGTTCTGGTTTTAAGTCCTTCAATGGCCATTAGTGTTATTTAAAAAGTTACACACAGTCTACTTAAATGTGAAATGAATATAAAATGACAATTTCATGACACTGAACTGAAAAATCAAAGGGATTAAACTGGTAAATTGATTGAACGTAACAAACTAAATCCATTTAAGAGAAGCGTTCATGACTGGTAACCTGTTTCTGGTTGTGAATTGCCTCTAACCACATAACCACCATTGAATCGTGAACTACAAACAGTGTAATGCCGTTAAAAAATACTGACTTAAAGATCTGCATCAAATTTTCGCTGGGAGCCGTTCTCAAGCCGGCCACCATGCTCTGCAACCGGCTGACGCTTTGGGTTGCCAAGGAGATGGGCGTCCCCAGTACCTTGTTCTCTTTCAGGTAAGCATGTCCGGTCAGAGGCGTGGATGGAAGGAGAGAAGCGGGCTAAAAGAAATGTTAAAAACAGAGTGTTTTAACACACACAGATCAAACTAAATAGTGTTAAAACATTCAGAGTTGTTGGGACTACGTGCAGATAATGGAATCAGCACATCTTCTTTTACCTTCTCCACATTCTTTTGACAGGAAGACGAGTCCCGAACAGTCTTCCGCGGAGTTCCAATCTCCTCATCTGCGTCGGCTCCCAGAAACACACGCTCATCAAAATCTCCCACGGTCAGCACGTACTCTTCGTACTCCTTGTTTAAGGCTTTGCTGCGGGGAAAAAGACCTGGTGAAGACATTGACGCAACAGCCAGAGCACCCTGGCAGTCCCACGGGGCCTCACTTGTTTTCAATGAAGTTCTGTGGGTCCAACAGTTCGGTCAGGTGCTCCTCGTTACCTTTAAGGATCTGTTTAGGATTCACACATTTAAAGTTAGAGTTTAATGAGATGTGCTTGTAAATGGAGGTCCTTCTGAAACATAGGTGATGTGTTCAGTACCTGTTTCTCAAAGAGTTTTTGGATGTAGGGCTTGAAGTAATGCTGCTTAATGCCTTTGGCCTCTACGACCAGTCCGTCATGCAGCTCACATAACCTCTCCAACACACAGGGAGGCCTCTGGGGCGCAGTGCGGCCATCAGCATGGTACGCCGCTGGCAGTCCTACACACAGCACGCAGAACCCCCTGAGCTTCCAAAGCCTCCCAAAAATGTTTATTTGCCTCCGTCTCAGGTCATTTTGTGTGTGTGGTTTTAAAAATATATATATAGGCACGGCCACGATACAGTGGAACGTCTTTCTGGTTCAGTTACGTCCAGAACCAGAACCGAGCTAACATTCGACAACGCAAAGAGCGGAAAACCAACTGGATCATGCCCAGAATGTCTTCAGAAGCTCTCTGTGGAGTGGACCCACCTTTAAACGAGGAGTTGATGAGCTCCTTCCTGTTGGAGCAGAGCAGGGCGTTGCCAAACACCAGGTCCAGGCAGCAGAGCAACAGGTGGTATGAATTCACCAGATCATCCCCGATCATACAGAAGTTGCCTTTAATCACACAAACATCTTTTTATTTACCATCCATCTGGGGTGGGACGGCGCTACAATGTCTATCATTTATTAAAACTGCTTAATTAACAGTTTTGAATCATTTTGAGAAGCATGAAACCTTAATTCACACACAATAGTGGCCAAAATTCTTTCAAAACTTGGCATAGTTCAGAGGTTTCTGTTGTTTTTGTTAAATTGGCTGTTAAAATATTTGTATAATTATGACAGGTGTACCAGGCCAGATTAATGCCCAGTATAGTTTGCCCTTCCAGTTTGAAGTAATAAACGTCTCTGTATTCAAGGTTGTGGTCAAGATTTAAGTCGGTTACCTTAGCAGACAAAGCTGAAAGCCTAATAAATATTTGGAAAATTAAGAAATACCAGTTCATACCACAGAGAGTGAACTGGCCCAAGACCTAATATATAGGCTCTAATCTAGCATGGGCCACGTTAGCCCCAGCTATAGTGTGGACTGGGGGAACACGGCCTGGTATATCAGAACTACCTGCCTCAGAAGGAAACTGCTGAAAGACGAAAGATAATGGACTTAAAAAACAGAACTCAAACTGTTGACTGACTTTGAAGCGAGTTGGGAAAGAAAGGAAACATACTGACACACTGGCAAATGGATAACCGCTGCAAAAGGTGGACAAACCAAATATTAAATCTAAACTGAAGGACTTCTGGCATTCGTTGGGCTCAGAGCAACCATCTGCACAATGCCTGAACATTTCTGCCAGCTCTGTATGTCTGTATGTAAAAACCTTTTTTGCGTTTTTAAGTACCTTTAGCGTAGACAAAAAGAGTCCAGCAGAACTTAAACACATCAGTGATGTGACAGGGCAGGCGCCTGCAAGGCAAAACAGAGGGAATAACTTTAGTGAGGTGTGGACTGGGCTTTGCTTTCATTTGAAGAAATTAAATTTGTATTATATAACTGCTTGTTGACAAATGAAAAGCATGCGGCACATATACATAATTAGAAAAATATCAGTTCTTGTACAGTATGTTGCAGTGTTAATGCGTCAGTATTGGTGTGACAGTATGCTAAACATCTGTCGTGTCAAATCAACATTGGTTTTCTTACAACATCACTGTGGATGTGCTAGAGAGGAATAAAATGGCTTTATTTGGTTTACATCATTAACAATCTGGGAATGAAGAAAAAGCACATGTGAAATATGTTGTTAACACCTTACAAAAGTAGTATAACATCAAAGTCATCATTTTAGTGCTAGAGAGTGTATGAGTGTAAGGATGTGTGTGTGTGTGTGTGTGTGTGTGTGTGTGTGTGTGCACTTGCACACACATGCCATGCCTGTGTTTCCTGGTACGTGATTTACGTGGGGGTTCCTCTCCCTGAGGATTCTGAAACATGTCCACAAAAATGAGCTCAAACTTGCGGAAAATGACCATGGAGACCTCAAAGTTGCGTTCCAGCTGCTTCAATCGAAGTCTGAAGTTCTGGGAGAGATTTGACATATCTGCCCACTTCCTCATCTTGGAAAAGAACTGGATCAGGCTGAGAGAGATGGTTACGAGTGTGAGAGGAGCCCCCTAAATGCACAGTGCTGTAGTAAACAGAACAACAACTGAAAGTGACAGTCAACAGCGGCTGACCTGAGTTTAGAAGTGCGCAGGATCCTCGTCAGGGAGACGCAGTTCCCCTCCATCAGCCCTTTGCCGACGGTGGGCGTTGATCCTTTGCGACAGGCTGCATACAAGGAGCAGGCCAACCAGTGGACCACGTCCCCCTGCCAAGACCCAGCAACATCAGTCACCCCCAGCAGATGCTGAACAAGAACTATTGAACAATAAAAACAAGCCCCATAGTCTGTGCAAAACCTTTATCGACCCCAGGACTGGGCACCAAAACACTGGTACATGGATTTGTTTCATGGACACACAAGAACTGTTGTATTACAGCTGTAATGTCAGTGTATGACATAATAATATAGACGGGTGTGTGTGTATATATATCACAAATGTAAAAGCACGACCACCGTGTTTTTAATATCCTGCAGTTTGTTATTGAAGGAATATGTCCAACGTTTACAGCCTTTAGAGACACATTAGGGAGACAGATCGAGATCTCAGGAGCGGACAGAGACATGGGGACAGACAGAGAGACTTGGGTTTGGACGAGTGGACCCGGAACTAGCTTTACCTCTAAGGTGTGTGTAGCCCATATAGCAGTGAAGTTCTGCATGGCTTCGGTAGCCGTCTGCTCGTCCATGTTGAGCTCCTGGCACAACTTCTCCAAAACTGTCCGGACCGAACTCTCCTCCATCCTGCTCGACCCGGAGTCTAACGACTGCTCTTCCCGCATCGCTGCAAGTTTACGTTTGGCCAAAAACGTAAAGGAAAATGGCAAAACAACATCAATAATAGACACTGTAAACACCAACCCGGTGCTGAACCCTCCCCCACTGCCGCCACACTTCCGCCAACTACCCGTCCCACAATGCAACGGGTTGGCGCGAAAACGGCGGTCGGCATCGAAAGGAAATCAGCCTTTCAAAGTAAAGTCGTAAAAATACAGTGAAAGAGAGAAGTAAAAGCTCAGAAAACTACTAGTACTACTAGTTATTTTTTAATGACCTCTCTCTCTTTAATGACCTCTCTCTTTTAATGGGAGAGGAGAGGAGAGGAGAGGAGAGGAGAGGAGAGGAGAGGAGAGGAGAGGAGAGGAGAGGAGAGGAGAGGAGAGGAGAGGAGAGGAGAGGAGAGGAGAGGAGACACCTTGGGTCTGAACAATATTGTAACTGTGAAACTTTGTGTAAAACTGTTTGTATTTCCAGCTGATTTACCACGTATTTACTCAAATGGAAACTAAAAATCCCCAGAAACAGAGGCCTTCCGCAGGTGAATCTCATTTTCAAGTTTCATCGCAATCCAACATGAAAAAAAGGATAAAATCAGAGATGTGTGATTTCACCTCTATTTTTATTCATGTATATACACAACACAATGTTTTCATGCAGGTATCATAAAACCACAAACTATAAATATCTAATATAATCATTAAAACCAGAATTTTTAAACATCACCCCAAATAATGTGTCACCATTTCCTTCCACAGACTAAAGTTAAGCTAATGAAACCCAAATGGTGAGTACAGCAAGATGAATACATTTACTACCCTATGTGTGTCACAAAATTATATTTGATTAATTAATGTCTCAAATACTTAATGAATCATCTACTCGATCAATCTCAGTTAACCATATATATACTTTAGCTTTATACTAGTCTATATGTTTACACTTGTGTGGTACACATTACTATTAGGAATGGTTTGCTGGTCATTTCCTGTTTTAGGTGAAGGGAATTTCCTGCCACGGCCCCTTCAAAATGACCTACAGCCAACCTTCAAACTTCATGAGGGCGACCCGAGTCCACAAGTCCACCTGTCCCCTGACACCAGACACCAGACACCGTCTTGTCTCACCACAGACTGTCCAGATGCTGCCAGATGCTGGAGGAGGAGATCAGGAGCACGTTGTGGGGTGCACACAGGCACACTGAGGCCACGTTCCCCGTTATGAGCTGGCCAATCTCCAACAAGGTAACCATTTTGTTTTCACACAATTATTTGACTTAATAACAGTTTTCAACTTAAATATTTCATTCTTTGGTGAGTTTTTGGATCACATTGAAAATTCTGACCCCTGTTTTCTTGATCGCTCACACTCTTACTGAAAAATTACCATCTGGTGAGTAAAAAAAATAAGAAAGAAGAAACCAAGCTGCAAAACTTAAAAAAAAAAAAGTTTTCTTTGATCTGAAATGTAGTTGAATAAACTGTAGGATATTTTTCTGGAGTAAATTTGTAGAGCTTTTGGAAAGTTTTCAGACCCTTTTCCCGCCACATTTCCTTATGTTGTGGCCTTTATGCTGTACTGTAATAACAATGATAATATTAGCCGTAATAACAGTGATAATGATATTGAAAATATCAACTATAATCAATGTACATGGGAGCTAAAGTTCAAGGGTCAGAGAGGTCTGAATACTCATATACTCAATGCAATACTTCAGGGTTTCTTTTTAAATAGATTTGCAGTGTAGGATCATGAGAGAATATTTGATATATTCAATTTAAAAAAAAAAAAATTGAGCTACATTGTAAGAGGTGTGAAAGTCCTCCGACTGTCCTGCGAGCATTTGCTGTAGAGTGGGTGTGTGGCCTGGGTCTCAGTGGGTGCTGAATCTGGAACTGTCTCTCGTCTCAGTTGTCTTCACAAGCAGCTTTGGAGGAGAGATGCTGCTCTTCTGGTATCCGTTGGTACTTTTAATACCTGCACATCAGACAAAGAGATGAAGGAAGGTCTAGTCTCTCTGTGAGGAATCTTGGAGTAACTTTTGACCAAAATCTGTCCTTTAACTCACACATCAAAATAGTCTCTAGAAGTGCCTTTTTTCACCTGAGGAACATCACAAAGATCAGGAAGCTACTGACCCACCATGATGCTGAAAAGTTAGTCCAGCATTTGTTACTTCCAGGCTGGACTATTGTAATTCTTTATTATCAGGGTGTCCAAACAACTCTTTAAGAAGCCTCCAGCTGATCCAAAATGCTGCAGCCAGAGTTCTGACAGGTATTGACAAAAGAGATCACATGACTCCTGTACTGGAGTCTCTTCATTGGCTGCCTAATAAAATTAGAATAATTTTTAAAACCCTTCTTTTGACCTACCAGGTCCTCAGAGGCCTAGCTCCATCCTACCTGGAGGAGCTAGTGACTCTACTAGCCACTCTACTCTTATAACAGCAGCTTGTACTATTAATGTGTCTCTATGATCTCTGCCTATTCTCTCCTCTACCTGTCCTCCCCCTTCTCCTACACTCTCTCTCTACCCAGCCCCCCCCCCCCCCCCATCAGCAGGAGGGTCCCCCTACATGAGCCTGGTCCTGCTCAAGGTTTCTTCCTGTTAAAGGAGAGTTTTCTTCCATCTCAAACAAGCAGTGGGATTAATATGAAGGGAGTTTTTAAAAGCTGTTTCTACTAACAAGGGTCACTCAGGAGCCACAGATCTGCAACACCAGCTCTCACATTTGAGATCTTTAGGAGGAAATATCAGGCCCCTGCCACCCCACAGAGCTGTAACTGTGTCTGTTTGTCAGTGCTCCCACTTACTGTAGTTTGAAAGCGTCTGGATGTTGAGGACGGAATGCTGCCCGAGTCTGGAAGAAAAGACCCACTTTTGTTGAGATGCATGGAAAGGGACAGAAACACAATTGCACTTCTGTTCTGGCTCTCTCACCGGTCTTCTTCTCCTTCCAGCAGCTTCCTGTAGGTGGCGATCTCTATGTCGAGAGCCAGCTTCACGTTCATCAGGTCCTTCGGGTGAAAAAGCAGAAGGAAAGTCAGAGTTTTTGTTTTTGAGGCTAATAGCAATATAAAAATATTCCATTTAGTCAGAAAGTAAAAGTTTTGTCTGTTGGAGAATGAACTAGAGCATTTAGACCACTGATCTTATGAGCATCACAGAATTTATAAGCCTGATCAGCCAGCAGTCTCCCCAAAGCTAATGGTCCATGTGCCATGTTAAAGAATAAATGCAAATTTAAATGTACCTTAACACTGCACATTAAGTTTTATACACAAGCGTACTACACACATGTAAAAGAAATGATAACACCAAAAATGATGACATCAGTTTTTTAGTGGCCTACTTAAAACTCTACAGGTCCATTTGGGTCCTTAAACTCAAATAAAAAGCAACTATTGCATAACTATTAATGCATATAGCTGCAGCCCAATAGGTGCTTCTTTTTTTTTTAAGGGCAACAAAAAATAGATTCAAACAAATGTTTTACCATTTAAAATTCTATAAAGTATTCTTGTTTCATTTATATGCATCAAATTGAATTTTAAACTAAGGAAAGCAGAAAAGTTTGTAAATGTTTTGTAAACGACTGACCCATCACTTGTAAAAGGAATGAAGAACTATTACATTTCTATGCATGGTAACTATTTTCCCAGCTAAGATGAAGGGATGAAATTCCTTCTGTTTCTTTTCCTCACCCTTCCATGACTCGTGCTCACCTGGTACTCTCTGAGCTGCCTGGCCATGTCTTGTTTGGCCCTCTGCAGAGCCTCCTCTAGGTCCCTGGCACGGGCTTTGGCCTCTTTGATGGCCAGTTCTCCACGCTCCTCTGCCTCAGTTAGCTGGTTTTCCAGATTGCCACGCTGAGAGAGGACAGAAATAAGCCCTCCAGAAATTGACCGCACCTTCCGTCGCCGCTTTACTACCTGCGATTTGACAGCTTCTATCTCGGACTGCAGACGGCCGATCAGGCGATTGACCTCTAACACCTCCGCCTTCACTGCACGCAGCTTGTCCCCGTAGTGAGTGGCCTGCATGGACATTTGGTCGTACTGCCGAAGGAGGACAGGAGACGTTATCCTTGAGTTGTAATGAAGGGGTCAAAACTCTAGATCATTATTCTTTTCAATAAAGCTCAAATTGAATGGTTGCTTCTAATGTGAAGAAATCACAGCTGTTTTAATGTTGAATTTTAATATATTTGAGTTGTTAAATCTATAGGCTGAAAGCTACATCTGGTCCGGTTGACGGCATGCTGTCCTCTTTCTTCTCAACGACCGTCACCTTGTTATTTTCAGAGTCTCTGCCATGTTGTTAGAGTTTTCTCCTGATAGAACCTAACCACCCTCTGAGGAATCCTCACTTTGCTCTTGTACCAGGCTTCTGCCTCCTCTCGACTGCTGACTGCGATCTCCTCATACTGGGCTTTGACCTCAGCAACGATCTGCTCCATGTCTAAACTGCGCCTGTTGTCCATCTGCACCACCACCGACGTGTCCTTGATGCTGGCCTGCAGCTCACACAGCTCCTGGGGTTGGAAACAAGAGACCCGATCAACCATTAATGAGCACACGTGAGCAGGTGAGGAGGAAACTGCTCAATCTCTAGTTCAGTTTATGACCTTGACATCAAATTACAGATTGAGACACACTTATGTCAACATTAAAACTCTCCTCTTCCACCTGACAATACAATAATTGTTATTCAACCCACACACACCAAATGTTAAAGGTATTATAAAAATATAAAAGGTCAAATTTAATTTCATTGTGACATCGAGACAGATCAATTAGCCAAAACAGTTTATCCGTGTCCAGAAAGAAAATACAAGAACACCAGAAATATGCAAATAAGGCAAAAGAGGAAAGGTGTGTTGTCACAACGAAAGCCTGGAAAATACCTCCTCATAGATGTTACGCAGGAAGTTGATTTCATCCGTTAAAGAGCCAACCTTGTCCTCCAGATCAGCTTTCACCAGATAGGCTGAGTCCACATCCTGAACGCACCAGTACACACAAATGAAACCTTACACATCCCACAACATTGTTTGTGGCGTTTCAACGTTGGGATGAACGTTTATTTCTACTCATCAGCACATTTTATCACCCAAGTTTGACCTCAATCAAAGGCTTCCAGTTTAACTGAGGATTCTATTTATATAGTCCAGCCTGCCTTCAGCTCGGTGGGGGCCTTTATGGCCTACTGGATGCTGCAATCAGCCCCCAACTAACAAATATAAATGCATTTTTTAATATTTGTGAAAATCAAATGCTGTTCATCAAACTGGTAGCTGGCAACTTGAACCAAAAAAGACATTTATGAGCTTTAAAACAGAGAAATGTAACTTATGAATGAATGTGTTTGTGTGCCAACTCTGACCTTTTTAAGAATAACAAAATCATTTTCCAGGTTGTTTCTCTTGTTGATCTCATCCTCGTATCTGTGACAGACATGATAAGGTTGCATACAAACGATCTGTTTAACAAGTATCAATTCCATGTATGGTTATAAAGAAGTCAATATGATATTCATATGTAAGGGTATTTTTCACTAAAACAAACAGTATTATGTTCGTAAAACCCAATGGGAATATTTGTGAGGCCTTATGGCACATATTTATTGTCAAATTCAGGCAGTACACTAGGAATGTTGCTCTAAAAGGTGTAATCATATGAAGCTGTTGGGTTTGTTTCCCTGTTGAAACCTGATGCTGCTGGTGTCTACAGCAGATCCTTTACTGTCATTGCTGATCATCAGGCTTCATTATTTGTTCACTGGGAGTAACAACAGGCTCTTACTTGTGTTTGTAGTCCTCTACCAGGCCTTGCATGTTCTTCAGTTCCCCATTCAGTTTCGTCTTCTCATTGTTGACTATATCCATCTGACACCTCAAGGTAGACATATAGGTCTCAAACATGGGCTCCACATTTGAGCCTCGAGCCCCTTGGCCCTGCAAAAGCTCCAGCTTCGTCTCAAGCATCTTGTTCTGCTGCTCCAGGTAGCGCACCTGTGAGGTTTGTTGGAAACATGTATGTTGTCATTTGCTATTGAACTTCATCTGCTGCTGGTATAGAGACCTTTAATCCAATTAGGCTGTGTTTGGCAACATATATGTAAATACCTGCTGCCTACATTAGTCCCTTTTCAATCATTTGAGGAAGCAAAAGACCATTTCGGAATTTTATCTGATTGGCCTGAGTGGATTCTGAATGAACAGGGCTTGGGTTTCATGCAGGGGTCCAGAATTATTCATTGCACTTTCGCCTGGAGGATCCTATTCTGTTCTCTCTGAAATACTAGTCAACCAGATATCTGATCTGATTTATCAAATTACAATAGGACAAGAGGGGGGCATAGCTAAAATATCAAGTATGTCAATAGAGTTTCAATCCCTGGAAGCATTTGACATAGTTTTGAATCTGTTTTTAATGATTTATCTACCCTTATAAAAGCGGAACATTGCTCATGTAACAACATGTATCAGCAATCTTTCACACTTCCTCGTGGCCTTACTATCGCAGCCATTGTTTTTATCTGTATGAGGGCATCATTTCATTTAATCATGACAAATGTTCATTTATTTAATTCAGAGCCTTTAGCTTTTTAGAATGTTTCTGTGAGGACAAAGGAATTAGCTAATTAACTCAAATGTCTTTCTGTCACTATGAGCATTAACGGTTCTTGTGATTACTGATAAATTATCTGTTACAAATTCACACATGGATGCGGATATAGGTATTTTCTATATTGTGCATCTCTGGCCTAGGTGGTGTTTTTGTTCATCTTGGTGCTGTTTGGGACATTAACCCTCTTCACAGAGTCGGTTTTGTGCATTTAGACAAAAGCTCTCTGTCTCTCCCACAGTGAAACGTATCGCTGCTGGTTTGCAGAGCTGAACAATGTCTCTACTGTCAGACTGTGTTACCTAATCCGTGAGAAAGGAACGATGTAGCTGGTACAGTGTCGATATCTGAGGTTACCATAGAGCCGTTCTTTTCTCGACAAACTAAATGCAGGTTGTGGTGCCCTATTTACATCAAGCTCCCATGCATTTATTATTTTACTCTCCATTTCAAGTTTAGGATGAGGAATTAGTCCAGTCTTGATCTGAGGTATGAACCCGAACAACTTGTGCATTTTCATAATTTGTTCATATAGAAGCAGTTAACTTTTAAATCACAACATGATGTTGTTCTGTCAAACTACTCCTAGAGGTATTTCATCTGCAAAGAAACAAACAAAACTGCCAACAATTGACACTAATAAGACATGTATAAAAAAAGGAATCAACTGTTAGAGCTGTGGGGAGTATAAACTTAAAAGACCATAATCACATGTGCATATCAAAATATTTTACCAGGTATGACATCAGTGGAAAATTGATGTACAATGTAAGATGCATATATAGCATTACTAATTAGAAAAGAAATAAAGCTTTACCTTGTCAATGAAGCTGGCGAAACGGTTGTTGAGACTCTTGATTTGTTCCTTTTCATGAGTCCGGTTTATGAAAAGGTTTGGGTCTATGTCCAAGTTCAGGGGAGCCAGTAAGCTTTTGTTAACTGACAGGGGTGTGAGTGGGGCTGTAGGGCTTTGGAGATACCCATTGGTGCCTACATACAGAGAGCTGCTGCCCATGGACATGCCACTGAATCCACCTTGAACTGGACCAAAGCTACTCAGCCGACCGAGTCCACCACTGCTGCTTCGAACCGAGTTGCTGGAGCTAATTCTCTTGGAACGGCTGAGACTCATGATGGAAGTACAGGGATAAAAGAGACGCAAACTAAAGCAGAATATTATGGAATAACAAATGGATGCAAAAACTGAACGGGTGGAGGAAGCAGTGAAGCAGATGATGTCTGAGCACAATGAGGTGTCTCAGGTGTCCCCAGGCCTTTTAAAGCTCTCTAGGGCGGAGCACAGCATAGCTCCGATTTCAGACCTGAAGTGTTGTTGGTCAGATCTGTAAGGATTCAAAATTCCAGGAAGAACATGAACAGGTTAGGGAAATGTTGAAATGAAGGATTTTCATTTCATTAGTTCCTCCTGGTTTGATGCAGCAGTCCTGTTTAGCATGTGAATCAACCTCAGACTCAATTCTGTTCTCTAGGACTTTCTCAGAACTTCCAGTTAACTCTCTACTCTCATTGTGGAAGACAACACTGTCCAATTGTCATCAAGGTGTTAGTAGACAACGGGCACTATTTATTTTAAGATTTAACACTACAAAATCTCATAACAAAAACATATGAACTACGAACCATTTACCCTGCTAAATGTATTATTTTAACAATGTTAACTTAACTTAATCGGATTATTCCGATTAACTGTAAATGTGCAACTTAAAACTTAAATGTGCAACTTAAATAAAACATTCCTGAAGATTTTATTCTGCATTTTATGTCCATTCATCTCAGCAGTCATAGTACAGGAGGAGCAAATGCAGAAAATTACTATTCTTTATTTGTCTTTAATGCTATTTCATTAAGTTTATTGTTTAAGTGCACAGGGCTCCGGATTGGGGTTATATAAAGTTTAGGGGCCTTCAGCACCCAATTGATGAAGGCTTATAAAGTAAGACATGGAGTTTTAGAGGAATTTTTGGAATCTAAATCATTCTATGATAAATATGGCCTTTTACACCAGTGGTTTAAAAGGTCCGATATTATTCAGTTGCTTTTTTATTTATATTACGTCTGTTACAACCAAAATTGCCTAATTGACAGCTGTTTGATTGAATCCTCAGAGTGGTTTAGATCTATTTTCATCAGTAACTAAAGGTACATCATGCCCAAAAGGTGTTTTCACATGCTCACAGTAAATCTGTTTGGGCTCCTTCTTGGTCCCTGTCTCTACCCTGCCCCCTGTGTGTCTTATTGGTATCTCCACATGTGTGTCTGTATTATTCCAAGCTGGGCGGAGCCGTGACCCTTTTTTTTCCCCACCGCCTTGCCTGTGTGGCTGCTGCTCATCATCTGCCAGTTAAAAGCTGGTCTCTTCCCCAGGTTCGGTGCCAGTTTGTTGAGAAACCTAATTAGCTCGACTCAATCTTGTGTTTAGACTTTCGATTTTTTGTAAGCTTTCGCTCACCTGATCACTGGCACAGCTTTTCCTAACCCAGAATCTGCCAACAGCGGGGCTGGGGCTGCTCCGCTGTGAGACGCTCGTGTCTGTGATCCCGAGCCCTTCTAGGGTGACCTGGAGAAGTGTTGTTGTTTTCTCCTCCAGTGCAGTTTGATTTTCCAGCAATAGCCTTCTTGCTTGCAGCAGATGTTTCCAAAGTAAATTATCTTGTCAACTTACTCCATGGAAAGGCGTATCTTGGACGGAGGCAGTTGGTCTGGTCTGGTCCGGTCATTGCTGTATGGGGAGTCGGAAGAGAGTTTCCAGATGGTTTCCGATCACCCTGACCGTTCTGGTAATGTGGCCACTCATCTCTTGAATCTCTGTCAGGAAACCTGCACAGATGAGCAAGGATGAGCTTGGGTGAGCTTGCCCTCATGACCTAAATGTCCTTCTCACCCTCACCATCTCCTTGGATAACCATTTAAGATGTCGGGAGTGAGCCATCCACACCTCTGCTTCCTCCCCGGTGTCCCCCATGCCACAGCATACATGAACCACACTCGCCCAGTTATGCGGCACCTCACCCTCTTTCGCTCAACGTGCGGAGCAAGAGCCAAAGCAGCTGGGACATGTCAGATTAACACCTTATGAGCGTTTCCACAGGATTCAAGCAGGTGAGTGTCTGTATTCTGGTCAACTTGGACATTTTGTTTCGGCGTGGACACTGCGGCCAAAAGACCGGGCCCGTCAGTAATGGTTGGGGTTCTACGGGCCAAGGCCCAGCTGTTAAATCGACTCCATCTATCACCTTCACTATGTGTTGTGAGTGGGGTTTTCTCTTTTAGATCTCTGGATGACTCCAGAGCCCAGGACAATCTGCTTGATGAGAATCTTGCAGCTCAGATCGGCTGTTCGCTGGAGGCCCCTCCAACACTCATAACAGCCTCCGCTCTGGATGAAAGAATCATTGCTCGGGTAATGAACAGAAAAGCCCCTGTAACCCTCATTTTCTCAGGCAATCATTCTGAGCTAGTTGTTTGATCTTTTAATAAAACTTGGTTTTGGACATTATTCCCACTGCATTTTGCCTGCTTTCGGGTCCCGGAGAAAACCCAGACCTAACACTTTGTTTCTATTGGTGGATTACTTTGATGTGACTTCATCATAAACCTTTTCTATTGGTGTCTAAAATGGCAGTGCCTTCCCCCTTTGTGTTTACTCTTTCCCATCATTCATTTTTATTGGTGTTAGGAATGCTTCTCTTTTGTTTGTTTTTTTAAAAACAGGTGCAGACTTTGTTAGTACTTCATACAGTGTTTTATATTCATTGTTATCACACCTCATACATCATTGAGACAGTTGTGAACAGATAAGTCTTCATCAATCACTTATTATGACATTTGCCAGATCATCATTAGAGCACAGACTCTCCTTATTCCATAGACTTCATGTCTTGAGGTCTTCTCTTAATATAACACATTACATTGTTCACATTCTTAGAAGATAGTTAAAATAACATAAGCTTTCTAAGCCTAGGAAAAAATACACTACAGTTTATACAAGACTACAATAAGATTGCCTCATGCCTTACTAAACTCACCTCTGTAAATGTGAGCTTTAGTTAATCACTTGAGGCAAACAAGGCTTCTTTGAACATGACGCAGCAGTTTTCCTCAGCACTGGTCCTGGTCAAGCCCAACCCCAGTAAACACTTTATGGTGGCCTCCAATGTGGGGGTGGGTACAGTTCTGTTCCAGTACACTGGCCCTGAAAATCAACTTAACCTCTGTGTCTTTTTCTCTTGTAGTTTCACCCCTTGCGAGCAGAATTATGATGTGGGGAACAGTGCGCTGTTGCCGTTAAAGCTGGCGTATGAGGAGTGGCGACACTCACTAGGGGCACCACAACCTTTTGTCATATGGAGAGACCACAGCATGGGTATTATTCTTTGACCAATTCGATTTTACCATTGCCTTCCACCCTGTCAGTTTGCCTTGGACTACAGGGCCTCTGGAAGTTATCTGTGTCCTGAACAAGGTTTTGATTGATTGATTGATTGATTGATTGATTGATTGAGTGGTGGGTATGCTCACTTGGGAGGTGGAGCAGACTGTCAGGGAGGCTCAGCAACAGAATCCCACCCTGATCCAGGTACTGGACCATCCAATTGTATATTCATCCCTAACTCTGTCCGTTCTTAGGTTTTACAATAGGGGCTCTCCTCCCAGCTCATCTGCCACCCTGGAATGAACAGGACCAATTTCCTTATCCGCTGCTACTTCTGGCGGCCTACTCAGGACAGGGAAGCTCGGGAGTTTGCATTGATTAAGGCTTGGCATGAAGCCCCAGCGAGACTGCTCTAGATGTACCCATCCTTGGTAGACCAGGGTCCCACATCATGATGACTTTTTTACTGGCCTTCCTGTGTCCAAAGGTAACATAGTTATTTTGGTGACTGTAGATTGTTTTTCCAAAGCTGCCTATTTTTAAGCCTTGCCCAAGCTCCCCACAGGGCCACAGAGCTGGAAAACGCTAACCTCTTGTTCAAACGCGAATTCCGAATTCATGGCATTCCCGCTGATCTGGTGTCTGACAGTACCCCAGTTCACCCTCAATCCAACGGAAGATCGAACAGGCTAGTCAATTCCTGGAGTTAGCCCTATGCTGTGTTGATAAAACCCATCCATCTTCATAGTGCTCTCATCTCCCATGGGTGGAATATGACCACAATTCCCTCATCAGTTCTGCTACCAGCTTATTCCCTTTTGAGGCCTCCCTAGGCTAACAACCCCCCATTACTTGCTGTGCATGAACAAGAAACAGCAGTTCATCTAAAGGACCCGGGAGGTCTGGAGGAGTATTCGGGCAGCCCTGTAGCATGCTCAGAACACCAGCCAGTGCTCTGCCCACTACTGCCGCAAGCCCCCCATTTTCAACCAGGTCAGTCTGTTTTGGTTGTCCAACCACAATGTTCCCTTGACTACCGGGTCGAGCAAAACTACACCTCGCTACTTTGTTCCGTTACCCATCAAAAGGATTCTCGTCCATTCGCTGTCTGATCAGACTCAATAAGGATTCATCCCCCCTTTCACGTGTCACAACTTAAACCCTTTTTCCACCAGTCCTCTGTCCCCACCTTCCACGCCCCCGGTTTATTGATAATCACTCTGCCTACATGGTGCATTGCATGGTGCAGGTCTCCAACTCTTGGTGGACTGGGAAGGGGTATGGATCCGAGGACGCTCGTGGATTCCTTGTTCCTTGTTACAATGGGACAACATCCTGGCATCCAGGAGGTTCCCGTTGAAGGGGGGTGGGTACTGTTAGTGTTACTTCTTGGTGCCTGTATCTCCCCTGCCCCTTATGTGTCTTGTTGGTATCTCCCCATGTGTGTATGTTTTGCTCCATGCTGGGCGGAGCCGAGATCTGTTTTTTCCTCCCACCTTACCTGGGCAGCTGCTTCTCATCATCTCGTCGTCTGCCAGTTAAAAGCCGGTTTCTTCCCTATGTTCTGTGCCAGTTCATTGAGAAACCAATGTGGTCTGAGGTCGGCTCATTCTGGTGTTTAGACTTGCAATTTTTGATTCTACACGCACCTGTACTCTCTCGCTCTCCCATCCACAGCTGTGCTGGCATCACCGGTCCGAGCTCAGTTCTGCTCGTGTGTGCATTTTGGAGTTCAGTCTGTGCCTGCTTGTCAGTAGATAAACAAAATCAGCGTGCTCAAATCCAAATCAAATCATTGTTGCATTTTTTACAATCAAAATTGTCTCGAGGTACTTTACAGAAACCCAGGACCTGACCCTCAACAAGCAACAGTTGCGAGGAAAAACTTTCCTTTAACAGGAAGAAACCTTGAGCAGTACCAGGCTCATATGAAGCGACCCTCCTGCTAATGGCTGGCTGGGCAGAGAAGAAAGAAATCACTTAAATACGTTAATTGAAATGGGCTATCAGTATAAGAGATTATAAGAGAGGAGAGGCAACAAAAACCTCATGTTTCTGTATCTGGCGAAATAGGCCGATAGCAGCATAACTAGACGGTAGCCTAATGATTAGAGGATCTTCTAAATATGATCATTACAGTAATTCTGTACTATAAGCTATTTCAAAGAGGAAGGTTTTATCTAAGAGAAAGTCTTATCTTAAAAGTCAGCCACCAATTCTACTTTAATGATGGGGACCATAAGTAAACTAGCATTCTGAGAATGGCGCGGTCTATTGGGATTATAGGGTACTATTGGCTCTTCTGGATAGGATGGAGCTTGGTGTCTGACAACCTTGCAGGTCTGAAGAAGAACTTTGAAAACTATTCTAGATTTAACTGGCAGCCAGTGAAAAGAAGGCAGCACAGCAGTCATATGATCTCATTTGTCAGTACCTGTCAGAACATTACCTGCAGCATTTTTGATAAGCTGGAGGCTTCTCAGAGCATTATTCATGTTTTCAAAGGGAATAATGTACAAAATGAAAAAGGATTGGTCGAAGTACAGAACTTAAGAAATTCCAGGACCAATGTGATCATCACTGCAGTCTAGAAGGATAAAGGAATCATGCCAGTGGTGACAGAAGAATGGATGATGACAAAGACAAAGGGGGCACAGAGGGAAGGCAGGCTTCTGCCAGAACTAGCGGAAGCAAGTTCAGATAAGATTTCAAAGAGTCAGGTGGTTCAAGGAGTGAAATACTATATGTGAGTAGATGGAGGAAGATCAGACATGGTACTGGAGGAGATTCAACAAAGATGTAGGTGGATCTTCAGCATTTATTTGCCATTAGAAAGGGATGAAGGGAAAAAATGTATTTGCTATTACTCTAAATTGCACAGATTGTAGTGGAATAGCATTTGGGATTGTAAGAAAATGTTATCCGTTTCACTACCTTCATACTCATTAATTTAAAGTTTTCTAGAAGTACAAATACAGGCAAAAGAAGAAAGAATGTGCTCAAACTCAACTTTATTCTGCAGGATTTGCATTGATTTAACTAAAGAATCTACAACAGATCAATAGTAAACATGTCATAGTTTAGTAGCATTAAAGGTGAAACATAATTTCATTTGTGTTGGATGAGAACTTTGTCTTCAGCAGCCATAGAGCAGATTGACCCTCTGGATGTCCCAATAGGACATGCCGTCCCTTTGGCCAATCTGAACATAGGGGTCTGGGATTGGGGTGATGGTTTCCAAACCATTATACATAGTGAAGGCTGTTCTTCCATAGTGCATGATGGAGCCATAGTCATATGGAATGTTCAGGTTGTTGGTGTCCTGCAGGTAAAAGTTGAAGGCCATATCGGAGTAGATGTTTTCCCAATTGATCCTGACGTAGTAGTTGCGGTCACTTCTGGTCTGCTCGTGTTGGAAACCCAGAGCGTGCATGATTTCGTGCTGAACGACTCCATAGTAGACACAGCCCTGTCTGTTGATAGAAAGCACCTGTCCGTACCCCTCTTTACCCAGAGAGGAGTAACATCCGTCTCCATTCTCCACCATGATGTAGTCGTACTCATTGGTCCTGGGCACGAAGCGGATGCAGGTGGTGCTGTGGAAGGACTGTATGGCATTTTCAATAATCTGCCTCTCCCAGTCGTCATACACATTGCTAATGGTGTAGGGGATGACCACCAAGCCGTTGGAGCTTTTTGGCCACAGACAGCTCTGGGACCAACACTTCATGGCATTTCAGCTTTTAGGTGCCACTAAGTCTCCTTCCAGCAGGATCTGTTTGCTGCCATTGTTAGAGGAAAGAATTCTGGTGCTGATGTCAACGGGCGCCTCTTCATCCACTGCGTTGCTTCCTTCCTCTTTGACAGGTTGTGCCTGAGAGAGGCCCAGTAGAAGCAGCAGCAGCAGACTGACATAGGGAGTCATCTTCAAGGTGGTTCAGGTGGCTGTGGAGCTTCTGTAGGTAGCAGATGTGGAGAGACTGCTTGAAGCTTGATGTGCTGTTCAGGTCAGGCCAGAGTTTTTATACTCTCCTCTACAGGTGTGTCTCCTGGAGGATTATGGGATGCGATCTTTACAGTAAGGCCTGAGTACACCTTTTAGGAGGACTTTTCTATTCCAACATGTTTGGTTATCCGGAGTGATCATCAACACAGTTGGTTTTCTGGGTTGGACATGTTTTGTGAGCATTATGTGTTTTTTCAGGTACTTGGGTTGCACCCAGTTTTTATTTGCCTTCAGTGAAATATTTACATTAATCCAAACAAATAAATGTCAAAAATACAGACATTTCTATTTCATTGTCACATTGCTTTCAAAGAGTTAAGCCACATATGATGTCAATGAGATGAGATTTAGAGTTTTTCTTCAAATTCCTGATCTCAGTTGATAAGGTCACCATAGTAATTAGCACTAACATGTTAAAGCTAAGGATTTAAGTGTCCTGATTTAGAATAAGCAACACTTCAGCATAAAAAATAAGATGTTTCAATAGTTGGCTGTGTAGACCTTGTCAAAAGACCTTTTTTTCATCTTTTCAGGTTTTCCATCCCTACTGCTGTACATAGATCCAAAGAGAAGAGAGGAGAGGAGAGGAGAGGAGAGGAGAGGAGAGGAGAGGAGAGGAGAGGAGAGGAGAGGAGAGGAGAGGAGAGGCAGCCATGAACCATTGGGGTGACAGAGGCCTGTCAGGTGATCATGTTTCTGGACCCCGGCAGACTCGACCTCAAGCAGCATAGCTAAGACGTTAATCTAATAATTACCCGCTAAATATGATAATTAGTCTGACTAGAACAATAACTTGAACTACATAATTACTGACTATCACCTTTCTCAAAGAGGACGGTCTGAAGTCTAATCTGATAGTAAAGATAGGGTCAGCCTGACGTACCTGGACAGGGAGCTGGTTCCACAACAGGGGGGCCTGGTAGCTGAATGTTCGGCCCCCCCATTCTACCTCTAGAGACTCTGGGGACCACAAGTAAACCAGCATTCTGAGAGCAGAGCGGTCTATTTGGATGATAAAGTGTCACTAGCTCCTCCAGGTTGGATGGAGCTAGGCCTCTGAGGACCTTGTAGGTCAGAAGAAGGATTTTAAAAATATTGCAGTTTTATTAGGCAGCCAATGAAGAGAATCCAGTACAGGAGTTATGTGATCTCTTTTGTCAATACCTGTCAGAACTCTAGCTGCAGCATTTTGGATCAGGTGGAGGCTTCTCAAAGAATTGTTTGGACATCCTGATAATATTGAATTCCAGTAGTTCAATCTGGAAGTAACAAATGCATGGAGTAATCTTTCAGCATCATGCCACGTCAGTAATTTCCTAATCATTTCCTAAGCGAGGACTAACGTTGTGGATTGAGTAGTGATGGTGAGAGCAGCTGTTCATATATGGATTTCTGTGTGAGACCAAACCAAGAGGATTGCAGTACCCAGGGAAGAAGTGACAAGGTTGGGAATGAGGATAGAAATGGTATGGGGGTGAGAGAAGGTCTCAAGGAATTAATTTTACCTCAGTGGATGTATTCAAACCTGGTGATGTTATTGATATGGGAATAAAAAAAATAAGAGCACTGTTGAGGATGACACCCAAATTTTTTACCATGGAGTTTGAGGAAGGCAGTCAAGTTGTCAATACCTAAAGACAAATGATATGTTTTGGTTTCTATTGATTTTGAACCAATGAGGAGAATGTTCATTTTATCACTTTTTAATTTGAAAAAGATAAAAGACAACAAGGAATCAATGTCTTCTACAGAGTCAGTTAATGAAGACGGAGCGAAGGTGATATTGAGTTTGCTTATGTGGTTGAGTTGGTCAGTATTTTTTAGAATTATGATCATCACTGCAGTCTAAAAGGATAAAAGAATCATCCCAGTGGTGACAGAAGAATGGATGATGACAAAGACAAAGACAAAGGGGGCACAGAGGGAAGGCAGGCTTCTGCTAGAACTAGCGGAAGCAAGTTCAGGTGAGATTTCAAAGAGTCAGGTGGTTCAAGGAGTGAAATACTATATGTGAGTAGATGGAGGAAGATCAGACATGGTACTGGAGGAGATTCAACAAAGATGTAGGTGGATCTTCAGCATTTATTTGCCATTAGAAAGGGATGAAGGGAAAAAAAACGTATTTGCTATTACTCTAAATTGCACAGATTGTAGTGAAATAACATTTGGGATTGTAAGAAAATGTTATCTGTTTCGCTACCTTCGGACTCATTAATTTAAAGTTTTCTAGAAGTACAAATACAGGCAAAAGAAGAAATAATGTGCTCAAACTCAACTTTATTCTGCAGGATTTGCATTGATTTAACTAAAGAATCTACAACAGATCAATAGTAAACATGTCATAGTTTAGTAGCATTAAAGGTGAAACATAATTTCATTTGTGTTGGATGAGAACTTTGTCTTCAGCAGCCATAGAGCAGATTGACCCTCTGGATGTCCCAATAGGACATGCCTTCCCTTTGGCCAATCTGAACATAGGGGTCTGGGATTGGGGTGATGGTTTCCACACCATTATACATACTGAAGGCTGTTCTTCCATAGTGCATGATGGAGCTATAGTCATATGGAGTGTTCAGGTTGTTGGTGTCCTGCAGGTAAAAGTTGAAGGCCATATCAGAGTAGATGTTTTCCCAATTGATCCTGACGTAGTAGTCGCGGTCACTCCTGGTCTGCTCGTGTTGGAAACCCAGAGCGTGCATGATTTCGTGCTGAACGACTCCATAGTAGACACAGCCCTGTCTGTTGATAGAAAGCACCTGTCCGTACCCCTCTTTACCCAGAGAGGAGTAACATCCGTCTCCATTCTCCACCATGATGTAGTCGTACTCATTGGTCCTGGGCACGAAGCGGATGCAGGTGGTGCTATGGAAGGACTGCATGGCATATTCAATAGTGTCCCTCTCCCAGTTGTCATACACATTGCTAATGGTGTAGGGGATGACTACCAAGCCGTTGGAACCTTTTGGCCACAGACAGCTCTGGGACCAACACTTCATGGCATTTCGGCTTTTAGGTGCCACTAAGTCTCCTTCCAGCAGGATCTGTTTGCTGCCATTGTTAGAGGAAAGAATTCTGGTGCTGATGTCAACGGGCGCCTCTTCATCCACTGCGTTGCTTCCTTCCTCTTTGACAGGTTGTGCCTGAGAGAGGCCCAGTAGAAGCAGCAGCAGCAGACTGACATAGGGAGTCATCTTCAAGGTGGTTCAGGTGGCTGTGGAGCTTCTGTAGGTAGCAGATGTGGAGAGACTGCTTGAAGCTTGATGTGCTGTTCAGGTCAGGCCAGAGTTTTTATACTCTCCTCTACAGGTGTGTCTCCTGGAGGATTATGGGATGCGATCTTTACAGTAAGGCCTGAATACACCTTTTAGGAGGACTTTTCTGGTCCAACATGTTTGGTTATCCGGAGTGATCATCAACACAGTTGATTTTCTGGGTTGGACTTGTTTTGTGAGTATTATGTGTTTTTTCAGGTACTTGGGTTGCACCCAGTTTGTATTTGCCTTCAGTGAAATATTTACATTAATCCAAACAAATACATGTCAAAAATACAGACATTTCTATTTCATTGTCACATTGCTTTCAAAGAGTTAAGCCACATATGATGTCAATGAGATGAGATTTAGAGTTTTTCTTCAAATTCCTGATCTCAGTTGATAAGGTCACCATAGTAATTAGCACTAACATGTTAAAGCTAAGGATTTAAGTGTCCTGATTTAGAATAAGCAACACTTCAGCATAAAAAATAAGATGTTTCAATAGTTGGCTGTGTAGACCTTGTCAGAAGACCTTTTTTTCATCTTTTCAGGTTTTCCATCCCTACTGCTGTACATAGATCCAAAGAGAAGAGAAGAGAGGAGAGGAGAGGAGAGGAGAGGAGAGGAGAGGAGAGGAGAGGAGAGGAGAGGAGAGGAGAGGAGAGGAGAGGAGAGGCGAGGCAGCCATGAACCATTGGGGTGACAGAGGCCTGTCAGGTGATCATGTTTCTGGACCCCGGCAGACTCGACCTCAAGCAGCATAGCTAAGACGTTAATCTAATAATTACCCGCTAAATATGATAATTAGTCTGACTAGAACAATAACTTGAACTACATAATTACTGACTATCACCTTTCTCAAAGAGGACGGTCTGAAGTCTAATCTGATAGTAAAGATAGGGTCAGCCTGACGTACCTGGACAGGGAGCTGGTTCCACAACAGGGGGGCCTGGTAGCTGAATGTTCGGCCCCCCCATTCTACCTCTAGAGACTCTGGGGACCACAAGTAAACCAGCATTCTGAGAGCAGAGCGGTCTATTTGGATGATAAAGTGTCACTAGCTCCTCCAGGTTGGATGGAGCTAGGCCTCTGAGGACCTTGTAGGTCAGAAGAAGGATTTTAAAAATATTGCAGTTTTATTAGGCAGCCAATGAAGAGAATCCAGTACAGGAGTTATGTGATCTCTTTTGTCAATACCTGTCAGAACTCTAGCTGCAGCATTTTGGATCAGGTGGAGGCTTCTCAAAGAATTGTTTGGACATCCTGATAATATTGAATTCCAGTAGTTCAATCTGGAAGTAACAAATGCATGGAGTAATCTTTCAGCATCATGCCGCGTCAGTAATTTCCTAATCATTTCCTAAGCGAGGACTAACGTTGTGGATTGAGTAGTGATGGTGAGAGCAGCTGTTCATATATGGATTTCTGTGTGAGACCAAACCAAGAGGATTGCAGTACCCAGGGAAGAAGTGACAAGGTTGGGAATGAGGATAGAAATGGTATGGGGGTGAGAGAAGGGCTCAAGGAATTAATTTTACCTGAGTGGATGTATTCAAACCTGGTGATGTTATTGATATGGGAATAAAAAAATAAGAGCACTGTTGAGGATGACACCCAAATTTTTACCCATGGAGTTTGAGGAAGGCAGTCAAGTTGTCAACACCTAAAGACAAATGATATGTTTTGGTTTGTATTGATTTTGAACCAATGAGGAGAATGTTCATTTTATCACTTTTTAATTTGAAAAAGATAAAAGACAACAAGGAATCAATGTCTTCTACAGAGTCAGTTAATGATGACGAGGGAAGGTGATATTGAGTTTGCTTATGTGGTTGAGTTGGTCAGTATTTTTTAGAATTATGATCATCACTGCAGTCTAAAAGCATAAAAGAATCATCCCAGTGGTGACAGAAGAATGGATGATGACAAAGACAAAGACAAAGGGGGCACAGAGGGAAGGCAGGCTTCTGCTAGAACTAGCGGAAGCAAGTTCAGGTGAGATTTCAAAGAGTCAGGTGGTTCAAGGAGTGAAATACTATATGTGAGTAGATGGAGGAAGATCAGACATGGTACTGGAGGAGATTCAACAAAGATGTAGGTGGATCTTCAGCATTTATTTGCCATTAGAAAGGGATGAAGGGAAAAGAAACGTATTTGCTATTACTCTAAATTGCACAGATTGTAGTGAAATAACATTTGGGATTGTAAGGAAATGTTATCTGTTTCGCTACCTTCGGACTCATTAATTTAAAGTTTTCTAGAAGTACAAATACAGGCAAAAGAAGAAATAATGTGCTCAAACTCAACTTTATTCTGCAGGATTTGCATTGATTTAACTAAAGAATCTACAACAGATCAATAGTAAACATGTCATAGTTTAGTAGCATTAAAGGTGAAACATAATTTCATTTGTGTTGGATGAGAACTTTGTCTTCAGCAGCCATAGAGCAGATTGACCCTCTGGATGTCCCAATAGGACATGCCTTCCCTTTGGCCAATCTGAACATAGGGGTCTGGGATTGGGGTGATGGTTTCCACACCATTATACATACTGAAGGCTGTTCTTCCATAGTGCATGATGGAGCTATAGTCATATGGAGTGTTCAGGTTGTTGGTGTCCTGCAGGTAAAAGTTGTAGGCCATATCAGAGTAGATGTTTTCCCAATTGATCCTGACGTAGTAGTCGCGGTCACTCCTGGTCTGCTCGTGTTGGAAACCCAGAGCGTGCATGATTTCGTGCTGAACGACTCCATAGTAGACACAGCCCTGTCTGTTGATAGAAAGCACCTGTCCGTACCCCTCTTTACCCAGAGAGGAGTAACATCCGTCTCCATTCTCCACCATGATGTAGTCGTACTCATTGGTCCTGGGCACGAAGCGGATGCAGGTGGTGCTATGGAAGGACTGCATGGCATATTCAATAGTGTCCCTCTCCCAGTTGTCATACACATTGCTAATGGTGTAGGGGATGACTACCAAGCCGTTGGAACCTTTTGGCCACAGACAGCTCTGGGACCAACACTTCATGGCATTTCGGCTTTTAGGTGCCACTAAGTCTCCTTCCAGCAGGATCTGTTTGCTGCCATTGTTTGAGGAAAGAATTCTGGTGCTGATGTCAACGGGCGCCTCTTCATCCACTGCGTTGCTTCCTTCCTCTTTGACAGGTTGTGCCTGAGAGAGGCCCAGTAGAAGCAGCAGCAGCAGACTGACATAGGGAGTCATCTTCAAGGTGGTTCAGGTGGCTGTGGAGCTTCTGTAGGTAGCAGATGTGGAGAGACTGCTTGAAGCTTGATGTGCTGTTCAGGTCAGGCCAGAGTTTTTATACTCTCCTCTACAGGTGTGTCTCCTGGAGGATTATGGGATGCGATCTTTACAGTAAGGCCTGAATACACCTTTTAGGAGGACTTTTCTGGTCCAACATGTTTGGTTATCCGGAGTGATCATGAACACAGTTGATTTTCTGGGTTGGACTTGTTTTGTGAGTATTATGTGTTTTTTCAGGTACTTGGGTTGCACCCAGTTTGTATTTGCCTTCAGTGAAATATTTACATTAATCCAAACAAATACATGTCAAAAATACAGACATTTCTATTTCATTGTCACATTGCTTTCAAAGAGTTAAGCCACATATGATGTCAATGAGATGAGATTTAGAGTTTTTCTTCAAATTCCTGATCTCAGTTGATAAGGTCACCATAGTAATTAGCACTAACATGTTAAAGCTAAGGATTTAAGTGTCCTGATTTAAAATAAGCAACACTTCAGCATAAAAAATAAGATGTTTCAATAGTTGGCTGTGTAGACCTTGTCAGAAGACCTTTTTTTCATCTTTTCAGGTTTTCCATCCCTACTGCTGTACATAGATCCAAAGAGAAGAGAGGAGAGGAGAGGAGAGGAGAGGAGAGGAGAGGAGAGGAGAGGAGAGGAGAGGAGAGGAGAGGAGAGGAGAGGAGAGGAGAGGAGAGGCGAGGCAGCCATGAACCATTGGGGTGACAGAGGCCTGTCAGGTGATCATGTTTCTGGACCCCGGCAGACTCGACCTCAAGCAGCATAGCTAAGACGTTAATCTAATAATTACCCGCTAAATATGATAATTAGTCTGACTAGAACAGTAACTTGAACTACATAATTACTGACTATCACCTTTCTCAAAGAGGACGGTCTGAAGTCTAATCTGATAGTAAAGATAGGGTCAGCCTGACGTACCTGGACAGGGAGCTGGTTCCACAACAGGGGGGCCTGGTAGCTGAATGTTCGGCCCCCCCATTCTACCTCTAGAGACTCTGGGGACCACAAGTAAACCAGCATTCTGAGAGCAGAGCGGTCTATTTGGATGATAAAGTGTCACTAGCTCCTCCAGGTTGGATGGAGCTAGGCCTCTGAGGACCTTGTAGGTCAGAAGAAGGATTTTAAAAATATTGCAGTTTTATTAGGCAGCCAATGAAGAGAATCCAGTACAGGAGTTATGTGATCTCTTTTGTCAATACCTGTCAGAACTCTAGCTGCAGCATTTTGGATCAGGTGGAGGCTTCTCAAAGAATTGTTTGGACATCCTGATAATATTGAATTCCAGTAGTTCAATCTGGAAGTAACAAATGCATGGAGTAATCTTTCAGCATCATGCCGCGTCAGTAATTTCCTAATCATTTCCTAAGCGAGGACTAACGTTGTGGATTGAGTAGTGATGGTGAGAGCAGCTGTTCATATATGGATTTCTGTGTGAGACCAAACCAAGAGGATTGCAGTACCCAGGGAAGAAGTGACAAGGTTGGGAATGAGGATAGAAATGGTATGGGGGTGAGAGAAGGGCTCAAGGAATTAATTTTACCTGAGTGGATGTATTCAAACCTGGTGATGTTATTGATATGGGAATAAAAAAATAAGAGCACTGTTGAGGATGACACCCAAATTTTTACCCATGGAGTTTGAGGAAGGCAGTCAAGTTGTCAACACCTAAAGACAAATGATATGTTTTGGTTTGTATTGATTTTGAACCAATGAGGAGAATGTTCATTTTATCACTTTTTAATTTGAAAAAGATAAAAGACAACAAGGAATCAATGTCTTCTACAGAGTCAGTTAATGATGACGAGGGAAGGTGATATTGAGTTTGCTTATGTGGTTGAGTTGGTCAGTATTTTTTAGAATTATGATCATCACTGCAGTCTAAAAGCATAAAAGAATCATCCCAGTGGTGACAGAAGAATGGATGATGACAAAGACAAAGACAAAGGGGGCACAGAGGGAAGGCAGGCTTCTGCTAGAACTAGCGGAAGCAAGTTCAGGTGAGATTTCAAAGAGTCAGGTGGTTCAAGGAGTGAAATACTATATGTGAGTAGATGGAGGAAGATCAGACATGGTACTGGAGGAGATTCAACAAAGATGTAGGTGGATCTTCAGCATTTATTTGCCATTAGAAAGGGATGAAGGGAAAAGAAACGTATTTGCTATTACTCTAAATTGCACAGATTGTAGTGAAATAACATTTGGGATTGTAAGGAAATGTTATCTGTTTCGCTACCTTCGGACTCATTAATTTAAAGTTTTCTAGAAGTACAAATACAGGCAAAAGAAGAAATAATGTGCTCAAACTCAACTTTATTCTGCAGGATTTGCATTGATTTAACTAAAGAATCTACAACAGATCAATAGTAAACATGTCATAGTTTAGTAGCATTAAAGGTGAAACATAATTTCATTTGTGTTGGATGAGAACTTTGTCTTCAGCAGCCATAGAGCAGATTGACCCTCTGGATGTCCCAATAGGACATGCCTTCCCTTTGGCCAATCTGAACATAGGGGTCTGGGATTGGGGTGATGGTTTCCACACCATTATACATACTGAAGGCTGTTCTTCCATAGTGCATGATGGAGCTATAGTCATATGGAGTGTTCAGGTTGTTGGTGTCCTGCAGGTAAAAGTTGTAGGCCATATCAGAGTAGATGTTTTCCCAATTGATCCTGACGTAGTAGTCGCGGTCACTCCTGGTCTGCTCGTGTTGGAAACCCAGAGCGTGCATGATTTCGTGCTGAACGACTCCATAGTAGACACAGCCCTGTCTGTTGATAGAAAGCACCTGTCCGTACCCCTCTTTACCCAGAGAGGAGTAACATCCGTCTCCATTCTCCACCATGATGTAGTCGTACTCATTGGTCCTGGGCACGAAGCGGATGCAGGTGGTGCTATGGAAGGACTGCATGGCATATTCAATAGTGTCCCTCTCCCAGTTGTCATACACATTGCTAATGGTGTAGGGGATGACTACCAAGCCGTTGGAACCTTTTGGCCACAGACAGCTCTGGGACCAACACTTCATGGCATTTCGGCTTTTAGGTGCCACTAAGTCTCCTTCCAGCAGGATCTGTTTGCTGCCATTGTTTGAGGAAAGAATTCTGGTGCTGATGTCAACGGGCGCCTCTTCATCCACTGCGTTGCTTCCTTCCTCTTTGACAGGTTGTGCCTGAGAGAGGCCCAGTAGAAGCAGCAGCAGCAGACTGACATAGGGAGTCATCTTCAAGGTGGTTCAGGTGGCTGTGGAGCTTCTGTAGGTAGCAGATGTGGAGAGACTGCTTGAAGCTTGATGTGCTGTTCAGGTCAGGCCAGAGTTTTTATACTCTCCTCTACAGGTGTGTCTCCTGGAGGATTATGGGATGCGATCTTTACAGTAAGGCCTGAATACACCTTTTAGGAGGACTTTTCTGGTCCAACATGTTTGGTTATCCGGAGTGATCATGAACACAGTTGATTTTCTGGGTTGGACTTGTTTTGTGAGTATTATGTGTTTTTTCAGGTACTTGGGTTGCACCCAGTTTGTATTTGCCTTCAGTGAAATATTTACATTAATCCAAACAAATACATGTCAAAAATACAGACATTTCTATTTCATTGTCACATTGCTTTCAAAGAGTTAAGCCACATATGATGTCAATGAGATGAGATTTAGAGTTTTTCTTCAAATTCCTGATCTCAGTTGATAAGGTCACCATAGTAATTAGCACTAACATGTTAAAGCTAAGGATTTAAGTGTCCTGATTTAAAATAAGCAACACTTCAGCATAAAAATAAGATGTTTCAATAGTTGGCTGTGTAGACCTTGTCAGAAGACCTTTTTTTCATCTTTTCAGGTTTTCCATCCCTACTGCTGTACATAGATCCAAAGAGAAGAGAGGAGAGGAGAGGAGAGGAGAGGAGAGGAGAGGAGAGGAGAGGAGAGGAGAGGAGAGGAGAGGAGAGGAGAGGAGAGGAGAGGAGAGGAGAGGCAGCCATGAACCATTGGGGCGACAGAGGCCTGTCAGGTGATCATGTTTCTGGACCCCGGCAGACTCGACCTCAAGCAGCATAGCTAAGACGTTAATCTAATAATTACCCGCTAAATATGATAATTAGTCTGACTAGAACAATAACTTGAACTACATAATTACTGACTATCACCTTTCTCAAAGAGGACGGTCTGAAGTCTAATCTGATAGTAAAGATAGGGTCAGCCTGACGTACCTGGACAGGGAGCTGGTTCCACAACAGGGGGGCCTGGTAGCTGAATGTTCGGCCCCCCCATTCTACCTCTAGAGACTCTGGGGACCACAAGTAAACCAGCATTCTGAGAGCAGAGCGGTCTATTTGGATGATAAAGTGTCACTAGCTCCTCCAGGTTGGATGGAGCTAGGCCTCTGAGGACCTTGTAGGTCAGAAGAAGGATTTTAAAAATATTGCAGTTTTATTAGGCAGCCAATGAAGAGAATCCAGTACAGGAGTTATGTGATCTCTTTTGTCAATACCTGTCAGAACTCTAGCTGCAGCATTTTGGATCAGGTGGAGGCTTCTCAAAGAATTGTTTGGACATCCTGATAATATTGAATTCCAGTAGTTCAATCTGGAAGTAACAAATGCATGGAGTAATCTTTCAGCATCATGCCGCGTCAGTAATTTCCTAATCATTTCCTAAGCGAGGACTAACGTTGTGGATTGAGTAGTGATGGTGAGAGCAGCTGTTCATATATGGATTTCTGTGTGAGACCAAACCAAGAGGATTGCAGTACCCAGGGAAGAAGTGACAAGGTTGGGAATGAGGATAGAAATGGTATGGGGGTGAGAGAAGGGCTCAAGGAATTAATTTTACCTGAGTGGATGTATTCAAACCTGGTGATGTTATTGATATGGGAATAAAAAAATAAGAGCACTGTTGAGGATGACACCCAAATTTTTACCCATGGAGTTTGAGGAAGGCAGTCAAGTTGTCAATACCTAAAGACAAATGATATGTTTTGGTTTCTATTGATTTTGAACCAATGAGGAGAATGTTCATTTTATCACTTTTTAATTTGAAAAAGATAAAAGACAACAAGGAATCAATGTCTTCTACAGAGTCAGTTAATGATGACGAGGGAAGGTGATATTGAGTTTGCTTATGTGGTTGAGTTGGTCAGTATTTTTTAGAATTATGATCATCACTGCAGTCTAAAAGCATAAAAGAATCATCCCAGTGGTGACAGAAGAATGGATGATGACAAAGACAAAGACAAAGGGGGCACAGAGGGAAGGCAGGCTTCTGCTAGAACTAGCGGAAGCAAGTTCAGGTGAGATTTCAAAGAGTCAGGTGGTTCAAGGAGTGAAATACTATATGTGAGTAGATGGAGGAAGATCAGACATGGTACTGGAGGAGATTCAACAAAGATGTAGGTGGATCTTCAGCATTTATTTGCCATTAGAAAGGGATGAAGGGAAAAGAAACGTATTTGCTATTACTCTAAATTGCACAGATTGTAGTGAAATAACATTTGGGATTGTAAGGAAATGTTATCTGTTTCGCTACCTTCGGACTCATTAATTTAAAGTTTTCTAGAAGTACAAATACAGGCAAAAGAAGAAATAATGTGCTCAAACTCAACTTTATTCTGCAGGATTTGCATTGATTTAACTAAAGAATCTACAACAGATCAATAGTAAACATGTCATAGTTTAGTAGCATTAAAGGTGAAACATAATTTCATTTGTGTTGGATGAGAACTTTGTCTTCAGCAGCCATAGAGCAGATTGACCCTCTGGATGTCCCAATAGGACATGCCTTCCCTTTGGCCAATCTGAACATAGGGGTCTGGGATTGGGGTGATGGTTTCCACACCATTATACATACTGAAGGCTGTTCTTCCATAGTGCATGATGGAGCTATAGTCATATGGAGTGTTCAGGTTGTTGGTGTCCTGCAGGTAAAAGTTGTAGGCCATATCAGAGTAGATGTTTTCCCAATTGATCCTGACGTAGTAGTCGCGGTCACTTCTGGTCTGCTCGTGTTGGAAACCCAGAGCGTGCATGATTTCGTGCTGAACGACTCCATAGTAGACACAGCCCTGTCTGTTGATAGAAAGCACCTGTCCGTACCCCTCTTTACCCAGAGAGGAGTAACATCCGTCTCCATTCTCCACCATGATGTAGTCGTACTCATTGGTCCTGGGCACGAAGCGGATGCAGGTGGTGCTGTGGAAGGACTGCATGGCATATTCAATAGTGTCCCTCTCCCAGTCGGCATACACATTGCTAATGGTGTAGGGGATGACCACCAAGCCGTTGGAACCTTTTGGCCACAGACAGCTCTGGGACCAACACTTCATGGCATTTCGGCTTTTAGGTGCCACTAAGTCTCCTTCCAGCAGGATCTGTTTGCTGCCATTGTTAGAGGAAAGAATTCTGGTGCTGATGTCAACGGGCGCCTCTTCATCCACTGCGTTGCTTCCTTCCTCTTTGACAGGTTGTGCCTGAGAGAGGCCCAGTAGAAGCAGCAGCAGCAGACTGACATAGGGAGTCATCTTCAAGGTGGTTCAGGTGGCTGTGGAGCTTCTGTAGGTAGCAGATGTCGAGAGACTGCTTGAAGCTTGATGTGCTGTTCAGGTCAGGCCAGAGTTTTTATACTCTCCTCTACAGGTGTGTCTCCTGGAGGATTATGGGATGCGATCTCTACAGTAAGGCCTGAATACACCTTTTAGGAGGACTTTTCTGGTCCAACGTGTTTGGTTATCCGTAGTGATCATGAACACAGTTGGTTTTCTGGGTTGGACATGTTTTGTGAGCATTATGTCTTTTTTCAGGTACTTGGGTTGCACCCAGTTTTTATTTGCCTTCAGTGAAATATTTACATTAATCCAAACAAATAAATGTCAAAAATACAGACATTTCTACCTTATTGTCACATTGCTTTCAAAGAGTTAAGCCACATATGATGTCAATGAGATGAGATTTAGAGTTTTTCTTCAAATTGCTGATCTCAGTTGATAAGATCACCATAGTAATTAGCACTAACATGTTAAATCTAAGGATTTAAGTGTCCTTATTTAGAATAAGCAACACTTCAGCATAAAAAATAAGATGTTTCAATAGTTGGCTGTGTAAACCTTGTCAGAATCGTTTTTTTTATCTTTTCAGGATTTTGAATCTTTTATTTGTTTCCAGCAGATCTCATACATTAACTCAATTTCAATTACCCAAGTAACATTTTACTTCTATCCTGAACATTAACAGATGGAAGTATATGTAACCTATAATAATGCACTTTTTCTACAGGCATCATTCTGGACCCACTCAAGGACCCTAAACAACAAATGCAATGAGGTCAAAATGCACAATTAAATAATTGAGAAATAAAAAAAATTCAACCCAATGAAAAATTAAAATTACACAACACAATTATTATATCAGAGAGAAGGCCATATTTAGCAAAAAATGGTGAAATTATATTTGAAGAGAGGGAATCAGATGATGTTTATGAACCACAAATGCAATGAGGTCCAGAGTGGAGAAGAAGAGCAGCTGAATGCTCTCTTCTCCATTGTGAAGAGACGGGCAGAGGGGACAGCCCAGTGGATGGAGACAGGATATCTGAGTGTGTGAGAGGGAGTGGCAACATAAAATATATCAGAAAGATAAGGAGGTTTGAGGTTGTTGATGGCCACAAATCAATCAATCAATCAATCAATCAACCAATCAATCAATCAATCAATCAATCAATCAATCAATCAATCTTTATTTATTGAGCATCTGTTACAATCAATATTGTTTCTAGGTGCTTTCCAGAAACCCAGGGCCTGACCTCCAACAAACAACAGTGGCAAGGAAAAACTCCCCTTTAAGTGGAAGAAACCTTGAGCAGGACCAGGCACATTTTGGGGGGAGGATCCTCCTGCTGAAGGGGGGGTGGGCAGAGGAGGAAGATAAGGGGGGAGGACAGGTAGAGGAGAGAATAGGCAGAGATCATTCAAATGCATTAATTATAGCAAACCTCTGGTATAGGATTTGCGTACGTCAGAGGGGTCAGAGGTCAGCAGGTCAGCACACAGCTATGAAGTTGTTGATACCTGTAAATAGATCCAGAGAGAGGAAAGGAGAGGAGAGGAGAGAAAAGGAGGAAGAGGAGAGGAGAGGAGAGGAGAGGAGAGGAGAGGAGAGGAGAGGAGAGGAGAGGCAACTATGACCGAGCAGGGTGACAGAGGCCTGTCAGGTGATCACGTTTCTGGACCCCGGCAGCTACGACCTCAAGCAGCATAGCTAAGACATTAACCTAATACTTAGACAACCCTCTAAATATGATAATTAGTCTGACTATAATAATAACTTGAACTACAGAATTAGTAACAATAAGCTTTATCAAAGAGGAAGGTTTTAAGTCCAATCCTAAAAGTAGCGATGGAGTCAGCCTCGCGTACCTGGACAGGGAACTGGTTTCATAGCAGTGGGGCCTGGTAGCTAAATGCTCGGCCCCCCATTCTATCTCTAGAGACTCTGGGGACCACAAGTAGACCAGCATTCTGAGAGCAGAGCGGTCTTTTGGGCTGGTAAGGTGTCACTAGCTCCTCCAGGTTGGATGGAGCTAGGCCTCTGAGGACCTTGTAGGTCAAAATAATTTTTTTTTAAATTATTGCAGATTTATTAGGCAGCCAATGAAGAGAATCCAGTACAGGAGTAATGTGATCTCTTCTGTAAAAACTTGTCAGAACTGTGGCTGCAGCATTTTGGATCAGCTGGAGGCTTCTCAAAGAATCGTTTGGACATCTTGATAATATTGAATTCCACTAGTTCAGCCTGGAAGTAACGAATGCATGGAGTAATCTTTCAGCATCATGCCGCGTCAGTAATTTTCTAATCATTTCCTAAGCGAGGACTAACGTTGTGGATGGAGTAGTGATGATGAGGGCAGCTGAATTATGAATCAGCTGATGTTCATATATGGATTTCTGTGTGAGACCAAACCAAGAGGATTGCAGTACCCAGGGAAGAAGTGACAAGGTTGGGAATGAGGATAGAAATGGTATGGGGGTGAGAGAAGGTCTCAAGGAATTAATTTTACCTCAGTGGATGTATTCAAACCTGGTGATGTTATTGATATGGGAATAAAAAAAATAAGAGCACTGTTGAGGATGACACCCAAATATTTTACCATGGAGTTTGAGGAAGGCAGTCAAGTTGTCAATACCTAAAGACAAATGATATGTTTTGGTTTGTATTGATTTTGAACCAATGAGGAGAATGTTCATTTTATCACTTTTTAATTTGAAAAAGATAAAAGACAACAAGGAATCAATGTCTTCTACAGAGTCAGTTAATGAAGACGGAGCGAAGGTGATATTGAGTTTGCTTATGTGGTTGAGTTGGTCAGTATTTTTTAGAATTATGATCATCACTGCAGTCTAAAAGGATAAAGAATCATCCCAGTGGTGACAGAAGAATGGATGATGACAAAGACAAAGACAAAGGGGGCACAGAGGGAAGGCAGGCTTCTGCTAGAACTAGCGGAAGCAAGTTCAGGTGAGATTTCAAAGAGTCAGGTGGTTCAAGGAGTGAAATACTATATGTGAGTAGATGGAGGAAGATCAGACATGGTACTGGAGGAGATTCAACAAAGATGTAGGTGGATCTTCAGCATTTATTTGCCATTAGAAAGGGATGAAGGGAAAAAAAACGTATTTGCTATTACTCTAAATTGCACAGATTGTAGTGAAATAACATTTGGGATTGTAAGAAAATGTTATCTGTTTCGCTACCTTCGGACTCATTAATTTAAAGTTTTCTAGAAGTACAAATACAGGCAAAAGAAGAAATAATGTGCTCAAACTCAACTTTATTCTGCAGGATTTGCATTGATTTAACTAAAGAATCTACAACAGATCAATAGTAAACATGTCATAGTTTAGTAGCATTAAAGGTGAAACATAATTTCATTTGTGTTGGATGAGAACTTTGTCTTCAGCAGCCATAGAGCAGATTGACCCTCTGGATGTCCCAATAGGACATGCCTTCCCTTTGGCCAATCTGAACATAGGGGTCTGGGATTGGGGTGATGGTTTCCACACCATTATACATACTGAAGGCTGTTCTTCCATAGTGCATGATGGAGCTATAGTCATATGGAGTGTTCAGGTTGTTGGTGTCCTGCAGGTAAAAGTTGTAGGCCATATCAGAGTAGATGTTTTCCCAATTGATCCTGACGTAGTAGTCGCGGTCACTTCTGGTCTGCTCGTGTTGGAAACCCAGAGCGTGCATGATTTCGTGCTGAACGACTCCATAGTAGACACAGCCCTGTCTGTTGATAGAAAGCACCTGTCCGTACCCCTCTTTACCCAGAGAGGAGTAACATCCGTCTCCATTCTCCACCATGATGTAGTCGTACTCATTGGTCCTGGGCACGAAGCGGATGCAGGTGGTGCTGTGGAAGGACTGCATGGCATATTCAATAGTGTCCCTCTCCCAGTCGGCATACACATTGCTAATGGTGTAGGGGATGACCACCAAGCCGTTGGAACCTTTTGGCCACAGACAGCTCTGGGACCAACACTTCATGGCATTTCGGCTTTTAGGTGCCACTAAGTCTCCTTCCAGCAGGATCTGTTTGCTGCCATTGTTAGAGGAAAGAATTCTGGTGCTGATGTCAACGGGCGCCTCTTCATCCACTGCGTTGCTTCCTTCCTCTTTGACAGGTTGTGCCTGAGAGAGGCCCAGTAGAAGCAGCAGCAGCAGACTGACATAGGGAGTCATCTTCAAGGTGGTTCAGGTGGCTGTGGAGCTTCTGTAGGTAGCAGATGTCGAGAGACTGCTTGAAGCTTGATGTGCTGTTCAGGTCAGGCCAGAGTTTTTATACTCTCCTCTACAGGTGTGTCTCCTGGAGGATTATGGGATGCGATCTCTACAGTAAGGCCTGAATACACCTTTTAGGAGGACTTTTCTGGTCCAACGTGTTTGGTTATCCGTAGTGATCATGAACACAGTTGGTTTTCTGGGTTGGACATGTTTTGTGAGCATTATGTGTTTTTTCAGGTACTTGGGTTGCACCCAGTTTTTATTTGCCTTCAGTGAAATATTTACATTAATCCAAACAAATAAATGTCAAAAATACAGACATTTCTACCTTATTGTCACATTGCTTTCAAAGAGTTAAGCCACATATGATGTCAATGAGATGAGATTTAGAGTTTTTCTTCAAATTGCTGATCTCAGTTGATAAGATCACCATAGTAATTAGCACTAACATGTTAAATCTAAGGATTTAAGTGTCCTTATTTAGAATAAGCAACACTTCAGCATAAAAAATAAGATGTTTCAATAGTTGGCTGTGTAAACCTTGTCAGAATCGTTTTTTTTATCTTTTCAGGATTTTGAATCTTTTATTTGTTTCCAGCAGATCTCATACATTAACTCAATTTCAATTACCCAAGTAACATTTTACTTCTATCCTGAACATCAACAGATGGAAGTACATGTAACCTATAATAATGCACTTTTTCTACAGGCATCATTCTGGACCCACTCAAGGACCCTAAACAACAAATGCAATGAGGTCAAAATGCACAATTAAATAATTGAGAAATAAAAAAAATTCAACCCAATGAAAAATTAAAATTACACAACACAATTATTATATCAGAGAGAAGGCCATATTTAGCAAAAAATGGTGAAATTATATTTGAAGAGAGGGAATCAGATGATGTTTATGAACCACAAATGCAATGAGGTCCAGAGTGGAGAAGAAGAGCAGCTGAATGCTCTCTTCTCCATTGTGAAGAGACGGGCAGAGGGGACAGCCCAGTGGATGGAGACAGGATATCTGAGTGTGTGAGAGGGAGTGGCAACATAAAATATATCAGAAAGATAAGGAGGTTTGAGGTTGTTGATGGCCACAAATCAATCAATCAATCAATCAATCAACCAATCAATCAATCAATCAATCAATCAATCAATCAATCTTTATTTATTGAGCATCTGTTACAATCAATATTGTTTCTAGGTGCTTTCCAGAAACCCAGGGCCTGACCTCCAACAAACAACAGTGGCAAGGAAAAACTCCCCTTTAAGTGGAAGAAACCTTGAGCAGGACCAGGCACATTTTGGGGGGAGGATCCTCCTGCTGAAGGGGGGGTGGGCAGAGGAGGAAGATAAGGGGGGAGGACAGGTAGAGGAGAGAATAGGCAGAGATCATTCAAATGCATTAATTATAGCAAACCTCTGGTATAGGATTTGCGTACGTCAGAGGGGTCAGAGGTCAGCAGGTCAGCACACAGCTATGAAGTTGTTGATACCTGTAAATAGATCCAGAGAGAGGAAAGGAGAGGAGAGGAGAGAAAAGGAGGAAGAGGAGAGGAGAGGAGAGGAGAGGAGAGGAGAGGAGAGGAGAGGAGAGGAGAGGAGAGGAGAGGAGAGGAGAGGAGAGGAGAGGAGAGGCAACTATGACCGAGCAGGGTGACAGAGGCCTGTCAGGTGATCACGTTTCTGGACCCCGGCAGCTACGACCTCAAGCAGCATAGCTAAGACATTAACCTAATACTTAGACAACCCTCTAAATATGATAATTAGTCTGACTATAATAATAACTTGAACTACAGAATTAGTAACAATAAGCTTTATCAAAGAGGAAGGTTTTAAGTCCAATCCTAAAAGTAGCGATGGAGTCAGCCTCGCGTACCTGGACAGGGAACTGGTTTCATAGCAGTGGGGCCTGGTAGCTAAATGCTCGGCCCCCCATTCTATCTCTAGAGACTCTGGGGACCACAAGTAGACCAGCATTCTGAGAGCAGAGCGGTCTTTTGGGCTGGTAAGGTGTCACTAGCTCCTCCAGGTTGGATGGAGCTAGGCCTCTGAGGACCTTGTAGGTCAAAATAATTTTTTTTTAAATTATTGCAGATTTATTAGGCAGCCAATGAAGAGAATCCAGTACAGGAGTAATGTGATCTCTTCTGTAAAAACTTGTCAGAACTGTGGCTGCAGCATTTTGGATCAGCTGGAGGCTTCTCAAAGAATCGTTTGGACATCTTGATAATATTTAATTCCACTAGTTCAGCCTGGAAGTAACGAATGCATGGAGTAATCTTTCAGCATCATGCCGCGTCAGTAATTTTCTAATCATTTCCTAAGCGAGGACTAACGTTGTGGATGGAGTAGTGATGATGAGGGCAGCTGAATCATGAATCAGCTGATGTTCATATATGGATTTCTGTGTGAGACCAAACCAAGAGGATTGCAGTACCCAGGGAAGAAGTGACAAGGTTGGGAATGAGGATAGAAATGGTATGGGGGTGAGAGAAGGTCTCAAGGAATTAATTTTACCTCAGTGGATGTATTCAAACCTGGTGATGTTATTGATATGGGAATAAAAAAAATAAGAGCACTGTTGAGGATGACACCCAAATATTTTACCATGGAGTTTGAGGAAGGCAGTCAAGTTGTCAATACCTAAAGACAAATGATATGTTTTGGTTTCTATTGATTTTGAACCAATGAGGAGAATGTTCATTTTATCACTTTTTAATTTGAAAAAGATAAAAGACAACAAGGAATCAATGTCTTCTACAGAGTCAGTTAATGAAGACGGAGCGAAGGTGATATTGAGTTTGCTTATGTGGTTGAGTTGGTCAGTATTTTTTAGAATTATGATCATCACTGCAGTCTAAAAGGATAAAAGAATCATCCCAGTGGTGACAGAAGAATGGATGATGACAAAGACAAAGACAAAGGGGGCACAGAGGGAAGGCAGGCTTCTGCTAGAACTAGCGGAAGCAAGTTCAGGTGAGATTTCAAAGAGTCAGGTGGTTCAAGGAGTGAAATACTATATGTGAGTAGATGGAGGAAGATCAGACATGGTACTGGAGGAGATTCAACAAAGATGTAGGTGGATCTTCAGCATTTATTTGCCATTAGAAAGGGATGAAGGGAAAAAAAACGTATTTGCTATTACTCTAAATTGCACAGATTGTAGTGAAATAACATTTGGGATTGTAAGGAAATGTTATCTGTTTCGCTACCTTCGGACTCATTAATTTAAAGTTTTCTAGAAGTACAAATACAGGCAAAAGAAGAAATAATGTGCTCAAACTCAACTTTATTCTGCAGGATTTGCATTGATTTAACTAAAGAATCTACAACAGATCAATAGTAAACATGTCATAGTTTAGTAGCATTAAAGGTGAAACATAATTTCATTTGTGTTGGATGAGAACTTTGTCTTCAGCAGCCATAGAGCAGATTGACCCTCTGGATGTCCCAATAGGACATGCCTTCCCTTTGGCCAATCTGAACATAGGGGTCTGGGATTGGGGTGATGGTTTCCACACCATTATACATACTGAAGGCTGTTCTTCCATAGTGCATGATGGAGCTATAGTCATATGGAGTGTTCAGGTTGTTGGTGTCCTGCAGGTAAAAGTTGAAGGCCATATCAGAGTAGATGTTTTCCCAATTGATCCTGACGTAGTAGTCGCGGTCACTCCTGGTCTGCTCGTGTTGGAAACCCAGAGCGTGCATGATTTCGTGCTGAACGACTCCATAGTAGACACAGCCCTGTCTGTTGATAGAAAGCACCTGTCCGTACCCCTCTTTACCCAGAGAGGAGTAACATCCGTCTCCATTCTCCACCATGATGTAGTCGTACTCATTGGTCCTGGGCACGAAGCGGATGCAGGTGGTGCTATGGAAGGACTGCATGGCATATTCAATAGTGTCCCTCTCCCAGTTGTCATACACATTGCTAATGGTGTAGGGGATGACTACCAAGCCGTTGGAACCTTTTGGCCACAGACAGCTCTGGGACCAACACTTCATGGCATTTCGGCTTTTAGGTGCCACTAAGTCTCCTTCCAGCAGGATCTGTTTGCTGCCATTGTTTGAGGAAAGAATTCTGGTGCTGATGTCAACGGGCGCCTCTTCATCCACTGCGTTGCTTCCTTCCTCTTTGACAGGTTGTGCCTGAGAGAGGCCCAGTAGAAGCAGCAGCAGCAGACTGACATAGGGAGTCATCTTCAAGGTGGTTCAGGTGGCTGTGGAGCTTCTGTAGGTAGCAGATGTGGAGAGACTGCTTGAAGCTTGATGTGCTGTTCAGGTCAGGCCAGAGTTTTTATACTCTCCTCTACAGGTGTGTCTCCTGGAGGATTATGGGATGCGATCTTTACAGTAAGGCCTGAATACACCTTTTAGGAGGACTTTTCTGGTCCAACATGTTTGGTTATCCGGAGTGATCATGAACACAGTTGATTTTCTGGGTTGGACTTGTTTTGTGAGTATTATGTGTTTTTTCAGGTACTTGGGTTGCACCCAGTTTGTATTTGCCTTCAGTGAAATATTTACATTAATCCAAACAAATACATGTCAAAAATACAGACATTTCTATTTCATTGTCACATTGCTTTCAAAGAGTTAAGCCACATATGATGTCAATGAGATGAGATTTAGAGTTTTTCTTCAAATTCCTGATCTCAGTTGATAAGGTCACCATAGTAATTAGCACTAACATGTTAAAGCTAAGGATTTAAGTGTCCTGATTTAAAATAAGCAACACTTCAGCATAAAAAATAAGATGTTTCAATAGTTGGCTGTGTAGACCTTGTCAGAAGACCTTTTTTTCATCTTTTCAGGTTTTCCATCCCTACTGCTGTACATAGATCCAAAGAGAAGAGAGGAGAGGAGAGGAGAGGAGAGGAGAGGAGAGGAGAGGAGAGGAGAGGAGAGGCAGCCATGAACCATTGGGGCGACAGAGGCCTGTCAGGTGATCATGTTTCTGGACCCCGGCAGACTCGACCTCAAGCAGCATAGCTAAGACGTTAATCTAATAATTACCCGCTAAATATGATAATTAGTCTGACTAGAACAATAACTTGAACTACATAATTACTGACTATCACCTTTCTCAAAGAGGACGGTCTGAAGTCTAATCTGATAGTAAAGATAGGGTCAGCCTGACGTACCTGGACAGGGAGCTGGTTCCACAACAGGGGGGCCTGGTAGCTGAATGTTCGGCCCCCCCATTCTACCTCTAGAGACTCTGGGGACCACAAGTAAACCAGCATTCTGAGAGCAGAGCGGTCTATTTGGATGATAAAGTGTCACTAGCTCCTCCAGGTTGGATGGAGCTAGGCCTCTGAGGACCTTGTAGGTCAGAAGAAGGATTTTAAAAATATTGCAGTTTTATTAGGCAGCCAATGAAGAGAATCCAGTACAGGAGTTATGTGATCTCTTTTGTCAATACCTGTCAGAACTCTAGCTGCAGCATTTTGGATCAGGTGGAGGCTTCTCAAAGAATTGTTTGGACATCCTGATAATATTGAATTCCAGTAGTTCAATCTGGAAGTAACAAATGCATGGAGTAATCTTTCAGCATCATGCCGCGTCAGTAATTTCCTAATCATTTCCTAAGCGAGGACTAACGTTGTGGATTGAGTAGTGATGGTGAGAGCAGCTGTTCATATATGGATTTCTGTGTGAGACCAAACCAAGAGGATTGCAGTACCCAGGGAAGAAGTGACAAGGTTGGGAATGAGGATAGAAATGGTATGGGGGTGAGAGAAGGGCTCAAGGAATTAATTTTACCTGAGTGGATGTATTCAAACCTGGTGATGTTATTGATATGGGAATAAAAAAATAAGAGCACTGTTGAGGATGACACCCAAATTTTTACCCATGGAGTTTGAGGAAGGCAGTCAAGTTGTCAATACCTAAAGACAAATGATATGTTTTGGTTTCTATTGATTTTGAACCAATGAGGAGAATGTTCATTTTATCACTTTTTAATTTGAAAAAGATAAAAGACAACAAGGAATCAATGTCTTCTACAGAGTCAGTTAATGATGACGAGGGAAGGTGATATTGAGTTTGCTTATGTGGTTGAGTTGGTCAGTATTTTTTAGAATTATGATCATCACTGCAGTCTAAAAGGATAAAAGAATCATCCCAGTGGTGACAGAAGAATGGATGATGACAAAGACAAAGACAAAGGGGGCACAGAGGGAAGGCAGGCTTCTGTTAGAACTAGCGGAAGCAAGTTCAGGTGAGATTTCAAAGAGTCAGGTGGTTCAAGGAGTGAAATACTATATGTGAGTAGATGGAGGAAGATCAGACATGGTACTGGAGGAGATTCAACAAAGATGTAGGTGGATCTTCAGCATTTATTTGCCATTAGAAAGGGATGAAGGGAAAAGAAACGTATTTGCTATTACTCTAAATTGCACAGATTGTAGTGAAATAACATTTGGGATTGTAAGGAAATGTTATCTGTTTCGCTACCTTCGGACTCATTAATTTAAAGTTTTCTAGAAGTACAAATACAGGCAAAAGAAGAAATAATGTGCTCAAACTCAACTTTATTCTGCAGGATTTGCATTGATTTAACTAAAGAATCTACAACAGATCAATAGTAAACATGTCATAGTTTAGTAGCATTAAAGGTGAAACATAATTTCATTTGTGTTGGATGAGAACTTTGTCTTCAGCAGCCATAGAGCAGATTGACCCTCTGGATGTCCCAATAGGACATGCCTTCCCTTTGGCCAATCTGAACATAGGGGTCTGGGATTGGGGTGATGGTTTCCACACCATTATACATACTGAAGGCTGTTCTTCCATAGTGCATGATGGAGCTATAGTCATATGGAGTGTTCAGGTTGTTGGTGTCCTGCAGGTAAAAGTTGTAGGCCATATCAGAGTAGATGTTTTCCCAATTGATCCTGACGTAGTAGTCGCGGTCACTTCTGGTCTGCTCGTGTTGGAAACCCAGAGCGTGCATGATTTCGTGCTGAACGACTCCATAGTAGACACAGCCCTGTCTGTTGATAGAAAGCACCTGTCCGTACCCCTCTTTACCCAGAGAGGAGTAACATCCGTCTCCATTCTCCACCATGATGTAGTCGTACTCATTGGTCCTGGGCACGAAGCGGATGCAGGTGGTGCTGTGGAAGGACTGCATGGCATATTCAATAGTGTCCCTCTCCCAGTCGGCATACACATTGCTAATGGTGTAGGGGATGACCACCAAGCCGTTGGAACCTTTTGGCCACAGACAGCTCTGGGACCAACACTTCATGGCATTTCGGCTTTTAGGTGCCACTAAGTCTCCTTCCAGCAGGATCTGTTTGCTGCCATTGTTAGAGGAAAGAATTCTGGTGCTGATGTCAACGGGCGCCTCTTCATCCACTGCGTTGCTTCCTTCCTCTTTGACAGGTTGTGCCTGAGAGAGGCCCAGTAGAAGCAGCAGCAGCAGACTGACATAGGGAGTCATCTTCAAGGTGGTTCAGGTGGCTGTGGAGCTTCTGTAGGTAGCAGATGTCGAGAGACTGCTTGAAGCTTGATGTGCTGTTCAGGTCAGGCCAGAGTTTTTATACTCTCCTCTACAGGTGTGTCTCCTGGAGGATTATGGGATGCGATCTCTACAGTAAGGCCTGAATACACCTTTTAGGAGGACTTTTCTGGTCCAACGTGTTTGGTTATCCGTAGTGATCATGAACACAGTTGGTTTTCTGGGTTGGACATGTTTTGTGAGCATTATGTCTTTTTTCAGGTACTTGGGTTGCACCCAGTTTTTATTTGCCTTCAGTGAAATATTTACATTAATCCAAACAAATAAATGTCAAAAATACAGACATTTCTACCTTATTGTCACATTGCTTTCAAAGAGTTAAGCCACATATGATGTCAATGAGATGAGATTTAGAGTTTTTCTTCAAATTGCTGATCTCAGTTGATAAGATCACCATAGTAATTAGCACTAACATGTTAAATCTAAAGATTTAAGTGTCCTTATTTAGAATAAGCAACACTTCAGCATAAAAAATAAGATGTTTCAATAGTTGGCTGTGTAAACCTTGTCAGAATCGTTTTTTTTTATCTTTTCAGGATTTTGAATCTTTTATTTGTTTCCAGCAGATCTCATACATTAACTCAATTTCAATTACCCAAGTAACATTTTACTTCTATCCTGAACATTAACAGATGGAAGTATATGTAACCTATAATAATGCACTTTTTCTACAGGCATCATTCTGGACCCACTCAAGGACCCTAAACAACAAATGCAATGAGGTCAAAATGCACAATTAAATAATTGAGAAATAAAAAAAATTCAACCCAATGAAAAATTAAAATTACACAACACAATTATTATATCAGAGAGAAGGCCATATTTAGCAAAAAATGGTGAAATTATATTTGAAGAGAGGGAATCAGATGATGTTTATGAACCACAAATGCAATGAGGTCCAGAGTGGAGAAGAAGAGCAGCTGAATGCTCTCTTCTCCATTGTGAAGAGACGGGCAGAGGGGACAGCCCAGTGGATGGAGACAGGATATCTGAGTGTGTGAGAGGGAGTGGCAACATAAAATATATCAGAAAGATAAGGAGGTTTGAGGTTGTTGATGGCCACAAATCAATCAATCAATCAATCAATCAACCAATCAATCAATCAATCAATCAATCAATCAATCAATCTTTATTTATTGAGCATCTGTTACAATCAATATTGTTTCTAGGTGCTTTCCAGAAACCCAGGGCCTGACCTCCAACAAACAACAGTGGCAAGGAAAAACTCCCCTTTAAGTGGAAGAAACCTTGAGCAGGACCAGGCACATTTTGGGGGGAGGATCCTCCTGCTGAAGGGGGGGTGGGCAGAGGAGGAAGATAAGGGGGGAGGACAGGTAGAGGAGAGAATAGGCAGAGATCATTCAAATGCATTAATTATAGCAAACCTCTGGTATAGGATTTGCGTACGTCAGAGGGGTCAGAGGTCAGCAGGTCAGCACACAGCTATGAAGTTGTTGATACCTGTAAATAGATCCAGAGAGAGGAAAGGAGAGGAGAGGAGAGAAAAGGAGGAAGAGGAGAGGAGAGGAGAGGAGAGAGGAGAGGAGAGGAGAGGAGAGGAGAGGAGAGGAGAGGAGAGGAGAGGAGAGGAGAGGAGAGGAGAGGAGAGGAGAGGCAACTATGACCGAGCAGGGTGACAGAGGCCTGTCAGGTGATCACGTTTCTGGACCCCGGCAGCTACGACCTCAAGCAGCATAGCTAAGACATTAACCTAATACTTAGACAACCCTCTAAATATGATAATTAGTCTGACTATAATAATAACTTGAACTACAGAATTAGTAACAATAAGCTTTATCAAAGAGGAAGGTTTTAAGTCCAATCCTAAAAGTAGCGATGGAGTCAGCCTCGCGTACCTGGACAGGGAACTGGTTTCATAGCAGTGGGGCCTGGTAGCTAAATGCTCGGCCCCCCATTCTATCTCTAGAGACTCTGGGGACCACAAGTAGACCAGCATTCTGAGAGCAGAGCGGTCTTTTGGGCTGGTAAGGTGTCACTAGCTCCTCCAGGTTGGATGGAGCTAGGCCTCTGAGGACCTTGTAGGTCAAAATATTTTTTTTTTAAATTATTGCAGATTTATTAGGCAGCCAATGAAGAGAATCCAGTACAGGAGTAATGTGATCTCTTCTGTAAAAACTTGTCAGAACTGTGGCTGCAGCATTTTGGATCAGCTGGAGGCTTCTCAAAGAATCGTTTGGACATCTTGATAATATTGAATTCCACTAGTTCAGCCTGGAAGTAACGAATGCATGGAGTAATCTTTCAGCATCATGCCGCGTCAGTAATTTTCTAATCATTTCCTAAGCGAGGACTAACGTTGTGGATGGAGTAGTGATGATGAGGGCAGCTGAATTATGAATCAGCTGATGTTCATATATGGATTTCTGTGTGAGACCAAACCAAGAGGATTGCAGTACCCAGGGAAGAAGTGACAAGGTTGGGAATGAGGATAGAAATGGTATGGGGGTGAGAGAAGGTCTCAAGGAATTAATTTTACCTCAGTGGATGTATTCAAACCTGGTGATGTTATTGATATGGGAATAAAAAAAATAAGAGCACTGTTGAGGATGACACCCAAATATTTTACCATGGAGTTTGAGGAAGGCAGTCAAGTTGTCAATACCTAAAGACAAATGATATGTTTTGGTTTCTATTGATTTTGAACCAATGAGGAGAATGTTCATTTTATCACTTTTTAATTTGAAAAAGATAAAAGACAACAAGGAATCAATGTCTTCTACAGAGTCAGTTAATGAAGACGGAGCGAAGGTGATATTGAGTTTGCTTATGTGGTTGAGTTGGTCAGTATTTTTTAGAATTATGATCATCACTGCAGTCTAAAAGGATAAAAGAATCATCCCAGTGGTGACAGAAGAATGGATGATGACAAAGACAAAGACAAAGGGGGCACAGAGGGAAGGCAGGCTTCTGCTAGAACTAGCGGAAGCAAGTTCAGGTGAGATTTCAAAGAGTCAGGTGGTTCAAGGAGTGAAATACTATATGTGAGTAGATGGAGGAAGATCAGACATGGTACTGGAGGAGATTCAACAAAGATGTAGGTGGATCTTCAGCATTTATTTGCCATTAGAAAGGGATGAAGGGAAAAAAAACGTATTTGCTATTACTCTAAATTGCACAGATTGTAGTGAAATAACATTTGGGATTGTAAGGAAATGTTATCTGTTTCGCTACCTTCGGACTCATTAATTTAAAGTTTTCTAGAAGTACAAATACAGGCAAAAGAAGAAATAATGTGCTCAAACTCAACTTTATTCTGCAGGATTTGCATTGATTTAACTAAAGAATCTACAACAGATCAATAGTAAACATGTCATAGTTTAGTAGCATTAAAGGTGAAACATAATTTCATTTGTGTTGGATGAGAACTTTGTCTTCAGCAGCCATAGAGCAGATTGACCCTCTGGATGTCCCAATAGGACATGCCTTCCCTTTGGCCAATCTGAACATAGGGGTCTGGGATTGGGGTGATGGTTTCCACACCATTATACATACTGAAGGCTGTTCTTCCATAGTGCATGATGGAGCTATAGTCATATGGAGTGTTCAGGTTGTTGGTGTCCTGCAGGTAAAAGTTGAAGGCCATATCAGAGTAGATGTTTTCCCAATTGATCCTGACGTAGTAGTCGCGGTCACTCCTGGTCTGCTCGTGTTGGAAACCCAGAGCGTGCATGATTTCGTGCTGAACGACTCCATAGTAGACACAGCCCTGTCTGTTGATAGAAAGCACCTGTCCGTACCCCTCTTTACCCAGAGAGGAGTAACATCCGTCTCCATTCTCCACCATGATGTAGTCGTACTCATTGGTCCTGGGCACGAAGCGGATGCAGGTGGTGCTATGGAAGGACTGCATGGCATATTCAATAGTGTCCCTCTCCCAGTTGTCATACACATTGCTAATGGTGTAGGGGATGACTACCAAGCCGTTGGAACCTTTTGGCCACAGACAGCTCTGGGACCAACACTTCATGGCATTTCGGCTTTTAGGTGCCACTAAGTCTCCTTCCAGCAGGATCTGTTTGCTGCCATTGTTTGAGGAAAGAATTCTGGTGCTGATGTCAACGGGCGCCTCTTCATCCACTGCGTTGCTTCCTTCCTCTTTGACAGGTTGTGCCTGAGAGAGGCCCAGTAGAAGCAGCAGCAGCAGACTGACATAGGGAGTCATCTTCAAGGTGGTTCAGGTGGCTGTGGAGCTTCTGTAGGTAGCAGATGTGGAGAGACTGCTTGAAGCTTGATGTGCTGTTCAGGTCAGGCCAGAGTTTTTATACTCTCCTCTACAGGTGTGTCCTCCTGGAGGATTATGGGATGCGATCTTTACAGTAAGGCCTGAATACACCTTTTAGGAGGACTTTTCTGGTCCAACATGTTTGGTTATCCGGAGTGATCATGAACACAGTTGATTTTCTGGGTTGGACTTGTTTTGTGAGTATTATGTGTTTTTTCAGGTACTTGGGTTGCACCCAGTTTGTATTTGCCTTCAGTGAAATATTTACATTAATCCAAACAAATACATGTCAAAAATACAGACATTTCTATTTCATTGTCACATTGCTTTCAAAGAGTTAAGCCACATATGATGTCAATGAGATGAGATTTAGAGTTTTTCTTCAAATTCCTGATCTCAGTTGATAAGGTCACCATAGTAATTAGCACTAACATGTTAAAGCTAAGGATTTAAGTGTCCTGATTTAGAATAAGCAACACTTCAGCATAAAAAATAAGATGTTTCAATAGTTGGCTGTGTAGACCTTGTCAGAAGACCTTTTTTTCATCTTTTCAGGTTTTCCATCCCTACTGCTGTACATAGATCCAAAGAGAAGAGAGGAGAGGAGAGGAGAGGAGAGGAGAGGAGAGGAGAGGAGAGGAGAGGAGAGGAGAGGAGAGGAGAGGAGAGGAGAGGAGAGGCGAGGCAGCCATGAACCATTGGGGTGACAGAGGCCTGTCAGGTGATCATGTTTCTGGACCCCGGCAGACTCGACCTCAAGCAGCATAGCTAAGACGTTAATCTAATAATTACCCGCTCTAAATATGATAATTAGTCTGACTAGAACAATAACTTGAACTACATAATTACTGACTATCACCTTTCTCAAAGAGGACGGTCTGAAGTCTAATCTGATAGTAAAGATAGGGTCAGCCTGACGTACCTGGACAGGGAGCTGGTTCCACAACAGGGGGGCCTGGTAGCTGAATGTTCGGCCCCCCCATTCTACCTCTAGAGACTCTGGGGACCACAAGTAAACCAGCATTCTGAGAGCAGAGCGGTCTATTTGGATGATAAAGTGTCACTAGCTCCTCCAGGTTGGATGGAGCTAGGCCTCTGAGGACCTTGTAGGTCAGAAGAAGGATTTTAAAAATATTGCAGTTTTATTAGGCAGCCAATGAAGAGAATCCAGTACAGGAGTTATGTGATCTCTTTTGTCAATACCTGTCAGAACTCTAGCTGCAGCATTTTGGATCAGGTGGAGGCTTCTCAAAGAATTGTTTGGACATCCTGATAATATTGAATTCCAGTAGTTCAATCTGGAAGTAACAAATGCATGGAGTAATCTTTCAGCATCATGCCGCGTCAGTAATTTCCTAATCATTTCCTAAGCGAGGACTAACGTTGTGGATTGAGTAGTGATGGTGAGAGCAGCTGTTCATATATGGATTTCTGTGTGAGACCAAACCAAGAGGATTGCAGTACCCAGGGAAGAAGTGACAAGGTTGGGAATGAGGATAGAAATGGTATGGGGGTGAGAGAAGGGCTCAAGGAATTAATTTTACCTGAGTGGATGTATTCAAACCTGGTGATGTTATTGATATGGGAATAAAAAAATAAGAGCACTGTTGAGGATGACACCCAAATTTTTACCCATGGAGTTTGAGGAAGGCAGTCAAGTTGTCAACACCTAAAGACAAATGATATGTTTTGGTTTGTATTGATTTTGAACCAATGAGGAGAATGTTCATTTTATCACTTTTTAATTTGAAAAAGATAAAAGACAACAAGGAATCAATGTCTTCTACAGAGTCAGTTAATGATGACGAGGGAAGGTGATATTGAGTTTGCTTATGTGGTTGAGTTGGGTGTTATCTGCATATCGGTAAACGCTGATGTTGAAAGTGCAGAACATATTTCTGAGGGGAAGGAAGTAAATAACAAAAAGGAGTCCCTGAACAGAGCCCTGTGGCACAACTAAAGTGACAGTAGAAGGCTGGGATGTGAAGGATTGGAGCTGGATGAAAAACAGGTCTAATGGAGAGTTGGTGGAAATCAATCCATTGAGGGGGTGATGGAACATATGTTGTCAAAGACTGCGATCTAGTCAGGGAGTATGAGAATGGTGAATAAATCGGAATCAGCTACCATGAGGGAACTATTGGTAATTTTAACAAGTCCAGTTTCTCTGCTGTGGAGGAGGCATATTCCAAACTGCATCTGTTTGTACAAGTTGTTGTGAGATAAGAATAAAGTTGGATAGCTCCTGTGTCCCAACCTCTTTGTTAATGAAGGATAGATTAGAAATAGGACGGAGATAACTGATTGACATTATTATTATTATACTGACATTATTTTAAAGTTTTCTAGAAGTACAAATACAGACAAAAAAGAAAGAATGTGCTCAAACTCAACTTTATTCTGCAGGATTTGCATTGATTTAACTAAAGAATCTACAACAGATCAATAGTAAACATGTCATAGTTTAGTAGAACTAAAGGTGGGAGATAATTTCATTTGTGTTGGATGAGAACTTTGTCTTCAGCAGCCATAGAGCAGATTGACCCTCTGGATGTCCCAATAGGACATGCCTTCCCTTTGGCCAATCTGAACATTGGGGTCTGGGATTGGGGTGATGGTTTCCACACCATTATACATACTGAAGGCTGTTCTTCCATAGTGCATGATGGAGCTATAGTCATATGGAGTGTTCAGGTTGTTGGTGTCCTGCAGGTAAAAGTTGAAGGCCATATCGGAGTAGATGTTTTCCCAATTGATCCTGACGTAGTAGTCGCGGTCACTTCTGGTCTGCTCGTGTTGGAAACCCAGAGCGTGCATGATTTCGTGCTGAACGACTCCATAGTAGACACAGCCCTGTCTGTTGATAGAAAGCACCTGTCCGTACCCCACTTTACCCAGAGAGGAGTAACATCCGTCTCCATTCTCCACCATGATGTAGTCGTACTCATTGGTCCTGGGCACGAAGCGGATGCAGGTGGTGCTGTGGAAGGACTGCATGGCATATTCAATAGTGTCCCTCTCCCAGTCGCCATACACATTGCTAATGGTGTAGGGGATGACTACCAAGCCGTTGGAACCTTTTGGCCACAGACAGCTCTGGGACCAACACTTCATGGCATTTCGGCTTTTAGGTGCCACTAAGTCTCCTTCCAGCAGGATCTGTTTGCTGCCATTGTTAGAGGAAAGAATTCTGGTGCTGATGTCAACGGGCGCCTCTTCATCCACTGCTTTGCTTCCTTCCTCTTTGACAGGTTGTGCCTGAGAGAGGCCGAGTAGAAGCAGCAGCAGCAGACTGACATAGGGAGTCATCTTCAAGGTGGTTCAGGTGGCTGTGGAGCTTCTGTAGGTAGCAGATGTGGAGAGACTGCTTGAAGCTTGATGTGCTGTTCAGGTCAGGCCAGAGTTTTTATACTCTCCTCTACAGGTGTGTCTCCTGGAGGATTATGGGATGCGATCTCTACAGTAAGGCCTGAATACACCTTTTAGGAGGACTTTTCTGGTCCAACGTGTTTGGTTATCCGTAGTGATCATGAACACAGTTGGTTTTCTGGGTTGGACATGTTTTGTGAGCATTATGTCTTTTTTCAGGTACTCAGGTTGCACCAAAGAACCCACATGCTTTCAGTTTATGTGTGGCCAGGTAAATCTTTAAAATAATCTTTAAAATATACAATTAAATGCTGAAAACATAAACATTTATCCTTTATAAATGTCATTCCATTTTTGCTTTTGAACAGTACTGCCAAATTTGATGTCAGTACGATGAGATTTAGACATTTGCTTCAACTTGTAGATCTCAGTTCATAACATCTTCATAGTAATTCGCACTAACACTCCAGCATTACATATCGGGTGTCTTAGTAGTTGTCTGTGAAAACCTCTTTCAAAGCCTTTATATTTAAAGTTTTTCCAATATTTTCCATTAATGATCTCAGAACATTTTATTGCTTCATTGAACACAACAGATGAAAATTAATAGAAGTATGATAATAATATATTGTAGGCATCTTACTGGAAATTAAAAGACTAGGAAATAAATACAAGAAAATAATTAAAATTTGACATTGATGTTTCTGAACCACAACTTTAATGAGTTCCAAAGTGGGGGCAGCTGAGTGGGCTCTTTTCGCTGGTGAAGAGATGGGTAGAGGGGACAGCTGGGTGGAATTCAGACAGGATATCTAAATTTGTGTCAACATGAAAGATGTCAGTCAGATTTGGGGGGGTTGAGGTTGTAATAATGAGAATATTTCACCTGTTACGCACACACATTTCGAGAACACTGCCCTTGAGCAAGGTACTGAACCCTCAATTGCACAATGACTATCCAGGACAAATTACTCTATCTGACCCCTCCCTCAATATCTATACATTCATGTGTTGTCTATATGTTCAAGTATTATGCTAAATAGTGTGATCATAGCCATTTTTTTCTCTTCGGAAAAATCAAGTGTTTTTCTTCCAATCCAAAACAATTCCTTATTTCATTTTAGAGTCATAGCTCTGTTTAATTTATATTCTCCTCAACTCTACATAGCGACGACGTAATCCTTTATTTTACTGATACAGTTATGGCCATTCCAGTAAGAATTGGTGAAATCCTTTCTGCAACCATTAAAGATGTCTCTACAAAGAGAGACAATAGAAAATAGTGATAAAATCTAATTAATTTTTAAAGGTTTTCCAAATAATCATTTACAAGTAAATTCATATCAACTTCTCTCTTATTCCCAATTTTAGTGGGGTGGCGGCAGCTCTCACCCAAATAATTTCCCCCAAGGGTCAGAGGCCGCCAGCACTTACTCTCAAATATAGAACTTTTCTATTTCTTTTCTATCACACCCAGATCCGACTCTCCAGTTTGTGGAGGAGAAGGATGCTTCAGACACCCTAGTGTCACCCATTCTCTCCGAACATCAGCCATCAGGTGGACAGCTACATCTGTATGCAAGCTTCTCCTTCTCCTGTTGGTTCAATCCAGAAACTATTATTTTGAGAATAGATAGCTGTTGCTGATTTTCCTGAAACTTCCATATTGGAAACACTGGTTGGAAGGTGACACACCTCCTTTTTGTTATGAATGGACCAAGAAACTATCTTACCTGTGGTCGGCCTGTTAAAAAAACTCATGCCAGGTTGAGTGGGCGCTGTTTCTGGGCAGGTTCGATTTTACCACCTTGTTACAACATCAAGTTGGATGACCTTTCACATCAATTGCTCCTTCTGTGGAGGACTCCTGGGAGGAGACAGTTCTACCTCCCTCATGTTTGGTTGCGGCGACAAGGTGGGGCATCAAACAGGCAGTGTGGACTGCACAACCAGGTCAGGTCACAGCAACTGGTTGCCCCCAAAATCGAATGTATGTCCCACCTATTGTTAGGGTCCTCTTGCTCCAGCCGTTACCAGTTCCTGTTCCTAAGTTACCTTCTACCTTTGAAACTGCAAGACTCTTAATCATTCCTGTGTTTTGCCTTCAAGGAATCCCTCAGGATGTCTCTGATCATGGTCTTTACCTCTCATGTCTGGAGGGCCTACATCCAAGCGTCAGCCTGGTTGTCCAAACCAACGGCTGGACTGAATGAGTGAACCAGGATCTGGAGGCTACGCTGCAGTGCAACGCATCTTAAAATCCTGCCTTCCAGTCTACTCCCCTTCCCTGGGTTTAAATACACTCACAATTCTCTGGTCAGCTCATCCACAGGCATGTCCCCCATCATGGCGAAAAGCGGTTTTCAACCCCCTTCTTCCTGTTCAGGAGGATGAGGTAGCAGGTCCCTCTATCCAACATTCCTTGAGGCGAGCCCAGCTTGGAGGGAGGCCTGACTGATTGTGTCAGACAGCTGCACGGAATCAACTACTGGCCGATCAACATTGCACACAAGCTCCAAATTATCAGCCAGGCCAGGAGGAATGGCTTCCCTCTTGGGATCTCCCTCTTCAGGGATCTCCCTATGTCTATAGAAAATAATCCATTGCTTTTTAGTTTTATCAACATGCTCTGAATAATCACAGTAACCCTAACCCTAACTCTACCTTTAACTTGGCCTTTCAACGCCGCTGTGAGGAAAAGTTATTACACACAAGGGAGCGGGCTGCCTTTATCTCTTTATCTAGTTCTATTGTTCAAGTCAGAACCACTGGACCCAATGGTTCTGGATTTAATTGTATAATTCCAGGAGGAGATTGTGTTTATGGCCATTTCATATGATTTCAAGATGTTAGTTAGTTAGTTAGTTAGTTAGTTAGTTAGTTAGTTAGTTAGTTAGTTAGTTAGTTAGTTAGATAGATAGATAGATAGATAGATAGATAGATAGATAGATAGATAGATAGATAGATAGATAGATAGATTCAATAATTGTGAATAACCTCTATCTTACAACACATGATTTTAAATTGAATCGTAATACTACTAATATTAACGATTTTACTTATCTTGACCAAATAACCAAAGTTTAATCGTGTGCTCTAAAGTGAACAAATGCCATCAGAAAAATAGCATTCCGGGTTTATGGTACATCCATAATGTGTCAATCTTACTTTAAGGAATATTACTTAACTACTTTACCTCAACTGTCTTCAACTTGATGGTTAGCCAACTTTTTTTGATAAAGAAGTGGAAACATGCTCACGAATGCTTGTCGCCCTCCTTTATTCTCCACCAGATGGAGTTGTAGCCTGAACCACCACTGGCAGCACCCAGAGTGCTTCTGGGAGACTTTGATCAGATGACATGATTCGCGAGAAATGCTGCAAAGGAGGAAAAAGGTGTTACAACTACACAGAGAAAACACTAATTTACCCTATAACATTAAATCATTTCATTTAAAAATAAAAGGCAATCTACCGCACATTAAAGACAAAAGTCTTAACGATTTGAAGTATTTTGGCTCAAAATTGAACATTTTTAACATATATATTGCTTTTAAGCAGCACAAATTTATAATAAATGGTCACAAACCCTTATAATTAGCATTGTTAATATCGTCGTTTAACTGCCGGTTAACAAATTAACCGTGGTTAATTAAATAACGATGTGCCATGTTGGAGTGAATTGATTGTTCCACTTTTTCCCCTTTGGGCTTGGTTCTGAAAATAAATGAAGGTTTTTAAATTGGTTTATTATCTGTTCCATTTAAAATTAATGGATAATATAATTTAGTTTTGACAACAGTCAGTTCATTTGCATCTATTAAGAAGACATTTAAATTAATTATAATGCGAAAATGGAACGATTTATTTTAAACCTACGCGTTTTCGGTTAAAACGCTTTAGTTAAATCGTGACTGATTTGTTTTGTACGAGTCCATTTATCTGTATTTTGTTGTGTTAAGTTTATATCGAATCTTTTAACGGACTCTGATGCCAAAAAAAAAATCATAGAAAATAACAAACGCGCACTTTTCACGACATTTGGTAAAGAGTGTCCTTGAATGGCACCTCGCGTTTTAGTGACAATAAAAAACACGCAATTAAAATATCCCTAACGCATTTGTAGAACCATCTTAGTTGAACGAGCTTTACTCTGAATTGCTTATTTATCAATTATCACTAGGGTCAATAACAAATTAAATGATTCTAGTTAATTAGTTAATTCCATTATATAATGTAGACCACAAAATATTTTTAAAAATACAGGTATGTGATTAATAATTATTTGCGCTTCACGTGATCTATTTATTTATGTATATATTTGGAATATGCAAATATACATAAAATAAATCATTGTTTTAAAATAAATTATTTACTCTCCTGTCATTAAGCACAAGTTCTTCTGGGGCGCCAATGCTTTGAGCTCTACTCATCTGCTAAACTGCAGAATAAAAAGAAACAAAATGGAGGTCTAGGAGACTATATTCTGAAGACACCAGGTTGCACATCTGTCTAAAACTAAGGTTGCATCCATTCATTTTCTCTCAAGCCCCGATTCCAACCCAGCCTTTGTTCTCTGGGCTCAAAATGACCGTTAGTTCGTCTCATTTTTAACTTTCCACAACGTCGTCTCACTATGTGATGACTTACAAACATGCTAAAACAGGGGAAAAGATTTTTGGGGGGATCTAAATGACCCCAGGGCAACCACCGTAGGGTAGCGGGGGGTTTGCTGGGCCTGTAGTCACCTGAGAGAGAGAATCCCCCCTAAAAAAAAACCTTCGGGACTGTGGGAAGGAAACTGCGCAACATTTATTTTAAAACTGCAAGTTGATTTGAATGAGGCCAATAATTCATTCCGTGGTTCTAACAAAGACGATTTAACCAGAGATCAGCAGCACAAGAAAAAGGCCTCGACGGAGAGATTCACAAGTTCGTTAAGAAAATGTGCAGATGCAGCAAGTAAATGGCGAAAAATTGACTTAATTTGGAAGAAAACGCGCAAATACCTATATCTCTCTATAGATAGATATAACTAGTATTTATATAGATAGATAAATATTTAGAGATCTATACACACCTGATGCTACAACCGATTAAAACGTGCAATGACTTGCTTAACTAATTATAATAATGATTAAATGAGGATGTTGTGACGGTATACTCACCACGCCATCATCATAACAAATATTTACACATGTCATAACCGAAATGACAGATTAAAAGGAAAAGGGTGCTATGTGGAACAGGGCACTTGGCTCGTAGGGGCAGAATTTTCCCTCTGTTGGGGTATAAAGGAAAATGTTTCTGTTCGGGGGCTGCAGAATACTGAAAAGATCCATATTTGAGACTGTTTGGCGCAGTAATGTTGAGAGAAGGCAAAGAACAGACACACCATGTGAGGAGGTGGAGCCACGGCCAGAAAGAATAGAACCAAAGGTCTGCTGCGCCTCCAAGTCACAGTTAATGGGACACGGTGGACCATTAATTCCTGCCTGGCTTTTTCTTCCAGTGGTCGTAAACACATGAAAAAAAACGTTATTTCGGATCCAGATTAGGTCGTTCTATACAAAAAGAGTGTCATCAGCAGTAACACCGAGGATTCCAGAAGGCAGCCGGCTGCCCTGACGATATTCCAGTTTGGATTAGGAGCACACGGGGAATACCATGGCTGGCTCACCGGGCCTCTGAAGGAGCTGCAGCCTAATCGGTGCAGGCATCTGTTGTCTTGTGGCCAGCTGCAACCCTCAGCATCCTTTGGAGATGGCGTATTACAACCCCGCGGAAATTAACTCTGACAGCAGAACTCACCGCTACAGGAGCTTCATGATAGAGGAGATCCTGACTGATCACAGGGAGCGCAAGGCTGCTGCTCCGGTCGGGGACTTTCTGAAATTCGGGGTGCATGCGCTCCTGTCCGCACGGCCGCTCCACAACCAACTGGGTAAGACAGAAGAACCCAGAGTCCCTAACACCTGCTGCATCTGCAATTTAAATATAACCATTCATGTAATGCTCAGCTAGAGGCCGAGTGCACCTTCAGTGAAATGGCTTCTTTTATCACACGCTTTGAGGAGCTGGACTCGAGATGCACAAAAAAATCTCAGTGTTTATGGGTTTTATGTTTAAAGATAAGTACATTGTTTTCGAAGATACTCTACATTTTACATTATGGTCTATTACTGAGACACACGGGGCTTTTTTAAGATTTAGCTTTTCCAGTCAAATGTCGTGCTAATAGCGTTTTTCTCTTTTCCCTCCACGTTTCTGGCGCAAGTTTTTGTAAATAGTTAAATACTTGTAGGCATTTTGTCACACAGTACTTTGTGTCGTTCTGCAAAATACAGAGCATATAAACATAAATGTGGGCCTATAAGCTGTAAATATATATATTTTAAAAAGGCCTACACGTCGATGCTTTTAGATTTTTTCACTGAAATAATTCAAATAATTTTGACAAAATAATATATCTAAATATTTAAGCGATGTACCAAAACATTACACACATTTACAAAAAGTGTAAAGGCAAAAAATGTGCACGAAATTGTAAATATAGGCTATGTTTACTAAATAAAGTCAAGATCGCTTATATCCGCTTCTGGTTCTCTTTTGGGTCCCGCCAGTCTTGAAAGTGGACCACACGAGCCTCCTAAAGTTCCCAGTGTCGCCGCTGAGCAGCTCGCTGTGCTCCTCTCTCGGGGCCCCGCTCCTCTCCGTGTCCCCTGGGCTGCAGGTCGGGGCGGCTTCTCACCACCTGCCGCTGGATTTACACCTTCGCGGGAAATTAGAACACGTGAGCGATGGAGGGAACAAGAGCAAGAAGGGGCGCCGGAGCCGCACGGTGTTCACGGAGCTGCAGCTGATGGGCCTGGAGAAACGCTTCGAGAAGCAGAAATATCTGTCCACCCCTGACAGGTGACTTCATTTAGGGAACACGGAGCAAAGAATTTGGGGAAAGCAACTCTCGTAGAGGCAATAGCGTGGCTTCTTATATGAGGTGTACGATACTAAATCAAGCCCTTTGGAAATGCTGATGTTGTGTGTTGATGTTCACAACAGAATAGATCTCGCGGAATCTTTGGGGCTCAGCCAGCTGCAAGTGAAAACATGGTACCAGAACAGAAGGATGAAGTGGAAGAAAATAGTAAGTTCCTGTTCGGGCATTTTATCGTGGGACAAATACCAATGTCTTATTTATTGGTCTTTATGGTTAATTTGCTATTATTGATGATCTATCTATCTATCTACTTATTCCTTTTATTATTGTTGTTGTTGTTGTTGTTGTTGTTAACTGACAGAAATGCACATGTGTTTTGCTTGCAGGTTTTGCAGGGAGGAGGTCTGGAGTCACCCACAAAACCAAAAGGACGCCCAAAGAAGAATTCTATCCCCAGCTGTGAGCAGGTCTCTGAGCAAGAGCGACCTGCCGCCAAGGCCTCCAGCTCCTTCTCACAGGACCCTCAGCCGTGACCCAGAGCAGATTTTTTTTTATGACAAGTCTCCATGTAAAGCTGCGGCTTTTCAGCGGGTACAGGTCGCAGAAGTCATCAGAGAGGATGATGATTTTGGATGAAGATGATGCTACTTTTCCTTAAGTCCTGTTAAGTCCTATTTAATGTAAATTAAAGTGTCCACAAAGCGCAGCGGCGATGGACAGATGTTCCGGGAGCCTCTGAACCCAACGCACCCTGATAGAACTACCACCGTAGTCTGATTAACTTGCACTCTGTTGTTTGCATCCGCTTTGTTTACTGAGCTTGAATATTAAACATATTTTCATCACATGATCAGTGTGTGTGTGTGTGTGTGTGTGTGTGTGTGTGTGTGTGTGTGTGTGTGCACTCAAAGCAAGGCCTGCAATATACAAAACTCCAGGAAATGAAATGTCTTTCACCCAAATTCCTCTGGGTACTACAGCCATACGTCAGTGCATCCTGTTAAGTTAAAGATGAGCAAATAGGGCCTTTTTAATGCTGTTAATTCACACAGTGATTCTGGTTAAATAATACTAACGATAATAGTAATAATGATGCCACCAAAAACCAACAATAATAATAATAATGACAATAATACACAATAATGAGAAGAAGAGTAAAACCTGTCCTCCAGGCCTCATTGGTGATATTAGATACAAATGCTGAAATTAACATATGAAACTAGACCGATAAAATTTTAATTCACAAGCTCTATTAGTTTTATCATATATGAAGTTCTCACAACATCCTGATGCAACGGGCTACGTAATAATAACAACGATATTTTGATGCTAAGAAGCTATTGACTTTCCGAGGACAGGGTCGTGGGGAGATTGATATAAATTATTGGTTGCCTGTAGTTCCAGAAATGATCTGCAGGTTCTCGTGTAGCAAAAGCCACGTAGAATGTTGCATTTATTATACCCACATTGTTTTTAAGTCAGGTGGCTGAGAAATTAAAGGAAAAAAGAGATGTTTGCATATGGATATAATATGACATTTCCACACCTAAAGAACTCCAATAAAAAAGTTCAATAGGTACGTATGACAACAGCCCAATTAAGAGGACAAGTAAATAATAATCATGCTATTTTAAAAGAAAAAGAGGGGGAAAATTCCACCATAAAATATTTTAGATATTTGACATTTTTAAAAAAAATTAATAAACATTAGTTAAACCTTTATTCTGACGTTTTAATTTGCAGCAATCCCAAAGCACCAACCCTGATTCCACTACCCTGCATCGTTGGAGCGATCCGTTAGCTTAGAGGGGCCAAAAGATGTGTTCTGTTTTAACACAAAATGAAGGAAGCAATAATAACAATTCCCTCATATATGAAAAATAAAATGATTAAAAACCACTGGAATTTTCCCTCGATACAGCCTAAGCAATCATTATTATTATTATTATTAATTATTATTATTATTATTAGTAGTAGTAGTAGTAGTAGTAGTAGTAGTAGTAGTAGTAACAACAGCAAAAATAATAACAACAACAGCAACAATAATAACAATAACAATAAATAATGAATAATAAATAATTAATAATTATAATATATGCCAGCCCGTCCAGATTGATGCACATTATTCCCATCATGGAAGCTCACTCAGTCCTTGACCCCAAACGTCCCATTGCTGTGGTGCCGGAGCCACATGTGCACTGGAAGACTTGATATTATACTGGGAACGTGTGAGGTCACTCTGTTGCTCCCAGTTATAAAGCTGGAAGACACATTCCCTCTCTTCGTGCATCCCACTACGCCGGGCTTCAAATAAAGGCCAAGTCTTGGACAGCAATGACTTCCGACATAAATTACAATCAGGAGGAAGACTCAGTCACCAGGAATCTGCAGAACTGGAACATCTATACTTGACAGCAATTTAATCATTAAGGATCCTTTATGGTGTCTTAATAGGGCTCTGGTGCGAGCAATAATGGACTGACCCCAATTTCTGACAGAGGGTGTTTATAGAGTCAAAAGGTCTGTGCTTAGACGGAGCCCCAGCTGTGGTTTGGATGTGGAGGTGGTGTGGTCGTGCCTGTGTGTGGGAGGGCAGCCTCTCCTCAACGATGCACTGGAGAATTTCTCCACAATTAAAGAGCCCCTGATTAATCTAACATATGCGCCAAAAGTGCACATGCTCACGTATGATCCCAATTAGAGTGAAATCGAACTCTGTGCAGCCCGGCTTCTCATCAGTTCCACCATTCTGTGCTTTGTTTTTACTGGATGCTTCCTGATGTGATTTGACAAAATCTCCCTTGAAAGAAATCTAATATGTACGGTGGAGATATTTGCTCGGAGAGGTATCAAAATGGAATTTTTTTGCATTTATGTCTTGAAAAACAAACAGAAAGGAAAGTTGGGGCAGTTTGAGGCACTTTGGTTGTTTGGTATGTCGACTGATGATCTTGGCTAATACGGCTTTACAAACAGCGGTTTATTAAATGCTTTTTTTCCTTTTTCGCTCTGATTTGAAATGAATGCCTGCTTCTTCCCCCAACATATGACAAAACTATATTTATGAACTGGGGATAGAACTACTTACTTTGAATACCAAAGTTGACAGGTATTTATGTGAAGAGATCCAGCAAATTATGTTTCAAGGAATTGCTCCTTTTCACCGTTAATACAAGCATATTAATCCAAGTTACTTAAAAATCTAATGGATGTTTGCGTTTTGACTTGCTGCTCTGATCACAGCTGTAACAAATGGACGACACCATTAGAAGACATAAACAAGAGCCGTCTCGTCAGCTCCTCCACCGCAGGGATGTTCCGCGCTGGGCCTAACAACCTTGTCCTGTCAGCTTTGTGTACACTCGGCCTTCAGGAAACATCACCCGGCGTGATTGATTTGAGATGGCGGCTTCACGCTTGTTTAAAGAGACGCAGCTGTTCGCTGAAATGAAACTCCTGCAGGAACCAGAGGAACCATATTTCTCCTATCACAGCTGATTCACAGATCTATCTATCTATCTATCTATCATATTCTATTTAATTTATTCTATTTTATTTCTTATTTTATTATATTTTTATTATCTTTAATAGGTTTAATGGGGTGTAATGGTGGTGGGAAATTTTGTAGATGCTTGTAGATCTTTGGAGATGCTAATTTCCCTGGTGGACACCCCCTAAAGGGATCAATAAAGTACTCTTGAATCTTGAATCTATCTATCTATCTATCGATCGATCGATCGATCGATCGATCTATCTATCTATCTATCTATCTATCTATCTATCTATCTATCTATCTATCTATCTATCTATCTATCTATCTATCTATCTATCTATCTATCTATATAAATATATGTGTGTGTGTGTGTGTGTATATCTGTATATACAGTATGTGTGTGTGTGTCTGTGGTTGAAGGCCAGTAAAATCCTCGTTAGATTGTAATTACGGCACCAAAACTCCGTCCCCCTCAAAAGTTAATCCCGCTTTTCTCCTCTTTTTTTCTCGGTTGTTTCAGATGGGAGTCGTGACAAGGTAGTAACAAATCTGGTAATGACTTCAAGATGTCAAGATGGGCCGCATGTCAACCATAGAGCTTTGAAAAATGACACACACCCTTGTTTATTATTGGGAAAGTTTTCTTTTCTTGTCAAATCTTTTACCTCTGAAAAATATTTCCTGAAGCACTTCACCTCTTGAAAAGCCCGTTAAATGCTTAATGGCTTGAACTGTTGAATAGTTTCCACTCAACAGCCTCTAAAGTGCTTTGAAACATTCATTAAACAAAATTCAAATGTCATGACAGAAAGGCCTTTTCCAGCTGTTTGTGTAAACCCCAGCTGTCATTAGGGGAATCTTACGGCCTGGAAATGGTTCAAGTTTTGACTAAAACCCACCGTAATGTACTTGGGTTGTTTTTCTCCTAATGTGTGTAGATGCAGCTGATGGCCTTTTTTTTTGTTCGTGGTCACTTTTATAGCTGTAATTTAATTGTGGTAAATGATCACTTTCCCTACTTACTAAGAGGATGTTGGGTGTCACTCAGGCCATATAAACATGGCTGTTTTTGAATTTGAGCATATTTCTTTCTCAACTCCTGAATACTAAAACTTAAAAAGATCTAAACGCATCAGACTATATGATATTTATAACAGCCTGGATGGTTCCTTCCACCTCTCAGGGGCCAGTGGTGCAAAGGACAATGCGTCTGACTATGGGTCAGAAGATTCTAGGTTCAACTCCTAGCTGCCTTGAGGTTTGATGCCTTGCTCTCCTAATCAGGCACTTTCAATAGATTTTTATAGGAAAGCTAAATCAATCTTTATTTATATAGCGTCTTATACAATCAAAATTGTTTCAAGGCGCTTTCCAGAATCCCAGGGCCTAACCCCAGACAAGCAACAGCTAAGAGCAAGGGTACAAAAAATACTTGTTTTAAATGCCTCAAAATATTGGGCAATTAGGAATAATACATGTGTTTGAAAGCAACAGTTGAACACTGGGAATATGGCTTATTCAAAGTCTGGGGAGCTGCCACAGTGAGGGTTCAGCCTGCCCTCCGCCCAAGCAAAGGTTGGAAGGGCTCAGAGCAACAGTTCAGAGCTTAACCAACACACTGGGAGTGGGTGCAGTGATGACCGATCAGCTCCGGCAGCTTTCTGAACCAGCCGTGGATACGACCGAGAAGCCTGGCTAACGCAAGTGTGGAAAAAGATTACCGTAGACTTCATTTGACAGAATCTCATAAAAGAAAGTAAACATTAACAAAAATCTGGAAATGGTTAAAGTTTTCTCTCTCCTGTCTGATGGTGTGAGTGTTTTCCTTTGATAAGGTTCTGGTTTACATCCAGAGTAAAAAAAAAAAAATTCTATTTAACAGCATCAAGCACCTTAACTAAAAAGCATTCACTAACTTGTGAATCCTTGATGTTTTTCTCTTTGATTGCTTCTATACAGGAAATTGGGTTGAAAATTTGACTATTTTTAAAAGAATTTGCAAAAAACAACCTTCTTTTGTGTCAAAGTAAAACCAGATTTTTACAAACATATGGCAATTAGTTAAAATAGATGGTATGTACACACTGGATCATTTAGAGAATCCACAAAAAGTAAGGATCACAGAACCATCAATCTCACTGTTCATGCTTCTGAAGCCTCAATCAAGTCCGATTTCCAAAAGGAGTGTGTAGTCGTGAGGTTCCTCAGTGAAAGATGCAAAGACCACAAGCTGGATTTATGGGTTCACTTTATAGACTTGAGAAACCTTCGACTGAGTGATGCGGGTGAACTTCTGGATGTAATGAATAATGATGGAGACAACCGATGAGGCAGGAAGCCAATAACCAGGCTACAGTTGGTGGCTCCCTAGAGGGATTTTGTAAAGTTTTGTAAAGAAGCATCTCCATTACCCTGTAGAACTCTACTGGAAAGGCCAGAATCATGGGGCCTGCATAAAGGAGGGTTGTGGAGACTGGAGAGCTTTGAGATCTGGTTGTGGGGGCTGATACAGGTAGGAGGGGTGGATTTAGTCATTGATATCACCAATGAGAGTTAGAGTCCCTGGATTGGGCATTGGGGGTTTCCTAGTAAAGATAATAGAAGGCAGAATAGTGGTGAAGAGAGACATCAGACATCAAACTAGAATGTCAGGCAAGATGAAGAATGATGTCCCCTACACTTATGTATGTCAAAGGGCCGTGGATAGGACATTTGAGGACTGACACGGGGTACACATAACGATAACGGGATGTTTTTTTTCCCTATTTTCCACCTTCCTGTCCAAGGAAAGCAAACACCCGATTATTTTATGTCTCATGAGATTATCTTCTGAGATTACCCTGTAGCCTGACGTGTGTCAGTAGCAAAGTTGTCCCAATAATCAGCTCAGAAAACGGCCAGGGGCCTGACATTCGCAAATGTCAAATTTGGATGATATTTACGACCACGTGGGGACTGCTGAGTTGGGACTCCAGGATTTGTGACATGGAACAGAATGTAGCCATGAACGTAGCCACTGAGGAACAAGGAAGCAGGCATGAATAAAGACGACCATGGCTGAGCTGCCAAAGCGTTCTTTTTTAGTTAAATATAGTCCCAAGAACACATCATTCCCCTTTGTGCGTCCTCCTCTATGTTGGGCGTTTTCTGGTTGTTGAAACGTTTCTTCTTCGTTTTTGTCAGATCACATGTGATCAAGATCTTGTGGATTCTACAGATTCTCTAGATTCTACAGATTACCACAGTATCATCAGAAGTATTTTATGCCTGATTCTTCACCTTCATGTGTGGCATCTCTAGCCTGAAAACCTTGTGTGAAATCCACTGACTTATTAATCCAATTCACTAGAGGTCCAGCCATCAGTGTCTCAATCGGTAACATGGAGAACACCTGAGTCTAGTTGAAGCATATTAAGTGATTGTAGTATAAAAACAGCTGTTTTGGGGAGGTCCAGTCTGGTTCAACAGTATTCCAACTACAATTGCAGTGTTGATGTGTCAGTTGTCAACACTGTAAGAAGCTGCTTTTTTTGTACAGACATTGTTGAAATGGATAAAATATATTTTATACTTTTGTTCATTTTTATTGGCTGCTGTCTGACTCACAGGGTGGTGGGAACTCAGTCTATAGGGGACTGACTTTTAAAGTGGAGGGTTTGTGGTTCAAGGCCCATTCAGGGACAAATGTTGGAAGGTGTGCTGGTAACAGGAGAGGCACCCCAACACTTTCAGAGCTCTGCTGAGGTACCCATGATGCTCAGATAAAATGCTCCCTCCATACACCGCTAGGGCAATAGCAGTCAGGAAAAAACTTTGACTTGAACAATCAGTAAGTTCTTCTCCAATTAGGTTGTCCTCTTTTCAAATTGGTTTTCAACAGTTTTTCTAACACTGTTGCTAATAAAAGTCATATAAATTGGGGGAAATGACATAAAATCCCTCTTTGTTTTGACAAGCTAAGTTCTTCAAACATAATATTTCATGCATCTTTGCACTGAATGCTGCACTTGAAAGAGGAGCTTCTTAAGCTAATTCCCAAGACAAATCGGGACTCTTTCACAGGTGAAGATTGCTGGAAAGTACAGAGGAGCATAAATCTGAATATCACCAGAGGGCTCCTTGAGAAGGCTAACAAGTTCAGCATGCTAGCCAGTGAAGTCTTTATCTGTCTTTCTGTTTCTCTCGTTATTAGGGTTCCTTTAAAAAAGTACAACGTTCAGGTTTTCTGATGATTCTTCCACGAAGGCTGTATTTGTGCAGGTGTAGCTCAACACCTGAACAGTGATCCATCAATCATTTTCATTCCCGGTGACAGCTTAGAGGAACCCCAGGCTGCCCATTATTGAGCTCTGGGGTTCCCATTAAGGTTCTGCTTTTCCCTTTTCACTCAAAAATCCTCTACAGATACAATTTCACAGTGATATTGCCTAAAATATTTTTTTTAAGTGTTTGGTATTTAACTTTTTACCTTTTAGAGATCATTTGACATTCCACTGGCTTAACTGTTCAAGTGAACAGAAATTGTGACCAGTGTCCAAACATTTGCATTCCACTCTTCATCCCCTTCAGTGACCTCCTAACTTCACTCTTATTATTCTTTGCTAGCTTTTCTTCATTGTTCTGTCATTTTCCCCTCATTTATCTGCCCTTGAAAACAATTTTTCCATCTCCAGACAACACTTTTGGCATCTGTGATTAAAAGTTCCGTCTGGACCTTTAATCACTCTAAATGTCCTTCTCTTCTCTCCCACCTCACTGTCCAACCCAGCATGCAAGTCACCTTTTGTTCATCTGTTGCCTCCACCACCTCCACTTTACACTGTATCTCCCTCTACTGGACTCTTTTCTGTCCTCTGTCTCCCTCTCTTTCACAGCTAATCTCTTTCCCTGTAAACACCTCTGAAAGAATGAAACACGCAGGTGTCTGAGCTCGAGATCAGTGACGTCCATGAAGATGGAAGCAGGTCCATTGACGCTGCTGATGCTGCCTGGCATGAGACGTTTGAGATCCATGGCACAGGACATCCAACTATTAGGAAATAAATGCATGTGCAGCTTTTCTGGTGTCAATAAGACTTGTTAAATCAACCCTGCTCTCCCTTCAAATATAATTGGCAAGTTGAACTTCTGATTTTGACCTCTTTGGGCTCCCATCTTGGGAGTTTTCCGCTTCAAAGAAGCATTTAACTCTAAAGGGCAGATTATATTTCTACAGTTCTACTTACTCTTTTAATTTATGAGAGAACACAGAGAACATAAAACCCAGACTCCAAAAAGAAATCCCCAAAGTTAGTTGTTACAGTAAATTTGACATAAACAAATATGCCAAATAATATTCTGTGCTTGTTATACTATAATAAGTGATCGATGACCAGAGATGATCGTGTGACACTCCCGCTCGAACGAAACAAGACGTTTCAGTTTAATGCCAGCTTTCATCAGTGAAATTAAGTTCAAGCGTTAGTTCCTGAACTCCGTCTCTCGTCTGTTTTCCTTCATTTGATTTTCACTGCAGCTCCGACTGAGACGATGAAGGCTAACAGTCGCAGACAGGAAAAGTAAACGGCCCCCCGGTAGTTACGGTGAATCATGATAAAGGGGGTGGGGGGTTAGTGTCGTCGTGCACGTGCTTGACTTAGAATGGATCAGGCATTTTGTACTTCTGGAAAATATTCTTTTTAGAAAATACGTATTGCGTAATTTATGGTTGGCGCAACCAGTTTAGCAACTAAATTTAAAAGTGCAAAGCTGAGCCGGGTGTGGAAGTGCTGCAGAGGTGCTCCGTAAGAGGAGGTGGGCCCGGTTGGACTGGTTTGCCTTATGTGGCTGAAACCTGTCACAGCTGGGCAAATTGATTCACTGGCACGCTCCTCGCCATATGAAAAAGCAGTGGATGGAGGTAATTAGAAACTAGCAGTCTATTCATTAATCACTGAGGTAAACAGGCCATCAAGTGACACCTGGCCGGGTTAATGCCCGAGACCCCGCAGTAATTATCTTTACCCTTCCCAGCCAGGCACGGCACGCCACACACATGAAAGATTGTGATTGTAAAGGAAATGAGAATTAGCAGAAACATTTCAGAAAGTGGTCGGCAGTTTGCTGGACGTGAAGAAGTATAGTCAAGGGAGAGGGAAAAAAACACGTGGGTGGAGAGCGGGCTGATTGGGGTTTCCCCATGGGGCACGAGAGAGTCTTGGGGGTGGGGGTCTCGGGTTCAGACACACAAGAACTTAGAACTGTTACTTGAAACTAAAGCAGGAGCGGCCGTAATGATTTCTGAAAAGCTCGGGTGTCTTTGCCCTTTGTCGAATTCAGAGATGTTGCAGTTACTTTCACTTATCTTTGGGAATATAAGAGTTTACCGAAGATGGGAAAGTGTGCTGTTATTATTAAAAGTCATGGTCCCAACTGGGAAGATGGGACGTCTTTCAGTCGTCACTGGTCCTGTCCAAGCTGATCAAAGTCCAAGGAGCCCACAGAAGTTGCTGAGGTAGTGCAGCTGCTTCAGGAATATAGGGGGGTAGAGAACTAGGAGAGAGAACGGGAAGAGAGCGCGAGTACCAGGAGACATGGGACAGGTCGGCATGAGGAAAGGGTGGCGGGGCCGTGCTGGGGCAGGAGCCCTGAGGCAGAGCCCCTATCTGCCCTAATCGGGTATCTCCTGATTAAAGTGGAGGACAGATTAAGACAAAGTCAACTTTATTTATTTTATGTAAATATTAATGTAAAAGGAGAGGGGAGGAGAGGAGAGGAGGAGGAGGAGAGGAGGGGGGAGGAGAGGAGGAGGGGAGGAGAGGAGAGGAAGAGAGGAGAGCAGGGGAGTGGAGGAGGGGTGGGGAGGGGAGAGGGAAGAGGGGAGGGGAAGAGAGGAGAGGGGAGGAGAGGAGGGGGAGGAGGGGAGAGGGAAGGAGAGGAGGCGAGGAAAGGAGAGGAAGAGAGGAGGAGGGGGAGAGGAGAGGAGAGGAAGAGAGGAGAGGGGAGGAGAGGAGGAGAGGAAATGGGAAGGGAGAGGAGGAGAGGAGAGGAGAGGAAGAAAGGAAAGGAGAGGAGAGGTGAGGAGGGGAAGAGAGGAGGAGGGGAGATGAGAGGAGAGGAGAGGGGGGAGGAGGGGAGGAGGAGAGGAGTGGAGGGGGAGGAGAGGAGAGGAGGGAGGGGAGGAGAGGAGAGGAAGAGAGGAGAGCAGGGGAGAGGAGGAGAGGTGGAGAGGGGAGGAGAGGAGGGAAGGAAAGGAGAGGAAGAGAGGAGGGGAGAGGAGGAAGGGGAGAGGGGAGGAGAGGAGAGGAAGAGAGGAAATGGGAGGGGAGGAAAGAGGAGGAGAGGAAATGGGCGGGGAGAGGAGGAGAGGAGAGGAAGAAAAGAAAGGAGAGGAAGAGAGGAGAGGTGAGGTGAGGAGGGGAGGAGAGGAGAGGGGAGGAGGCGCAGAGATTCAAACCTTGACTCAAAGGAGTTCAACAGTTCATGCTGTTGTATGATATTCCTTTAGAGAAATGAAGTGGTCCAAGCGCAGAGCCCAGTGGATCTCCTGGATCCTGCTGTATGAGGAGGGAACAATATTAACATGTTCAAGATAGATCTAACTGATCCAGCCTTTTCAAATTCATTGGTATTTTTATGATTAAAATTATGTTTATATTTATTAAAGAGCAGCTTGATCATCATAATCAACATGCGTGTTGTTTGAGTCTCCATACATTAGAGTCGGTCGCAGCAGCGCTGGGATATGTGATCTGACTGTTCCCTTGCTGGCTGGATCGGGCACTACATCCCATCAGGCCTGCTGTAGCCCTCTTTGGGGACTGATGTTTGCGAGTTAAGGAAAGATTATGTTCTTAAAACCGCAACACGGTCTTCAGGCAATGGTGAGGTGGGTGTGATCTTTGAGGAAAGCTGACCTGGCAGCTAGCTCTGAAACGCCTCTGAAGGCTCTACTCACAGGTCGTACAAATGCTGTCACCATCAAACACACATTAGGGGAAAAAATGAGTTTGTGTCAGCTGGTCCAAGTACACTGATTTACACCGAAACCGGTGGATAATTACTCCAGAGAAGTGCTCCCCTTCAGGTGCCCTGACAGACTCAACAGACGTCCATTCAGCATGAGGCTCTTTACTTGAGCCTTTAAAAGCAGATGGAATGGAATAGAGATAGAGTACGTAGATCTCTTATATGCTGAACCCCACCAACTCTTTGTCGAGACCCTGATAAATGAAAGGGTGAAGTTTTAGGAGGGATTTGAAGGAGAGAACATAAAAACAGGAGAAGAACTGTTTTTTTTTAAAGAGTCTTCGCACACTGGTCCTTTGGGTACTTTTTTGCCAAGTGGACTAGAGTCAGTCTTAAACGTGCGAGCGTTTATGTTGGGATAATTGAAGACATCCACGTTATGGATAATTTAAATCATAGTCAGGCACATGATTACGGATGTGGTGGGTTCGTGTGGTGTCATCCCCGGGGTTCAGGTAGATCCTTTTCCAGAACATCATGTGCCGTCATGTCAGGTGGGTTATTAGCAAACAGTAAACATTTCGCTCGACGGTCTTTCCCTGCCAGGCGGTCTCGGCTTTCCCAGTTGTGGAAACTGGCCGACTGCCCGACCAAATCTGACAAAGATCTGGAAACATTCTTTACTTGTCAGAAATGGGAAGCAAGACAAAGCTGTAATAAAACACCTCCAGCCTCTGGCATGTTGTTTTACCAAATAACATCTAACTGGCCATTACTCCCCATTAAGGCTAATGGTCACACTAATTAGGATAATTCCATAAAAGTCTCTGTGTTTAGACCAATCTGGGGAGGAAAATGAATTTAATGACAACACTGACCAGTGCTGCACTGGCTTTTTAACAGTTGGCTATTAGTCTACAGCAGGGGTGGGCAAACGCTTTAGCTAAAGGGGCCACAATGACTTTTAAAACGTGACAGACGGACTGGCCCCACTTCAGATGGATGGAACCATCACAGCTGACGTGAAGAAGCCATGACCCGAAAAATCAAGAAAACTCGTTTCATCCAGTGTCAGTGGGAGCAAAGTTGTCGGTCGGCTCATCCATTAACTGAGACCAGTGTGGGAGTTGTTGATCACGCTGAATTTCCGAAACGAGCAACGAATTCCCCTGACATTTGCTTTGAGACGTTGACGTTGAGGCTTTTTGGACGTTTCGCAGAGAAATCAATCGTCCTTTCGTAGCTTCCCATCCAGCTCATTCAATTGTGTCCGTAAAATCCCCGTGCTAACTCCAAAAAACGAGCCGGTGTTCCCTGCTTAACTTCCTCGTCAGGCACGAGCGTGCTACGGCAAGTCTCCTGGCTCATGTGAAGGTAAAGACTTTCACCACTGGCTCACTCCCACATGTCCACCTGGTGGATTAGGCAGTGCGTTGAAATGCCACCACTCAGGTTTACTCTCTCTCCTTATCCCGGATTCTTTTCAGCATTCCGATGTTTGGTTTTTTTCCTTTTTAATCTCGGTGATTCATCCAGCAAGTTTACACCAAACTAACTTGAGACAGCCTGCCAGGCAAGGAACTTGGCTTAGCGCTTGACCCTGGAGTCTGTAAACCGGATGCAGAGTTCTGAACAGTAACCATCCCTTCATGGATGGACTGCTACTCACGATTCGTTTCTATGGGCCATTCTTTGTCACAGGGGGACTCGGTGCAGTAGCAACAGTGGAGTCGAGGCTAGACCAGACCCCAGCAAAGGTCAACTTTGTCTGGCGCGCACTCGATTCTACAGGGACCAACTGAAGCAGTCAGGAAAAGGAAAAAACGATTATAATCTTTAATAACAGCCATACTCTGAAACAGTGTTCGGTGTTTCGGACCGAAAGGCCAAAAGGGCCATTTTTGACCCCCCTGTAAGTTCTACATCCATCTCACAGAGGCTACAAGGACAGACGTTAGCCTCCGAAATGTCAACAAATGTTTGTGTTTGAGTCGACACATATGCTGGTATTTTTAACATAAAATGGCCTCTAAATGCTGTCAGACAGTGAGTGAGTGAGTGAGTGGGTGAGTGAGTGAGTGAGTGAGTGAGTGAGTGAGTGAGTGAGTGAGTGAGTGAGTGGGTGGGTGAGTGACATCTGGTATGTGACAGCACGTGCCCCTCGTAGCTGCTCTCTCAAAGAGCAATCAGGCCAAATCAAAGCAGCTGCCCTGAACTTGAGTGCTCTGATTGGACTAATCAATTCCATTTAGCAGCTCATCAGACAGGTGAAGTAGGGTACATGCGCGCACACACACACACACACACACACACACGCACACACTCACTCACTTATGTATCAAACCGAGCACAGAGACAGAACACTCTGGATATTAGTAAGAAGACTCACGCTGGCTGTAAACATTCAAATCTAAACTGGAACCCAGACACAAAGATGAGACTTTTGAGGCTTGAGAGCTGCTGAAAATGATTTCTTTTTTAGGAAAGGGAGAGTCCTTGGGCTGAGAGTGGCGAGGTGTTGTGCGTTCTTGGGACCTCCGTTTTGACAAGCATTTGAAGGTTGTTTATACAGCACTGGTTCAGACCAGTTTAGAATAACATGTTATCAATTAGGTGATTTTGTTAAGAGGGATCAAACATAGCAAGAGAAGCAAGGACGAGCCTTTTCTCTCCCAATCCGAGCCCACATCCAGGCTGTGGATGCGTGGTGACCTAAACTGGGCAGCTGCCCTTTCACATTTACCGACCTGAAAAGATGATTTTCCTGCTCACTCTCTCCCGTTCTCTGGGCACTCAGGAGAACGTCATTGTTTCTAAACCAATCACCCTGTCGACACCATTTTTTCCCACAAAGCCAACTTGTCCTTTCATTCTATAGTTGAAGCTTCACACAGTTCAGAAACTCAAATGGATTTTCAACAGCAGCCTGTGTGGTAACATGAACGCAGCCAGTCAGGAGGGGTCAGTGGGACCACAGATACCAGCAAATGGAGCAGGACTAACAGGCCCGGCTAATTAGGGTGAGTATAATAGGTAGAGGGTTATGAGGATTGGAACATATGGGTGGGGTTAAGGCTGGGGTGGGGGGGGGGCACATCTGAGAGCAATTGCACTATGTGACAAAATGCAGAGGCAACAGTCTTCCACTTGTTACCAGCACATAAACACTCGGTTCAGGAAGAAAGCACCAGGGAGGGATACAGCCGGGGGGGGAAGGGGGGGGAGCTGCCGTTTATCAGCCATTGATTAGCGCCTCGTTTGGTCCATTTGGTCCGCAACAAACAAACAGCAGGTCCTGACGGGTGGCCCCATTTAAGGCCCGTTTAACGTCCATGTTGAGTCACCTGTTGTCTTTGTTCCGCAGCCTCGGAGAAATCCTCAACAGATTCCATGGTGAAATGAGTGGAAGCTAAAATGGAAGTTCTGTGCGTTGCGTTGCGCTGCCCCGGGTCCCGGTGTTATCACAGCTGTTAGTCTGCCATGCGCGGAAAAAAATTTGTCTGTAATTTACTCGAATTAGAAGCACTCATTTCGCTCTTCCCCTGGCATGACTTAATGATCTGTTTATTTTTGAGGCTTTGCTTTCAGCAAATTATTGCTTATCTGTCGTCTGCTTATTGTCCCCGGAGCGGCTTTAAAACAGCCCCGCGGGCGAGAAAATGGCAACATCTTGGCCGAACGCGGCCCGAATTCCCACTGTTTTTACACCACCTGCCGCTCTGCCACGAAAACACACAAATTTTGAAACGCATCGTTATTTTTTGGATTATTATTAATGATTTTGAGGGGGGAAGGACACTAAATCTACAAGAATGCTGGTGCTTAAAGCTTTCTGTTGCTTTTCCTTGACCAGTCGTTACTGGTATTAATCAGCTGTCACACACCACTGCCGAGCGTGCACAGGCTAATCTGCTACCACTTACTCACAAATGAAACGCACATAATTACTCCGAATGTTGTTGTGCTTATTAACACAAATGCTTTGCTGTTCATTGATTGCTGCAAACTATTTCCACCCCCCCATTACAGGCGTTCTGTTGTAAATGGGGCTCACTGGTATTGACTATCGGGGAGGAGGTTATTTACTTTGGAGGGTGAAGAAAATGTGGCTGTAATTTATGCAGATTTTGGAGGGAAAATACACCTGACAGCTGCCAGGGCAGATGTGGATCCTCTCAGAATCAATGTCTTCTATCCTTCTGTGTCCTTGAACTCCCCTTGGGGGGAGCGGTGGGAGGTTTGAGACCCTCTCCAGGTATCTGCTCACCGGTCAGCAGCCCCTCGGAGGAACCCTGGGAGACGACAGAGGGGACTGTGGAATCTTAGCAGAGAGAAACACACATTACAGCTTCTGACGTCCTGACTGGGTCCAACATAAACACGCAAAATACAAATTCAACATTAATAATTAACGCTTGAACTCGTCAGAGGGGCCGAGGAAGGACGTCGCCAGCATTAGCTGCTGTGTTTGTGATCCAGCAGATGTGTGGAAGCGTTTTAGAAGTACGAAAAGGCAGCATAGCGCGGAGAGAGGGAAGAAAAGCTCCATTTTGGCGGCGCTGGAGAGCGACCCCTGGTGGAGGAAGCCTGTCCAGGGGTGGGGGGGGGGGGGGGCTCTGGTGTCGGGCGGGGAGGGGGGATCTGAGCTCAGACCCGCTTATGTCTTTTAGTTTTCCCAGAGTTCCCCCCACTAATGTCGAAATTGATGAGATGATTTCGAGTTGAAACCAAACAAAAAACTACATAAATGCCTACACACACACACACACACACACTGGGGTCTGAAGCACTTTAAATGGCTATTACGTGCATGTGCTCTGCGGTGTTGTATATCAGAGCTTTGAACAGCATAACTACCCAGTTAATATTGAGAGGAAGTGCTGGAGCTCAGGGAGCCTCGGCTGCCTTGACTTGGGTTTCTGCCGCTCTGAGCTCCAGAGTGGCACATGGCAACGAATGAGCCCTAATGATTTAAATGGTATCTGTTAGTTTAGAGTAAGACAATATCTCCAGGCAATCTGGCCTTGGAGAAAATACAGAGTTTCAAAAATAACCCCATTTGTTTCAGATCAGGGTAATGCTGCCTCACCGGAGCAGCATGTCATTGGTATTTCCATGTCAGAGGTTGAGTAATTACACCCAGATGACCACACAGCAGCTTTGAAAGCGTTTGCCGTTGAAAGTGCAAGTGCGTGCAGTCGTGTGGGGAACGGGGTCCAGGAATCGCAGCAAATAATCAGGACTGTTTACAGGATTGGATTATTTGATTTGTTTCTAATGCGTTTTGACCTCGGGAGGACTCGCCGACGCGGCCCGTCACTGCAGGTTTCCAGGATCAGACGGCTGTTTTCGTCAGCTGAAACGAAAATTGGGGCCTTTGTTCAGGCATTTAAGCCTCCTGCTGATGCATAAAACAGCTTTGATTTCCTCAACTTTAGAGAAAAACACGGACGCTATGAAGCCGTGCCCACTTTGAAAAGCAAGTGCCCCACTACTGAATATAAACAGAGTGTTGTGGGGGGGCTCCACGGCCATCTGAGTGTAATTTGGGTTCATGTCACACACAATTAAATCAGGATTGCTGGCAGTAATGAAGGCAAGTGACCTGCCTCTTGGGCTAGCTTTATTAGCGCTAGACGATGTGCGTCACCTCTGCTGTTAGCAGGAACGTATATCAATATATACGCGTATATATGATGGACGACGTCACACATTAACGCAGTGATGCTCTACGTCCCCCCCCCCCTCCTCCTCCTCAGTGCTCATGAGTGGCTCCTGAAGATGGAGGCTGAGATCTGCTGAGAGCTACACACTTCAGATCACTTCGTGATCACGTCTGGACGAGGCGGAAGCGGCCTCGACGGGTTCAGACGGAGCCCAGCGGCGTGCACGTGAGCTTGTGTTTAAATATAATAAGGGACACTCTTCGATGGGCGGAATGAGCGTTCACAAACTTTAAAACCGTAAACCTTTTAAAACTGAAAAAGTGGTTTTGAAACATGTTGCGCATAAAGAGATGAGACACTGTAAAATCTGTGCAATAAAAAAAATCCAAGAACAATAACAACAACAACAACAACAGCTATTATCGCGGTCGTTGTTGTCATTTTAGTGCCATTGTTCTCTCAAACTGAGGAAGATTAACTTGACTGAAGCCAGAGGTCAGAGAGAAGGTCAGGACAACTGTGTACTTTACGTGAAGACTTTAAATCATTACAGATCTACTGTGTTGACACGAGGTGTGGAAACAACAAACACTACTAATTACAGATGGACCAGTCGCCTCGGTTGAGCCTGTCGTCCGCGGCTGATCTATGAAAATCCGTTTGTGTGGATTCAACTCTGCTGCAGATGGTCCCTGGCAAAAAGATCTAAAGCCTGCGGCCGAGAGGAAAGGTTGTGTTTTTATTTTGCTGTTAAAGAGTCTCTCAAGCTCAAGCATGAGCGCCCACCTCTGGATGTGGATTAATAAAGCTCATAAATGCACTCGTGTAATTGATGCCCTATGGGAGGAAAAGAGTTAAACAACATTCCTCCTGAGCCAAACATGTCAGCTGCACGGTGAAAAAGACCAAAAGAGGAGTTGACAGAGTTCCTAAAGTTCCTAAGTGGAGCAACTGGGAATTTCAGAGCCTCACGTCAACCTGGCCTCGCCTTTAAAATCGTTAAGCTAGCCCGAGTTCATAACAAACGCCAAGCTATGCGCAACAATTGATGCGCCGCGTTCAAACAAGCATTGAAAAAGGTGAAGAGAAGAAGTGTTGAGCAGCAAACTGAAGCTGGCGTTCGCCGCGACGCTTCTGACCACTTGCAACTTGTCATTTAGGAGCAGAAGGTAAACAAAGGCAGCCTGTTTCCATCTGTTAATGCTAAGCACGCGCAGCCAGGCTAGCGGCGTGCTCATTGTTTCTGATGCTCTGACGTCTAAATTGTGATCCCACTTGCCCTTTCCTGGGACCGACGGCACAGATGGAGCTGGCGCCGTTACGGACTGATGATTACTCCTCGCTCTCTTTTTTTTTTTAACCAGCCAGTTAGCTCTGTTTTTAACTCCTCACGGGGAAATTACAAACCACAGAGGCAAAAACCTCTTTACTACATGAATGGACAATCAGTGTGTTAAATGTAAAACCTCCTTTGGTTAGTTTGATTCACGGCGCGTGAACGTTGCCGACGTGGGACCGATTTAACTTCTTATGTTAGCGATTAGCTAACAATAACAACTGGCTGTGACGCTGGCCAGGGTGGAAATAGAGTCATGACCTTCAACGGCCACGAGTCCTCCCACATGACCAGCGGAGCTCCGCTACAGTATCGGAGCACAGCCGGGGCAAACGGCGCTAACGTGCTCGATGAATCTGACGCCACTGCAAAGTACGACACTGTGGAAGCAGGTTATGTTTAGTCATCAACACAGAAACTTTACATTGGACGTTGGACACCAACACGCTACAAAATAAAACTGTTTTTCCACAGTAACTGTATTGCAAAAGTAAAAAAAAAAAACCAAAACAGAAACAAAACTCTGGCAACAGTATGATACAACATTGTCCCTCTGCATCTGCTAGTTCTTCATGTATTAAAAAGTGTGAGCCGTGACTTCAAACATAATCATCTAAGTTCAGAAAAATAGAGATTCAGGTCATAAAATGATTGCAAATACTTTGATGTACAGAAAGGGAAGACAGCCGGGGCAGCTCGGGGTCCCTGGGACGCACGGGCCGAGCTGCAGGGAGCCGGAGCTGCTGGCACATGGATGCATTTCATATGTTGGGCATAGAAAAATAAAGCACAACAACGCGACACACCTTTGTACAAAACAGAAGCCGGACGGCTGTGACGCGACTGACGCCCAGCCGGACGCAGGTCCGAGGACACGACGCCGAGGTCGCGCGACGGAGCTGCAAATAATAACACTGCGGTGAAAAAGGGACAGATAGAATCTAAATACACTGGTTGGCTGAGCGGCGGCTAAATGGAGGTTTTAAAAAAGGGCTAAAAAAGGTCAAACTTTGTACAACGTCTGCGATGGCTCAAACACATTCGTAGAAAATAACCAAAACGCGACTGCCGAGTGTAACTTTACTTCAATTAAATATACAAAAAAGAAGAAACAAAGGTGAAAGAAAGGACCCCCCCCCCCCCTTCTAAAAAAATTCAGAATAATATATGTATAAAAAAAGCTACAAACATTAATAAATTACTTCACGGACACAGACACTTCACAAGGTGCTAATAAAAATAATTTCAATACCAGAACTGGAACAAGGGGCTGCTCATAGAAACTAAGTGTCTTTTATTTGTACAGGTTGTTTTTTTTAATTACCCACAAAGTGAACTTTATTTAAACAAAAGCACAATGCAATGTTCTTGTGTATGTAAGGCCATATGACGTTAAAACCTACCGCCTCCCACCAGACAAAATTATATGATATATAACCATTCTCTCTCTATATATTAGATATAATTTTGTCTCATGTGAAGGGGACATTTTCCCTTTCCAAACCCAGAATTCTGTTCATTGGAAGATAAAGTTTGGAGGAAAGGGCTTGACGCTGCTGCTCTTTTTGTGCTTTACAGTTGTTCCTATCTACGTCTGTACACAAATATAAATATGTGCTCTGAAAAACTGTTCCCATATAGACATGATGCTTGTTCCGACTCCCATCCAAGCTACTGGACTATGAAACACTCGAGGTGGGAAGGAAAAGTGTTGCTCTTCTTCTTTTTTCGCTCACTAATAATAAGCTGCATCCATATGTTACTAATTATTGTGTAAATTCTCCAGATCACGATCCAAGCATTCATGCAACTAAATCCATGCAGGGAATACTTCACAAGAGTTGGAGGGACTATTTCTTGTCGCAGCGACCCCTTTAGAAACCGACAGCTGTAGTAAATAAGACGTGTTCTCTTATAAAATATTTATAGCAGGTTCTGTACATATTTTCAAAAGTCGTAAACTAGAAGCAAAAACCTAGTCGAGTGATACTTTCATAGAAATTGAAATGCGTGGTTTTATTTTGTTCGTTTTTTTTTTGTTCTTTTTTATTGGCTTGTTGAACGGGGGAGCGAGGTTGGATAAAACCAGCTGGTGGTCCCCCGACGGCGCTACAGGAGCAGCTTCCCGTTTCGATGGATCTTTAGGATCTTTCCCAGTCTCTGTTTGGCCGTTGCCATTCCTTTCTTTAGTCGCTTTGCTGTGGAGAAAGCAAAGGGTCAGAGGTCAGAGGGGGCGGTCGCCTTCATCTGCTGGATCTGACCTGACTGTGCACTACATAAAACAGCCCCTTTAAAGGCCGCCAACTTCCCTCTCCTCCAGCTCTTCCGGGAGGATTCCGAGGCGCTCCCAGGCGTGTCCTGGGCCTGCCGCCCGGTGGGACATGCCAGGATCGCCTCCGGGCTCCTCACCCCCCCTGAGGGAGCCACCCTGCGGAGGAGACCCCTTCTCGACCTTTCGGACTGACTGTAAATCGAGAGCCCCGCCTCTCGACTCGGCTCTTTCTTTACCAGACCGACGGCGTCACCGCGCCCGCCAAATCTCCCGCTCCACCTTTCCCTCCCTCCCTCCCTCGCCTCGTCTACATCGACCTTCCAACAGGGTGTCGACCGGACACGGGTTGAGACTCACCTTTGGCCTCGGCCGTCGCCGTGTGGTCGCCCTTGGCGACGCCGCTGCTGTTGATGCTTGTGAATTTGGCGCTGTTGTGGTTGCTGCTGGGCGAGTGGATGGACGATTGCCTCTGGTTGAGGAAGACGCCGGGGGCCATGGGCTTCGGCCCCTCGGGCGCTCTAACAGTCTCGGCGTTGAAGGCGTAATCGCTCAGGCAGTCGTCTTGGGACTCCGGGTTGGGCTCCGGCGAGCTGCTGTCCCGCGAGTTGCTCTGCGGATGCTCGATCACCTTCCGCTTGGCGCTTTTCCTCTTCTTCTTCGATTTCTGCTCCTCCTGTTGAAACAGGTGTCACGGGTGAGCCGGGGCGTGCGGGAGCACCCGGTGCGGCGCCACGGTGAAAGCCAGACCCACCTGATGCGACAGCTTCGCCGCAGCCGCCGCCAGGCCCGTTTCTATGGAGGCCACTCGGGCGCCGTCCCTCGCCGGACGCTCGTGGCGAGGAACCGAAGGTCCAACGCGAGCTGTCGGGACATCAAGGTGTCAGGTTAGCAGGTCAATACACGCGCTCTAGGCGGCGCCGGCGTTTTACCTGTGGGGTTATACGGAGTGTCGTCGCTGCTTTTGCGCTTCTTTGATCTGGATTTAAAAACGGGATTATCCTCTTCGGACTCCAGCGAGGGGTAAACTAGAACCAAAAAGATCCACGTCAGGTTCTCGGTGCTGAGAGGAAATCAGTGGTTCTTATCGGTCGGAGCTCAGAACCACCGCTTTTGCGGCGGTGGACGTCTCCAGGGTGCATTTGCTCCTGACTCACTGTGTGAAAACCGGCATAAAAACGGGAATTGGCTGGGAATTGGGAACGGGAATTAGCGCTCACCGTAATCCGAGTCTCTGAAACACGCCTCCAGGTGGTCCTGGTCATCATCGTAGTCCTGACTTTCTACGCTGCTGCTTTTCCTGGTCTTTTTACAGAGCTGTTTGGTCGGCCGCTTCATGTCGCCGCCGCCGCCGCTCTTCTTCCCCGCCGCCGCACCGTGCGAGTTGTTCTTCAGCTGGCTGTGGTTTTTGGACTGACTGTTGCTCCACGGCTGCTGCAGGCTCTCTGAAGACGACAGGTTGGCCATGGACAGCATGCCCTGAATGGCCTCCTGCGTGCTCGGAGACGCAGGCGGCTGACTGCAAGATGGTGAACAGAACCCCCAGAATGGGTCGAACGCCGGAGGAGGAAATTCACACAGATGCTGGAGGCCCGATAATGTGCGGTTTAGCCCCAACCGTGCGGCCCGGGAGCCCTCGCTCATGGACACCTGCGTGCAGTGTGCAGAGGTCCGAGACTAAACCCAAGACCGGTGTCGCTGGATTAATCGCAGTATCCCAAGCCGCAGGTCGGGTTAAACTGTTGTCATTATCGGTTCTCCAGCTCTCAAACCATCATTAAAGTGTTGAGTGATTGAGAAGGTTTACGGGTGTTAACAGTTTAGAGGTGGGAGTCAAGGGGAAGCGGAAAGGGACGAGACAGGAAGTGACGATGGGAGGGGGAGGTCAGGCTACCTGTTAGTGCTGTAGTCAATCCCACCAACTTGCTTGCTTGCCTGCAGCAGATCCAGAATCCCTGCAGCACTGTGGTCCTTTTTCCTAACCTTCAAACTGGACCCTTTCACCTCCGGCTTGGACTCCGTGTCTATGTGCAGCATCTCCTCATCTGAAGACTCGGCGGTCTGAATCAGGAAGACGCCCCAAGAGGGGAACAAGCGATGAGAGGTGTAGATAATTCTGGCCAATTTGTCACAGGGGCTCTTTTTTTTAATGAATAACACGCTGCAGACGTAATTAAAGAACACAGAAAATAACGCAGAGTTGTTGTTTTAGGTAGACGAGGAGGTTTTAGGAACGCTTTCCTCTACGAAGTGTTTTACGCCTCTGTCACTTTCGGTACTGCAGCTTTCCCGCGGTCACGAACGCCACAACAATCCCAACTCAGCTTTAAGAGGATGAAACGTTTCATCTCTGCTGTTTGGTTGTGGCCACGGGGCAACAAAACGAAGGAAAACAGAAGCATTTCTTTGTTTACACTGCACCACAGCTTTGGTGTCCAGGTGGTTGAGGAAGGACAGGACCTGATACGTACCCTGCTCACCAAAGGCTGGAACTTGGACTTCTTTGATGGCTGAAGGGGTTCTCTGAGGTCTGAGAAAACTGAGAATTACAAAAAAGAAAAAAAAGCCCAGATAATATAAATAATAAACCCATCGCCATCTAAAATGTCCCTTCGTGTCGTCGTGCGGACCGCCGAGACATGGGACAAGGTGGCGGGGACTCACGGGACTGATCCCTCCTCGCCGAGGTCTTTTTCCGCCTGATGGGGAACTCGTCGATCTTCAGCTCCCCCTCGTCCGAGACGTACTCGTATTCGTCCCTCACGGGCTTGGACTTGTTGTCCTTCAGGTTTTGCAAGGATCCGAAGACGCCGGAGTTGGTCTGAGGCTTCAGGATCTTGGAACTGAAAAGGAAACGCCAGAATGATCAGAGCAGCTCTCCCGCCGTGCGCGGACAGCGAGGCGGCGGCGGCGTCACGTCGCTTGGGCTAAACGCACCTGAGCATTTTCTTGTGGGACATGGTGAAGCTGAATTTGTCCTTATTGCTTGACAGCAGCGTCCGGTCCACTTTGCTCTCTTCCTCCATCTTCAGCAAAGAATCCGGTTTGCTGTTCTGTGGGAACCAGACGAGCAGAACCACTTAAACCGTGGCCGCATCAGCGGCTTCGCTTGGTGACAAACCGGCGTTCCGGCCGCCACGCGAGCCTGGATTTGTCGCGCTCACCTTATATTTCCATTTTGCTTCGGTCTTGTTTTTGCTCTGTTCTCTTATTTCAAACTTCTCCATGTTGTTCTGTTTTGGTATCTCCTTTGCCGACATGCTCAGGAGATTTTTGACAACCTGGGAAAAGAAGGCGGAGCATCAACACAAGACCAGCCACAGAAATGGCGTCGCCCAACTCCGAGGGGTGGGGGGGGGGTTTCGCCCACCTTTGCCTTCTTTGAATCGTCCATTTTACTTAAAATGTCCTTTGCGTGAGATTCGAGAGCGGCGAAGCTGGACGCCTTCAGAGGCAGCGAGGTCTCTTTGAATTTCTTTGCTTTCTTCTTCCCGCCTTCCTTCACCTTGGGAGTCTTGGGGGCCTTCGGCACCTTCGGGGGTTTCGGAGCCTTGTGGGCTTTGGTGGACTTTGGTGTTTTCTGCCGGGCTTTGACTCGGCTTTGCGACAGCACTTGAGCCGGGGAAACCGGCTCCTCCGGGTCTGAGTGGGCAGATGCTGGATGCTCGACCGGTTCTGAGGGAGCAACGATGGGCTCGTTCTTGACAGCTTTGTTTGCATTCTGCAAGAGGTGAACAACAACAGAGAACCGGAGAAAATAAATACCACCAACAACAGGAGCAGCAAAATGAACCGACCGGTTGGAAGACCACGACCGCCCGAGGTTCCGGCCCAGAAGGCCAACCAATCGGTACACTTCTAAAGTGCTCGCGGAGCTCCTGCAGACACAGAGCCACGACCAGATGTTCCGACCCTTCAGAACTGGTATCCCTGAGAGACGGGCCACTCGTCTTGGAGGCTTTCCCACTGGAGGGAACAGGGTTCTACCCTGATACTGCTTAGAGACCGCTCAGAGATCCAGAATGCAGTAACGAAAGCAACGACACGGTGAAAGGTTCAAGAGGGGGAAGTGTTTGCACAGTGACTCGGTTTCATCAGACCGGAGAAGCTGGAGGAGGAGACAGGAGTGCAGCCAGTGTCACCACTGCCATTCTAGGACCCTGGACCCAGACTGGTCCGACAGCCAGATCGGGGAAGAGTCCTGGTGGTTGGTGGGAACATCCTATAGATGACCCCTCAACGCATAATTTTTTTCAACTTTGGATCATTTTACTGGACTTACTGTGGGTGCTTATGAGCTTCCTTAGCATTTGCGTTTTTTGTCAGCGCAGGTACCAGGCAACAGCAGAGAGGAACCCAACAGGCGAAGCGTCAAGAGCACGATTATTGAGACGGGGAAGCAGCAGAGTGGAAATTTCAAATAATAAAACACAAGAAAGGGTGAGAGAAGAGCGTGTTGTTGTTCAGTGAGTGTAGCGTAGCGTAACGTGGCGTAACGTTGCGTAACATAACGTAATGTAGCATAACGTATCGTGGCGTAACGTTGCGTAACATAGCGTAATGTAACGTATCGTATCGTAGCGTAGCGTATCGTGGTGTAACGTTGCGTAACATAACGTAGCATAACGTATCGTGGTGTAACGTTGCGTAACATAACGTAGCGTAACGTATCGTGGCATAACGTTGCGTAACGTAGCGTAACGTAGCATAACGTATCGTGGCGTAACATAGTGTATCGTAGCATAACGTATTCTTTTCTGGATCAGTCAGTTTCATATTTTGTGTGATGTCTTTTGTCTTGTTTACTTCTAGTGATTGAAGTTGTGTTCCGTTTGTCTCCGTCCATCTTGTGTCCCCCGTGTTTGTCCAGTCCAACCTTTGCTTCAGTATCTAGCTCAGTGAGCTCTCCTGTCGCCTGTTGGCATTTTGTTAACTCGTGTCTTCTCTGCATTTAAGTGGGTTTACTCTGGATTTCAGATTCAATATGAAGCTTTAAGTCTTGTTGTTGAGCCAAATTGCACAATGGAGGGCAACACAAAGACAAATGGTTGTTTATACAGTAGGAATTTTAGTTGCAAGCTGAGCGTCTGAAGTGGTTTGTCCGAGTTTTGGTGCGTTTAAATGTCTGTCGATTGGGCCTGGAGGATGAGTCCCTTTGTAAAATAACAACCAAATATCAACCTCGTACAGCAGCGAGTGGAGGAACTCGATCAAACTGATTCATTTAGCTTCATAATCGGCCCGATGCGACGTAGATTAGACCGATTTCAGTGGGTGGAAGCGTCCGATCTCAGACAGGCGCGGCAGAAAAGAGGGAACACAAAATACCTCCGAGAGTCTGATCTCTTTGGCCAGATCCTTGATGAGCTGGGATGGCTTCATGTTTTCTGGAAGCTCGTCTTCGTGTTCCAAGAGGGCCTGAAACGAGAAGCGTGGACCTTGCTGAGATTCTCCACATCTTCACACACACACACACACACACCCAGGTGTCCGTACCTGTTTCTTTGTCCAGGATCTGAAGGCTCCGTTGATGATTTTGGCACCGTTGAGCAGGTACGGGGCAGGTTGCTTATTAACTTTATGCAACGCTGAAAAAGATAAGAAAAAAAATCACACTTTTGCAGTCTCACATCTGGATTTGGCTCCTCTGGGGGACCTGATCTGTCGTCCACATAATCTCTAGCTTTCATGCATTCACAAGCGCATCATTAAACAAAAGAAAATGACAGAAGTCCATTGATTTTACCTTTGAATCGCTCCAGCAGGTGTCGTCCCACGTACCAACATGCGGTTTCAAAGTTGGGGAACGGAGTGAGCGTCCCGATCTTTAACCTCTTCTCGATCTCATACGCCCTGAGGGGGATAAACACGTTGGTCCCAACTGAACAGAAGCCAGAACCCAACCTTTAAGCTTGTGTCCAGACCTCATCTGCATCTCCACGCTCAGGTTGTGGATAAAGTGCCCAGAAAAGGCCAAACAGTCGACCGGAGTCAGCATTGCATTGATCCAACCTGCGGAGTAATACACACCCGGGTAAGCCTATTTTATCCTTCACTGCCTTCACAGTAGTGTGTGTGTGTGTGTGTGTGTGTGTGGTTCTCTGCTAACACTGGGGAACACAGTTTTTGTTGAGTCATTTTTGGCCGCAGGATCCAAAACTGATCTCAGTTTTTCTCTATCAGATCAAGTTTTTAGAGTCCAGATCCCCTCTAGTCCAAAGGATCCCTATCGGAGATCGGTAGTGCCGCCCTACTGGGAGGTGCACACACCTCTCACCACACTGGCTCAGGTGTGACTGCACCAACAAGTTGCCACACAGCTGGAGATGAGTCCAGGTGTGACCAGCAGGCAGGTCTGACTGCAGCTAATCGGGAATTTGGCTTATCTGGACCTGCTAGGAACAAACTGACTGTAATATTTAGAATCAGCATAAAAATCCACCTGAAAGGGATTTTTTTTCCCCAAATTGTTCCCTAGTGTGATCAACACAGCAGCCCAGACACATCGGGATTCTGTCCCACCAAGCAGCTCGAATGAGATTGGGTTTATTTACGCCTGCTTCCTTTTTCCCGATTGGCTACATTCCGTCCGGGTCACAATTCACAGCCGGCTTTTATTGAGCAAGTCAAACGGACACGACTGTCGACCGTTTTCAGAGGCGATTATCGGGACAAATTCACTCTTGAGTCAGACTACAGGATAATTAGAAGATAATCTCATTAGACACAAGATAACCGGGCATTTGCTCTCCTCAAAGAGGGGGGGTGGGGTAGGTAGGTGGAATCGGTGGTGGTTAAAGCACTTGGAGCTGTCTTAGTCCCTGAAGTAGACCTGGAACCTGCTTGTAGCGCCCGGTCAGTGCGTCTAACTGTGGGATTTCATTAAAAAAAACAACCTTTTTTTCATTTCTAAAGATCTACTCAGCCTCTTCAGGAAGGGGCTGCGAGTCTGACCTGATGGGATGAACAGAGTCTGGCCTTGCTTCAGAGTGCATTTGTAACACTTGTCCACCTGGTCTGCGAAGAACATCTCGCTGTGGTTGGACGAGGACCTCCAGCGCTCGTACAGGGACAGGTTCGCAGAGGTGGGCTTGATCAGGAAGAAGATCTGCTCCCCCTGAAACCGTTAACATTTCCTGGGATTAAAATGCGATCTATGAGGGTGGGGGGTGGGGCGACCGGACCCACTGACGCACCTTCAGAACGTGATACCAGACCGAAGCCCCCCCACACTCGATGTGGAAGTCTGTGTAGCTGTCCTTCACGCAGATGAGACAGTATTTGGTGACCTTGGGTTTCCCGAGCAGAGCGTCGTCGGGCCAGTAGTTTTCCACCCAAGACAGCTGCCGAACAATCTGCGGACTCTCAACTATGTTGTTCATCCTGTCCGAAACCACAACAACAACAATGACAACATCAACGCGGATGAAGAAGGCGGCAGCAAGGAGCCGAGCGCGGCCGCGGTTCTGGAGCCTACCGCGTGTCGGAGAACTCGAGGTTGATGACGTTCAACACTTTCTTTCTGTTGGTGCTGTAGTAATAATCAACAAACTCTTTGAGCTTCATCTTGCTGTCGGTCTGCTTGGTGACGTCGACCACGTCCACGACGACGTCAGGACCTGAGAGGAGGTCAAAGGGCACAGAGGGGACAGGAAGAAGGAGCAAACCTATTACTGCACTTTTCTTGTCTCCCTAAAGACCGTTATACTGGGAGGATCATGACAGCCGGATCGTTACAACATTTAAACCAGTCGTTGTTGGTTGGTGGTTCCTCAGATGGTTCCTCATGCCACCAGAAAGATCCAGCTCATCATGTGATGTTATTAACAAAATGAAGCTTTTCCTAAGTTGGTTCCGTTGAGCTCAAATAAAAGCGGCTCAAGAGTGTTTTCAGCAGTTTAAAACCGGAGTGGATCCTCAAGCATGGAGGCGCTGGACCAACGGTGGTTCCTCACCAACGTAGTTCTCCACGTCACTGATGTAGAAGGTCGGGGGCGGCATCGCCAGGCCCAGACCCTCTTTCTTCTGAGCCAGGATGGGCTCGCTGAAGCCGTCCTGCTCCAGGTGCTCCACGGTCAGCTGGGTGCCGCTCAGCTTCACCAGCACATCGTCAGCGCTGCACACACGACATCAGGGGAGTTTAGGCGAACTCTTCCACTAGTGTATGAGACCGGGGTGCAACCATAGTGTGGTTACCTTGGAAACGTCCGACTGCGCAGCTCCTTTATAAACACCTGGCTGCCGTTCTGAACCGCTTTGATATCTGTGCTTTGTCCTGTGTCATATTTACTCCAGTTCCGTTTCTTTTTTACTGAAGGAGAAGGAACAAACAATCACAATACATTTTACACACACACACACACACACACACACACACACGCACACACACACACACACACACTTAAATTAGCACCAGGAAATTTCAAGCAGATGTGAGCAAAGCTGTAATCTCATCATCAAACTGAAACAATAATTCAGTTTTATGTTGACAAATGAGAAAATACAAATAAAAACCAGCCCTTAAACAAAGCCGGGGAATTTGCAGGACTATTGGACAGGTCCTCACGCTAGATCATGATCCCAGGTCGGGTAAAATGCACATACGAGGCCTCCAGCTGGGGGACCCCAGCGAGGTCTGTCCTAAACAGCAAGTTCAGCCACTGCGGGCTACACCGTTACCATGGCAACAGATATCCACAGACAGAAGCAGTGGTGACCTGGAAAACCTGGACCCGTCAACCACAACAGGACAGGTTCTGGATTTGAAGTGGTCCATATTCCAGACCAGAGCGTCGGTGATAACGGTTGTCCTGCAAACGGTTCGACTCATCGCACGTCCGCGTTAGTGCGCAACTGAACAACAAGAGCGACCCCTGCAGGAGAAGCCCAGCAGCGCCGCCCGGGGGTGGGGAAGAAAACATCTCTTCAGACGCAGAGGCCGAGCAGCATCGAGAACGTGTCTCCTCTGCGTCACCCTGGATCACCATGGAGACCCGGTTCTGATGAAGCTGGATCAGCAAAAGTCTCCAGATGAGAGACGCTGGACTCACCAAGGGTAGGGAGTGGGGGGTGAGAAGGTCAGGCAACAGCTCCAGCTGTGCATGTGAACCCAGGACACATCTGGTGAGGACTGGACTTCATAAAAGACTTGAAGCAAAAAAGCCGACATGAAAACGAGGCCAAATGACTCAACTGCGCATAAAAATAGGAGTGTTGACAAATACGGGCAGATATTCGTCCCTCATAAAATGCCATCAGGAGGGTACACATGTTCAGCCATGGTGGGGCCCTCCGCCCAACACCATCCAGTCCGGGATGACATGAAGAGACACAAGGGTCTGAGGAAGGATAGCTCCGGAGAGCATCTGTGGTTAGTTCCCTAACAGTGTTCCTTCACAAACTGTGACAGTGAACTGAAGAACCAAAGCTGTTTCGAAGGGAAAACGAGGTCACACATGGTCTTAGTGTTCTTAGTGGTGCTTTAGCACACCTAGCTCACCTTGTGTCAGATCCTAGACACGGTACTTGGTGGAAGCACCAAGAACAGGGGTCGCCAACACGATCGCCCGTGAGGACCACGTAAATAGCCCGCAGGCTTGTTCTAAAATTAGCTCAAATAGCGGCACTAGCTGCATTTATTTCTTTTATTTTTGGTATCCTTGTTTAAATCACACTTACATGTAAACTAAAACTGGCAATATATTAATTTAATTTATTTTATTTTTTAAATGATGAATATAACTAATACTGTTCAAGGGTCAGTATTGTGCGCATGCCCAAAACGTAGCGTTTGTGGAAAGAAAAAAAACAAAACAAGATGATTGACCCCAAAAAAGATGGCCGAAAAAAGAAATAAAACTCATCATTTTCACGATGAATGGGAGATAGAGTTTTTTGTTTTACCAGTGTGAAAGGAGCCTGCGTGTGTCTCATTTGCAGGGCGACACAACGCGGAGAAACATTTCACAACTTGCCACACGAGCTACCATGCTAACTACCCACCGGGCAGCGCACTACAAGCAGAAAAAGTTCGTGATATAAGGCAGCTTTGAGCAAACGGCAATCTTTTTCACGACAGCGGTGAAAAGCTCCCTAAAATCAACCGCAGCCTCATTTATTCACATATAGTAAATGCTACATTGAGCAAATTGGCTATTTCAGAAGTGTGTATCAAACTGGTCGCTCTTTAATCAGTACCCAGGAAGTAGCCCTTGGTTTCAAAAATTTTGGTAACCCCTGACCTAGAGGCTCCAGCCTCCTTGAGTAAGATGCCACATGTAGCCTGGATTTGGGGATATTCTGCTTCCCTCTTCTGGACATTCTCTCAGGCTCTATCAGGCTAGATGGAACCATCAGTGGACACCCATTGTTCAGAGATGTTCGGATGAGGCTGAGCCACTTAAGCCCATGCAGCTCCTCTTGCTTAAAGGGGAACCTTCATCACAGTCTGACGTCCAGAGAACTTTGGATCTGGTTTTTCTCTGCAATGTCCCTCAACGTGGACCAGTGTCCCCAACACCCCAACAGCACAAAGCTTTGAGTGGTCACTGGCTTCTTGGTCTCATCTCTAACCAGGACCCTTCCCCTTCTCAAGTATCTCACAGGTTACTTAGTTTCTGGCCCGGTGGTTCCAACCTTCTTCTGTTTCAGAACCATGAAGGCTCCTGTGCTGTAGCACTCCCCATGTCTGCACCTTCATACCACCCTGAAGGCTCTGTAGGCAGTTCTGTTGACCTCCTAGTTTGGTTCTTAACAGTATTCTTAGCTGAGACTTTGTAAAGTGTGATCAAGCATGTGGACTCCAATCAAGGCCAAAAACATCCCAAAGATGCTCAAGGCCCATCGCCCTGTTCAAGTATCATCGCGAAGGGTCTGAACACTGGCAAAGCAATTTTTCTTTGAATAAACTTGCAAAAAAACCCAAACAAACATCAATGATGCTACTTACGTGTGGATTTGCCGTGTGTTTTTTCACAGTTTGGACAGTGATATATGTCGATATCTGGAGCGTCGTCTTCATCCACCCCAACGCAGCTGGAAGAAGACAATTGTGACATTTTATGAACAAAATAAGTGGAACATTTTTAAAAATCCAAGCCGACGGAGCATTAATCCATCTTTCCACGGTCCCACAACATTTACTGGTCCTTCAGTTCTAACATCATTTTTCTCACATCCATCCCAAGAGTCGCAGCTCAACACCTGACACTTATTTAACGGCAGCAAGTCCTAAACAGCAAATGATCTGTGGTCAAGCCTCTACGAACTCCGGAGGGAACTTCTGACCTGTTCTGAAGAATCTGTGCAGGAGACGGGGTGAAGACCCAGACACCAAACAGACAACTAGTTCACAGAGCCAATAACAAAAATAATAACAACAACAATAATATGTTTGATTGAAAAGTGCCTTTGACAACCCTCAAGGGGACTGTTGAGAAGACAAAAGTCAGTAAAACACAAAGACTCAAATATGAGGGTGAAATATTCAGGAGGCAGATGAGAGAGTTTGGATTTAAAGACGTGGAGTCGTCCAGTGTTCTGGAGGTCAGGAGTTCTAGAGCTGGGGAGCAGAACAGCTGAGGGCTCTACGCAACATGGCGTAGGGAACACAGAGGGGGATCTAAGGGAACACAGGGGAGGATCTGAGGGAACACAGAGGGGGATCTAAGGGAACACAGAGGAGGACCTGAGGGAACACAGAGGGGGATCTGAGGGAACAGAGGAGGATCTGAGGGAGCAGAGGAGGATTTGAGGGAGCAGAGGGGGATCTGAGGGAACACAGAGGAGGACCTGAGGGAGCAGAGGAAGATGGAGTAGGAGGATCGGTGGGAACACAGAGGAGGATCTGAGGGAACACAGAGGAGGACCTGAGGGAACACAGAGGAGGACCTGAGGGAACACAGAGGGGGATCTGAGGGAACAGAGGAGGATCTGAGGGAACACAGAGGAGGATGTGAAGGAACACAGAGGAGGATGGAGTAGTAGGATCTGAGGGAACACAGAGGAGGATGTGAGGGAACACAGAGGAGGATGGAGTAGGAGGATCTGAGGGAACACAGAGGAGGATGGAGTAGTAGGATCTGAAGGAACACAGGGGAGGACCTGAGGGAACACAGAGGAGGATCTGAAGGAACACAGGGGAGGACCTGAGGGAACACAGAGGAGGACTTGAGGGAACACAGAGGGGGATCTGAGGGAACAGAGGAGGATCTGAGGGAGCAGAGGAGGATCTGAGGGAGCACAGAGGGGGATCTGAGGAAACACAGAGGGGGATCTGAGGGAACACAAAGGAGGATGGAGTAGTAGGATCTGAGGGAACACAGAAGAGGATGGAGTAGGAGGTTCTGAGGGAACACAGGGGAGGACCTGAGGGAACACAGAGGAGGCTCTGAGGGAGCAGAAGAGACCTGACGGAACACAGAAGAGGATGGAGTAGGAGGATCTGTGGGAACACAGGATGATCTGAGGGAACACATAGGAGGATCTGAGGGAGCAGAGGAGGATTTGAGGGAACACAGAGGAGGACCTGAGGGAACACAGAGGGGGATCTGAGGAAACACAGAGGGGGATGTGAGGGAACACAGATGAGGATCTGAGGAAACACAAAGGAGGATGGAGTAGTAGGATCTGAGGGAACACAGAAGAGGATGGAGTAGGAGGTTCTGAGGGAACACAGAGGAGGATCTGAGGGAATGCAAAGGAGGATGGAGTAGTAGGATCTGAGGGAACACAGGGGAGGACCTGAGGGAACACAGAGGAGGCTCTGAGGGAGCAGAAGAGACCTGAGGGAACACAGAAGAGGATGGAGTAGGAGGATCTGTGGGAACACAGGATGATCTGAGGGAACACATAGGAGGATCTGAGGGAGCAGAGGAGGACCTGAGGGAGCAGAGGAGGATCTGAGGGAACACAGAGGAGGACCTGAGGGAACACACAGGGGGATCTGAGGGAACAGAGGAGGATGTGAGGGACCAAAGGAGGATGTGAGGTAGCAGAGGAGGACCTGAGGGAACACAGATGGGGATCTAAGGGAACACAGAGGAGGACCTGAGGGAACACAGATGAGGATGGAGTACGAGGATCTGAGGGAACACAGAAGAGGATGGAGTAAGAGGATCTGAGGGAACACAGGGGAGGATCTGAGGGAACAGAGGAGGTTCTGAGGGAATACAGAAGAGGATGGAGTAGGATGATCTGTGGGAACACAGAGGAGGACCTGAGGAAACACAGAGGAGGATCTGAGGGAACAGAGGAGGACCTGAGGGAAATGGCTGGATGTAGAGACGTGAAGAAGAAGGGACAGGGATGGAGAGGTGAGGTTGTGTATGGACATAGAAGAGGATTTTGTGGACCAGGAGTCCGTGGAGCTGCTGAAGGACAGGGGTGATGGGGTGGGAGGAGGTTTTGGTGATGATGCAAGCAGCAGAGGTCTGGAGCAGTTGGAGTTTATTGAGGGTTTTTTGTGGGAGTCTGAAAAAGAGAGTTGCAATACTCTAAACAGGAGGTGGAGCAGAATGGAGGCAGCATAAGGGAGGGGTTCTGTCAAGGATGAGCCAAAGACTCTAGACCTGTGGGGAGGGGGAGACTGTGGAACTGTCCTAATTCAACAATCCCTAGCTCCTTTCTGTGCTGTTTTAAAATAAATGCTGTATGTTTGTTCCTCGCCCGTGGTCCACCTCCTTTTATTTAGAATGAGCTGTAGTTACTCTTATAATAACCAAATCTCATGTAGACCCCAACAAACTCAGTAACTTTTGTTGTACTTTTAACTTTTTCAGCAAAAAAACCTTGAAATCAACAATGTCATTCTGGTTTTCATCTCCACCACTCCAAACTGGACTCATTACACATCAGCAATGGCTTCCACATGGGAGCTAACCAGTTCCATCCTCCTGGATCCCGGAGTGCTGTTGACACAACAGGGTAGAAATATATTTCTGTCAGCACTATTCATTCAACCAGACCACAGCCAGTTCTCTTTCCTCTGGTGGTGCTTGAGATTAGCTATATTTAGCTATCTCTCCCTCATCTGTCCACCGTCATCCTTCTTCATCTCGCCCTCACTGAGAACCTACATGGAATCAAAACCCCCCTCCCGGGTGGCTCACCCCCGTGGCTCCTGGTTAAATATCGTACCGACTTCAGTCATCTCGCTGACCTTACGTGGAATTAGATTAACTCGACATCCAAAGGTAGTTTTCTCTGTCAACTGGAGTGTTTTTCTTCTCTTTTGGAGATGTTTCACCTTCTATCCAGAGGTTCAGAAATGAAGAAGCCTTCTGGATAGAAGGTGAAACGTCTTCAAAAGAGAAGAAAAACAGTCCAGTTGACACAGAAGACCAACTATAACTATTAACTAGACAGTTTTCTCAAGGAACGGGGAAACCCTGGACCCACCAGCTACGAAGTGGAGGGACCTTGGTGAACCAGTGGACCATTTTAAAGCCTGTCCAGTTCCTCATTACTGACACTCTTCTTTTTATGTCCACTCAGACGGTTTGTGGTCTGGGACGTTACGATGGGATGTCTCCTTTCCATTTCAAGGTCGGCTCTTCTGCCACGTTTGAAAGTGAGTGAAACTGATGCAGCTCCGGCCAACTGATGTTGTGGATGATGGACCCAGAGATCCCAGAGGAAAAGGACTGGGATCAGTGGTCTGTGGAGACCCGATCAGCAGCCCCAATGTTGCTAGCTGACATAGCATTGTCTGTCATTGGACATAGGTACGTACGACCCTCGCAGGGCTGGCCAGCCTCTCCAGGTGGTCTTCAGTGCTGGTTGGGGAACTGAAGGTGTTCAAGAGGGGTCGGGATCTTCTGATGTGTGACATCAGTTCGGTAGTCCTTGGAGCAACTGGGACATGGCTTCTGTGACTGTAGTATTGGAGCTAAACATGCTAGATCATGTCAGTAGACTTATGAGGACAGCATTGGGCCGGTTGAAGACTGGACTGCTGTCATTCGTCATGACCTGGGTGTGCAGCTCCCAGCTGTGGCTTAACTGCTGTGGGAAATTAGCAAGAGGTATCTGATTTCTGCCGAACTGGCTTCTCTTCAGTGGTTGCCCATAAAGTCTAAATAGACTTTCACAGACTAGAACTTATCCCGACACCACTGCATTGTTCATACTGCAGGCAGAAAAAGAGGGACTAAGCCTGAATTCTTTTGTCCACATGTGACCCAGATCTGATTATTTAAGAGTCTGATCAGCTCACTTGATGTGAGATACGCTTTTTCAAGCGGAGCTAGGCCATTTTCAGACGTGGTCCTAAATCAGATGCAGGTCAGGCGGTTTGCTATGTGACCTCAGTCCGAGGAGCCGTGCGGCGATTCATCATCTCGGTGGCATCAACAGTGACCCAACATGCCAGGCTGAAGTGATGGAGGAGGAGGTCACAGCAGGAACAGTCGGTGCTGCGCTCACACGGGCTCCATCGCTCCACAAATGTCTTTGCTAATGATTTTACCCTCCTTCCTCTCATCTAGCTTCTCGTTATCAACTGCTCATAATTGCATTTCCCCCCCCTGAGCGTCAGCATGAAATAGACGCCGGCGTCAGTGGCGTCCACGTGATGTCATTGTTCTTCATGGACATTGGTCACCGGTTTAAGAAGCCACACAAAGAATCGGCTCGAGTACGTCTCCAAAATAAGACCTGCAGTGTGAATGTGGTCTTCCTCCAGAGACAGCATATTATATGCATGATGTATGTTTTTGTTCTCTCTCTCCTTCCCTCTTCTGTTTTTTTCCCTCTACTTCTTACAAATGTTGGGAGAAAACTGCAATTTTTACGTGCTTTAAACACAAGTAAATAAATGTTACATATATAGCTCTTGTGAGTATTTAGGGCGATGAATGTTGCACAGCTCTGTTATCACTATTAAATAATTAGGCCCTTCTGTTGACCCCCTAAAAATGTAAAGAGCAGTTTCCAAATGCACGAACAAAACAAAAGAAAGATGTAAAAAAGCTAAGTAGCATCTCTTTTTTTAAAAAGAGAGAGAGAGAGAAGTAAAAATGATGTGTGTGACTCAATTTGTACATTTTTGCGCCACTCATTTTGAGTTGTACTGATGAAGTTCACTTGTGAGCCTCATTAGCTTTATTGCTGTTAGCATTATGGGTCGCGCACACATAATTAAAGGCATCACGCATTTATCCAAGACCACTGCTCGTTCCTGCAACCATGAACTCTGCATTTGCATCCCAAAAATGTCAACTATCTCACAGGTTGACTCACAAGTCAACTATCAACAGATCTGTGTCTGTTAGCGCTGATGAACGGAAGCTGCAGGTTATGATCTGATGTGTCTGCAACACTGAGGGTTTAAAAGATAAGATTAGACACTGATTAAAGCGCTACAACCCATCATCCTTCCATTGTCAACCACCTCTTATCAGTAGATCAAAGGCAGGCCACACACGCAGCAACCTGGACATTCTCTTGGTCCAAAAACCATTAAATCCCAGCTGTGTGAGTCCTGGCTGTTGTTAGCAGCCTTCTCCAGACCGGCGCCTCCATCGGGCCCTTGCTGACCTCTCGGGTCTCTTCACCTCACCTGATTTCAGCTGTGAGACGTTAACAAAGACGTGTGTGTCTTTCCAAATCATGTCCAATCAACTGAATTCAACCCAGATGGACTCCAATCAAGGTGTGAAAACAACGATGGGGACCGAGCAACGGTTCCCGCGGTTACGGCTCGGTTGTCATAACAAAAGGCTCTGAACCTGTCAATGAACGTAACATTAAATCTAATTACAGCGTTTCAAATATTAACGACAACAAAAGCCATTAAAAGTCTAATTCCCCGAGAGTGGAAATCAGAGGAACTTTTGTCTTATTTGGCGCGGCTCGTTGGTTGCTGTGGCGATGGGAAGGTCGCGGGTTTGACCCCTGGCCCCTGAAGCTGCATCTGACGCATGTGAACATACACAAACGTAGACAAACGTGCACGTTATCACTCCCGATGCAGCCTTGGAGGAAGCCTGAGTGAGCGTAAAGAACCTTTAGTGGTCCACGGTGACCAGGATCGAGTCCCTCAGACACTTGAACGCAACATTGAAGTGGTGTAAATAAACGTGCACGTTTTAGCTGAGTGACATGGCAGCTCCTGCCTCCAACACGTCTGACGCCCGTACGCAGACCGCCAAAAGTTGGGAGAAGTTGAGCTGAACGTCCTGAAACTTCCCAAAACGAGCGGAGGAGCCGAGCAGCCGGAGGAGCTGACAGCTGGTCTCAGATCAGCCCGGATGGCGGAGAAAGTGGCGTGCGGCGCCCGGGGCTGCGGGGACGCCAACATCTGGACCGCCGCCGCCTTCGAACGCACGAAACGCGGAGCAAAGTGCTCCCAAACTCTGCATCATCCATCATCCCGGTCCGGCCGAAGCTGAAGGCAGCGCGGGGCGCCGAGCTTTGTTACCCGGAGCCGCGGCGCAGCGAGCCCGCCGCGCCGCGCACTCCAGCCGTGATTTCACCCCGAACGTGTGGAAGGGAGGGGGGGCAGAGAAAAACAACCGGTTTGGCCGGAGATGGGTGACATTGTGGAGATGCAGAATGCGCAGACAAGACGGTCTGCAGAGCTTTTACCGCCTGCTGCCGGATCGGGAATGATTCAGTCCCGGAGACGCGGCGGCGGCGGCAGCGGCGGGATGCTTCATCCCCGCTCAGCTCCAAAGACGAAATAACCCTCCATTACCGCCCCGAGCCTCCTAAAAACACGTCTGCTCGGCGTTATTAGTGCAAAAGAAGCGAAAGAGCCATGAGCAGCCGCGCTAACCCCGCCTTCTTCTTGTCCGAGCGGCCTCTCGTCGAATGTAAATGGGCGACTGAGCGCAACAAAGCTGTCAAACGCAGCCAGACTCGCCATTTTTGTTGATTTCGCAGGCGCGCAGCGCGACACGAACGCGACATGTCGGCGAAAGGCGTCCTTACCTGCCGTGGAACCAGTCCTTGCAAGCATCGCACTCGATCATGAACTGGGTCACGTCGTAAGGTAATCTGCAAATACAATATACTGGTACAGTCGCCATGTTCAATTCACAACTACGTCGGGATAGACTGGGGGTGGGGTGTGTGTGTGTGTGTGTGTGTGTGTGTATGTGTGTGTGTGCGTGTGTGTGTGTGTTGGACGAGGGTGCTTCTGAAGGACACAACTTTATGACCATAATAATAGTAATAATGGCGTTATTACATGTTGGAACCAAGATGAGAACTTTAACACGCTCATGTCTGATCACACCAGGCTGCAGCACCTTTTTTTGACCACACGCTAGAAACCTCAAATATAAGCCACCGAAGTGCGGGAAGAGCATCCGGCATTCCGAGGAACATGCTGCAGAGTCCCATCCTTGGCTCAAAGAGCTGTAATAACCGTTGGTCGCTGGACTCCCTCCCAAGAATTTAGGTTTTTCCTGGTTCCCTTGAGCAGAACCTGCAGATTTCTGACGCGGTTTTAGAAGGGACCAGGTCACGTTGAGGGTCGCTCTCTGTCACCTCAACTGATCAACCTTTTCCCCCTCGTTTTTCAAAGTGCCCTTGCTATAAACTCCTCCAGGTTTTGAACCCCCCCAGGTGACCCAGTGGGTGCCGACTCTGGTCTTTTCCTCTCTGTTGGAGCCTAAACCCTCAATCAGCCCCACCGGTTTGTATTTTCCTGACCTGCATTTATTTCAGGGGGTTAAAGGTCACGGCTAAGGCGTCCGATCCAGGCTCCAGATCAGACGGGTGGTGCGGCCGGCTCGGGAGTCGACCCCGGAGTGAAAACACTCGCCCTGGAATTGCGAACGCCCCGTTTTGGACCGTAACGTCCACCTTTCTATTCTTCTTTATATTCAAATCACACAAACAAAAGCTTAATACAACGTGGATTTTATTGACTACAAAACGCAGATTTGTGGATCAATGGTACAAAACTTCCCACTGGAGCTTTAAGGTGGCAACCAAACACCCCCCCCCCCTCCAAGAACTCACATCTGTCTCAGCCAGCTGCAACAACATCTGTCAATATACAAGAATAGTCAAAGGGATGGACTTTAAATCGACATTCAGATGAAACGAAGCTGGTCAGGGCGTCGCTACGGAGCTTCCCATCATTTCCTCAGACCCCAGAGGCTCCAGACGCACCGGCCACCGAGTAGAAAGTGACGCCTGACCGGTAAATCCCAGCGGAAGGAGCCGGTAAGACCCGAGGATCAGTCCGTGGTGGTTCGGCGGTACCAGAAGCGGGCCCTGAAGTCGTCGCTGCAGGTCATGAAGCCCGGGTTGGTGGGGGAGTGCACGATGCAGCGCACAATGTTATTGTGTCCTAGCGACAGCAGGTTCTTGCGCTCAGCCGTGCGCGAGTCCCAGCAGCACAGGCTGATGGTGCGCTCGTCCGGCAGCAGCACGTAGTCCTCGGTGTGGTTGAACACCCCTTGGGTCCGGTGCATCTGGCGGCCGCTCAGCCCGGCGCCTGCGCACAACACAACGGGATAAACGTCAGCGAGGGGGGAGGGTGAGAGTGGCGCCAAGGCGTGAAAAAAGAGGGTAGCAGATTCTCCGTACCTGTGTACTTGACGAGCGTCCGTCCCGTAGAGATCTCCCACAGCTTGACCACGGAGTCTTTGCCACTAGACAGGATGTACTTGGAGTTTTTGGAGAAAATGGCAGAGCAGACCTCGGCGCCGTCGTGGGCCTTCTCGAAGGACGAGACGCAGCGGTTGGAGACGCCGTCCCAGAGCTTCACGCTGCCGTCTTTGCTGCAGGTCACGTAGCTGTTGGCGGTGGGGTTGTAGCTGACGCTGCTGATGGTGTCGGTGTGCTGGTCGAGCGGGTTACACGACACGAAGCACTGGAAGGTGTTTATATCGTAGAGGCGCAGGGTCGGATGCTGCGTTCCCACCAGTAAGAAGTCTCCTGAAGGGTGGAACGAGATGGAGCGGAGCATTTCTGCTTCCTGCACATAAGGGGAAAAAAGGCAGCATCGATTCTTTTGTGTTTCTATTGTGTTTTCAATCCTTTATCTATATTTAGATGTGGTCTGCTTCACTCGGGAACATTCTAAAGAGGAATTATCCACAAGAGACGCCTACCTGTATATATTTAAAGGCTCTTTTTGCAGAGGGCTTTGAGTAGTCAAAGAGTTTGAGGGTGTAATCCCTCGAGCCAGACGCTAGAATCTGTTCGGTCGGGTGGAAGGCGAGGCAGGTGACTTCGTCAACGTGGTCGTAAAGGGTCCGGATCACGGGGTGATTCTCCATGTTCTGTTGCGCCGTCTCGTTCATCATCACCTAGTGTACGAAAAATAAAGACATCAGCATGAACCGCAACGCCGCTAAATCCGAAAAGGGCCTTAGAAGTAGGTCACATTAGACACGAGGGTCGTTTTGATCAGATCAAATCGGGTCTGATCAGACAAAACCTACATTTTGATTTCCCAAAAATGTCTTTGGAATCGAAAAATACGTGTTCATTACTGGCCAAACAGCTCCACCTCTTTTACTTTATCAGGAAACTACTATGATGCGTTTTGAAGGTCTTGAGAATAAAAAAAACGTGCGTAACCTGTGATTAATGTAGGCGATCCAGACTGTAAGCTCACCTCTATAGGCATAGCACTCTTGGCCAGCATGCGCTCGGTGTCCAGGATCTTGATGGAGGCATCGGCAGAGCCGGTGGCGATCAGCTGGCCGTCGCGACTGTATGACGCCACCCGGCACGGCCCCTTATGGGACGTTACGTAACAGGTCTCGTATTCTGATGCCTCTGGAGACATTGTCTGGACATCAGCATCAAACTCCAGGTCAATCCCCACGCCGGGCGCAACTGTATCCGAGCGCCCAATGGCGTACTGCACCGCACTGTCGTCGTTCTCCAAACCTAAAAGGAACGCGACAACATGCAGAGTTCAGGTCGCCGAAGCCGTCACTCTCATCTCAAAGATGCAAATAATGAAGGGAGTGGTACCGATCTTTGCCAGCTGCATCAGCTGTTCCGATGGCGACACCACAGTCTCTGGCTTGACCTCATTGATCAGATTGTTGGCGATGCTGATGTAGCCATCATAGAGGAGCTGGCTTATGATGAGCTTGTACAGATGCTGACGGTCTTTCAGAGTTGGTTTTGGACGATACATCCTGGGTCACGGGGGCTGCAACAGATGAACACATGATCTAATTAGGCGCACTTAAGGAGGATTTCTTTGTTAAGAAGACGATTATTATTATCCCACGCATCTTGGTCCCAAAGAGCCAATAAAGTGATTCAACGAAGGCTGAATTTTAGACGTACCGCTAACTGGAACTTAGGACCTATGATGCTACGGTACATGTTAACTTAGCTTTGCGGAGGCAGTGAATCTAATATTGAAGCAACGGTTCGACATTTGTACTACACAACACCATCGCACACATGCATTGACGAGTAGTGACTATTTGTTTTGGTAGCATTTTAAATATCATATCTGACCCCTTTGAAACTTCCAATGGCGCTCAGAGACACAATTAACGTGTGGTCGTTTTAGTTTGCGTCTTTCGTCTTTTTCTTCTTTGGACAAAACTTCTGACAGTCTAGAGGCGCTTTGGCACGGTATCGCCTCTTATCGGCCACTCCCGGTACTGCGTCTCCTTCTTCTTCTTCGCGTTTATTGGCGGTTGGCAGATTATGTTTCAGCGCATTACCGCCACCACGTGTTTCAGAGTGTTATAGAGCAGACGAAAAAAACGACTACGTATTTTAATATTCCTTAGCCACTTTCAAGAATTTTTAAAATACTTCTATTCCCCTTTGTATTGTGTATTGTTTATAGTTCAACATCCAATACTTGAATAAAGAATATGTAAGTGGTGCAATCCCTGCTCTCTGACTGTGGTATGTTTAAATGCATTAAACATGTTTGATGCATTAGTGGGTAAACCTTCACGGTCATTCTCAAGATCAGCATCATACAACTATGGAGCACTTGTCCAACTTAAAAAATTAAACTCAAAACCTACTAATCAGTTTTTATTTATTTTTGTTTGTTTGTTTTTCAAGAAAGAACACCTAAAGACTGTGGAAATATTTCTTTATTGGTTGAGGACAGTCATCCACTTCCCTTTACAGAGCAGACAGTAAATCTTCAATGAAATCTGCAAAACCTTTTACAGACTGAACATTTATGTTGGTACCAGTTGGAGGAATAAAAGGAAATTAAACTGTTGGTTCACCAGCAGGCTCTGGAACATGGTCATGGTAATCATGAAAGAAAAGGGTTAATCAAAAGGAACAGAGGCAGAAAGAGAGGCAAATGTGCTGGGATACAGGGAATACTATACAAGGGCAACAAGAAACAACATTTTAACGCCTCTTAGAATACCCCATTCTCATCTCAGTAAAACACTGCATCAACAATCAGCATGTCATCGTGCATTACCAACAACACAACGCTGAATGACAGAGAATCCGAAGAGAAATGAGGCAACTGGGAGCTGGACAAAAATCCGGATTATTACATATGTTGTTGTATATATTATATCTTCAAGGGGCAATTACTCTGGTCCACATTCCAACATTGTATGTGGCAGTAATCTTCCTGGTTTTTCATTGTAGAGAAGATAAAAAGTATAGATATAGAGAGAGAGAAAGAGGGGGCGAGGCTACCGCTATAGCAATTGTAGTTATCATTGCAAGCCACAAGGTGGCGGTAGCACTATTATGGGTTACGACCGCCGTACAAGAAGAAGAAGCGGAAGCAAAGAAGAAGAAGAAGAAGCGTAAACAATGGACGCGGAGACGCAGCGGGTTTTAGAATTCTTGACTCAAGTTGAGGAAACAGCTGAAGATGTGCTCTCCACCAAACAACAGGTAACTATAGAAACAAGCAATTAAAGACTAAATCTGCAGCTGACATTAGCAAGCGTATAAGCTAATTGAACTACGCCTTTATGATGTGATTAAAAACAATTCAATCATGCTGCAGCTTTTGTGGTATTTATACTCATCTGTAACTTTGTAGCCAGCGTGTTCAGTTTCCAGTAAAGCTATATCTGAAAATGGATCTAGTTTAAAACTTGCATACAATTAACAGTAAAGCGCACCAAAGCATCAATATTTTCTGCAATCAAACTAAAATAAATGTAACTTGCTGATGTTCTTCTACCGATAGAACACTTCTAACTACAATAGTATATGTATATACATACTCTGATTGGCTGTTTGTACTTTAGATCGTGGACCTGGATTCCAAAAGAAACAGGAACAGAGAGGCACTGAGTGCTATAAAAAATGAAATGTCAGATACAGGTGAGTTACCTTTCAAATGCTTAAATATAGTGTATGGCTGTAAGGATACATGTGTTTGAAAGGGGTTGATTTTTAAAACATGAAACAACTGTCTTTTCTAGAGAAAGTGAAGGTTTGCTTTGGAAGTATATTCATCAAATTTCCCAAGCTGAAGACAACTGAAATGATTCACAAAGGTAGTAAAAACCACACACATTTCCTAGACAAATCTGCAATGCACTGGTAAAGTCATAAATACTGTATGTGCTCTTGCTTGTGTAACACCTGTTGTTTTCTCATTTATAGACCAGCAGCAGCTGGATGAGGAGATTAAAGCCCTTCGCAAAGGACTGAAGGAAAAAGTCAATCGTCTCAATGAGATACAAGGTGCATCTTCCCTCTTGTGCAGTTTGATCAACAGTTTCGAGACCATTTTTTTGATAGACAACCACGATATTATGACATCCTTCATTTGGCATCGCCTATAAAACTACCGTTTGACACATTCTGCTCCAAATGACTTTAAATTCCTCTGTAGCATCATGTCGCTCTGTGTCTTACAAATGTTGCAGCACTGGATAGGAGCAGAGTTTTCCCTGTAGTGTATGTGTATGATCCAGTATTATGTACTGGGAATATATACTGTATATATTAAAAAAAACATTTATTAAATGCTCAGTTGCCAAGCAACCAATGTATAAATTACATTTAAATAGCTGAGGGGGGGTCAGTAATGCTGGTCAGCAGCTCAGTGTGGAGATGGGGATGGGCCTGTGTATGGAAACCATTGTTTAATGGTAATTTTAAGGAAAATCCTGAGAGGCTCAGAGATGTGTGAATCCTAACATTTATATTGTTTTTTATAGGTAAACCTGAGCTGAAAGGTTACAGGATCGCTCCTCTGTCTTCTGATGAAGTCAAGATTATTAACAGCTTCTTAAAGGGATGAAACCTCCTCTGTAGAAGTGAACTCGGTCTTCGTTCCTCAACCATCACTTGACTGATGAATGCCGGATTTGATCTCACAATCCGGATTCAGATGCAACACAAATGTCCTGTGGATCTGTGCGTCTGGCACGTCAGAAGCGGCTCCTCTTTGTAACTTATGAGTATTCAATTAGTGGGACATTTGTCATTTCACGGTGATGAAGTGGGTTGACACATTTTATTTATTCTCAACCCACCTCTGAAAAAACCCACTTTTGATTACTTCCTGTTCTGTTCATAGTTGTTATTTTTCAGTACCTGGGACAGAAACTGAGGCTTAACTTGGGCTTGTACTGTCAGGTACTTTAAATCAGTTAAATTTAATCTCTTGTTGAAGCAACATCAGTCTGAATTCTCCTGTCAATCAAAAACTTGTGTTCCTATTAAATTTTTTATTATGTCATCCTGGGGGTCTTCATATTTAAATAAGCATAGCGCCTCAAACTGAAGCAGTGAAAGGGTCTGAAAGCTTTCACTCCCCTCTGTCCACACAAATCAACAGTTCCGGTCCTCGAGGGCTGTAGTCCAACCGGGAATTCTGTCCTACCGGGCAGATTAGATTCACCTGGGTTCCTTCTTCTCAAGGAACGTTTTTTGGGTTTCTTTTTCTGCCTTGTAGGACAGAAAACAGGGCTGGAGCATCGAGGTTTGGATCCGGGCAGCCATGCCTTAAGATACAACCATCTGCTAAAAGTCTTGTAGCATTCAAGTGTCTTTCTGTTCTTTTTGTGAGGGATTTTCCACCATTCTTCAATATTAAGTCTCCTTTTTCTGGGATTCCTGGGCCACGTTTTCATTTATGATCAATGGAAAACAGATTATCAGTCAGGAGGTTGCGAGGGCCACTGGGAAACCTTCAGCTTGTGTCTCCTGAGGCCGTCCGTCGCTGATTTTGACTGCTGAGGTGATTTATAATGCTTGGAGATCAGCGGCACCTGAACTTTTCTAATGATGATTGTGAACAAGCCCTGACCCTCACAGGCTAATTAAGGTCTGACACCCCTCAGGTCGTCTGGGGTGCCTTTTCTTTTACAGCTGGTTTTCCTTTTTATTTAATTATAAAATTGTGCAAAAAAAAAAAAAAAAAAAAAACCACATTAAAAAGAGCATTTTGTGTTTATGCCTTGCAGTTGCCCAATTGTTCATGATAACACGCATTTTAAGCAGGAGTGCAAGGAGAATTTCTTATTGTCACACTGAATGGGCCAAAGCAAACCGCTCCAGGTTCCACTGGATCACAGTGCACCCCTGCTTAAAATGTGTTTTGTTGTAAGTAACCAACCGATCCTGACTGCTTTGTTGCTCTCAATATAGGTTTGAACCCCCAGGAAATCCTCTTAACTATCTGTAAACTAGTTTGCAACACTGGTTTTCCTTGTGAAGGTGTTTAGTTTTGTCTGTTGGTTACCGTGCCACTGTCTTCTATATGCTAGTGGGGCATCAAACTAAACAATAAAACGTCTTAAAACCCTTTTTTTTTTTTAAACGTGCAGATGACGAGACGGCGGATCAATCTTATAGATTTAACGACAACTCCTATCGATGGGCAGCGATGCCCAAATCCAGTCCTGGAGGGCCTGAGACGGGCCGGGTTTTCTGTCCAACCGGGCAGAAAACGCTTCCTCCGTGGAAGGCGAGACGTCAGGAGAACGCGATGCCGCATGGTTGGACAGAAAACCCGGCCGGACTGCGGCCCTCCTGGACTAGATCTGGGCACCCTTGGAAGGCAAATGTTTCATTTTCCAAAACCCAATCGATGACAAACAACGTTGGTTGGATTGTACTGTCAAAATTCCAATAAGCCTTCTTTCGTGGCATCAAATGTTAGCATGTTTGAACAACCGGGATCTGACCAATCAGTCGAGGCTGGACCAGGCGGCATAAAGGTGAGCAGGCTCGGTCCGCATGGAGCCGTTTGGACCCGAGGAGCAGAGGTCAAGGTTCCGCCATAACTTCCCGAGTATTGTCGGCTCTCACCACCCGACCGCCTGTTCGGTAAACACACACTTATGGTGGAATATGCGCTGTGATTGTGTTTGAGTGACCGGTTTGTGGAAGCTGTCGTAGCCCAGAATGCCAATTATGTCCGCCCGTTAGCTAGCTAGCGTTAGCTTTAGCGGCCCAAGGTAATTGCACTTGACATTAAAACGAGGCCAATAAACTCTATAAAACGTTCATATACATATATTATGTATTCCAGATAACTGTGATTTGGTCCATATTCACAATTAAGGCTCAATGGTTTCGCGTTTCTCGTATTGGGTTCATTTCAGTCGGCCGCGCATTCATTAATATGGTCACGGGGGGTTTTCCCCACGAGATTTGGTTTGCGTCGTTTTCATATTAAATCCGAGCAAAAGGATTTGCGTTAAATATATGGAATGTTTTAACCTTGCTGCTACACAACCTTGTTGAACGAGAATAAATGAGAACGTATTGAATTTGTTAGTGGGGCGGTCGGGCCTGTCACCCTCCCTCCGAACCTGCAGGTGGCGCCAGAACACCCGCTGTTCCAGCGGAGAGGAGAGTTCAAGTCTCTCATTTTTGTTTATTGAAAAGTTGAATAAGATTTGTCAGTCAACATGAATACTTTCCTTTTATTTTTTTCTACCATCGGCGAATTGACTGTCTTATTTTCCCCCCATTTACAAATTTGGCCAAAACATTGGGTCTCATTCATGAAACGTTGGTAAATTGGCGAACAGATTTCGACGTCGACTCCACTAAAAACCTTCTCGGGTTCCGATAGATCTGATCGGAAACACGCGTGTAGATCACCAATAACAAACGATCGTAAATTGACGGCGCCTCGCGCCAATCAGCTGGTTGCACAAATCCCCGCCCACGAATTGGTAATGAGCACCATAAAAGGAGGTGGGCGTTGCCGCGTCCTGTCAGTCACGGCACAAGCAAAACCAGAGAACGAACGTTTTCCGACCTTCTGAAGCAGGCACGGAGATTATTTTGAGTGAACCTGGGTGAAAATAAACAAAAACAAGAAAAACCCTGCATTTTATTGTCATTAATTAGCAGTGGTGTGTGTCAGGGACAGGCAAATCAGAAGCCTGGAAGGAGGTAAGAGACACGGTTAATGTGGTCTCTGCTGCCAGAACCCTGCCGAGGTCAAGAGAAAATGGTTTGACACAGGAAGAAATCTATCTGCCACAGGAGGAGGAGACTTGCTGTCCAAATCCTCAAAGACAGATTGTACACGCTACATACGGTCGAAAGCTACCCTCCCCCCCCATCAGCAGGAGGGTCCCCCTACATGAGCCTGGTCCTGCTCAAGGTTTCTTCCTGTTAAAGGGGAGTTATTCCTTGCCACTGTTGCTTGTTGGGGGTCAGGCCCTGGGATTCTGGAAAGCCCCTAGAGACTATTTTGATTGTAAAAGACGCTATATAAATAAAGATTGAGTGATAAGAAACATGGAGCTGTAGCCAGTATTTCCCCATTTGCTTAGTTTCTGTATTTGGTGTCTATTTACGTGAAGCCAGGTTTGAGATATGAACAGTAGTGACGCATGGATCGTAATAGCGGGCGACGTTAATCGCTAGTAGCGGACTGCTGTGGTGTTTAGGGCTGTTTTTATGTTGAAAACATCTTCAGCCTGCACTCCCTGAGGTAAGGTTATCAAGATGGAGGCAGGAGCCAAAAGCACTAAACTCAGTTTAATTCTGCCACGTTTCCTAAAGGAATTATAATAAACATTTATGAATGTGGTGCTTGAAAGAAGCTAACTGAAGCCTCTCAGTCCATGTTTCAACCTATCAAGTTTAAACTACTGGGGGAAGTGTCTATATAAGCTACACGTATGGAGGACGTTTAAAGTTGCGGCTTCTTAAGAAATACATAATGTTTGTAACAATTTTTTTGCTAAAATCAGTACTTTTGTTCCTTAGGAAAATGTGTGATGGGCACAAAGCTGCGGGAAGACACGCTAAAGCGTCTCCTTATCTGTGGCCCTTGGACGACGCCGCTCCAGGGAGATTGCGTCCCTCTACGAGTGGAAATCCTCCCCCACCCGAGGCCAGTAATCCCAAGAGGCCCGGACGCGTAACAAATCAGCTGAATTATTTGGAGAAGGTGGTGATCAAAGCTTTATGGAGGCACCATTTCTCGTGGCCCTTCCAACGGCCCGTGGATGCAGTGGCGCTTGGTCTCCCAGTACGTGAACGTACCACGATTCTCCTGATGTCATCGGGGTTTGAAATATGGGAAATATCTACTGAGCGCTCCTCCGAATCGTTTGGTTTATCTGATGATAACGCCAAGATCTTTGTTTTCCAGGATTATTATACGGTCATTACAAATCCCATGGATCTGAGCACGATAATGATGCGTCTGAAGAACAAATATTACTGGCAAGCTCTGGAGTGTATCCAAGACTTAAACACCATGTTCTCCAACTGCTACGTGTACAATCAGGTACGTGTGGTGTTCTCTCCTCCCACCTGTGTCTGAGTCCGTTACATTTTAGTGCAGAACCCCGGGGGAACGACATGCACGTCTTCTTCTTTCTGCAGCCCGGAGATGGCATCGTTTTCATGGCTCAGACCCTGGAGAAGCTTTGTCAGGAGAAATTAACACTCATGCCGAAACCAGAGTGTGAAGCCAAAGGGAGAAAGATGAGTGAAGATATTGAACAGCACGTTTTAGGTCAAATGCCAAGTAGCTCTCTAAAGTGTAGACTTGAGCACCTGGATTTTCACTGCTTGGGGAAAATGTTCTTTTCTTTTGAGCCGTATATGTTTAAACGGGGACACTGTGCACTTTTGCCTCCTGTCACGCAGGTGCAATAAAGCAGCGCTCTCTGGTTTCTACAGCGGATCTCCAGCAGTTCCAGCCAGTTCTTCGCTCACAAGAGGAAACTGTAGGTGTACACTGTTAATGGGGGGGGGGGGCAACATAAATATATAGTTTATCATGAGTAATCGGAAGCATTTTAAACTTGTTCCCTTCAGTTATTCCGCTGTTTTATTTAGTTCCCAACTGGGCCGTGTCCGTTTCAGCTAAAAAAGGGCTCGAAGAGGAAAGCGGCCCCTTGTCCGTTGACCGTGCGCGCCGGCGGGGAGGCGTCCCCCCCAGCGGACCACGCAACCGTTGGCGCATTAACCTGCAGGAGAAGCAGCGGCCGCTCCATCAAACCCCCAAAGAAAGACTTTCCCTTTGAACGCAAGACGGTCAGGCTGTCGGCGGCGCTCAAGTGCTGCAGCGGCGTGCTAAAGGAGATGCTCTCAAAGAGACACTACGCGTGCGCGTGGCCCTTCTACTCCCCCGTGGATGTGGTGGCGCTGGGCCTGCACGACTACCATGATATCATCAAGCAGCCAATGGACCTGAGCACCATCAGGGTAAGGCCCATCCATCCCACCGTAACGCGCGCGACGACTCACCTCGCCGTGTCGCTTCCTCAGAAAAAAATGGACCAGGGAGAGTACGCGGAGCCCGCCGAGTTTGCTGCCGACGTCCGACTGATGTTCTCCAACTGCTACAAATACAACCCTCCTTCACACGAAGTCGTCCACATGGCGAGAAAACTGCAGGTACGCATGCGCCTGAAAGGAGGCGGCGGGACGAACGCAGGGGGAAAGTCTTGTTACCACTCGCACCATGTGACCAGATGTTTGCCGTCTTAATTCCCTGGAATAGGACAGTTAAAGGTAAATGCATCAGTGTTGAGAAATCACCGACGAGAGCGGGTCCGAGTGAGGTGGGTTTGATCACGAGGCAGGGTCCACACACACACACACACACACACCCACGGGTAATTGGGTTGTTATTGGCCCCCTTCCCCTCCTACCAAGGACGGCAAACACCCTTTATTTTATGTTTTCTAAGATAACCCTGTGGTCTGAGGTGGGTGGAGTGAGTTTGTCCTGATCCTCGGCTCAGAAAACAGACCGTAGATGTTAAACGTTCAAGGTTTACGACCAGAAATGTGCCGACTTTGAGTCTGGACCTGTGAATTGCGACGTGAACAGCAGGTAGCCAGGCGGCGAGGTGACCGAGGCGGGAGGAAATGGGCTGATGTCGCGTTCTTCTTTTTTAGTTCTCCTCGCGTGTCCTCTTCCGAGCGGTGGTTTCCTGTCGGTTCAAAAGAAAATCTCGTGCACTTGCGCTTTGCGTCCTAACTCTGGGCTGCGTCACCGTCAGAACCAGCGAAGGAAGAAGAGAACAGCTTCCAGCGAAGCTTCGGCTGTCAATCAATACGTTGCTTTTGAGGCTTGTTTGTGGATCGTGAAGGTCCAGCACAATCTGTAGATATTTTGGATTCTGCCTCCTGATTGGTGCTAAATAACTGATAGGAACTCTAAAATACTGGTGCAGCTAATTCAGTTTTGCAAACTATTTGCAGCCTCGGGTCGTTATTGCGTAATGAGTGCTGACCATTTCTGTCCTCAGGAGGTTTTCGAGGCTCGATACGTGAAGGTCCCCCAAGAAGCGAGCTATTTCCCTCATCCCTGTTCCGACCGGGCCCAGGGAGAGACGGTGGGAATGCTGTCAACCACTTCTGACAGTGAAAGCTGTTCAGAGGCAGAGGGTCCGTCGGAGCAGGTGGCCGAGCAGCTGGCTAACCTGAAGGAACGGGTCGGTAGCACTCATTGGCTCCTAAAACGGCCCTTTTCTGGGGTTTTCTTGCTGTTTTGTGACGGACTGGTTTCTCAGTTGAAAGTGGTCAGTCATCAGCTGAGCAGACTCACCCAGGTGCCCTCCAAGAAACGCAAGAACAGGTTGAAAAGGGAGAAGATAGCAAAAAAGCATTTGAGGTCAAAGCACAAATCATCCAGATGCAAGATTGTTATCAAGAGAGTGGGCGAATCCAAGAGCTCCGCTCTGTGAGTACGCCAGAATTTGCCCAATATTAGAAGGGTCACGTATCTCTTCAGTCTCGTGCTTTTGCTAATATGCTGTTTTTATGTGGATATTAAGTCAAGGCGGTGAAAATGATCTCCAGAGGGCTTTTCCTGTCAAATGTAAAGGGCTCCCAACGACGACGTGTCAGGAGGAGAGTCGGATGAAATCCCAAATCAAGAAATTGCCCGTTGACAAGCTGAGGACTCCGGATTCCTCCCGATCCAAACTCCCCTCGACGCAAGTGGTCACCCGCGACGCCTGCAACAACATCGTAGCCAGTAAGCTAAGTAAGTCCATTTTCTCCACCCGCTCGGAGAACCGTGGGTATGAAGCGGAGCCTCTCTTCAATGACAAGTCTGAGGTCATTTCCTGTTTCATGCAGAACAAAGTGCAGTGAGATCCACCGGAAGACTACAAACTCCCACCAAACTCCTCATTTCCAATAAAATGCAGACAAAACGTCCCGTCCAACTCAAAGGTAGCGTCCGTTTTTTTTAGGTGTTGCCATAGCTACCATTGCTTTCAAGTTTGGGGATCGATGAGAGTGGATGTCGGGCCACAAAACGTTTCAATACTCTCGTTCGGCTTCGGATTATCATCAATGTGTGATGGGAACGTTAGCATTTGGTGGCGAGTGGTGTGTGTGGATCCAAAGATCCTTCATTTTCTACATTATTTTACTATGTTCTATATGTTTTAGGGAGCTTTATCTGCTCTTATTTGGTTTAACTTGGGGAAAACGTGCTGCACAAGTAATAAGATGGCTCTAGAAAAAGCAGGTGGATAATAACAGCCCCATTTTGCTGAGCCCAAGCTCAAAAGAGCAGCTTTCTTCCTCAGAAGAATCCAAAACGATCCCCAGCCGAGCAGCATTTAGAGCTGACGGCGGTCGAGGCCTGACGGCTCATCCCAGTGGAGGTGGAGTCGTCGTCCATGAACTTTAATCCCTTCAAGAGGACGTTTCTTCTCACTGTCTCCAGGTGAACCCTGATGATTGTCCCTGTCTTCGCAGCTAAAGTCCCGGCGTCTCCTTCTGTCTGTCCGTGGTTGTCGAGCGAGGGAAGCAGCAGCCGCAGCAGCAGCTCCTGGTCCAGTCCTGGAAACACCAGCAGCACTTCAAGCAGTTCTGATCACAGTGACTCTGATGCGGGTTTGTGTCTTGCTCTGTCTCTGAAGGTCAAAACCCCCATTGTGGAGTTAGCAAGTCAAGTCATTTGTGTACCGTATTGGCCCGAATATAAGACGGTGTTTTTTGCGTTGAAATAAGACTGAAAAAGTGGGGGTCCTCTTACATTCGCGGTCTAGACATTATACCCATTCACAACGCTAGATGGCGCCAGATATATTTAAAGCGAATGCTGAACTAAACGTCCCAGGCCAAAGCGAACCCCTGTCACGAAGAAGAAAAATAAAAATAGCGGTAGCACGAAGAAAAATAAAAAATAGCGATAAGACAGAAAAGAGAAGAGATAACAGAAAATAGAGAAATGTAGCGACAATCTGGAGAAAAGTGGGTCGAAGATATAATCATTTGTTTCAGATGTACTGTAATTATTTTCTGTATAAAAATTAAATTTGGTGTTCAAAAAGTCTTTTTCAAACTTGAGTCTTGAAAAAGAGGGGGTCGTCTTATAATCAGGGTCGTCTTATATTCGGGCCAATACGGTAATATTCGCCTAAATGTGGGGTTGGGAAATACTTGTGAGGCACCTGCATCGCTAACGTGGAGCGTCTCTGGTCTTTGTGTCTTTCAGGGTCCAAAACAAGGAAATGCACAGAGTCTAGTCAGACGTTGAAGAGGAAGGTATTTATTGACATCACTAGAATGATGCTATGGTAGCCTTGCTGAATGGGGGGACAAAAGTTTCCAAAACTCTTTCTCTAAGCAAAAGGTGGCTCGTGCCGCCTGTAGCAAGCAGCCAAACGAGACTCAAGGTATGACCAAGAACGAGCTGTGTGAGGAGCTGCCAGCCTGTCTTCCAGGTACCGCATATACGTCACACACTGTGGCACCTTATAGTTGTCAATTTATTCCAAAGTAATGCAGCCAATCACGAGATTCCAAACTGCTGATGAAACAATGTAACGCTGAGACAACTGTAGGCCATCTGGCATCCATACGTTGGCCTGCTGGACGTCTTTATGTTCTTTACTGTCCACCAGATTTGTGTTCTCTGTCACCCAAGATGTCTCGGGAATGTCTGCTAGACTGGTGCCAAGCCAGGTTCCAGGTACTTTTCATTTATTAATTTATTATCAAATGCTCACAAACACTGCTTTAAGAGTGTGTGTGTGTGTGTGTTGGGAAGCTTTGACACTCACAGTATCGGTGATTTTAGATCATTTTATCCGATGCTACTGTGCTTTACTGATATGAAATCAAGTTTTTCGATGTAATTACATCCTGACTGGTGACGGCCCAGGTTTGTTTTTTTTGCATAACCAATGTTTTGAGGTATTCTTTTTTTAGAATTTCCGTCTTTTTTTGTTTGTTCTCCGACCTCCTGAAGATTGAGCAGGAGTTCTGAGTCAGGTTTGAGCCCACAGCCCCACACATGACTGGGTCCATTACCCCTTTTTATCTCTAGTCTTTCTTATTCCTGGGTGCTCCATCCGATCAATCATTCTGTAGGAGACATGAGTTCACCCCGCTAGCACAGCAGTCCCCACCCCCCCCGTGTTTGGCACAAGACACTCGCCAACAACCAGTGTTCACATCCCCATTCTGATGCTGGTTGGAACATCAGCACGAGGTCTGGACCACATCTTCATGCCCACTCAGCTGCAGCCGTGTGAGCGGCTGATTAGATTTGTGTTGGGACTTTGGGGAAATGGTCCTGGCACTTGCTGGCCTTTGATGGGTTCCCTGAACCCTTCTCCTCAATGGGGATCCAACACGGCGCCGGTTGAGGCACGTCCTCACGAGCAGCAGCGGCTTGCCTGTGACATCCTTCTTTTAAAGCTGTTATTCTAACTGTCTTTTTGGAATTAGCGTCATTTTAATGGCAAAAGAGGAGGTTGTGATTAAAGAGCATGTTGCGGGTTCGAGACCCTCTTAAATCAGAGTTGGCAAAAGTAATTTAGGGACTAAAAAGTTCTAAAAATGCCAGCTCAGATGTTATTAGTCCTCACTTAACTTATCAAACGTCTCTTTTGGACACGAGTGCATATACATTTATGTCCTGCAGCTGTGCCTCCTCACCCTTCATAACATTCTAACAATATATGCAAGTGGCCACCAGAGAAACCGAGACCGCAGACGCACGTGTAAATTAGCGAGGTGCACGGAAGTGTCGGCCCAGTGAAGCCAAGTTCTCTAGTGTTGCTGTAGACTGACAACATTTGATATCGGAAGATAAAGGAGGCAAGAGATGAACATTTCAGCTATGCTTAGTTTCCTCTGGGACGCGCTCATTGATCTTCCTCGATGACCTTAAAGACGATGGCGGCGGCAACAGGAACTCGGACGTCCCGAGAAGTAGCTGGAAAGAAAAGCTGAAACGTCCGTCTCTTATCTCTGCTGCATGTGCTCTCAAAGCAGTTTACAGCAAAAAAATTAAAGGAATCGGCCTCACAGCTACCGTAGTTTTGAGTGACTGTTTGTACATGTGCGTGTGTTTCTTAAATCTCGCCCCTCGAGCAGGGTCCCATGGTGTCCCCTCTCAGAGACAGCCCCGTACTGTGTAGACCGGATGAGAGTAAGTCCCGACACGGCCTCTGTTTTTACATCTGCTCCTTATCTTCCTCCGATTGACAGGGTTTTTTTGTGATTCTGTCAGATTTGAGACGGTCTGCAGACCTCCCCCACAGTCAGGTGACCGGGGACTCCCACGCCGCCGCGGAATATAAACCTGCTGAAAATGAAAAAGCCCAGACTCTCAGAAAGGTCAGTGCGGTTTTATGTTTTTCACGATGCAGCTCAGTGTGTCCGTTTTGGAAAAAGAACAAAGGGGCGGCTGGGGTTTGTGCCGTCTGGCTAAAGAGCTAAACGCAGCTGCGTTGCTAGCAGTGAGCTGCTGCTACAGGTGCTGATGTCTTCAGGTCGCTTGAATTAAACACACATGCCTTGTTTTGCTGATCGCTCAGCCCTGAAATCTGACTCAAAAGGGTGTCCTCTCTCTAGACGCAAGCCGATCTGTTGGCTTTTATGTCACCTGTGGAGTTCACAGGTGTCCTCAAAGGGGCTGTGACGCAGCAAGGCTACGCTAAACCCCGCTAGCCCCCCTTGGAACGACCACCGGTGTAGAGAGATGGCTGTCTGTACAGGAGCCCCGGCTCAATCCTCATTCCCACCGTGCCGGTGCCAAGTGTTGGACACACTTGGACCGTTGAGAGTTCTGAAATAAATCCTGGAAATCTTTTGGCAGGAGATTGTCCTAAAAAACGCTGATTCTTGGGCAAGACTGGCGAGTCAGTCGGTGGCGCTGGCTTCGGGGAAGTCGTCTAAAGACGCCTTCCAGCAGTTTCGTAAGGCCGCCCTAGAAAAGGAGCGTGTAAAAGCACTGAAGAAACAAGTGGAAGGAAATGAGAAGAGGGCGTCTCCTGGAAAAACTTGGTAACCTGTTCAATATTCCCTGCGTCAGCTCCATGAGGAAGCATTCAATGTTACTGAAACATCAGAGCTTCTTTGCCTTTCAGCTCCCTGGATCCATGTAAAACGCAGGAAAACCTAGAACCTCTCGGAAAGGATGCTGGCCTGACGGAGAACATCTGCACCACGGCGACATTAGACACTCTTAAAGATGTTGAGATGCCAAAATCCAGCATAGAAGCTTTCATCACGCCTTTGGAGAGAGAGAGGGAGATGGCTCGGAAGAGGGAGCAGGAACGTCGCAGGAGAGAAGCTGTGAGCGTCTGCACCAGTGTGGAAGTCCGAGGCTGGTTCCAGGAGCACCTTAACATCTCCTCTTTTTGTTTAACAGATATCGGGCATTGATATAACGAGGCAGTGGGACGTAATGACCTCGTTCGAGCTCAACCTGGACTGAAGACTTGTTTGAATGAGGTGGTGCTTCACGTTGAACGCATCAGCCCTCGGACCTACGCTGCTCAGACGTTCATCTCCCAACTCAAATGTCAGTTGTAATAAATGTCTGCGTACTGTCAGGGCTGTGGTTACACCAGGTTTTAGCGCCACCACCACCACATTGAACTGAAATATTAAATTACCCGTTGAATTCCTGGTTCCTTGTCTTTCGTGCACCATGCTTCCCTTTCCCTGGTGCAACTCGGCATTTATAGTATAAAGGATCCAGAAATTGGACATTTGACGGCGTAGATATGCACAACAGCAGATCACGCCTTGATAATGTTCCCACGTGCATGTTCACCATCGCTGTGCACATTTATCCTGAGCAGTGTGCTGGAGCTTACTCAATATATGCACCCCTGGAATGGAGAGAGATGTATTTAAATGACCTGAAACGGCACCGACCCATTGATGTCTGGACGACTTGGATGATCAGCTCGCCACTGATCATTTCTTATTTATTCGTGTTTCCAAGTTCAATTTAATGGTTTAGATTGGTTACTGGTGTCTTTGATCTCTGTTTTTGTTGTATTTATCAGTTGGTGTTGTGATGTTCGCTGTAATCTTCCTCCTCATACTAAATGTCATTTATGTTATAAAAATAAAATACGGCTCTTTTAGAGTTGACAGCCTATTTGCAATGAACGCTCCTTCAGCAAGAGCGCGCATGCGCACTGTCGTCTCTCAGACCGGCGGATGTGACGTCGCGTCGCTTCCGTGTTTACCGCAGGTTGTCCCCTCCGCTCTCCTCAACCTCTGAATCAGGTATTTTTCAGCGCCGGCTGCGTGTTATTTCAGCGGATACCATTTAATTTAGGTTAACTGAGGGACTAAAATACATTTGACCTCGAGTCTGCTACTTTTGGGGTCGCGCTTCAGCCACGCGCGTTGACTCTTGTCTGGATTTTCAGCCGTTACAGATCTATATGAGAAATATGTGAAAACTACACTTTACTACTTGATGGTTTAGTGTTACTATTCTTCACAAAACGGAGGAAGAACGTCGAAATTCTCTAAATTATCCCGTGGATGCAAAACACAGCTCAAGTGTGCATGGAAAGTGTGTTTAAAGCGATTTAGATAAAGTAAAGAGAGCATATATTGTATATACCCATCACAGTTTTATTCGCTACTTAAGCACTTCTGGTTGGATGCTAACTGCATTTCGTTGCCTTGTACTTGTGACATGTGTAATGACAATAAAGTTTAATCTAATCAGCAAAATGCCCTTCCCTTCGTTTAGAAAAGCATTGTGGTGGTCGGGGCCTGTCGCTCCTGCAGGCCGGTCCTGGTTGCTGTTCTACGGGGGAATAAGAAGAATGAACGGTGCCAAGAAGAGCCACGAGTCTGATTACCAGCGGGTTGTGTTAAAGAACTCTTCTCCATACCACTACATGAAGGTTTCTCTGTGAGTTTACGTTTGCTTTTCTCTAACCAGTGTTTATTTTTAGAAGAGAGCCACAATGAAGTGACACATTAATATTTTTGTGTCTTTAGTGAACTAGAAGATGAGTCTACCAAAGTGAGTGCTGTTGAACTGAAGCATTTCATCATCACAGGGCTGAAAAGTCTTTTTGGAGAGGTAAGAGCACGTTGAGAGAGTACGTTGGCTTTCTCTGCTGTCATTTCCCCACATCTTCATGCTTTATAACCTCCAGGTGGGAGCAGCGTTGGACTTTGATGTTTTAAAATACAGCGAAGACACCCGCACGGCATTCCTGCGCGTGCCCAGTCGGTGAGTCGTGGCGGTAGGAAGAAACGTCCACTCATCCTGTCCAAGGCTCGCTCATCCTATCATACATGTTTTCAGAGGTTTGGTGAACCTGTGGAGCTCTTTGACTCTGCTGGGCTCCTACCAGAGCCAGGCCTGTGCCTTCAGAGTCCTGCAGGTTAGCAGACCATCGATCGGCTGAGTCGCTTGAAGTGATCTTGTAGAAGTGACAACAAAGGTTCTCCTCTGTCTGAACATCAGGTGTCGTCGTTCCTGCTGCCCCTGACGGGAAACAGCCGGGAGCTGCTGCTGGACTGATGCAGAAGCGGTGAGGATGACTTATACGTGGAGGAGCATCTTGAATAAACCCTGGCTAGGTTTCGCGCGCCGCCCCACAGCATCTCCTCCCAGCCGGCTCCTCCACGTGGGTCAGGAAGCCTCCCTCACCAAGGCCTTTTCTGCACACGATGTGGAGCTTTTTGCCAAGCTGACGGGCGACACGAATCCCCTCCACCTGGACCCTGCGTATGCCAGGACCACCTCCTTCCAGGAGCCCGTGGTGCACGGTATTCTCGTTAATGGTTTAATCTCAGCAGTGATCGGCGCCAGGATGCTCGGCCGCGGCCACGTGCTCCTGCACCAAGAAATCCGCTTCCCTGCACCAGTTTTTATCGACGAGGAAGTGGTAGCCACGGCTAAAGTCTGCAAGATCAAGATGTCCTTTGCCTTCCTGACCGTGTCCTGCTCCGTCAAGGATAAAGTGGTGATGGAGGGAGAAGTCACGGTGATGATGCAGGGCGGCAGCAGCGCCGCGACCTCTGCTGCCCCTCAGCAGTAACGCGGATCATTCTCTCTGGGCTCTTACAGCTGGAGGTCAGTTACAGTTTTAGTTTCACCGGCTTATTGGACCCTGGAAGGGTGCATGGTTTGGTTAAAATGGGGGGGAAATTTATTATTATTGTGAAACTGTTGCATGTTTGGTTGCTGTATTTGTCCAGGAATCATTAAATCCTCTGGAGCTTCTCCCATTGGGATTAAATGTCCTCTATCTGTCTCTCACACCCACCGTGGCCTTTTGGACACGCTGGACGGAGCATTTTCAGACTCTTCACTGGTTTCATTTTGTCACACAACTTGGCAGACAATCATTTTAGAGAATTTACACTCAAGGTGATTCACAGGTTCATCTCTAAATCACCCCTGCTTGTCGATCAGTGGCTCGTTTAGATTTTCATTGAGATGACTGTAACAAAAAAATAAATAAATTCAACAGTGTGATGTCGAGCCAACTTTCTGTTTTATTTCTTACTGGTTCTTTAAGATGATTGGACAAAAGTGAATTTGGACAAAGAGAACAAATGCCAAAATACATTTAAATTACCGCTACTATTCATTTATTTATTTGTTTATTTAAATTTGAGCTAACGTGAGCCGCACGCGCCTGGATCACGTAGGATCACGTGGGTTTCTCTATCGTCCAATCAGAGCGCCGGAGCAGCGCGATGACGCGGCAGCTTCCTGGTTCCGGCGTAGCTAACGTTAGCAGCCCGTCCGCGGGCCTCAGGTTGCGGATGTCCCTCGTCCTGTGAGGGGGAGGACACCTCGGTGAGAACTCCACGGCCCAGCGAGACCGTCGTCGCGGGATGACTTACATGGAAAAGCCGTCCTCTGGCAAGGTGCTGCTGGACGACACCGTGCCCCTGACGGCGGTGATCGAAGCCAGCCAGAATGCCCAGTCCCACACGGTGAGTGTCGACCGAGCAGAAAGTTCCGTGTGTCGGCGGCCGGGCTGGAGCTGCCGCCATCGGCAGCCTCCATTGCTCTCCATCGCGATCCTTCTGGGAATGTCAGCTTTTTTGGACCGACGCGGTCAGGACGACCGACCGTCGGTGACGCAGAGGGAAACTTTCCGACGGGGGTCTTCAGATTTTGCTGATATGGGCGCATCCAGGGAGGCTGAAATCACTGACGCCGTCATTGTTATTGTTGTTGTTGTTGTTGTTGTTAGAGGAGATGGTTTCAAAGTTTACATGTGACGTTTGGCGTCCGCGTTTCGATCATTGTGAATATTCCCCGCCGATTCCACGCGATCATCGGCGGCTCCGGTGTCATTAAATCTCGGCCGGGACCATCGCCCGCCGTCCCGGTGTTGATCCCGGATTTCACGGGCGAGCCGAGCGTCATCTGGTGAACGCAGGGCGAGTCTTTAAGCCTAAAAGTGAAAAGTCTTTAAGGCTAAAAGTGAAATACGCACGACTAAAGAAGCGGCTCGTCACCGGGAGTGAGCTGGGATTGCGCAATCTTGCTTTCAGAGGGTCATGGGTTCAGGAAACACTATTACATCTTTAAATTAGGTTTGATTTAAACCCCCCCTCCCCATTTCTTTTTCTACCCGGAGAGAAATTGCCCCTTTGCTTTGCTCTTGTTCCTTATTTGACTTGACGTCGTGGTTTGGGCTCAGAAAAGCGCGCAGCACCGACGCACGATGGAGAAAGGTGCCAAATCCACGCGTGGACGCATCGATGGGCCTGTTTATGTGCCCTTCTGTAGTGTTTCCTGACGATTTCCCTCTGTCTTCTATATTTTATGCTGCTCTAAACCACCAACTCCTCCTTTCGGGAGCCTATTAACGCTACCTGTTATCTGATTCAATCCCTTTATGTGTTGTAATCCTCTCTTTCCTGTTTTACGTGCTCCAGATTGAGTTATTTGAACCCACATTTCACCCCGTCGGTGGCGTGTTTTCTCCTCCTGGGCTATTTATTTCAGAAATGGGGGTGTTTGTGAAGCAGTCACATGATCCAGATAGACAGCAGGTCACGAGCTGGCTCACCTCTTTCTGCGGTTGTCGCTGATAAAGGCTGACGCTCTTTCTCCTCTCAGGAATACATCATCAGAGTCCAAAGGGGGGTGTCTCCAGAGAACAGCTGGCAGGTAAACCTGGGACCTCCTTTGATTTTAATGAGCAGCTCAAATCCCGCTAACCCGACTGATGGAACGGTGTGTTTGACGCAGGTGACGCGGCGCTACAGTGACTTTGATCTCCTGAACAACAGCCTGATGGTGAGCTACACCTCTGTCGACGTGCAATCGCTTGATTGTTGTTGTTTTCGTCTTTCTTTCTGGTTATAATTTGACGTTTGAGTACTGACACAGGGTTTGAATCTGGAGACGTTTCCCTCATCCTCCAGCTGCCTTCAGTCCAGAACGTCGCAGCCGTTCTTCGGTTCAGCTCTCGATCCCGAACGTCTTTTGTCGAGAATGGCGGCTGCAACAAACGTGCACGTACTGTGTGTTTGACCTGATCGTTGTCTGTCCAGGTTTGTGGTATCGGTCTCCTCCTTCCTCCCAAGAAGCTAATTGGAAACATGGACAGGGAGTTCATAGCAGAACGGCAAAGAGGACTACAGGCGTATCTGGACTCAGTTACCCAGCACCCCCTGCTTTCCTGCTCCCTGCCTGTCAAAAAGTTCCTGGATCCCAATAGCTACTCTGCCAATTACACGGGTACGATTGCTCTTTCACCGCACTCTCGTTTACAGGCTCAGAACGACTGTACGTAGCCATGGTTACTGTAGTGTTTGCTAGTTTTCAATAACATTAGCGGAGAGCTGTGAGCGCACGAGTGGTGCGAATGGAATTTAGATACTTTATTTCACAGGAGTTGATTAAATTTGGGAAGTCACTGTTTGGAGGAAAGACCAGGAGCCAAATCGCAGGCTTACAGTTGCGAGGTGAAATCCCAAACGGCAGGAACCTGCTGCGCTAGCTGCAAACGGGTTTTGTAGGAAGTGTCGCAGCGTTTTTGCCAACGGCACAAAATTGAAATGACCCCCGATGACCACAGAGAAACGCCGCTTCCTGCTGATTAAGGGAAAACCCGGTGATAGCCTGCTCCCTCTTTAACCTTCGGTGCGGGGGCCTCCTCTCTTGCTCATGCACAAGTCTCCTCTTCCTTCAGTCCTCCTGCTCAGAGGCTTCAGCACTCTTCTACCAATACACGTCGAAATGGGCCAAAATGAGGCTCGTCGTTCAAGGCAAATACGGCCCAACCACCGTAATAATAAAAAACCCAAAAGTAGGTGGGAATGAGAATCAGCTTATTGCTTCTCAAGTCTTCCGCCTCCAGCTGACTGGAAATTGTCCAACACTCTGTTGAAAAGCAGAAGGGAAATTGCAGCTTCCTGCCACCCTGGTGGCGCGTCCACGCGAGGACGTGACGTCTCGTACCCCCTGAACCACTCTGTCAAATCTGAGCCTGACAAATCCTGGAATCCTGGAACCTTGGAACGTGCCCGAGACCAGGTTCTTCCATCAGGGAAGGAGCTGGCCGGTATCTTTGGGTCCATAATGTTGCTGAACCAGGAGCTGAAGACCTGCAGCAGTCCCGGGACAGCTGTCATCCCAGTGTTAGTGGTTTCTCCTTGGATGTCCCTCCTGCTGGATGGAGCCCAGCAGCTTTTCCACGACCAGGTGAACATGGTTGTTTAAGAAAAGTGCAGCTGCTCATTCAATAACAGCTGAAAGATGCAGCAATTCTCCTGCAGGAGGCGCTAATCTGCCGGGTTCAATCCAGGTGGAGTTATTTTGTGTGAATCTGCTCGTGTGGCTTCATCCTTCCACCTGCTCCTCAGGAACAAGCTTTCCTGCAGCGTATCCCATTTCCTATTTATAGACACAGCCTGGTTCTATTCCCTCGTGGTAGGGTGGGCAGCAACCATCGAGGCCCACGTAATCAACGGTTTATAGTTTGTACCCTCGTCAATACTCCAAATATGTTACGGACTCAAGTTGAAGCTGGACTGCTCTTTAACTTTGAGGTGGATGGTGCTTTTCACACCTTTAAACCCCCGAAAACCTTGTAGAATTATAAAAATATATCATTTCACTCATAAAGGCATCACTGCGGTCAAAGGAAGCTGGAGAAATTAGCATAATGAGAAACGTGTGTGTGATACAGGTGCTCAGATTTGATGACTTAGCTTTTTTTTAAATAACCGAGTTTGTTGTATCATTGTTTTATAAATGGAGAAAGTTATCTGGATTCATTTGTTTTTCAGAAATCGCCTTGCAGCAGGTCTCCATGTTCTTCAGGTCAGACCTAAAATGGGAGGTGTTGGAGCCTCTCAGAGACATGGGTGAGGTCAATATTTGACTGAGAGTCGTTACCCTAAGTTAGTGAGACGCTAATCATGGTGGCTAATACCTGTAGCATGCAGGCTCTACCGCATCACCCGATTCCTTTCATCTGCACATGTGTAGCGGGTGTATGACACATGTTTAGAGTGGTAAACAGGCCTGTGTGCAGTCGGGATGACGGGCGGAAGCCTCGAAAATGTCCGAGAGCCAGATGAAGTTGCTCTGCGTTTGTGTGTCTCGGCAGGCTGGAGAATCAGGAAGAAATATTTCTTAGTCAAAAACAAAGAGCAGCCCAAAGAAAGGTACCTGCTGAGCTGGGTGAGTAGCACACCGACAGGAATCGCTCGTCTTCTTGGCCCTTTGCCTCCAAGTTAAGGAAAGTTGACTTCCTCCTGACAACTCACTTATGGTTAACAGATTATTTAGCAAGTCAAGAGGGAGTTCTTTCCTCGTGGTGTCCTCAGTTTAAAATTCTGATATTTAATAACATTTGTGTGTTGTAGGTGGACCTGGGTCCTCATAAGTTCCTGTCAGACAAAGACCTGCAGTCAGCCATGAAGTGGCTGTCCGGCATATCCGTACGTCTGTGTGTGTGTGTGTGTGTGTGTGGGGGGGTGGGGGGGCTAAATAAAGGAGCAGGTTTCACCTGCATGTTTGGGGACTGAGGACCTTGTTTGGTCCTCAAAGGTCTGCTTGAGGGTTAGATGTTGGTTTTAAGGTTAGATTTGGGTTTCTGTTGTGATGGTGTCTATAAAGTCCTGACAAAGGTCGACCTAGGTGTGTGTGTGTGTGTGTGTGTGTGTGTGTGTGTGTGTGTGTGTGTGTGTGTGTGTGTGTGTGTGTGTGTGTGTGTGTGTGTGTGTGCGCAGCTGGAATGGCTGCACAGGCACGACGGCATCCAGACGCCACTTTAGTCCTTTAGTCCTGGATGTTCTCCTTTAGTGAGGAAGAACCAACATGGATTCTGAGGAGATCGAGCCGCAGTTGTAATCAGGACCCGCTTGGTTCCCCCCAGGTTCCGTACCTGTGCCCGCTGTTGTTCTTCAGCCTCAGCGAGTCGTCGGCGTTGCTCATCAGGCCGTTCAGTGAGAAGGGCTCCCTGCGAGACCACATCTGTAAGGTACTCCTCAACAACTCCTCAAAAAGATCTCTTTTGTCTGTTTGGGGTGGGACGTGACCTTTGTTGGACCGGAGGGGCGGGTTCAGGGGAGGTACATTCACCACTTCCTGGCTAAAACACCCTGTTGGACTTTTGGACCCGGTAATCAAAGGTGGTTGAAAACAAAGGTGCTAATAAGGGAACGTTGAAACTTTTGGAGATTCGTTATTATTATTCATTAGTCAACGTTCCAACAAAAGGGGCCAGACTACCATTTTAAAAAGCAAATCCAGGAAGGAAGGAATTGGGAAGGCCGGCCGTGTGTCTGGCACCACTCCACCTGTGCTGTCCCTGCAGGTGAAACCCAAAGAGTGTTACCTGAAGAAGTACTGTAACCCAAAGAAAAGAGAGGGCCTCGAGCTACAGGACATCAAGAAGTATGGCCGGCAGATCCTGGAGGTACCCGAACGTGCACACGCGTCCACGAGCACGGAGCATCCAGCTGCAATAACGGATGTTATGGGATGTATTCCGTTTGTGAAGGGCTTGAAGGCGCTCCACGACGCTGGCATGTTCTTCGGTCACCTGCACGCCTCCAACGTGATCGTGGATGACGGCGTCTGCCGGCTGGTGGACGTGGAGAACGGCGTCCTGGGCGTCCCCTCCTTTCTGCGCGCCGCCTTCACCCAGCACAGGAAGATAAACGTACGCTCGACGCCTCCTTCCAGGGCAGGCAGAGGTGTTGGCGCTCACTCGGCCGTCTGCTCCTCTCCCCGCAGTCCACAGAAGCTGTGGACGTCTTCGGCTTCGGCCATCTGCTCTACGAGATGACCTACGGCCAACCGCCCGACGCCGTCCCCATCGATCATGCGCCCGCCGTGCCGTATGCCGCAGTAGGTCAGTGCGTTCCCACGCAGGCGTTTGGGAATCCAAGTCCTTCCCTCCCTCAGGGTTGATCTCCCATGTTGGTGTGTGTGTGTGTGTGTGTGTGTGTGTGCAGTGCCAGTGCTGGAGTCCATATTGTCCACGGAAGCCTGTAAGAGCGGGATGCCGACGGTGGCGGAGCTCCTGCAGACGCCGTGAGTGACTGACCCTTTTGGACGGTGTCTCTGGGTTGAGGCGGCGAGAGAACGCCGCTTTTTCCCTCGCCCATGACTCCGGTTTGTGTTTTTCAGGTTATTCAGCGACGTCCATCTGCAGCCGTCAGAAAAACCCATCAAGGTGAGACAGAGGACCGTCAAAGGATCAGTGGGTCCTCCTCCCTTGAACCAGGCCGGGGGGTGGGCGATCTCCTCCCTTCTCCCTTCCCTCTCCTCCTTCTTCTCCCTCTCCTCTCCTCTCCTCTCCTCTCCCTCTCCCTCTCCTCTCCTCTCCTCTTCTCTCCTTCTCCTTCTGCCTCTTCTCTCCTCTCCCCTCCCTCTCACCCCCCTTCTCCCTTCCCTCTCCTTCTCCCTCTTCTCCCCTCTCCTCTCCTCTCCTCTCCTCTTCTCTTCTCTTCTCTTCTCTCCTCTCCTCTCCTCTCCCCCCCTCTTCTCTTCTCCCCTCTCCTCTCCTTCCCTCTCCCCCCCCTCTCCTCTCCTCTCCTCTCCCCCCCTCTCCTCTCCTCTCCTCTCCTCTCCTCTCCTCTCCTCTCCTCTCCTCTCCTCTCCTCTCCTCTCCTCTCCTCTCCTCTTCTCTCCTTCTCCTTCTGCCTCTTCTCTCATCTCCTTCTCCCTCTCATCTCCTTCTCCCTCTCCTCTCCCCTCCCTCTCACCCCCCTTCTCCCTTCCCTCTCCTTCTCCCTCTTCTCCCCTCTTCTCTTCTCTTCTCTTCTCTTCTCTTCTCTTCTCTTCTCTCCTCTCCTCTCCCCCCCTCTTCTCTTCTCCCCTCTCCTCTCCTCTCCTCTCCTCTCCTCTCCTCTCCTCTCCCTCTCCTCTCCTCTCCTCTCCTCTCCTCTCCTCTCCTCTCCTCTCCTCTCCTCTCCTCTCCTCCCCCCTTCTCCTCTCTCTCTACTCAGCCCCCCCACCCCCACCCCCCATCAGCAGGAGGGTCCTCCCTCCCTACATGAGCCTGGTCCTGCTCAAGGTTTCTTCCTGTTAAAGGGGAGTTTTTCCTTACCACTGTTGCTTGTCTGGGGTTAGGCCCTGGGATTCTGGAAAGCGCCTTGAAACAATTTTGATTGTAAAAGACGCTACATAAATAAAGATTGATTTGATTTGATGTTAGGAGGAGCCTGGTGGAAACAGTTCCATCAAGCTTGTCTAGCTCGGGGGCGGGTCCATCGTCAGTGCTTTGTGTGTGCGGAGGGTGGGAATTCCGGCCCGAGACCCCGAGATAGAACGATCCGGCAAAACGGGCAAAAACGATGACGACTCAAAACCGTCTCCATCCACTCCTGCAGATTTCCAGCAGGCTAAAAGAGGCCGTGAAGATGGCGAAGCAGAGTGGGGAGAGGAGGCTGCAGGAGGAGCAGAAAGTGGTACGGAACGTTCCGGTAATAACGCCGCGTTCCCAGTCCCGCTCGGTAAAGTTGGCTCGCCGTGTTTGCAGATTCATCAGCACAGGAGGCTGACCAGGGCGCAGTCTCACCACGGCTCCGATGAGGAGAGGACGAGGAGGAAGATACTGGCCAGGAAGGTGGGCAGCTGACCGGGGGCCCAGTGTTCCCACTGCCGGCCCAGTGTTCCCAACAGTGGGAAGCCCAAACTTCCTGCTTCAGCAACACCTCACCTGCTTGTGTTTTTGTTCAGAAATCCAGACGCACGGCTTGTGAGACCGAAGAAGACGTCTCCGCCAGAAACAACAACTCCGGTACGCTTGTCTTGTACTGCTCAAAGACGTGCGCGCTGAAACAGGCGTGCACGCCTCCGGTCACGCATACGTCCGTCAGTGACCCCCTTTGTTCTGCCTGCCTCCAGGGTCTGGAGCCAGCTCCCCTCCCACCTGCCCCTCCTCCCCCACACATCCGTCCACTACAGGTAATGTTGTGTGTGTGTCTGGAAGTGCCACGTGCACAGGCCCAAGCCTTCTCGGCCCCTGAAGCGTCCATGTTCCCAACATGGCTGATGTTGTTGTCTCGTGAAACATTAAACCCTCTCTGCAGCTTCATTCCCCACCCGTCTGGCGTGTTCCTTAGTCCCGGCCGTGCTCGGTGCTCACTCCTGTTCTGTACCGAACCTCTGAGGCCTTGACAGAACAGGTGGATTTCATCTGAGGCTGGGGAGCACAACAACTTTCATTTTCAGCTATATTTCCATTGTATCGGCAATAAAATCTTGTAATATTCCAGTTTTAAAGGCCCAACGTTTGCGACGGGGGCCCGGCTGGCGTTACTGAGGCCTTTAAATGAAATGGGGTTTTATAGCTCTCCGTCTCTCCTGTAGGAGCCCGGTCCGATCCTCCACCCGCGCCTCTGGTGGACGCCTCGTCCTCCTGCCCTCCTCCCCCCCCTCCTCCTCCCCCGCCCCTGGCCTCTCCCGACGGAGCGGGCGGAGGTCGCAACGCCTTGCTGAATTCCATCCAGACCTTCCGGAAGGGCAAGCTAAAGAAAACGGAGACGACAGACCGCAGCAATCCTGTCGTATGACGGCTATTCCTCCTCATCTGGGGGGAAGATGGCCGACCAGCTCCGTCGGCACTGTGGGGGGTGGGGGGGGGGGGGGGGGGGGGGGGGTTTCACGCCATTGAAAAGTCCCTTTTTATTGTGTTTTGGTGTTTTGTTTGTTTTTTAAATCCTGGCTTGTTATGCTTGGAGAGCATATTTGGTGAAGGAGGGGCCTCAGTCTGCACTTTACACCACCCCTGGCACCTGAATGCTTCGACACTTTAAGAGCCACCAGCATCTGGACTTCGATGAGCCTCTCTCTTCATTTCTGCTCTTTACACTTTTAAAAGTAGATCTTGCACATGTGCAATTTGCGAATGCTTCATCTCACTGAAAAATAAGGTCTTGAAGCTGAAACTCTTTACATTCCTCCATATTAATCCTGCCTGATGGCTCGCCGCAGTACGACAATGAGCCCCTCCTCCAGTGTTAATTTATATGGAAGTTGGGACAAGAAAACAATAAGAACCTCTTTGAATAAATGTTTCCTAAAAGTTGTCAAAGTTGCTGACATTTTTTTCCCCACTTTGTTCTGGTGTTGATGCCAAAAACCTCCCAATCATGATAAAATACCTCAAAAGCTGCTGAAATGCTGCATAAACTGGTTTAAAAGCTGGAATCTGACGGCAGAAAGAGGGAGGCCATTCCTGGGAGTGGGAGCTGAAGGAGAAGACAACGTTGTCCAGTTCCTCAGCTCCTGCCTGGAGCACCCACTGGCCGTCCTCCCTCATCATCACGAATGAATGGCGCCCTCCACTGACTCCAAGAGGTCGCTGAGGTGGGTTGGGAGCTCCTCGGGGGCCAGGCACGGGGGTCCGCTTTGACTACCTCTCTAGAGAGAATTCCACCAATCGTCAACCCTTGGATTCAGGAGGAATAATGGTCCCAGATGTGGAACCCTGGACCGCCTCTACACCCTTCACAGGGAGGTTGCCCAACCAGTCCACCTGTGCTTTGTTGACCGGGGCAGGAGCTTGGTCCACATTGCCCTCAGTAAGTCAGACCTGTTCCTGGTGCATGCTGGGCTTCGCTAGAGCTGCCCTTTGTCGCCGGTTCTGGTCGTCATTTTAATGGACAGAATTTCTAGGCACAGCCAGGAACTGGAGGGGTTCCGGTTTGGGAACCACTGGATTTCATCGCTGCTTTCTGCTGCTGATGTTGTTCTGTTGGTCTCCTCAAACCAGGACGTCAAGAATCTAGAGATCTTGTTTACCAGTGAGGGAAAGATGGAGCGTGAGATTGACGGGCGGGTCGGGGCAGCGGTGCGGTTGCATGACTGCTTCACAAAAAGGCCTGGGAGGAATTATGTACTTTTCTTTGTGCAGACCCTGACTTTTCTAATTACATTTCCTCCTAAATCACAACCCCAAAGGAAGAGAGCCCTGCAAGTCGAGGTCCAATGACGCGGTGGGTGAGTGGGGGCAGGCCTGCCTGTCAGCTTGGACACGATGAAAGGCAACCTGGTGATCACAGGACCCGCCGAGCTCTCACCTTTGACCTTCAGAGTTGTTGATCACGAGGCCCCTCCCATTATCCATTTGTTCCCGTGTTTCTCACCCCGTGTGCCGTGTTGTACCCTGGATAACGTCTTTATTATTATCTGATTATAGCTCTGTAGTTTTTAACGCTTTAAACTTCCTGCCCGACCGTAGTTGTGAATAAAATATTTAAAAACAACAACATTGATTCATCGACTCGGTCTGACCAACAGTTCATGCCAGATCCTGTTAACCAATCAGACCAACTCGGGCTTCTCTTCGCCTCCACCTTGATTCTATAACAAGAAGTCCATAATCTGCCGTTTTAGCCAGCAATCCTTCAAGCACTATAGTCCCTTCCAGTAAATAATTTTCTGTATAAATTTCTACTTTTACCCAACTGGCTGGTTTAATTCTGTCCTCTCTTTTTTGTTACCTGCCTACAGATCTGACAGTGGTGATTATATATATATATATATATATATATATAATGTGTGTGTGTGTCTCTCTCTCTATATATATATATATATATATATATAATGTGTTTGTCTCTCTCTCTCTCTCTCTCTCTCTCTATATATATATATATATATATATATAAAATGTGTGTGTGTGCGTGTGGGTGTGTGTGTCGCCCGTGTCCTTGGATTTTTTTTAACCCTCTCAATCTCACTTCCGGGTTGAATGAAGCACTGTGATTGGCTGCTCGGTGGGTAGAGAGCGACGTTTATTGGACGGTGCAGCAACGTCATCAAGACCCGCCTTTTCACGGAAGTCAGATTCAAGATGGCGATGTCACTAGTCAACATTATCCGTAAAGGAAAGGTGAGCGTCATCTTTTCTAATTGTGGAATTGTTTCGCATTCCCGATAATGTTACCACCTAATCTACATCGACGCCATCGCTGTGCTTTATTCTAGCCTGTCGTTTCGGCTGTGCGGCGCCGCCACTTTCACAGGACGGTCCCGGCAGCGGTGCAGGTCAGTAACAGCTAGCGGGCTAATTTCAGCTCCAATCACAGCAGCTCCGGCTCAAATATCCTGGTTCTGCACTTGTGACAAAAATGTACTTCACAGGTTTTAACTGACTTGACAGTTGGCAAATACGGAGACTGTCAAAACCGCCAATGAAATTTCCGATTGTCACTCGTTTCCTGTCGGCAAACATCAAAGCCTTAAATTTATGCCCAAGCTAATCGGATTGATTTTTCTCTCGACGAACAATCACATAATAAGATTTTATTTTGGATTTGCAGCAAATCAAACCGCACAGATGCTGTTGACCATAACGCTCATCTCTGTGCTAATCTGGCCGGTAAATATCCACATGTGGGTGAAGCGTGTCCTTTTCAAGGTTGCTGCTTTTGCCCCTTTCCAGGTTACCGTCCGCGATGCTCTCAACCAGGCGATGGATGAGGAGCTGGAGAGGGACGAGCGCGTCTTCCTGCTGGGGGAGGAGGTGGCGCAGTATGATGGAGCCTACAAGGTCAGTAGACGGCTCCAGCCGGTCCCAAGGTCACATTCTCATTGCTAGAACATCTGTTGGTGACATTCGCGCGTGGATTTATCCAATTTATGTGGACCACCTCGTATATATGTGTGGCTTGTTTGTGGGCACGCAGGTGAGCAGGGGTCTGTGGAAGAAATACGGAGACAAACGCATCATCGACACTCCGATCTCAGAGGTGAGAACATTCCCTGACGGCCGCTGCAGCGTCACATGTGACACAGATCTTTTATAATCCCTCTCCTTCTGGTGCAGATGGGGTTTGCTGGTATTGCAGTGGGAGCTGCCATGGTGAGCCCCCCCCCCCAACAATACACCCGTTAGCATTAGCCTCACTACTATCTGATATTACACTGTTGTCCCCCGCAGGCTGGCCTGAGACCAATCTGTGAGTTCATGACCTTTAACTTCTCCATGCAAGCCATCGACCAGGTCATCAACTCTGCAGCAAAGACCTACTACATGTCCGCCGGGCTCCAGCCAGTGCCCATTGTGTTCAGAGGGCCCAACGGAGCGTCGGCAGGCGTGGCCGCGCAGCACTCCCAGTGCTTCGCAGCATGGTACTGCGTCCGTCGCCGTCTCGGGGCGCGCGGCGCCGCTCGCCGTCTCCTCTGGCGTCGGTAACCGTGCGTCTGTGTTTCTGTAGGTACGCTCACTGTCCCGGTCTCAAAGTGGTGAGTCCCTGGAATTCAGAAGATTGCAGAGGTCTTTTGAAATCTGCCATCAGAGATGATAACCCTGGTAAGAAATGCAGGCCGCGTTTTATCCGAGCGGCCTTTTTGTGCAGCTCATTTTAGCCAGCGTCGTCACGGCACCGTGGTGTGTTTCAGTGGTTTTCCTGGAGAACGAGCTCATGTACGGCGTTCCTTTTGAAATGTCTGACGAGTCGCAGTCCAAAGACTTCGTCATTCCCATCGGCAAGGCCAAGATCGAGAGAGCCGGTGAGTGTAGATGGTTTTACCCACCCGTCTTTGACAACTGGAAGCATTTTCACAACTGCATTCACACACTTATTTGATTGTAACTTCATTGTAAACCTACAAGAGTGTCTGCAACTGTTTTTGGTAACGATTTACTGTCCGGCCATGTCTTCCGTCACTGTCTTTAACCGAGATTTCCCTGTCCTTCAGGCTCTCATGTCACTTTGGTCAGCCACTCGCGCTACGTGGGCCACTGTCTGGACGCTGCCGCCGTCCTAGCAAAGGAGGGAGTCGAGTGCGAGGTAGGGAGGAGCGTTTCTGGCGCTGAAGCCCAGCAGGTGGCAGCATCCAGCCATCTGTTGACCTTGCTGCTGTCCCCGTCAGGTGATCAACCTGCGCACCATCCGTCCCATGGATGTGGAGAGCATCGAGACCAGTGTGATGAAGACCAACCACCTGCTGACTGTGGAGGGTGGCTGGCCCCAGTTTGGCGTTGGAGCTGAGATCTGTGCCAGGATCATGGAAGGTAATGCCGTACTCGTGTTTAAATATTGATTGGTGGTTGCCCACAGCGCCCCCTGGCGGCAGCACTCTTGAATAAATTAAAAACAACGTTTTTATTTGCCTTTCTTCAGGTCCTGCATTCAACTACCTGGATGCTCCGGTCACCAGGGTGACGGGTGTTGATATCCCCATGCCATATGCCAAAATCCTGGAGGATAACAGTGTGCCGCAGGTCAAAGACATCATCTTCTCCGTCAAGAAGATGCTCAACGTCTAGGACACACACCTGAACACAGGCAATTCTGAAGCCCTTGTATATAAGTACAGTCGGAAGGTTCCATAGAAACGGCCTAGGTCCAGTTTTCAGTCTGGAGCGCGCACACACACACACACACACGTGCACCTTTTCTCCTGAACCCAACCGAGTGTTCCGTTAACTAGCTGTCTGCTGTGATGGTGCCAGGCTGACTGAGCTGTGTGTAATTGTTCTTTTCTCCACTCCAAATACTGTATCTTTTCTGGGGACAACAAAACTGTAGAAAGTTTTAAAAAATTTTAAACAAGACGCCTAAATTATAAAACACCAGAAATAAAACGGACACTAATTCAACATGTGTGTATTATGTATAAAGTTGCTCGCCTGTTACAGAAATAAACCCTCTTCAGTCTTTGACCCAGTCTCTGGAAAGACCCTTTCACATTTCTGCTCCTGGCCCGAGGCTCGGTACCGACGTGCTCGGAACAGTTTGGTGATAAAGAACATCCAACATTTAACCGAACTTTTGTCCGACTTTAGAGTCGGAGTCATTTCTTAAATGTGAGGGAATTCCTTTAGGGAGACGCTGGTTGTGTATTATTTATTAGACCAGGTCACTTAAAAACCATCTGTTGGGAGCTGGACCGAGAAGTAGAAGGTTCTGGGTTCAGACTTCAGAGCACTGCCGAGGTGCCCTTGAGCAACACCAGTCTCAGATGAACTGTTGACCTCCCCCATTGTGGCCCCTCCTCGTAAACCTGAGAGGGATGAAGCGCTTCAGAAGACGAAGATCTGCTGCTTCGACAACGTTCAGCAGAAAAAGACGAGACGTCTTTGTAGCGAGGGACGCGATACCCGTGTGGGCGGAGTCAGTTTCATGGCGCTGACAGGTCAGATCGCCCCACTTCTGAGTGTCCCTTCAGCAGGTCCATCCTCACCACCACAACACGCCTCCTCTTCGGTTCCTCCTCCTCCTCCCGTCTTGCCTCCTGTTTGCTCGTCTCCTTCCTTTGCCTCTTCACTGTCTCCTTCAGGGTCTGTTCCATCTCTGCATCTTCATCCAACACTTGATCTTCCTGGTCAACATCATCCTGTATTTCCTCCTCTTCCTCTGTGCTGTTTAGTTCTTCCTCTTGGTCCTCAACGTCCCCACGTTCTTCCTCTTCTTCCACATCTGACCCCGCGTCACCTTTCAGGTCGTCTTCTTTCCCTTTCACACTCTGTTGTCCATCATCTGTCTGACAGGAGGAGAGTAGAATCACAGACCTGGACACAGAAACCAACTGAACTAGAACACAACAACAACCTGGTCGACTCCGCAGACATGGAACCACAGCTGGGACTGTTTTAACCCAAACTGTTGCCTGAAGGACCAGCAGAAATGTGTGTGGTTACTAAGGTGCATCTCAATAGTGTCTAAAACCGGGGATCACTTTGTTCACAAAAACACACCAGTTTGGTTTCGCTGCCGTTTTCAAACCAACGAAAGGGACTTTGAATGTGGCTGATTGTTGGTGGGCTGGTCTGAGTGTCTCCAGGGTTCACAGAGAAGGTCTGAAAAAGAAGTATCCAGTGACGCAGTTGTGTGGATGTTGTTGGTTCCAACCAAGGGATGAAGGAACAACAGGTGGAACCTTGAAGGAGCTGCGCTACAGCAGCAGGAGACCACACGGGACCACACGCGGGTTCACACAGACTCACCAACACTGGACACCGGCATCAACCATCTTCTGACGGCTACTTCCAGCAGGCTAATGCACCACATCCCAAAGCTCAGACCATCTCAATCTGGTTCCTGGACCATGAACACGACTCTCCTCCAGTGGCCTCTGCGGTCACCAGATCTTGGTCCAGTAGATCCCCTTTGGGACGTGGTGAGACGAGAGTTTTGGAACATAGATGTTTAGCTGGCAGATCTGCAACAACGACGTGATTCTTTCATGTCCAATATTGGAAGAATGTTTCCATTCTTCTGTGACTATAAGGTCAACCGGGGATGGGGGGGGGGAGGGGGGGGGGGTCTAACCCTGCTGTTAGATGCCTGATTGTCTCAGGGACTGAAGCCCAGATCTTGCCCAGTGTGGTAGCTCTTGGCTTCTATCGCTCTATAGTCAGAGCCTGTTCCAGCCAATAGCAGCATTTCCAGATATGAGCCACTTCCTCAGTTTGGTGGTGGGTGATGCTCTGCAGGGGCTTGTCTTCCCATCACAGTTCCAGCTGTTCTCCATCTGGTTTCTGCCTTGTCTCCAGAAGATGATGTACTCAATGACCCTATCCTTTCCATCCTGGATAGTGGCTCTGATGTTCACTCGTGCTTGGCCTAGCTCCTCCAGCTTCCTGTGCAGCCTCAGGGTGCTAGACTCCCTTGGACTTGCCTTACTCTGTGGAGGTATCTGGCTGTGGCCAACTTCCTAGTAGTCTCCTCGGGGTTCCTGGTTGCCTGAGTAATCCCGAGGTATTCATAGCCGTTCTTAAAATCTGTGATATTCCCATGTGTTAGGCTGACTCCCTCAGTCCTGACTATCATCCCTGTCCTGGTTACACTTTGGCCACCCTCGCCCAGACACACGTCAACACCTCCTCTACATGGACGGCATGTTTTGGAGGTGTCTGATGGTTGCCCCATTCCGTAACCGATACCTGTAGCCAGTCTTGTCAATCACCGAGATGAGGGGGTTCAGACCTAAGCAGAACAGCAGTGGGGACATAACCTCACCTTGCTACATGCTACACTTGACGATGACTTGCAATGGGCCTGTAAGATGGCCTCCAGGTTGGTCTTCCAGAGCCTCCATGGAGGTCAGTATGGAGGCTCTTAGAGTCCTGTTCATCTTGAAGAATTCCAAGCACTCCCGCCTCCAGGTACCAGTTGGAGGCTTGAGTTGGAGCCAATCCAGGCAGCGCACAGATTGGTTGGTCTGGTTTCCTTTCTGTTCCCCGCTCATGTGTCGAGCGATGCATCCACTCATCTTAGACGCTCTGAGGCTTCCATGTTGTTGAGGCAGGTTATCGGCCAGTAGCTGGAGAGGATTCCGCCCTTCTGTTGGTCATTCAGGATCAGGAGAGTCCAGCCTTCAGTTAACAGACCAAAGGGGTCCCATCGTAAGGAACACACGCGCGCGTGTTTATGTACACACGCAAGATGTCTGAAACATTTATACTATGAATGAATTTGTGGTTGAGAAAAGTCTGTATCTTTGGCCAACATATGGAAATAAGTGGTTATTTGTCAGGAGTTCTTTTAGCTCTGAAACCGTGTAATTCCTTTCAAGAGGTAGAAGATGAAAATACTCACAGATTTCTGGAGCCTGTGGAGAAGCAAGCGCACCGTGTCCTTGTTCTGACACAGGCCCATGGTGTTGAGGGCATCCAGAGCAGATCCAGAGCAGCCCTGCAAGCGCAGCTCGGCCCCCAGAGAAGCTTGCAGGAAATTGTTCTTCCAGATGTTCCTTGTGAAAAGTGGGATGGAGAGCGCCACCACTGTCCTGCGCTCCAGCAGCACCTGGGCCTGCTCCTCTGTCAACGCGCTGCTGCACAAGCAAAGAACCAAACTTTAAAGTTCAAACCCGATCCCTGGTCACAAGAGTCAGGATGACGGTCCTTAGCTGACGCTAGAGCCGTGCAGTCTGGGAACCCAGCGTCAGCGTGGACAAACTTACTGGCTGCTCCTGGACAGGGCGCTGATGTTGGGGAACAGTGACGTCAAGCAGGTAGTGACCAGCGGCGCTTTGAGCTGGGCCCATTTCAGACAGCGGCGCCAAGGGAACGAGGACAGTGGCTTCTGTTCTGACACCTTCTGATGGAACGGATTGTCTGGCTGCCTCACTAGCGCCTTCATCTGGTGCCGCCCAAACAACAAGTACTAGTGACAGAGTCTTTAACAGGACATATGAAGGTGCAGCAACCAAAAGGCGTCCAGTCCTCACCTCTTCTTTCAGCTGCTTGCTCCAGAAGTCTAGCATGGGCTTCCTGGCACCCTTGGCCGACCACAGCAGCTTGAACGCTGCTTTGTAGCAGGATTTGCTCACCAGCAGCGCTGCCTTGCTTTTTTCCCCCATCGCGTGGTCATGCGTGGTTCCATCCCCCATCTCTGACTGCATTTAACACCAGAAAACACAAAACAACATCATGCAGCAGCGTCACAGCAGTCGCCACAGTCACTCATTTGTATTCCCTGGTTTTCTTTAAATAAACCAGATTATTATTGTATTTACTAAACTTGACTTGATGCCTGGAATGCACAATTAAATTTAATATCAAAGAGAGGAAACAGATTTCTATAAATCCCGCCAGTAATTCAAGTGCAAACAGTAAAATCAGTGACTGCATAAATATTCAAATGCTTTAAAGTGATGTTTCGCCAGACTGAGCAATGCTAACAGAATATTGAAAGGTAGCATGAGTGGCTCAAGATGATGCAAATTCACCACCAAACTAAAGGTGTGGCTGGAGCTACAGGTGTGGGCGGAGTCAGTTTCATGGCGCTGACAGGTCAGATCGCCCCACTTCTGAGTGTCCCTTCAGCAGGTCCATCCTCACCACCACAACACGCCTCCTCTTCGGTTCCTCCTCCTCCTCCCGTCTTGCCTCCTGTTTGCTCGTCTCCTTCCTTTGCCTCTTCACTGTCTCCTTCAGGGTCTGTTCCATCTCTGCATCTTCATCCAACACTTGATCTTCCTGGTCAACATCATCCTGTATTTCCTCCTCTTCCTCTGTGCTGTTTAGTTCTTCCTCTTGGTCCTCAACGTCCCCACGTTCTTCCTCTTCTTCCACATCTGACCCCGCGTCACCTTTCACGTCGTCTTGTTTCCCTTTCACACTCTGTTGTCCATCATCTGTCTGACAGGAGGAGAGTAGAATCACAGACCTGGACACAGAAACCAACTGAACTAGAACACAACAACAACCTGGTCGACTCCGCAGACATGGAACCACAGCTGGGACTGTTTTAACCCAAACTGTTGCCTGAAGGACCAGCAGATGGCAGAATTGCAAAGGATAACCGGTCAAAAATAGTGTAAAATGCAATGAGGCACGGGTTAAGAAGCGTGAGTAGCGCAGCAGCGTAGTACAGACTATGGATTTAAGAGTCCGATGACCTAGGAGACAAAGTATTCCAAAGAACCTGGTGGCTCCACAGAGTTGATCATTCGTGGAAACGCAGATGGAAGAAAGAACCAATGAGAACGCAGCTCTACAACGAACCCCTAAAGTTCCTAAAGGCTCGCTTCTCCAAGGAGAAAAGCTCTAAAAACTACAAAGGAGGACCAGGAGCAGCACTTGAGCAGAACACTCTGATCCAAAGCGCAAAGAACATCTGACCATCCTGCCTATAGTCCTCCCGGACACCAGTGGGGATCGGCCTTCCAACCAGGAAAGAGGTGGAAAGCACAAGCATTAGTAGTGAGGCCAAATGGCGCTCCATCCAAAGCGAACAAGGCTGCCCCACATGTTTTTATAGAGGCTCATGAAGGCAGCGTAGCAGAAGAGGACTATCCCTAAAGTGTGGCCGAGGGGTCTTGATCCCTCAGGAGAAGGACGCAGCAAACATCAGCCAATATCGGCCCAGACCCCCTCCTAACCCTGAGGAAAAGGTCTCTTTTAGTGTCATTGTAAAGAGGATTCCTGCAGACCTGAGGAGAAATGAGCACAATGGTGCCTCTGCAAAGGTGGGAATGATACAGTCGGCTTCTCTGGGTGTCTGGACCATTCCAGCATGGCAAAGGTGGAGAAGAAAGACCTCCATATGATCTTCTTGGACCTCAATAATGCCTTTGGCTTTATACCTCACGATCTCCTCTGGGCGGCCTTCAGCTGCTCTCAGATACCAAAGACCGTCACAGTTCTGGTTGAATTCTACGACCAGGATTTCAAGTTCTGCTCCTCAACGCCTGAGTTTACCTACTCTTGGCATCTTGGTCATCATGCAAGCCTCAAAGTGGGCTGTAGGTGGACAGTGAGTTGGCTCCTCTCTGTGGCCTTCTGGGGTGACATTAGATCGCCGGAGTATTGTAACAGCTATGGGAGGTGCTCTGTCACAAGCCTCAAGGACAAAGACCAGGTGAAACGACAGTGCAGGGACTCCAGCACTGACCTGCAGTCCATCGTCCAGATCTTTTTGCTGCTTGTTTATGGAGAGTAGAGCCACAACTAATATTGAGAAGTGGCTCTGAGTTCCACAGTGCCTGTAGAGATGGCAATGGCTTCCCCAACATGTCCCTCATTGGTCTCACGGAAGAGCTCAACACCAGATCCAAGACATAGCGGTAGGGAAGAAGACACCTGCCTGGGTTATCAGGTGCAAGGACCAGCAAAAGCAGTGGAAGACGAAATAGCTCTCAGAAATGCTGACATTGTCGGGAATATGGTGTTGGGCTAACAACTAGCTGCCCAGCTAAAGGCTAAATCATGAGCACAGAGGAAAATGGCGTTGGAGGAAGGACGCCATCAGGTTGCAAACGCGGGCCAAGCCAGTCTCCCTTAGCAAACATGGACAATGGACACGGTGGCTCAGCTGGATGGACATGTGGACCAACAGGAGTCTGAGTTTTCCCCCCCGATTCCTTCCAACACCAACCAACCTTCATCAGCGGCTTGGTTCCCTTTGCTCAAGCTTCCCTCCAGCACATGGGTGCACACCAGTCTCACCCAAGGGTGGTATACATGTGGTGGCACAAACAAGTCCTTAAGAGCCTTCTGTCTCCACCCTGGAGGGCAAGGGAACTACCATCACCTCCTTGTCAACACCAACACCCCGTGGACAACAGCTGCCATCCAGGAGGTGTCCAACATGACTGGAACCTGGATATTGGTGGACAGCTTGTGCTACCACTACGTTAAAGGAAACCCCATCTATGAAGAACTTTAAGACTTAAGATTTATTCTGGGGCACATGAAACTACAATGAGGAGCCCATACTTTAAATACACCTGGTGTTTTATTATAATCTAGTGGCAACCCAGTTTCAGAGAAATGCTACATGGACGGGGCAGCAAGCGACCATGTTTGTGTCCTGGTAGTCTGACTGAAGCAGCATTAGAACTGGTTATTCCTAACAAGCTATTCTTGATTTAAAATCTGGAATATAGCGTTATAGAACATCCAGTACAATTCAAAAAGATGAAAATACTCACAGATTTCTGGCTGTTCTGGAGCCTGTGGAGAAGCAAGCGCACCGTGTCCTTGTTCTGACACAGGCCCATGGTGTTGAGGGCATCCAGAGCAGATCCAGAGCAGCCCTGCAAGCGCAGCTCGGCCCCCAGAGAAGCTTGCAGGAAATTGCTCTTCCAGATGTTCCTGGTGAAAAGTGGGATGGAGAGCGCCACCACTGTCCTGCGCTCCAGCAGCACCTGGGCCTGCTCCTCTGTCAACGGGCTGCTGCACAAGCAAAGAACCAAACTTTAAAGTTCAAACCCGATCCCTGGTCACAAGAGTCAGGACGACGGTCCTTAGCTGACGCTAGAGCCGTGCAGTCTGGGAACCCAGCGTCAGCGTGGACAAACTTACTGGCTGCTCCTGGACAGGGCGCTGATGTTGGGGAACAGTGACGTCAAGCAGGTAGTGACGAGCGGCGCTTTAAGCTGGGCCCATTTCAGACAGCGGCGCCAAGGGAACGAGGACAGTGGCTTCTGTTCTGACACCTTCTGATGGAACGGATTGTCTGGCTGCCTCACTAGCGCCTTCATCTGGTGCCGCCCAAACAACAAGTACTAGTGACAGAGTCTTTAACAGGACATATGAAGGTGCAGCAACCAAAAGGCGTCCAGTCCTCACCTCTTCTTTCAGCTGCTTGCTCCAGAAGTCTAGCATGGGCTTCCTGGCACCCTTGGCCGACCACAGCAGCTTGAACGCTGCTTTGTAGCAGGATTTGCTCACCAGCAGCGCTGCCTTGCTTTTTTTCCCCATCCTGCGATCATTCATCCTCCTACCCTCCGTCTCCGTCTGTAAATAACAGCACCCAGCAGAGGAAGGACACAGTAAACACTGGCAATCATAACACTGTTAGGATTCCATTAGACATTTTGGTTTGAATAAATACAATCATTTTTGTATATAGTCAGCTTGACTAGATGCCTGACGAGAGGAAACAGATTTCTCCCTTTAAAATGATGGAAATGCTCACATTATATCGTAAAATATCCACAAAAGCTTCCAAACTGTGACCTTATCCAGATGATCTAAATCCACAACTGAAAAAATAAAGAAATATGACACTTGTGTGAATCTGAGTTGGTAGTAGTGGTGTGCAGGGCCCATAATAACCACCCAATACATATACTAGAGGGGGGGGGGGTCTTGATGCACTCATGTGTTTTTGACGGGGCTCCATGACGTCATGCGCGCGCACACGCACCTGTTTTGACGCCACTGGTTTCAGCCACAGGCACCGCTTCCCGCTCTGTTTGCGCTTGCATTTACTCCTAATAAACTGTGCGCAGGTCTCGCATAAGAAGGACTTCTCATGCACTGTCGCGTCCGGGAAGGCCCAGTGCACAGTCTCCGGGGTGGTGAACGTGTACACCGCCCTCCTGTTGAAGCTCCGTCCGTGGCGCTCGAAGTGGATTTTGCAGCCGGAGCAGTTTTTGTCCTCCGGTCTCATGGTACGGCGGCGGCCTCCTCTCCCCGGAGCCGGGGACCGAGTGTTGCATGCTGGCGTGTTTATGGCGTTTTCTTCGGATTTGAACGATCTAGCTTCGCAGTCCACCTCCGCGCCTACAGCCGGCTCGGGGAGCTCCACGGACACGGTGAACTGCTCTTGAACGAGCTGTTCAGGCGCTGCAATGAAGCCTTCTCGCACCGTTATTTCCCCTCCAGCTAACTGGAACTCGGAACCCTCCGATGGAGGACAGTTGCTGGCTGTGGTGCGGGCAAAGTCGTTTTCATTTGGCTCCGGAGACCAAGTTTCATCTTCTAATTTTATTTCTGAGGCTTCACCCGCCATAACAGTCTGGACTTCCTGTTTACTTATCTTTACCGGAAGAGGAGGGGCCGGGCTTACCGGAAGTGTCGGAGACCCGGCTAAAAACAAGCTAACGCCAAAGTTAAATCAGCAACTTTCAATAAGGTTCCAAAAAATGTATCCACAAAACCCTTGCTGCTGACATCGCTATTTTAAGAATAGCGCAATATCTTGAATTCAGTATCTTTATTTAAGCTTAGAAAACGAGAACATTGGCAACAGAGGAGCAATGAGTTTTAGCTACGTTTGATCAAGTAGTTACGCCAGCGCCATTACTGCCATCTGGCGGCGAGAGAAGGAAGCTCACGGATCCTATTTTATTTGTTTAAATTTCACAACGAGAATTGTTCAGAAATGTACAGTATATTTTATTAATATAACGCCTCAATTCAATTGTATTGTAAAACAATTTGAAGTAAGTGTTGTAATCCATTGCACATGCTGACTGTAAAATTATATGTCGATAACATGTATGTGAGCTATTTTGAACAATATCTATTAACTCTTTTATTGTTACATTAGGATGAACCAATGTGAAAGAGCTAAAAGAAGAAGAAGAACATATTTAAGATACAAAATACAGAATATAAACAACCTTCTGTGAAATATATGTGTATCCAGGGTGTGACCTGGGACAGATGGTATCTTCCGGAACCCTTAAAATAATGGCTTGGCCATGAAAAGACCTCAACCCCATCAGTTTGGCTCCAACTGGAAAAGACACAGCTGTTTCGGATCATTAAAGGAGAGCCTGCAGACGGTGTAAGATAAACCTAGTGTTCTTGGAAAATATATTTTCTTTATGCTGGACGGATTTAGACCCAAATCAAAATGCTATTTTTCTCTTCTGTTCACGCTGTCCTCAAATGCGGATGGTTTCCTGGTTGGAACTGGTTTTTGTACAAAGGGAAAGGTGCTAAACTTTAACAGCCGTTCACACCCAGCAGCACCAATGAGCCAGATGGTCCATGTTCCTTTGATGATGCAAATGGCATGTAGAAAACCAGCACCCTGCAGAACGATCAGGGATTTCTAGCAGAGCCGATGAGGGAAGAAGCGTCTTCTTTAACTCAGAACATTCACTGACATTTTTCTCGTGCCAACAATCTTTAGACCTACAGCCACACCAATAGAGTGGCAGTTTGTCCAATATTGGCAAGTGTTGAATGATGTTTTTGACACTGTTATTTTGTCTTATCTCAGGGACCAGAAGGTAGAATTTGGTCTTCAGTGGTTGAACTCTCTGCTGCCTTTTTTTCCGCTGTTCAAGCTCATTCTGAATCATTATTTATTCCATAATTTGGGACATCCCTTGTGGTTGAATCTGTTTTTAGAGGGAGAGCCATGGCAAGACGGCGCGCTATTATAAATGAGAGCATTAGAACAGGGAAACAGCATTCCAACAGACAATTTTAAATACAATTTAAGAAAAGCAGGGGCACTTCTCATTTAGACAGCTTTTTGAAAGAGTTTTGAATTTTCCGAGAGATATAATCTGTGATTCTGGTCACTGTTTAGTTTTCAGGGGAAGAGACACACATCAGCACGGCCTTGCCAAGGTTACACCACCTCTCCAGCTCTGTCTCCGACCTTGAGAGCCCCCAGAGATATCAACACAGGAAAGAGCTCTTGAAGTGAAGCGAAGTGGCTCTCTGAGGCATTTGCTGAGCTTCCACACTGGATGTGCCCAATCCACAAAAACGCTCCTTTTTCCAATGGGCCGATCAAAACTGATCCCTTTTGCAGAATCCCGGTCACTTCTTTTGTCCAGTCACCTACCTTTTTTCTGAGTCTGAGGCCTGTGGTTCAAACACACCGTTTCACCAAAGGTCTTCCTGTTTCAGCTCCAAATGTGTGATCCGATAATGCTGCACACTTATGTCGTCGAGACATCAGACAGCCGCAGAGGCAGCGAGAGATGTCACATGTGAAATAATTCCGTGGTGGTGAGTCCCTGAGCAAATCTCCAGTGACAATGGCGCATCTCACCAACTAAATCTCTATTTTACATCTGATGATAGATTTGCAGCAGCGCCCCCACTGACCTCCACTGCTGCTGACATGATTTCACACAGAAGTGCGGGAGACACATGGCAGCATAAACGTGCCCAACTCCAGCTCAACCACCCTCTGACACAGATACACATCTAGGACTACCAGCCACAGGGGCCGAATGGTCTCCGAGGCCTTTGGGTAGTGCAGTTATCCTGCTTTCACAACATCTTTAATGTCGCAACAGAACACAGCAAGGTAAATAATAGACAGCAGGGACAGCGTTCCTGTTTCGTTCTTTGCGATTTTGTTCCTTTTGCAAAGTTTACAAGCCCAGCGCAGGTTGAACGACGTCCAAATGACAGTCTAGACAAGGAGGATGGAGTTTGTGGCAAATCTGGAAAGGTTGTAAGGAGTGAGTCTTAAATTCCAGGCTGGTAATATCACTGTAACTTCCCGTGCAGTGTGAAAGGGGCTTGAGAGAGAATCTTTCCTCAACACTCCAGCACAACTCCCGCGGCGTCTTCAGCTCCCTATCCAGGGTTCCCTATCCTGCTGCTCATCCAGGGTTTTATCTTCTCAGACACCTACTCCGGGAGTTCTCGCACCTCGTCCTCGGCACTTCCTCATACTGAATTCAGATTGGGTCTGAACATTATTGTATGATGGATCCAAAAGGTGAGCAGTGAAAATGCATTCAAATCCTGTAAAATGTATAAAGGCGCAAAAATAGGGATATTGAGGGAAGAGGTAGCCCAAATGAGAGAAGAACATCTTCTTACATCTCAAAACAAACTAAAGACAGGTGATAAAAGCATAGTGTAAAATGTTCACTGCCTTTAATGTGACTGACCTAATTGAGCAAAGTTCCAGCTGCTGGCAGTGTCACAGTAACATGGAGGTCTGAGCTGCACATCACTAAACACACACACACACACACACACCATCTGCCCCAGGAAGCGTGGCGGTGGCAGCATTATTCTCTGGGAATGCTTCTCAGCAGCAGGTCCTGGAAGGATTGTAAAGGTACAGTATAATCAATCAAAAGTTGAAAGCCTTTTATTCTCATCGTATTAAGAACACAGCAAAATTGCAGTGAACTCCTTCGTTTACACACCAAAGATGCAAAGTAAAAACCCATAACACATAAAGACAGACAACGTTTAAACCACACCATCCTTCACACATAATAAATGAATGAGAATCGTGTCAAAACTATGTATTACGTGTGAAAAGAGCTGTTCCCAGCCTGTCCCTGGGCAACCTGACTGAGCTTTGAGCTGTTTTGCAAGGGAGAACGGAGAAAGGATTTGGTGTCCAGATGTGGCAGCCTGACATTCTCCACACAGAATGAGTGATGTGACTGTTGCTGATGGAGCAAACCAGGCAGAAGGTGGAAAAATGACAAGAGAACTGAAGGGGTGGAAATACGACTCTCAGCTGACCACCCAGATCATGAGCATGCTAATGCTCCACAAGGGTTCTATCTTCAGGCTCTGGCTCCAGTCATTTCTCCTTACAGTAGGAGAATCAATCAAATCAATCTTTATTTATATAGCGTCTTACAATCAAAATTGTTTCAAGGTGCTTTCCAGAATCCCAGGGCCTGACCCCAGACAAGCAACAGTGGCAAGGAAAAACTTCCCTTTAACAGAAAGAAACCTTGAGCAGGACCAGGCTCATGTAGGGGGACCCTCCTGCTGATGGGGGGAGGGTAGAGAGAGAGGAGAAGGGGGAGGAGAGGAGAGGTAGAGGGAAGGGGAGGTAGAGGAGAGGAGAGGAGGAGAGGAGAGGCATAGAGCATAGAAATACATACAAAAATACAATATATTGAATTAAATTGAATTGAATAAGCTGCTGGTTGAGTGGGTCAGTGGGGTCGGAGGTCAGTATACAGCTCCGAAGGTGGCGATACCTGTAAATGAATACAGAAGGGGGGAGGGGAAGCAGAAAAACTACACAGGAAATAGCATTACTAGTCTACTTGATGAGGAGAGGAGAGGAAAGGAGAGAAGAGAAGAGGAAACCATGACCCAGCAGGGTGACAGAGGCCTGGCAGGTGATCATGTTTCCGGACCCCGGCAGCCTCGGCCTATAACAGCATAGCTAAGATGTGACCTAATGATTAGACGACCCCCTAAGCATGATAATTTGTCTGTCTATGATAGTAACTGGAACTACAGAATTAGTAACAATAAGCTTTTTCAAAAAGGTAGATTTTAAGTCTGATCTTAAAAGTAGCGAAGAAGTAACAAATGCTGGACTAACTTTTCAGCATCACGGTGGGTCAGTAGCTTCCTGATCTTTGTGATGTTCCTCAGGTGAAAAAAGGCACTTCTAGAGACTAATTTAATGTGTGAGTTGAAGGAGAGATTTTGATCAAAAGTTACTCCTAGATTCCTCACAGAGAGACTAGATGTTAATGAGATACCATCTCGAGTGATCATCAGATCTAATCTATCCCTGAGAGGTTCAGGACCAAACACCATGACCTCAGTTTTTCCTGAGTTAAGGAGGAGGAAATTTGAAGACATCCAGGACTTTATGTCTCTAAGACAGGTCTGGAGCTTCACTAACTTATCTGTCTCCTCTGGTTTCATGGATAAATAAAGCTAAGTGTCATCAGCATAACAATGAACATTTATCCCATGCTGCCGAATAATGTTCCCTAAGGGAAGCATGTACAAGGTGAAAAGGATTGGTCCAAGTACAGAACCTTGTGGAACTCCATGGCTAACCCTACTGTATGAGGAGGGAACACCATGGACATGAGCAAACTGGTATCTATCAGATAAATATGATCTAAACCAGTCTAGTGCTGTCCCTTTAATCCCAATCACATGTTCCAGTCTCTGTAACAGGATGCTGTGATCAACTGTATCACAATTTGTGTGAGGTCATCACAGATAAAAGGCCATTTTGGGTTGTAAGCTTTGATTCAAAGTAAAAAGTCTTCATATTAAAGTGTTGCTGCTGCACCTACAGACATTACCCGTTAAAGGTTGAGCTGAAACCACCATCAGATCTGCCGCCTCATTCTTCGATCCTCCCACCGAGCATCACCCTCCAAGCGAGACAATCTACATACTGACGTGCACACGTGTTAAAGGTCCAAAGGTCAGTAACTGGGAGTTGATGGTTGGGATCAAGTTGAGCTCTGCTGGCAGCTCTACCAAAGTCTAAATGTTCTCTGTATAAATCCAATTCTGCTAATGTGGTTGCGCTTCTTCGTGTCAGTGCAGACTCGTGCGCGGGGCTCGTGCACATGAGGGTTAGGCTGCTTTGATGGAAGTCACAGAGAAGCAGGTGGGGGCGGGGCTTGTGTAGCATGTGCCGGCCCCTCTCAAACTGTAGCCTAACTGGGCCTTGCTCACGCCCTGATGACTGGCGGGGGCGTGAGCCCCTCACCTGTGCTAGTCTGGGCTGGGGAGGGGGCGAGGCGCGACTTTCCTCTTGCTCCATGAGGCGGGAGCAGCAAATGGATCTGTTCATGACTGTTAGAGTGTGTGTGGTCATGGCAGTGGCTTTTTGTTGTTTCTGCTTCAGGCTGCAGAAGATGGGCTGTTCCTGTAGTACTTCTTCTGACGAGTGGAGCGACAGCGACAGCGACAGCAGTCTGTCAGACTTCCCGACCTACGTTAGACGGAGCAAGGTGACGGTGGAGCACAGGCAGGACACCACCGCAGGAACCCAGCATGCATGCTTGGATGCAGAGCTTAAAGGAGACAGCCGAGGCAGATGTGATGAGGAAACCCTTGAATCACATCCCCATGTGGCGCTGCCCAGACTGAGCATAGGCGGAGAGGAAAACACTCCAGATGTGTCAAAGCCGTCCAAACTGGTCTGGTCAACACCCGTTAGGCCACCGTCTGTTGCCTTCATGGTGACTGAGGTGTCAGGTGACCAGCAGAGGCCAACGGTAGATTCAGAACCGCAACGTGACGATAAGGAAGGCGAGGAGGTACGTCTTGTAATGACGGAGCCGCATCAGGCGTTCAAAACAAAGACCCACAGCTACTACAGCATATGTTCCGCTGACACCGATGACCTCGAGCAAGAGCAGAACCACTGTGCAACAGATGAGCCTGGTCCATCCACTGTTCTGCAAACCACTTTATTACCAACACCTCCTCCTAGATCAGAGCCTGGTTTATTTCCACCACCTCCTCCTGAACCAGACACTGGTTTATTACCAACACCTCCTCCTGAACTGTCTCTATCGAGCGAGGTCAATGTGCGTCTGACCACGGTATCCTCACCAGATATCGGTCAAGAAACTCACCGTGGATCCATCAAATCCCAGTTTGACTGGCAGGACAATGTGGAGCTCAAATGTCCGTGGCTTCCAGCGAATTCACGCGTAAGAAAAATCCCGAGCCGAGATGAGGGCGATGTGCGTCTGACCACGACATCCTCACCGGATACTGTTTCCTGCTATCACGCCGATGTCACGACCTCGTGTCTCAATTTCAACAATCCAGAAAAATTGTACAGTCATGAAACTCGCCGTCGATCAAACAAATCTGAGTTTGAGTGGCAGGACAATGCGGAGCTCCAACGTCCGTGGCTTCCAGCGAATTCACGCGTCTGGAAAATCCCGAGCCGAGATGAGGGCGATGGTCCCTCTGTCCCAATTTGTTTTTATATCGCACCCGAAGACCTGCCCCCCCCGAGACCTGAGTGTCAGGATGCTGGCACTCAAACTTTGCCCCCTGGTGCTGGTGGAGATGCTTCCACTCCATCCAAGATTGACTCCGTCTGTCCTGAGCAGCGGGTGATGGCTGAAGGGGGCAACAGTGGGGTAAAGACAAAAGGAATGGTGTGGTCCCAGGGCACACCCCAGGCTGGGTTCCCCCAGAGGGGGGGCCGTGTGGACACCCCGGGGCCAGTGTCGGAGCCCCAGCCCTCCAAGGCTCAGAATTGTCGGCCAATGTTAAATCGGTAAGTTTATGGCCCCCACCCTTGCTCACACTTTATTTCACTTGTGGAGCACTTGGTAACACCTGAGACCTGTTCCTCTTCAGGGGTCTGGAGCAGAGATCAAAGACCAAGGCCGACGACCAACCAGCTCATCCGCCAGGACAGCAAGTAAGTTTTGGGTGTTGAGTTGTTTTTGATGCTTAATTTGATGCTTGATTTAATTGTGTCCATTCATGTTACTCATTCATAAAGTGAATGTCCCGATTGGTCACAGACACATCAACATTTATCGGGTTTAAGACCCCTGACAGGACAAATACCCCAGGTTATAGCAGACCTGTTGCAAAGATGCTCATGTTGGAAACTAAATCCTTGTGCTCTGACTTTTCAGGTGGGCTCCAAACTGACGTATGCACAGGTCTTGATGATGCCCCCACGGAAGCGTGCCCCACCCCCAGACCTTAGCCCCCCCTACCCAGAACAAGAGCACCAACCAGCTGGGACTCGCCGTCCAATTAAGCTGAGATATGCAAGGCTGTGAATGGAGCGCAATGGATATTTTTTTTATATTAGAAGCTGAACAGAATCTGCACCTCTTCCATTGCTGCTTTAGGGGATATTTTTTTCTTTTAACACACCTGCATAATTGATGCTCATAATTCTGATTTCTTCTATTAAAAAGCCCTGAGCAATATGTCTGTTGGCATCTTTTTTATCTCATGTTGGTACTGAGTTTGTTCGGCTTTTATTTGAGTTAATCAGGAGTGTTTTGGCTGTAGAAACTTCTGTTTGAGCAAAAAGGATTTGTTGATGTACCTCATTCACATTCTGTCCAGTGTGAAATCACAGAATCTGAAAACACTGACTTTGATGAGTGTTTAACACCATTACAAGTGTTTAAACACCATTTATACATGAATGTGTGCAGAATATCCAGGTACAGGTGAGTTACTGATGGACGTAAATATGACTGAACACTACTAAAGTGTATTCTGCACTTTGTTGTTCTCTGTTTTTTGTCATAACGTCTTCCACCCAGCAGGGGCAGAATATCCATAAGGTTTATTGCTCCTTTTTGTCGCCCGCTCTTGTTTACAATGAGGATGATTTCATTCCCGAGGGCCGTAATGAATAAGATGAATAATACTAATGAAATAATACGTGTTAGCTAGAGAGTTGATGCACACTTTGGTGTCACTGCCACATCAGTCTTGTTCAGCCATAACAGATTTGTTTAAAAGCCGTTTGACCTTTAATTTTACATTATTCCAACTCATAGCTTCAACCACACCCTAGATCTAGTTCTGACTTATGGTGTTGAGGTAGAACATGTGTCAGTGTTCCCTCAGAACCCCCTCCTGTCAGACCATTCCTTGATCACTTTTACATTTATGATTAAGGATTCTTCTATCGTCAGAACAAAGTCTTACTATAGCAGATGTCTTTCAGATAATGCTGTAGCTAAGTTTAAGGAAGTGATCCCTGTGCTGATCCCAGGACCACTGTGTGTTTCCCCAGGGATCAATCATTATAATCTTAGCCCTGCTGAGGTTGACTCTATTGCTGAAGGTGCAGCAACCTCACTGAGAATCACGCTTGATTCTGTTGCCCCCCTGAAAAAGAAAATAGTAAATCAGAGGAGGTGTGCCCCCTGGTATAATTCACATATCAGGACCCTCAAGCAGAAAGTGTGAAGACTAGAAAGGAAGTGGTATTCCTGTAAAATAGATAGCTGGATGTGGGTTTTTGTGTAAAATATTAACACAATATTTACCACTAAACCTACCATGGTGCTTGTAAACCCTCTGTTTCGTGCAGTAATACTGCATATTTGAAATATTGAATAAAGTTTTATTTTATATGTTTTGGGCTATCAGACAGTATCTTTTTTTATATCCTTTTTTTAAAAATAGAAACGCGGTTGTGTTTGCATCCTCTTGTTAGCTAAGGTCTGGCTGTTTGCAGGTCTCTGAAGGCCCAGTCTGGGTAACCACATGTTTTGAGATGATCCTGTTCCTTCTTCCTGCCTTGGGTTGTTTTGGCTACTTCTTTAGCCCTGTTATCGGGTTCTGATTCCACCCAACTTGTGTTCCAGTGGGTGGTGAGAGTCCAGTGGGAGGTGCTGATCTGTGTGTGCGTGTTCTGTGGACCTCGATGCTGAGCTTTGTGTCCTCCTCCATCTTAACTGTCTGGTGGTTGTGGTCTCTATTGCCTCGGTGGTGCGCGTGACGCGTCCAGTGGACACAGAGCTCTTATTTGGATAACTCTGACCTAGATGATTGAGACTGGTCTCAGAAAACTGGGAGGATATTCTGACATCCTGCCAAGAAATTCATCAAACTGTCCAGAAACACCAGTTTATTGGATACGAGCATTGTAAAGCTGCTCTCAAAGAAGGGCTCCAATGTTGGACTGTAATGACCTGTCAAGATGTTTAACATTCAATTTAATGCTTAACGGTTGCATCACCATCATAGAAGAATCATAGCAAAATATTTGGGTAATAATTTGGGACACGGTGGGGTAAAGTCACAATGTTTAATTATTTTCAGAACAAGATTTACAGTACGTCATATATGCAGCGATTTAACCCACTCACACATTTACGTTTGTGGCTTTGATGCGAAGCACAGCAGCTTTAAACACTTCGCATGAGATTTTTTTTGTGAGATCATCACAGATCAAAGGCCATTTTGGGTTGTAAGCTTTGATTCAAAGTAAAAAGTCTTCATATTAAAGTGTTGCTGCTGCACCTACAGACATTAACCGTTAAAGGTTGAGCTGAAACCACCATCAGATCTGCCGCCTCATTCTTCGATCCTCCCACCGAGCATCACCCTCCAAGAGAGACAATCTACATACTGACGTGCACACGTGTTAAAGGTCCAAAGGTCAGTAACTGGGAGTTGATGGTTGGGATCAAGTTGAGCTCTGCTGGCAGCTCTACCAAAGTCTAAATGTTTTCCATATGAATCCAATTCTGCTAATGTGGTTGCGCTTCTTCGTGTCAGTGCAGACTCGTGCGCGGGGCTCGTGCACATGAGGGTTAGGCTGGTTTGATGCAAGTCACAGAGAAGCAGGTGGGGGCGGGGCTTGTGTAGCATGTGCCGGCCCCTCTCAAACTGTAGCCTAACTGGGCCTTGCTCACGCCCTGATGACTGGCAGGGGCGTGAGCCCCTCACCTGTGCTAGTCTGGGCTGGGGAGGGGGCGAGGCGGGACTTTCCTCTTTCTCCATGAGGCTGGAGCAGCAAATGGATCTGTTCATGACTGTTAGAGTGTGTGTGGTCATGGCAGTGGCTTTTTGTTGTTTCTGCTTCAGGCTGCAGAAGATGGGCTGTTCCTGTAGTACTTCTTCTGACGAGTGGAGCGACAGCGACAGCGACAGCAGTCTGTCAGACTTCCCGACCTACATTAGACGGAGCAAGGTGACGGTGGAGCACAGGCAGCACACCACCGCAGGAACCCAGCATGCATGCTTGGATGCAGAGCTTAAAGGAGACAGCCGAGGCAGATGTGATGAGGAAACCCTTGAATCACATCCCCATGTGGCGTTACCCAGACTGCGCACAGGCGGAGAGGAAAACACTCCAGATGTGTCAAAGCCGTCCAAACTGGTCTGGTCAACACCCGTTAGGCCACCGCCTGTTGCCTTCATGGTGACTGAGGTGTCAGGTGACCAGCAGAGGCCGACGGTAGATTCAGAACCGCAACGTGACGATAAGGAAGGTGAGGAGGTACGTCTTGTAATGACGGAGCCGCATCAGGCGTTCAAAACAAAGACCCACAGCTACTACAGCATATGTTCCGCTGACACCGATGACCTCGAGCAAGAGCAGAACCAGTGTGCAACAGATGAGCCTGGTCCATCCACTGTTCTGCAAACCATTTTATTACCAACACCTCCTCCTAGACCAGAGCCTGGTTTATTTCCACCACCTCCTCCTGAACCAGACACTGGTTTATTACCAACACCTCCTCCTGAACTGTCTCTATCGAGCGAGGTCAATGTGCGTCTGACCACGGTATCCTCACCAGATATCGGTCAAGAAACTCACCGTGGATCCATCAAATCTCAGTTTGACTGGCAGGACAATGTGGAGCTCAAATGTCCGTGGCTTCCAGCGAATTCACGCGTAAGAAAAATCCCGAGCCGAGATGAGGGCGATGTGCGTCTGACCACGACATCCTCACCGGATACTGTTTCCTGCTATCACGCCGATGTCACGACCTCGTGTCTCAATTTCAACAATCCAGAAAAATTGTACAGTCATGAAACTCGCCGTCGATCAAACAAATCTGAGTTTGAGTGGCAGGACAATGCGGAGCTCCAACGTCTGTGGCTTCCAGCGAATTCACGCGTCTGGAAAATCCCGAGCCGAGATGAGGGCGATGGTCCCTCTGTCCCAATTTGTTTTTATATCGCACCCGAAGACCTGCCCCCCCCGAGACCTGAGTGTCAGGATGCTGGCACTCAAACTTTGCCCCCTGGTGCTGGTGGAGATGCTTCCACTCCATCCAAGATTGACTCCGTCTGTCCTGAGCAGTGGGTGATGGCTGAAGGGGGTGACAGTGGGGTAAAGACAAAGGCAACAGTGTGGTCCCAGGGCACACCCCAGGCTGGGTTCCCCCAGAGGGGGGGCCGTGTGGACACCCCGGGGCCAGTGTCGGAGCCCCAGCCCTCCAAGGCTCAGAATTGTCGGCCAATGTTAAATCGGTAAGTTTATGGCCCCCACCCTCGCTCACACTTTATTTCACTTGTGGAGCACTTGGTAACACCTGAGACCTGTTCCTCTTCAGGGGTCTGGAGCAGAGATCAAAGACCAAGGCCGACCACCAACCAGCTCATCCGCCAGGACAGCAAGTAAGTTTTGGGTGTTGAGTTGTTTTTGATGCTTAATTTGATGCTTGATTTAATTGTGTCCATTCATGTTACTCATTCATAAAGTGAATGCCCCGATTGGTCACAGACACATCAACATTTATCGGGTTTAAGACCCCTGACAGGACAAATACCCCAGGTTATAGCAGACCTGTTGCAAAGATGCTCATGGTGGAAACTAAATCCTTGTGCTCTGACTTTTCAGGTGGGCTCCAAACTGACGTATGCACAGGTCTTGATGATGCCCCCACGGAAGCGTGCCCCACCCCCAGACCTTAGCCCACCCTACCCAGAACAAGAGCACCAACCAGCTGGGACTCGCCGTCCAATTAAGCTGAGATATGCAAGGCTGTGAACGGAGCGCAATGGATATTTTTTTTTATATTAGAAGCTGAACAGAATCTGCACCTCTTCCATTGCTGCTTTAGGGGATATTTTTTTCTCTTAACACACCTGCATAATTGATGCTCATAATTCTGATTTCTTCTATTAAAAAGCACTGAGCAATATGTCTGTTGGCATCTTTTTTTATCTCATGTTGGTACTGAGTTTGTTCGGCTTTTATTTGAGTTAATCAGGAGTGTTTTGGCTGTAGAAACTTCTGTTTGAGCAAAAAGGATTTGTTGATGTACCTCATTCACATTCTGTCCAGTGTGAAATCACAGAATCTGAAAACACTGACTTTGATGAGTGTTTAACACCATTACAAGTGTTTAAACACCATTTATACATGAATGTGTGCAGAATATCCAGGTACAGGTGAGTTACTGATGGACGTAAATATGACTGAACACTACTAAAGTGTATTCTGCACTTTGTTGTTCTCTGTTTTTTGTCATAACGTCTTCCACCCAGCAGGGGCAGAATATCCATAAGGTTTATTGCTCCTTTTTGTCGCCCGCTCTTGTTTACAATGAGGATGATTTCATTCCCGAGGGCCGTAATGAATAAGATGAATAATACTAATGAAATAATACGTGTTAGCTAGAGAGTTGATGCACACTTTGGTGTCACTGCCACATCAGTCTTGTTCAGCCATAACAGATTTGTTTAAAAGCCGTTTGACCTTTAATTTTACATTATTCCAACTCATAGCTTCAACCACACCCTAGATCTAGTTCTGACTTATGGTGTTGAGGTAGAACATGTGTCAGTGTTCCCTCAGAACCCCCTCCTGTCAGACCATTCCTTGATCACTTTTACATTTATGATTAAGGATTCTTCTATCGTCAGAACAAAGTCTTACTATAGCAGATGTCTTTCAGATAATGCTGTAGCTAAGTTTAAGGAAGTGATCCCTGTGCTGATCCCAGGACCACTGTGTGTTTCCCCAGGGATCAATCATTATAATCTTAGCCCTGCTGAGGTTGACTCTATTGCTGAAGGTGCAGCAACCTCACTGAGAATCACGCTTGATTCTGTTGCCCCCCTGAAAAAGAAAATAGTAAATCAGAGGAGGTGTGCCCCCTGGTATAATTCACATATCAGGACCCTCAAGCAGAAAGTGTGAAGACTAGAAAGGAAGTGGTATTCCTGTAAAATAGATAGCTGGATGTGGGTTTTTGTGTAAAATATTAACACAATATTTACCACTAAACCTACCATGGTGCTTGTAAACCCTCTGTTTCGTGCAGTAATACTGCATATTTGAAATATTGAATAAAGTTTTATTTTATATGTTTTGGGCTATCAGACAGTATCTTTTTTTATATCCTTTTTTTAAAAATAGAAACGCGGTTGTGTTTGCATCCTCTTGTTAGCTAAGGTCTGGCTGTTTGCAGGTCTCTGAAGGCCCAGTCTGGGTAACCACATGTTTTGAGATGATCCTGTTCCTTCTTCCTGCCTTGGGTTGTTTTGGCTACTTCTTTAGCCCTGTTATAGGGTTCTGATTCCACCCAACTTGTGTTCCAGTGGGTGGTGAGAGTCCAGTGGGAGGTGCTGATCTGTGTGTGCGTGTTCTGTGGACCTCGATGCTGAGCTTTGTGTCCTCCTCCATCTTAACTGTCTGGTGGTTGTGGTCTCTATTGCCTCGGTGGTGCGTGTGACGCGTCCAGTGGACACAGAGCTCTTATTTGGATAACTCTGACCTAGATGATTGAGACTGGTCTCAGAAAACTGGGAGGATATTCTGACATCCTGCCAAGAAATTCATCAAACTGTCCAGAAACACCAGTTTATTGGATACGAACATTGTGAAGCTGCTCTCAAAGAAGGGCTCCAATGTTGGACTGTAATGACCTGTCAAGATGTTTAACTTTCAATTTAATGCTTAACGGTTGCATCACCATCATAGAAGAATCATAGCAAAATATTTGGGTAATAATTTGGGACACGGTGGGGTAAAATCACAATGTTTAATTATTTTCAGAACAAGATTTACAGTACGTCATATATGCAGCGATTTAACCCACTCACACATTTACGTTTGTGGCTTTGATGCGAAGCACAGCAGCTTTAAACACTTCGCATGAGATTTTTTTTGTGAGATCATCACAGATAAAAGGCCATTTTGGGTTGTAAGCTTTGATTCAAAGTAAAAAGTCTTCATATTAAAGTGTTGCTGCTGCACCTACAGACATTAACCGTTAAAGGTTGAGCTGAAACCACCATCAGATCTGCCGCCTCATTCTTCGATCCTTCCACCGAGCATCACCCTCCAAGAGAGACAATCTACATACTGACGTGCACACGCGTTAAAGGTCCAAAGGTCAGTAACTGGGAGTTGATGGTTGGGATCAAGTTGAGCTCTGCTGGCAGCTCTACCAAAGTCTAAATGTTTTCCATATGAATCCAATTCTGCTAATGTGGTTGCGCTTCTTCGTGTCAGTGCAGACTCGTGCGCGGGGCTCGTGCACATGAGGGTTAGGCTGGTTTGATGCAAGTCACAGAGAAGCAGGTGGGGGCGGGGCTTGTGTAGCATGTGCCAGCCCCTCTCAAACTGTAGCCTAACTGGGCCTTGCTCACGCCCTGATGACTGGCAGGGGCGTGAGCCCCTCACCTGTGCTAGTCTGGGCTGGGGAGGGGGCGAGGCGGGACTTTCCTCTTTCTCCATGAGGCGGGAGCAGCGAATGGATCTGTTCATGAGTGTTAGAGTGTGTGTGGTCATGGCAGTGGCTTTTTGTTGTTTCTGCTTCAGGCTGCAGAAGATGGGCTGTTCCTGTAGTACTTCTTCTGACGAGTGGAGCGACAGCGACAGCGACAGCAGTCTGTCAGACTTCCCGACCTACATTAGACGGAGCAAGGTGACGGTGGAGCACAGGCAGCACACCACCGCAGGAACCCAGCATGCATGTTTGGATGCAGAGCTTAAAGGAGACAGCCGAGGCAGATGTGATGAGGAAACCCTTGAATCACATCCCCATGTGGCGCTGCCCAGACTGAGCACAGGCGGAGAGGAAAACACTCCAGATGTGTCAAAGCCGTCCAAACTGGTCTGGTCAACACCCGTTAGGCCACCGTCTGTTGCCTTCATGGTGACTGAGGTGTCAGGTGACCAGCAGAGGCCAACGGTAGATTCAGAACCGCAACGTGACGATAAGGAAGGCGAGGAGGTACGTCTTGTAATGACGGAGCCGCATCAGGCGTTCAAAACAAAGACCCACAGCTACTACAGCATATGTTCCGCTGACACCGATGACCTCGAGCAAGAGCAGAACCAGTGTGCAACAGATGAGCCTGGTCCATCCACTGTTCTGCAAACCACTTTATTACCAACACCTCCTCCGAGACCAGAGCCTGGTTTATTTCCACCACCTCCTCCTGAACCAGACACTGGTTTATTACCAACACCTCCTCCTGAACTGTCTCTATCGAGCGAGGTCAATGTGCGTCTGACCACGGTATCCTCACCAGATATCGGTCAAGCAACTCACCGTAGATCCATCAAATCCCAGTTTGACTGGCAGGACAATGTGGAGCTCAAATGTCTGTGGCTTCCAGCGAATTCACGCGTAAGAAAAATCCCGAGCCGAGATGAGGGCGATGTGCGTCTGACCACGACATCCTCACCGGATACTGTTTCCTGCTATCACACCGATGTCACGACCTCGTGTCTCAATTTCAACAATCCAGAAAAATTGTACAGTCAAGAAACTCGCCGTCCATCAAACAAATCTGAGTTTGACTGGCAGGACAATGCGGAGCTCCAACGTCCGTGGCTTCCAGCGAATTCACGCGTCTGGAAAATCCCGAGCCGAGATGAGGGCGATGGTCCCTCTGTCCCAATTTGTTTTTATATCGCACCCGAAGGCCTGCCCCCCCCGAGATCTGAGTGTCAGGATGCTGGCACTCAAACTTTGCCCCCTGGTGCTGGTGGAGATGCTTCCACTCCATCCAAGATTGACTCCGTCTGTCCTGAGCAGCGGGTGATGGCTGAAGGGGGTGACAGTGGGGTAAAGACAAAGGCAACAGTGTGGTCCCAGGGCACACCCCAGGCTGGGTTCCCACAGACGGGCAGCGGTGTGGACACCCCAGGGCCAGTGTCAGAGCCCCAGCCCTCCAAGGCTCAGAATTGTCGGCCAATGTTAAATCGGTAAGTTTATGGCCCCCACCCTCGCTCACACTTTATTTCACTTGTGGAGCACTTGGTAACACCTGAGACCTGTTCCTCTTCAGGGGTCTGGAGCAGAGATCAAAGACCAAGGCCGACGACCAACCAGCTCATCCGCCAGGACAGCAAGTAAGTTTTGGGTGTTGAGTTGTTTTTGATGCTTAATTTGATGCTTGATTTAATTGTGTCCATTCATGTTACTCATTCATAAAGTGAATGTCCCGATTGGTCACAGACACATCAACATTTATCGGGTTTAAGACCCCTGACAGGACAGATACCCCAGGTTATAGCAGACCTGTTGCAAAGATGCTCATGTTGAAAACTAAATCCTTGTGCTCTGACTTTTCAGGTGGGCTCCAAACTGACGTACGCACAGGTCTTGATGATGCCCCCACGGAAGCGTGCCCCACCCCCAGACCTTAGCCCCCCCTACCCAGAACAAGAGCACTAACCAGCTGGGACTCGCCGTCCAATTAAGCTGAGATATGCAAGGCTGTGAACGGAGCGCAATCGATATTTTTTCATATTAGAAGCTGAACAGAATCTGCACCTCTTCCATTGCTGCTTTAGGGGATCTTTTTTTCTTTTAACACACTTGCATAATTGATGCTCATAATTCTGATTTCTTCTATTAAAAAGCACTGAGCAATATGTCTGTTTGCATCTTTTTTATCTCATGTTGGTACTGAGTTTGTTCGGCTTTTATTTGAGTTAATCAGGAGTGTTTTGGCTGTAGAAACTTCTGTTTGAGCAAAAAGGATTTGTCCAGTGGGAGGTGCTGATCTGTGCGTGGGTGTTCTGTGGACCTCGATGCTGAGCTTTGTGTCTGCCTCCATCTTAACTGTCTGATGGTTGTGGTCTCTATTGCCTCGGTGGTGCGCGTGACGCGTCCAGTGGACACAGAGCTCTTATTTGGATAACTCTGACCTAGATGATTGAGACTGGTCTCAGAAAACTGGGAGGATATTCTGACATCCTGCCAAGAAATTCATCAAACTGTCCAGAAACACCAGTTTATTGGATACGAGCATTGTGAAGCTGCTCTCAAAGAAGGGCTCCAATGTTGGACTGTAATGAGCTGTCAAGATGTTTAACATTCAATTTAATACTTAACGGTTGCATCACCATCATAGAAGAATCATAGCAAAATATTTGGGTAATAATTTGAGACAAGGTGAGGTAAAATCACAATATTTAATTATTTTCAGAACAAATGTTACAGTACGTCATATATGCAGCGATTTAACCCACTCACACATTTACGTTTTTGGCTTTAATGCGAAGCACAGCAGCTTTAAACACTTTGCATGAGATTTTTTTTGTGAGGTCATCACAGATAAAAGGCCATTTTGGGTTGTAAGCTTTGATTCAAAGTAAAAAAGTCTTCATATTAAAGTGTTGCTGCTGCACCTACAGACATTACCCGTTAAAGGTTGAGCTGAAACCACCATCAGATCTGCCGCCTCATTCTTCGATCCTTCCACCGAGCATCACCCTCCAAGAGAGACAATCTACATACTGACGTGCACACGCGTTAAAGGTCCAAAGGTCAGTAACTGGGAGTTGATGGTTGGGATCAAGTTGAGCTCTGCTGGCAGCTCTACCAAAGTCTAAATGTTTTCCATATGAATCCAATTCTGCTAATGTGGTTGTGCTTCTTCGTGTCAGTGCAGACTCGTGCGCGGGGCTCGTGCACATGAGGGTTAGGCTGGTTTGATGCAAGTCACAGTGAAGCAGGTGGGGGCGGGGCTTGTGTAGCCGGCCCCTCTCAAACTGTAGCCTAACTGGGCCTTGCTCAGGCCCTGATGACTGGCGGGGGCGTGAGCCCCTCACCTGTGCTAGTCTGGGCTGGGGAGGGGGCGAGGCGGGACTTTCCTCTTTCTCCATGAGGCGGGAGCAGCAAATGGATCTGTTCATGACTGTTAGAGTGTGTGTGGTCATGGCAGTGGCTTTTTGTTGTTTCTGCTTCAGGCTGCAGAAGATGGGCTGTTCCTGTAGTACTTCTTCTGACGAGTGGAGCGACAGCGACAGCGACAGCAGTCTGTCAGACTTCCCAACCTACATTAGACGGAGCAAGGTGACGGTGGAGCACAGGCAACACACCACCGCAGGAACCAAGCATGCATGTTTGGATGCAGAGCTTAAAGGAGAAAGCCGAGGCAGATGTGATGAGGAAACCCTTGAATCACATCCCCATGTGGCGCTGCCCAGACTGAGCACAGGCGGAGAGGAAAACACTCCAGATGTGTCAAAGCCGTCCAAACTGGTCTGGTCAACACCCGTTAGGCCACCGTCTGTTGCCTTCATGGTGACTGAGGTGTCAGGTGACCAGCAGAGGCCGACGGTAGATTCAGAACCGCAACATGACGATAAGGACGGCGAAGAGGTACGTCTTGTAATGACGGATCCACATCAAGCGTTCGAAACAAAGACCCACAGATGCTACAGCATATGTTCCATTGACACCGATGACCTCGAGCAAGAGCAGAACCAGTGTGCAACAGATGAGCCTGGTCCATCCACTGTTCTGCAAACCACTTTATTACCAACACCTCCTCCTAGACCAGAGGCTGGTTTATTTCCACCACCTCCTCCTGAACCAGACACTGGTTTATTACCAACACCTCCTCCTGAACTGTCTCTATCGAGCGAGGTCAATGTGCGTCTGACCACGGTATCCTCACCAGATATCGGTCAAGCAACTCACCGTAGATCCATCAAATCCCAGTTTGACTGGCAGGACAATGTGGAGCTCAAATGTCTGTGGCTTCCAGCGAATTCACGCGTAAGAAAAATCCCGAGCCGAGATGAGGGCGATGTGCGTCTGACCACGACATCCTCACCGGATACTGTTTCCTGCTATCACACCGATGTCACGACCTCGTGTCTCAATTTCAACAATCCAGAAAAATTGTACAGTCAAGAAACTCGCCGTCCATCAAACAAATCTGAGTTTGAGTGGCAGGACAATGCGGAGCTCCAACGTCCGTGGCTTCCAGCGAATTCACGCGTCTGGAAAATCCCGAGCCGAGATGAGGGCGATGGTCCCTCTGTCCCAATTTGTTTTTATATCGCACCCGAAGGCCTGCCCCCCCCGAGATCTGAGTGTCAGGATGCTGGTACTCAAACTTTGCCCCCTGGTGCTGGTGGAGATGCTTCCACTCCATCCAAGATTGACTCCGTCTGTCCTGAGCAGCGGGTGATGGCTGAAGGGGGTGACAGTGGGGTAAAGACAAAGGCAACAGTGTGGTCCCAGGGCACACCCCAGGCTGGGTTCCCACAGACGGGCAGCGGTGTGGACACCCCAGGGCCAGTGTCGGAGCCCCAGCCCTCCAAGGCTCAGAATTGTCGGCCAATGTTAAATCGGTAAGTTTATGGCCCCCACCCTCGCTCACACTTTATTTCACTTGTGGAGAACTTGGTAACACCTGAGACCTGTTCCTCTTCAGGGGTCTGGAGCAGAGATCAAAGACCAAGGCCGACGACCAACCAGCTCATCCGCCAGGACAGCAAGTAAGTTTTGGGTGTTGAGTTGTTTTTGATGCTTAATTTGATGCTTGATTTAATTGTGTCCATTCATGTTACTCATTCATAAAGGGAATGTCCCGATTGGTCACAGACACATCAACATTTATCGGGTTTAAGACCCCTGACAGGACAGATACCCCAGGTTATAGCAGACCTGTTGCAAAGATGCTCATGTTGAAAACTAAATCCTTGTGCTCTGACTTTTCAGGTGGGCTCCAAACTGACGTACGCACAGGTCTTGATGATGCCCCCACGGAAGCGTGCCCCACCCCCAGACCTTAGCCCCCCCCACCCAGAACAAGAGCACCAACCAGCTGGGACTCGCCGTCCAATTAAGCTGAGATATGCAAGGCTGTGAACGGAGCATAATGGATATTTTTTCATATTAGAAGCTGAACAGAATCTGCACCTCTTCCATTGCTGCTTTAGGGGATCTTTTTTTCTTTTAACACACTTGCATAATTGATGCTCATAATTCTGATTTCTTCTATTAAAAAGCACTGAGCAATATTGTCTGTTTGCATCTTTTTTATCTCATGTTGGTACTGAGTTTGTTCGGCTTTTATTTGAGTTAATCAGGAGTGTTTTGGCTGTAGAAACTTCTGTTTGAGCAAAAAGGATTTGTCCAGTGGGAGGTGCTGATCTGTGTGTGGGTGTTCTGTGGACCTCGATGCTGAGCTTTGTGTCTGCCTCCATCTTAACTGTCTGATGGTTGTGGTCTCTATTGCCTCGGTGGTGCGCGTGACGCGTCCAGTGGACACAGAGCTCTTATTTGGATAACTCTGACCTAGATGATTGAGACTGGTCTCAGAAAACTGGGAGGATATTCTGACATCCTGCCAAGAAATTCATCAAACTGTCCAGAAACACCAGTTTATTGGATACGAGCATTGTGAAGCTGCTCTCAAAGAAGGGCTCCAATGTTGGACTGTAATGAGCTGTCAAGATGTTTAACATTCAATTTAATACTTAACGGTTGCATCACCATCATAGAAGAATCATAGCAAAATATTTGGGTAATAATTTGAGACAAGGTGAGGTAAAATCACAATATTTAATTATTTTCAGAACAAATGTTACAGTACGTCATATATGCAGCGATTTAACCCACTCACACATTTACGTTTTTGGCTTTAATGCGAAGCACAGCAACTTTAAACACTTTGCATGAGATTTTTTTTGTGAGGTCATCACAGATAAAAGGCCATTTTGGGTTGTAAGCTTTGATTCAAAGTAAAAAAGTCTTCATATTAAAGTGTTGCTGCTGCACCTACAGACATTAACCGTTAAAGGTTGAGCTGAAACCACCATCAGATCTGCCGCCTCATTCTTCGATCCTTCCACCGAGCATCACCCTCCAAGAGAGACAATCTACATACTGACGTGCACACGCGTTAAAGGTCCAAAGGTCAGTAACTGGGAGTTGATGGTTGGGATCAAGTTGAGCTCTGCTGGCAGCTCTACCAAAGTCTAAATGTTTTCCATATGAATCCAATTCTGCTAATGTGGTTGCGCTTCTTCGTGTCAGTGCAGACTCGTGCGCGGGGCTCGTGCACATGAGGGTTAGGCTGGTTTGATGCAAGTCACAGTGAAGCAGGTGGGGGCGGGGCTTGTGTAGCCGGCCCCTCTCAAACTGTAGCCTAACTGGGCCTTGCTCAGGCCCTGATGACTGGCGGGGGCGTGAGCCCCTCACCTGTGCTAGTCTGGGCTGGGGAGGGGGCGAGGCGGGACTTTCCTCTTTCTCCATGAGGCGGGAGCAGCAAATGGATCTGTTCATGACTGTTAGAGTGTGTGTGGTCATGGCAGTGGCTTTTTGTTGTTTCTGCTTCAGGCTGCAGAAGATGGGCTGTTCCTGTAGTACTTCTTCTGACGAGTGGAGCGACAGCGACAGCGACAGCAGTCTGTCAGACTTCCCAACCTACATTAGACGGAGCAAGGTGACGGTGGAGCACAGGCAACACACCACCGCAGGAACCAAGCATGCATGTTTGGATGCAGAGCTTAAAGGAGACAGCCGAGGCAGATGTGATGAGGAAACCCTTGAATCACATCCCCATGTGGCGCTGCCCAGACTGAGCACAGGCGGAGAGGAAAACACTCCAGATGTGTCAAAGCCGTCCAAACTGGTCTGGTCAACACCCGTTAGGCCACCGTCTGTTGCCTTCATGGTGACTGAGGTGTCAGGTGACCAGCAGAGGCCGACGGTAGATTCAGAACCGCAACATGACGATAAGGACGGCGAAGAGGTACGTCTTGTAATGACGGATCCGCATCAAGCGTTCGAAACAAAGACCCACAGATGCTACAGCATATGTTCCATTGACACCGATGACCTCGAGCAAGAGCAGAACCAGTGTGCAACAGATGAGCCTGGTCCATCCACTGTTCTGCAAACCACTTTATTACCAACACCTCCTCCTAGACCAGAGGCTGGTTTATTTCCACCACCTCCTCCTGAACCAGACACTGGTTTATTACCAACACCTCCTCCTGAACTGTCTCTATCGAGCGAGGTCAATGTGCGTCTGACCACGGTATCCTCACCAGATATCGGTCAAGCAACTCACCGTAGATCCATCAAATCCCAGTTTGACTGGCAGGACAATGTGGAGCTCAAATGTCTGTGGCTTCCAGCGAATTCACGCGTAAGAAAAATCCCGAGCCGAGATGAGGGCGATGTGCGTCTGACCACGACATCCTCACCGGATACTGTTTCCTGCTATCACACCGATGTCACGACCTCGTGTCTCAATTTCAACAATCCAGAAAAATTGTACAGTCAAGAAACTCGCCGTCCATCAAACAAATCTGAGTTTGACTGGCAGGACAATGCGGAGCTCCAACGTCCGTGGCTTCCAGCGAATTCACGCGTCTGGAAAATCCCGAGCCGAGATGAGGGCGATGGTCCCTCTGTCCCAATTTGTTTTTATATCGCACCCGAAGGCCTGCCCCCCCCGAGATCTGAGTGTCAGGATGCTGGTACTCAAACTTTGCCCCCTGGTGCTGGTGGAGATGCTTCCACTCCATCCAAGATTGACTCCGTCTGTCCTGAGCAGCGGGTGATGGCTGAAGGGGGTGACAGTGGGGTAAAGACAAAGGCAACAGTGTGGTCCCAGGGCACACCCCAGGCTGGGTTCCCACAGACGGGCAGCGGTGTGGACACCCCAGGGCCAGTGTCGGAGCCCCAGCCCTCCAAGGCTCAGAATTGTCGGCCAATGTTAAATCGGTAAGTTTATGGCCCCCACCCTCGCTCACACTTTATTTCACTTGTGGAGAACTTGGTAACACCTGAGACCTGTTCCTCTTCAGGGGTCTGGAGCAGAGATCAAAGACCAAGGCCGACGACCAACCAGCTCATCCGCCAGGACAGCAAGTAAGTTTTGGGTGTTGAGTTGTTTTTGATGCTTAATTTGATGCTTGATTTAATTGTGTCCATTCATGTTACTCATTCATAAAGGGAATGTCCCGATTGGTCACAGACACATCAACATTTATCGGGTTTAAGACCCCTGACAGGACAGATACCCCAGGTTATAGCAGACCTGTTGCAAAGATGCTCATGTTGAAAACTAAATCCTTGTGCTCTGACTTTTCAGGTGGGCTCCAAACTGACGTACGCACAGGTCTTGATGATGCCCCCACGGAAGCGTGCCCCACCCCCAGACCTTAGCCCCCCCTACCCAGAACAAGAGCACCAACCAGCTGGGACTCGCCGTCCAATTAAGCTGAGATATGCAAGGCTGTGAACGGAGCGCAATGGATATTTTTTCATATTAGAAGCTGAACAGAATCTGCACCTCTTCCATTGCTGCTTTAGGGGATCTTTTTTTCTTTTAACACACTTGCATAATTGATGCTCATAATTCTGATTTCTTCTATTAAAAAGCACTGAGCAATATGTCTGTTTGCATCTTTTTTATCTCATGTTGGTACTGAGTTTGTTCGGCTTTTATTTGAGTTAATCAGGAGTGTTTTGGCTGTAGAAACTTCTGTTTGAGCAAAAAGGATTTGTCCAGTGGGAGGTGCTGATCTGTGTGTGGGTGTTCTGTGGACCTCGATGCTGAGCTTTGTGTCTGCCTCCATCTTAACTGTCTGATGGTTGTGGTCTCTATTGCCTCGGTGGTGCGCGTGACGCGTCCAGTGGACACAGAGCTCTTATTTGGATAACTCTGACCTAGATGATTGAGACTGGTCTCAGAAAACTGGGAGGATATTCTGACATCCTGCCAAGAAATTCATCAAACTGTCCAGAAACACCAGTTTATTGGATACGAGCATTGTGAAGCTGCTCTCAAAGAAGGGCTCCAATGTTGGACTGTAATGAGCTGTCAAGATGTTTAACATTCAATTTAATACTTAACGGTTGCATCACCATCATAGAAGAATCATAGCAAAATATTTGGGTAATAATTTGAGACAAGGTGAGGTAAAATCACAATATTTAATTATTTTCAGAACAAATGTTACAGTACGTCATATATGCAGCGATTTAACCCACTCACACATTTACGTTTTTGGCTTTAATGCGAAGCACAGCAGCTTTAAACACTTTGCATGAGATTTTTTTTGTGAGGTCATCACAGATAAAAGGCCATTTTGGGTTGTAAGCTTTGATTCAAAGTAAAAAAGTCTTCATATTAAAGTGTTGCTGCTGCACCTACAGACATTACCCGTTAAAGGTTGAGCTGAAACCACCATCAGATCTGCCGCCTCATTCTTCGATCCTTCCACCGAGCATCACCCTCCAAGAGAGACAATCTACATACTGACGTGCACACGCGTTAAAGGTCCAAAGGTCAGTAACTGGGAGTTGATGGTTGGGATCAAGTTGAGCTCTGCTGGCAGCTCTATCAAAGTCTAAATGTTTTCCATATGAATCCAATTCTGCTAATGTGGTTGCGCTTCTTCGTGTCAGTGCAGACTCGTGCGCGGGGCTCGTGCACATGAGGGTTAGGCTGGTTTGATGCAAGTCACAGTGAAGCAGGTGGGGGCGGGGCTTGTGTAGCCGGCCCCTCTCAAACTGTAGCCTAACTGGGCCTTGCTCAGGCCCTGATGACTGGCGGGGGCGTGAGCCCCTCACCTGTGCTAGTCTGGGCTGGGGAGGGGGCGAGGCGGGACTTTCCTCTTTCTCCATGAGGCGGGAGCAGCAAATGGATCTGTTCATGACTGTTAGAGTGTGTGTGGTCATGGCAGTGGCTTTTTGTTGTTTCTGCTTCAGGCTGCAGAAGATGGGCTGTTCCTGTAGTACTTCTTCTGACGAGTGGAGCGACAGCGACAGCGACAGCAGTCTGTCAGACTTCCCAACCTACATTAGACGGAGCAAGGTGACGGTGGAGCACAGGCAACACACCACCGCAGGAACCAAGCATGCATGTTTGGATGCAGAGCTTAAAGGAGACAGCCGAGGCAGATGTGATGAGGAAACCCTTGAATCACATCCCCATGTGGCGCTGCCCAGACTGAGCACAGGCGGAGAGGAAAACACTCCAGATGTGTCAAAGCCGTCCAAACTGGTCTGGTCAACACCCGTTAGGCCACCGTCTGTTGCCTTCATGGTGACTGAGGTGTCAGGTGACCAGCAGAGGCCGACGGTAGATTCAGAACCGCAACATGACGATAAGGACGGCGAAGAGGTACGTCTTGTAATGACGGATCCGCATCAAGCGTTCGAAACAAAGACCCACAGATGCTACAGCATATGTTCCATTGACACCGATGACCTCGAGCAAGAGCAGAACCAGTGTGCAACAGATGAGCCTGGTCCATCCACTGTTCTGCAAACCACTTTATTACCAACACCTCCTCCTAGACCAGAGGCTGGTTTATTTCCACCACCTCCTCCTGAACCAGACACTGGTTTATTACCAACACCTCCTCCTGAACTGTCTCTATCGAGCGAGGTCAATGTGCGTCTGACCACGGTATCCTCACCAGATATCGGTCAAGCAACTCACCGTAGATCCATCAAATCCCAGTTTGACTGGCAGGACAATGTGGAGCTCAAATGTCTGTGGCTTCCAGCGAATTCACGCGTAAGAAAAATCCCGAGCCGAGATGAGGGCGATGTGCGTCTGACCACGACATCCTCACCGGATACTGTTTCCTGCTATCACACCGATGTCACGACCTCGTGTCTCAATTTCAACAATCCAGAAAAATTGTACAGTCAAGAAACTCGCCGTCCATCAAACAAATCTGAGTTTGAGTGGCAGGACAATGCGGAGCTCCAACGTCCGTGGCTTCCAGCGAATTCACGCGTCTGGAAAATCCCGAGCCGAGATGAGGGCGATGGTCCCTCTGTCCCAATTTGTTTTTATATCGCACCCGAAGGCCTGCCCCCCCCGAGATCTGAGTGTCAGGATGCTGGTACTCAAACTTTGCCCCCTGGTGCTGGTGGAGATGCTTCCACTCCATCCAAGATTGACTCCGTCTGTCCTGAGCAGCGGGTGATGGCTGAAGGGGGTGACAGTGGGGTAAAGACAAAGGCAACAGTGTGGTCCCAGGGCACACCCCAGGCTGGGTTCCCACAGACGGGCAGCGGTGTGGACACCCCAGGGCCAGTGTCGGAGCCCCAGCCCTCCAAGGCTCAGAATTGTCGGCCAATGTTAAATCGGTAAGTTTATGGCCCCCACCCTCGCTCACACTTTATTTCACTTGTGGAGAACTTGGTAACACCTGAGACCTGTTCCTCTTCAGGGGTCTGGAGCAGAGATCAAAGACCAAGGCCGACGACCAACCAGCTCATCCGCCAGGACAGCAAGTAAGTTTTGGGTGTTGAGTTGTTTTTGATGCTTAATTTGATGCTTGATTTAATTGTGTCCATTCATGTTACTCATTCATAAAGTGAATGTCCCGATTGGTCACAGACACATCAACATTTATCGGGTTTAAGACCCCTGACAGGACAAATACCCCAGGTTATAGCAGACCTGTTGCAAAGATGCTCATGTTGAAAACTAAATCCTTGTGCTCTGACTTTTCAGGTGGGCTCCAAACTGACGTACGCACAGGTCTTGATGATGCCCCCACGGAAGCGTGCCCCACCCCCAGACCTTAGCCCCCCCTACCCAGAACAAGAGCACCAACCAGCTGGGACTCGCCGTCCAATTAAGCTGAGATATGCAAGGCTGTGAACGGAGCGCAATGGATATTTTTTCATATTAGAAGCTGAACAGAATCTGCACCTCTTCCATTGCTGCTTTAGGGGATCTTTTTTTCTTTTAACACACTTGCATAATTGATGCTCATAATTCTGATTTCTTCTATTAAAAAGCACTGAGCAATATGTCTGTTTGCATCTTTTTTATCTCATGTTGGTACTGAGTTTGTTCGGCTTTTATTTGAGTTAATCAGGAGTGTTTTGGCTGTAGAAACTTCTGTTTGAGCAAAAAGGATTTGTCCAGTGGGAGGTGCTGATCTGTGTGTGGGTGTTCTGTGGACCTCGATGCTGAGCTTTGTGTCTGCCTCCATCTTAACTGTCTGATGGTTGTGGTCTCTATTGCCTCGGTGGTGCGCGTGACGCGTCCAGTGGACACAGAGCTCTTATTTGGATAACTCTGACCTAGATGATTGAGACTGGTCTCAGAAAACTGGGAGGATATTCTGACATCCTGCCAAGAAATTCATCAAACTGTCCAGAAACACCAGTTTATTGGATACGAGCATTGTGAAGCTGCTCTCAAAGAAGGGCTCCAATGTTGGACTGTAATGAGCTGTCAAGATGTTTAACATTCAATTTAATACTTAACGGTTGCATCACCATCATAGAAGAATCATAGCAAAATATTTGGGTAATAATTTGAGACAAGGTGAGGTAAAATCACAATATTTAATTATTTTCAGAACAAATGTTACAGTACGTCATATATGCAGCGATTTAACCCACTCACACATTTACGTTTTTGGCTTTAATGCGAAGCACAGCAGCTTTAAACACTTTGCATGAGATTTTTTTTGTGAGGTCATCACAGATAAAAGGCTATTTTGGGTTGTAAGCTTTGATTCAAAGTAAAAAAGTCTTCATATTAAAGTGTTGCTGCTGCACCTACAGACATTACCCGTTAAAGGTTGAGCTGAAACCACCATCAGATCTGCCGCCTCATTCTTCGATCCTTCCACCGAGCATCACCCTCCAAGAGAGACAATCTACATACTGACGTGCACACGCGTTAAAGGTCCAAAGGTCAGTAACTGGGAGTTGATGGTTGGGATCAAGTTGAGCTCTGCTGGCAGCTCTACCAAAGTCTAAATGTTTTCCATATGAATCCAATTCTGCTAATGTGGTTGCGCTTCTTCGTGTCAGTGCAGACTCGTGCGCGGGGCTCGTGCACATGAGGGTTAGGCTGGTTTGATGCAAGTCACAGTGAAGCAGGTGGGGGCGGGGCTTGTGTAGCCGGCCCCTCTCAAACTGTAGCCTAACTGGGCCTTGCTCAGGCCCTGATGACTGGCGGGGGCGTGAGCCCCTCACCTGTGCTAGTCTGGGCTGGGGAGGGGGCGAGGCGGGACTTTCCTCTTTCTCCATGAGGCGGGAGCAGCAAATGGATCTGTTCATGACTGTTAGAGTGTGTGTGGTCATGGCAGTGGCTTTTTGTTGTTTCTGCTTCAGGCTGCAGAAGATGGGCTGTTCCTGTAGTACTTCTTCTGGACCTCGATGCTGAGCTTTGTGTCTGCCTCCATCTTAACTGTCTGATGGTTGTGGTCTCTATTGCCTCGGTGGTGCGCGTGACGCGTCCAGTGGACACAGAGCTCTTATTTGGATAACTCTGACCTAGATGATTGAGACTGGTCTCAGAAAACTGGGAGGATATTCTGACATCCTGCCAAGAAATTCATCAAACTGTCCAGAAACACCAGTTTATTGGATACGAGCATTGTGAAGCTGCTCTCAAAGAAGGGCTCCAATGTTGGACTGTAATGAGCTGTCAAGATGTTTAACATTCAATTTAATACTTAAGCTTTGATTCAAAGTAAAAAAGTCTTCATATTAAAGTGTTGCTGCTACACCTACAGACATTACCCGTTAAAGGTTGAGCTGAAACCACCATCAGATCTGCCGCCTCATTCTTCGATCCTTCCACCGAGCATCACCCTCCAAGAGAGACAATCTACATACTGACGTGCACACGCGTTAAAGGTCCAAAGGTCAGTAACAAGGAGTTGATGGTTGGGATCAAGTTGAGCTCTGCTGGCAGCTCTACCAAAGTCTAAATGTTTTCCATATTAATCTAATTCTGCTAATGTGGTTGTGCTTCTTCGTGTCAGTGCAGACTCGTGCGCGGGGCTCGTGCACATGAGGGTTAGGCTGGTTTGATGCAAGTCACAGTGAAGCAGGTGGGGGCGGGGCTTGTGTAGCATGTGCCGGCCCCTCTCAAACTGTAGCCTAACTGGGCCTTGCTCAGGCCCTGATGACTGGCGGGGGCGTGAGCCCCTCACCTGTGCTAGTCTGGGCTGGGGAGGGGGCGAGGCGGGACTTTCCTCTTTCTCCATGAGGCGGGAGCAGCAAATGGATCTGTTCATGACTGTTAGAGTGTGTGTGGTCATGGCAGTGGCTTTTTGGTTGTTTCTGCTTCAGGCTGCAGAAGATGGGCTGTTCCTGTAGTACTTCTTCTGACGAGTGGAGCGACAGCGACAGCGACAGCAGTCTGTCAGACTTCCCGACCTACATTAGACGGAGCACGAAGACAGTGGAGCTGAGGCAGCACACCACCGCAGGAACCCAGCATGCATGTTTGGATGCAGAGCTTAAAGGAGACAGCCGAGGCAGATGTGATGAGGAAACCCTTGAATCACATCCCAATGTGGCGCTGCCTAGACTGAGCACAGGCGGAGAGGAAAACACTCCAGATGTGTCAAAGCCGTCCACACTGGTCTGGTCAACACCCGTTAGGCCACCGTCTGTTGCCTTCATGGTGACTGAGGTGTCAGGTGACCAGCAGAGGCCGACGGTAGATTCAGAACCGCAACGTGCCGATAAGGAAGGCGAGGAGGTACGTCTTGTAATGACGGAGCCGCATCAGGCGTTCAAAACAAAGACCCACAGCTACTACAGCATATGTTCCGCTGACACCAATGACCTCGAGCAAGAGCAGAACCAGTGTGCAACAGATGAGCCTGGTCCATCCACTGTTCTGCAAACCACTTTATTACCAACACCTCCTCCTAGACCAGAGCCTGGTTTATTTCCACCATCTCCTCCTGAACCAGACACTGGTTTATTACCAACACCTCCTCCTGAACTGTCTCTATCGAGCGAGGTCAATGTGCGTCTGACCACGGTATCCTCACCAGATATCGGTCAAGAAACTCACCGTGGATCCATCAAATCCCAGTTTGACTGGCAGGACAATGTGGAGCTCAAATGTCTGTGGCTTCCAGCGAATTCACGCGTAAGAAAAATCCCGAGCCGAGATGAGGGCGATGTGCGTCTGACCACGACATCCTCACCGGATACTGTTTCCTGCTATCACACTGATGTCACGACCTCGTGTCTCAATTTCAACAATCCCGAAAAATTGTACAGTCAAGAAACGCGCCGTCCATCAAACAAATCTGAGTTTGACTGGCAGGACAATGTGGAGCTCCAACGTGCGTGGCTTCCAGCGAATTCACGCGTCTGGAAAATCCCGAGCCGAGATGAGGGCGATGGGCCCTCTGTCCCAATTTGTTTCTATAACGCACCCGAAGACCTGCCCCCCCTGAGACCTGAGTGTCAGGATGCTGGCACTCAAACTTTGCCCCCTGGTGCTGGTGGAGATGCTTCCACTCCATCCAAGATTGACTCCGTCTGTCCTGAGCAGTGGGTGATGGCTGAAGGGGGTGACAGTGGGGTAAAGACAAAGGCAACAGTGTGGTCCCAGGGCACACCCCAGGCTGAGTTCCCCCAGAGGGGGGGCCGTGTGGACATCCCAGGGCCACTGTCGGAGCCCCAGCCCTCCAAGGCTCAGAATTGTCGGCCAATGTTAAATCGGTAAGTTTATGGCCCCCACCCTTGCTCACACTTTATTTCACTTGTGGAGCACTTGGTAACACCTGAGACCTGTTCCTCTTCAGGGGTCTGGAGCAGAGATCAAAGACCAAGGCCGACCACCAACCAGCTCATCCGCCAGGACAGCAAGTAAGTTTTGGGTGTTGAGTTGTTTTTGATGCTTAATTTGATGCTTGATTTAATTGTGTCCATTCATGTTACTCATTCATAAAGTGAATGTCCCGATTGGTCACAGACACATCAACATTTATCGGGTTTAAGACCCCTGACAGGACAAATGCCCCAGGTTATAGCAGACCTGTTGCAAAGATGCTCATGTTGGAAACTAAATCCTTCTGCTCTGACTTTTCAGGTGGGCGCCAAACTGACGTACGCACAGGTCTTGATGATGCCCCCACGGAAGCGTGCCCCACCCCCAGACCTTAGCCCCCCCTACCCAGAACAAGAGCACCAACCAGCTGGGACTCGCCGTCCAATTAAGCTGAGATATGCAAGGCTGTGAACGGACCGCTATGGATATTTTTTTTATATTAGAAACTGAACAGAATCTGCACCTCTTCCAATGCTGCTTTAGGGGATATTTTTTTCTTTTAACACACCTGCATAATTGATGCTCATAATTCTGATTTCTTCTATTAAAAAGCACTGAGCAATATGTCTGTTTGCATCTTTTTTATCTAATGTCTTCGCAAATTTAGAAATCCAAGACCACCACGTGTCTTTTAGATCCTATCCCAACACACCTGTTGAAGGATGTTTTACCATTGATAGGCTGTTCTATCCTGGACCAGATCAATGGTTCTTTAGTGTCAGGTTATGTACCCCGGTCCTACAAGGTGGCAGTGATTAAGCCGTTGCTTAAAAAAACATCACTGGATCCAGATGTGTTCGCAAACTATAGGCCGATATCCAACCTTCCTTTTATCTCTAAAGTTCTTGAGAAGGTGGTGGTGACTCAGTTACTGGAGCACCTGCAGAGGAACAGCCTGTTTGAGATGTTTCAGTCAGGCTTTAGAGCTCATCACAGCACAGAAACGGTACTTAAAGTTACTGATGATCTTTTTATAGCTTCAGATCATGGACTGGTCTCTATGCTGGTTCTGCTGGACCTCCGTGCTGCTTTTGATCCAGTTGATCACAGCATCCTGTTACATAGACTGGAACATGTGATTGGGATTAAAGGGACAGCACTAGACTGGTTTAGATCATATTTATCTGATAGATACCAGTTTGCCCATGTCCATGGCGTTCCGTCCTCATACAGTAGGGTTAGCCATGGGGTTCCACAAGGTTCTGTACTTGGACCAATCCTTTTCACCTTGTACATGCTTCCCTTAGGGAACATTATTCGGCAGCATGGGATAAATGTTCATTGTTATGCTGATGACACTCAGCTTTATTTATCCATGAAACCAGAGGAGACAGAGAAGTTAGTGAAGCTCCAGACCTGTCTTAGAGACATAAAGTCTTGAATGTCTTCACATTTCCTCCTCCTTAACTCAGGAAAAACTGAGGTCATGGTGTTTGGTCCTGAACCTCTCAGGGATAGATTAGATCACATGATCACTCTAGATGATATCTCATTAACATCTAGTCTCTCTGTGAGGAATCTAGGAGTAACTTTTGATCAAAATCTCTCCTTCAACTCACACATTAAATTAGTCTCTAGAAGTGCCTTTTTTCACCTGAGGAACATCACAAAGATCAGGAAGCTGCTGACCCACCATGATGCTGAAATGTTAGTCCAGCATTTGTTACTTCCAGGCTGGACTATTGTAATTCTTTATTATCAGGGTGTCCAAACAACTCTTTAAGAAGCCTCCAGCTGATCCAGAATGCTGCAGCCAGAGTTCTGACAGGTATTGACAAAATAGATCACATTACTCCTGTACTGGTGTCTCTTCATTGGCTGCCCATTAAATTTAGAATAGTTTTTAAAACCCTTCTTCTGACCTTCTGACAAGGTCCTCAGAGGCCTAGCTCCATCCTACCTGGAGGAGCTAGTGATACCTTATTAGCCCACTAGACCGCTCTGCTCTCAGAATGCTGGTCTACTTGTGGTTCCCAGAGTTTCCAGGAGTAGAATGCGGGGGGCGAGCATTTAGCTACCAGGCCCCCCTGCTGTGGAACCAGCTCCCTGTCCAGGTACGGGAGGCTGACTCCATCTCTACTTTTAAGATCAGACTTAAAACCTTCCTCTTTGAAAAAGCTTATTGTCATTAGTCTCTCCCTGTCCTCCCCCTTCTTCTCTCTCTTTACCCAGCCGGCCATCAGCAGGAGGGTCCCCCTACATGAGCCTGGTCCTGCTCAAGGTTTCTTCCTGTTCAAGGGGCGTTTTCCTTGCCACTGTTGCTTGTCTGGGGGTCAGGCCCTGGGATTCTGGAAAGCGCCTTGAAACAATTTTGATTGTAAGACAAGCTATATAAATAAAAATTGATTGATTGATTGAAGGAAACCAAGAGCTTTGATCCTCATGCCGATTTCATCATCTGTCTAAAGGTCATTTCATCCCAAACATCATCTCATCAGAGGAGGTATTGTAGAAGCAGTAGAACCAATTTAGAAATGTCGAAGTGATTTAGTGTAGAACTAATTAAGCTCTAAAGCTTATCTGTAGAGCTTATCTTCTACAATTTTCTACATTAACACTTTGTGGGCAGCCAGTAACTTTCCACTGACCACTTAAAGGTGCTCTGACCGTAAATGTAGTTTGTCTTGACTTTGACTCACTGTGATATCCACCAAACAAATTCTAAAGATAATTCTTAATTAATGAAATAATTCATCACCTTGGTGAATTGTGGGATCGCAGAGTGACACCGACAATCGTCCAAGATCCAAACAGCAAACTGAACAATAACCATGCAAACCAGTGCAGGGTGGAAACTGTACCGTTTCTCCTGTGTGGGGTAAAACCACACGACCTTTGTCAAAAGAAGGATGAGAATGAAAATATGGAATGAAACAGTTGCTGAAGCCAGATAATTTACATCTTAGTTGTCTCTTTACCCCTCCCTGTTTGGCGGCCCAGGTTGAACTGACACGACACCACCACAGGTTCCAACTGACAACCCACCTGCTTTCATTCCACCGGTTTGGTCAGCAGAACCTGCCTCAACAGATCATGGAGCCTCAGGAGTGGAAAGAAAAAAAGAGGACAGATTCAAAGGCGCTAAATAGAAACTTGGTCCAACTCTGCGCGAGGCTGAGCCTAAGGAAGTAGCCACAGACAAGGACGTGGAAGTTTATGATCCAGAGGTGTGTCACAACTGTAGACAATAAGATCACTGGACCAAAGACTGTCCCAGTAGGGGACCCCTACAGGATAGGGCCTTGGCCTTGAGCTGACCAGCTGGTGAGGCTACACCCTAATCATACCCTAATCACAACAAAGAAATTCTCAGCTCTCTTACACCTGCTTACTGCAGTGACTTGCAGACTTGCTTTGCTTGATTCAAATCCAACCAAAGATTGCAACATATTTGATTTTTAAATGAGGCACCTCTAAAGAATTACCTACTATCACATGTCTAAGAAGTGGGAAACCTGTGACAATTCTGGTTGGTTTGGGAAATGGTAGATAAAAATATTCAATCAGCACATCTGGTCAGACAGTCGAAGACTCTAAACACTCTTCTCTGGTCTCAGAACATTGTCCAATCGACTCTGTGCCTGTGTGTCATAGTGCTGGCGTCAAGACCCGAAGGACTGAGAAGGACTGATAATCAGCCGTGCTTCAGAGGCGTGAGAGGCGTCAAGTGTGTGACTGTCTTTCACTCCTACCAGATGATTCTTCTTTGTTTGCTTGTCACTGGTGGATAAACATCATAGATTCAAAGGACAGATTGCAAACTGCAGTTCCCCTGAAACCTCCTGTTGCAGACTTCCAGACGATTTCTGACCGTCACTGACGGTTCATCTGAGTGACAGATCTGAGACTTCTTATGACAGTTTTTCACACAGTTAAATGACTTTATTTTGTCTGGTATGTATTTCCTGCCCAGCTGCAGTTGAGCCTACTGGCTGACAACCACATGTTTCATTACATGAGAACAGAAAGTCACAGTTGAAAGATTTGCCATCTTATGTAAAGAAATGTTTGACTATTGCTGACTGGGCCATCCGATCAGTCACAGTTCAGAGCACACACAGACAAATAATGTTTTCTGACCCTTCTTCTCCTCTGATCGAAGCTGTTCCTTCACATCCTTGGGCAAAGAATAAATGTGATTTTGGGCTAATTACAGGCCGAGACCGTGACCTGTCACTCCAAAGGCTGATTACAGACCACAGACAATGTCCATTATGCCAAGAAGCTGTTGATAGCATCTGTCCAATCTTTGAAGCTTTGTTAAAATATGGAATCATATTTGCCTGTGAGGAGTCACCTTTTCAAACTACAAGATTTTTCTGTAAAAAAGATTCTCCCAGCAGGACCCAGCAGACCTCCAACCTGTCAAAGCTGCTGTCCTCCCCTCCACCATCTTACCATCATTACATAGCACAAGCAGCTGGAGGCCCACGCTGAAGCTTCTTGTTTAGCTAAAGGCCAATCTGTAAACATCTACAGAGACTGTCGCTAGGCCTTTGGGGTGATTTTGATGCCATTTGGAAGCACAGAAAATTGTGCACACTTGTCTCTCTCATACCCCCCCTTCCCCTCTAGCCCCTCTTTCTAATCTGCCCTCTTTCTCTGCTCTCAATTTTTTTTTAAAAGTTAAACTGGGGCGCAGAACAATCCAGGATGGTTAAAACCTCGGTCTCAACCTGCAACTTCTCTGCCACCACACAAACCTTTTTCTAACATATCATAATGGGTTTCACTGAGCTGACTGCTGGAGGAAGGAGGTACTGCCTGGAAATGGTTGACATGTTTTCTAAATGGGTTGAAGTCTTTACCATCAAAGTCATTCCCAGATGGGGAATTCCAGAGAAGCTGTCATCAGACAATAGCAAACATTTTATAGATGTAACAATGCAACAACTCTCAGAAAGATTAAATGTTGCTCTCAGGACGCATGGTTCACATCTCTGGGAGGTATGGTTCCAACCCCTTTGTCAAAATTACTCCTCCTATCTTTTAGGCTGAAGCTTAGGCTGCCAGATAACCAAAGCCACATATCGGGGTTAAGTACTACTTCCCTGTAATTGCACCACAAATAACTATAATTGCAGTGACAATCCCTGGGTGAGATTTCCAAATGGTGTGGCGCACATTACATGGCTAAACTTGTACTCTGTGTTTCTGAGAGGTTTGCTTCTCATTTGCACCCATCACATAGAACCTCTTGCTCAAGACCTTAATTACCACCCTGCTTTTGACTTTATGAACATTGAAGTCAAGGCCCTCCCTCTGAAATACGGCATTCCAAAATTGTATCCAATTGTATCAAAAATGTTCTGGCTGCCCAGGGATTCATTTGCTATGTATCTGGAATGTGGTACACTGGCTCCAGATGAATCACATAAGATCACTCATGTAGTGTCTCAACTGAATGGTTAATTCATGTTTGTAGATAACATCTGGAGCAATGGCTAAGAGTGGCTCCATGTTGTTGTTTTTAATCGTTTGATGTTGTCATTAACCCATTGTCTCATTCCCTGGCTGAAGTTTTGAAGCTGATGCTTTTGACACAGATGATGAAGGCTCCTGTTAAGCCAGGCTTTTCCTCCTTTGCGACATGATGATTACTGCTAGAAAACCTGACAAGCCAAATTTGATTTTGTGACATTTTCCCTCAAATCTCTTGGAGTACTGGGTTTCACTGATATCTTTTTCCATTTAGTGCAACCTTGTAAGCATACTTGTTAGACTTTCCATTTATTTTTTGTTCTATTTAAATTTGTTTAAAGATAAACAATAGATTTAAGAAGAACCCTCCCGTCTGGCACTCCTTGACTAATACCAACCCTCAGGCCAACTGGCATGTCTGCTCTGCAAAGACAATAAAAAAAGAGCTCTCACTCTTATATCTGAGAAACCGAGAGCTAGTACAATTTCTACATCACTCTTTGAGGGTGGGGACAGTTTTCCAGCTAATGACCCAGGGGTAGTATGGGTATGCCTGTGGGCCATCAGACTACAAGAGATCATTCCCCATGCAGTAGAGAACAAAAGGCTGAACAAGTCCTACTGCAGGTTTTCACACCTACCCTCCTACCTGTTGTGTACGAGCACCATTAACCTACCCCTCCTCCTCAATCTGAGCACTCCTGTGACCGCCTGCCTGTACTGAGGGTCTGCTCTTTCAGAAGCTGCATCCTAGGCAGGCTCCTGGATCTGTTGGCCTTATCTCCACTTGGAGTTTTAACAGATCATTGGAGCTGTGTGAACTCCCCTCAGAAATGCTCTGCCACAAGTCACATTTCCACTGCAGAAGCCTCAGGGTAATTTTACGGGGTCGGGGCCATTGGTGTATGTCTCCACTATAGGCACCTCCCCTGAATGGGCATTTACAGGAACTTTTACTGGGCATAGGCCCAGTCCTTGCTCCAGGGTAGATATTTATACTGCGTTCCATTTGTACTCAGACATCTGAATTCCTCAGTTCCAAGTCGGAAGTTTCAGGTGGAACAAAGATTTCCTCACAACCCTCGAGCTGGCTTTCAAAGATGGCTGCCCTGAGTGTAAACAGTCAACTGAGCATAACCCTTTGATACTTTTTGTAAACAAGGAAATGTGGCAAGAGGAAAAAAATAGGCTAGTTTCTTTGTTCTGTGTTTCTTCTTCATCCACTGTCTTTGAAAGTTGTAGGACTGCATTTTTGTTCAGAAGTTGTTTATATTTGGTCAAGCGTGGGAAACTCATTTGTGGAGATCACCATCTTCATAACGGGAATGTTAAACAGTCAGCTGTGATGTCATTCCCTGGACTGACTTCTGAAGTAAATGGAACGCAGCATTAGATCTCTCCCGAAAAATTCCTGGGTGGGTCTTTTAGGTTTACTCTGTGATGAATGGCTATCCCCAGAGCACAATATGAGAAGGGAAGAATCGGAACATTAGCCTAGTAAACACCACTTCTCCTCTTGTTTATAGACTCCACTTGAACAACACATCCCACCCCCTACAGGACACCGTGGCAGCACTGGGCAGCTCCATCAGTGAGCGGCTGCTCCACCCTCACTGTGTGAAGGAGAGGAATCGCAGATCTTTCCTGCCGGCTGCTGTCAGACTGCACAACAAACATAATGCCCAATAGCACACACTGAATATTATATATTCTGATATGTTTACTGTATACACCCTCTGTACTATGTACAGGTATACAAAAGGCTGATTATCCATTTATCTTGGATTATTATATACCGGTATATAAATTCTTATTTAAATATATTTTTTATTCTTATTTTAATTTTTTTTCTGTGTGCTTTTGCTGCTGTTGCACTGTAAATTTCCCTGTGTGGGACAAATCAAGGAATCTGAATCTGAATCTGCTCTATATACAAACACATAAACCAGAAACTACCTGTCTTGCTTTGCACTTTATACCTATCACAACACGTGCTGTTTACTTAATATTTATTACCACACAGATGTGTACACAGATAGACCTTGCAGTGATGGATCAGAAGAAGAACAACTGTTAAATGGGCAAAACTCTCGAATTCCAGACTTTGCAAAGCTGCAGGAAATCTTATTCGCTTAAAATATAACACCACCACCAACTTTCATATTTACCTCCTTCCTTGTTGTCTTCTTTATTATTTTTGATTTTGGCAACTTGACTCGATAAACTCATTGTCAAAATTGTCACAAAATGACATGGTGGCGATTGAATCCATTGAGACATTGACCATGGAGAGGGCCAGGTGAGAGGAACAATTCCTGTGAAGATCCTGCCCCCCGTATTTTCCAGGAACTACCGCAGTGGAAATTCATCTATAGTCCCGGTCCCCAAATGGGCCATTGCCCCGACATGTTCAGTCGTGAATTCCTTTCAGTCACTACTGTGTGACCCCCTACAGTGTGCCTACAGACTAAAAGGGTTAATTTTAGATACTTTGAAAATAGTGTTGCACTTACATCACCTCATCTTTACATATGGCGGATCCTCTTTGCAGATTTCAGCCTGGCCTTCAACGACATTTTTCTGGGCATCACTCCATCAGGGGTGTGTTCTCTCCTCACTGCTCTTCTGTAAAACTGCTGATGTTTGTGGAAAACACCACCATCAGTGGCCTCAACTTTGAGAGTAATAGGTCATCTTAAGGTTGTTGGTGCAGTCAGAAAAACCTGGAGCCGATCCCGCTCAAGACTTAGACTTTAGACTATAAACTTTAAAAAGACCACCTCCTCTCTAGTCTCAGCAACAATGTATCTATCATATATAGACTCATTCAGGTTTCTGGTTTCCGTCATCTCTGAGGACCTGAAGCGGTCCTCCCACATAGACAGTCTGATGACGATACAGCAAAGGATGTACATTTTGAGGCTGCTCAGGAAGATCAACCTGCCTCAGAACCTACTAAAAATATTTACTCTGCAATAGTACAGCCTGTTCTTTGCACTTCCATCACTGGTTTAGCTCTGACCTCCCAAGACTGCAACAGGCAAGTCTACAGAGAAACTCAATGGGAGCAATCAGTAAATGGGAGCAGGAAACATCTCTGCAGACCCTCAGACACAAACTGTTCAATCTCTGGCAGCAGATACAGAGCACTGCTCAACACACCCACAGCACACACAAATAGTTTCCTCCCTTTGGCTGTCAGCATATCTAACAGTTAAGATCACCTAAAGACCATATATACACACTGTATTCACATGTTTTCATCACTGGATTTTTTTTTCTTTTTTACTATTTTCACCAATCATGTAAATCTCTCTTTAGAAAGGTCTACTTATTCGACACATATAGGATACACACACATTTTATATATTCATTTTAATATTTAGTCAGATTAGTTGCATGTTACCATACACATACAAAATAGACAGACACACACTGTATACACACACACCCAAGTATATACAATTCTATATATTTTACACACCCCCATACGCGTGTCTACACGTGGGTATGTATATAGAAACGCGCATACATGTATATTCTTCCCCATTGACGCCCCCACCCGCGCTTTTCCTGCCAGGCTCCGCCCCCAGAACCTCCCTGGTCTGTCATCCACTCCGCCGTTGTTGCAGCCATTTTATCGCGGAGCTTCGTCAAACCAACGAATGGAGGATGTCTTGAGCACCAATGTTAAAAGGTAATTTGGCGTATTTTTCTCGGGGAACTCCTGTCCGTTCCTGTCTGTAATAAGTAACGTTTCAGCTCCAGCGTGGCTAATATGTCTGCTTATATGTCTGGCTGGAGGACTCGGGCAGTTTTTACAGCCACTGACCACTCAGCAGAGGAAAGATTGGTGTTTAGTGGCCAAGGCTGGTCGCTGGCATATGTGCTAACAAGAGCAGTGTATTTTAAACTGACAAAAGTTTCGAGTTAGTTTTTGGGTGACTGTAGAAAGAAGGAAAATTGGACTCGGCCTTACTTTGAGGGCGCTGCTTAACAGTTTAGTCCTTCTTCATTCTTGTATTCAGCCAATCGTAAGGGGGCGCTCAAGAGCCGATAACGAACGTTTGCTAGCAGTAGTTCAGTGTTGATGCCGCTTTCCAGGTCACAAAACACGTTTATCTTTGACTGTCATGACTATTTTATATACAGTCAGAGTGTTGACTCCAGATCTAAATCTTTCATGTTAAAGAAAATTAGTCCACATTATTTGCAATTAATTGACGGTATCATAATTTAACTCAATTTTGGGTATAAAATGGGCTTTTCCATTCAATCCTGTCATCATTACAGAATTGGATTTGATGTGGTGAGGTACGGTCTCGGTGGTTTTCCTTAATGATTGAGTGCCACCTGGATGAGGGTTGGGTCTTCATAGCTAGGCGGTCTCAAAATATAGTGACGTTATTAGGATGTGGTATGAATACAACACAACTATGGAAGACATGGATCATTGCAACAAAATATCTCTGATAAGTCTTTGGTTTGTGTGGTTGGTTTTTTTTACTCACCACAGTCTCAACAGAAATGACAGAAAACACGGTGCAGTATGACATTAGCAATAAATTGGTTTGTCAAACGTTGACGTGCTGAGTTAATATTTACGCTACCTAGCTAGCTCATTGTTTAGTTAGAGTGACTTTATCACCAATTGAATAAAATAAACAATGCTAATTGTCAAAAAACACTCACGACCCTCTGTCTAGGTGGCTGAGTTGAGTCTCTCTCCCTCCTTTTGAATGCTGGTTATTGCTGAAAATGGCCTCCATTTGAGCTTAAGCATAGTTTTTTACTAATTCTTTTGAAGAACAAAGAGACATTCTGTCACAGTTGTGAGATTTTAAATAAGGTTGGCATGAGTTCTCTTAAAATGGAACCGTCTCAATCGGAGCATGAAGATATGCAGCTCAACTCATCATGTGTTGAACCCTAGCCCTGTAGATGCTGAAAAAGTACCTTGTACCTCTAGTCAAATACCTCTTTTCCACTCGGCACAACTCCACCCTGACACAGCACGGTTTGCAGGCTTTTCCATGAGGGGTACCATGGCTGAGCAGTCACTTTTTTTAGTACCTACTTGGCCGGAGTTCCTGGAGAGTCTCGCAGGTACTAATAGGTTTATGTCGGTCTGTTAATTCTGTGATTGGCCATGGTATTGAGGTCACCAGTGAGTCACAAGAGCAACGCATTTCAGGCTCCAACCCACCATTTTTAAAAACTTTACAACAGCGTGGGGTGTGTGTTTTTCTTAATTTTACAAAATGAGCAATAAAGTACAGACTATGGGTGGAAGAGTCCCAATACCAAGTAGCAGTATTGGGGTGATACTGGCCCTTTCAAAGTATTCTTACTCGGTAAGCATTGCTAACACAAACGTGGCTGCTCCGTCACAAAAACATCACCAGTTTGGAAATTCCTTGAAGTTTTTGCTGATACACCCAAGGGTGAGGTGTACTTTATGTGTGTGCACACAGACAAGTGGTTTAATTGACGTTTACACTAATTAAGGCAAGGTTCTTCAAGTCAGCCACCAAGTTGTTGGACTCTAGACAGAAGGTTGAAGAGTTTTGTGACTTTAAGCATTTTTATGGTACTTATTCCATTCATGGTGGCTCAACTTTAAACATAAAGTATATTTTGAAAGTGATGTTGTTTCTGGTATGCAGAAAAGAACCTGACTAGTTAGCCACCAGTGCTAACTGTCCTCCACTTGTGTAGTGTGATTGCATCGTTACTGAGAAAAATGTCAATCAATCAATCAATCTTTATTTATATTGTTTCTGTTACAAACAAAACTGTTTTAAGGCGCTTTCCAGAATCTCAGGGCCTGACCCTCAACAAGCAACAGTGGCAGGAAAAACTCCCCTTTAACAGGAAGAAACCTCGAGAAGGACCAGGCTCATATAGGGGGACCCTCCTGCTGATGGCCGACTGGGTAAAGAGAGAGAGGAGGAGGAGGAGGACGGGTAGAGGAGAGGATAGGCCGAGACCAATGAAATACATTAATTATAATAAACTGCCAGTAGAATTGAGGGGGTTAGCGGGGTCGGAGGTCAGTAGGTCAGCATACAGCTATAGGCCTCTGAGGACCTTGTAGGTCAAAAGAAGGATTTTGAAAATTATTCTAAATTTAACGGGCAGCCAATGAAGAGATGCCAGTACAGGAGTCATGTGATCTCTGTGGTCAATACCTGTCAGAACTCTGGCTGCAGCATTTTGGATCAGCTGGAGGCTTCTTAAAGAGTTGTTTGGGCACCCTGATAATAAAGAATTACAATAGTCCAGCCTGGAAGTAACAAATGCATAGATTAACTTTTCAGCATCACGGTGGGTCAGTAGTTTCCTGATCTTTGTGAGGTTTCTTAGGTGAAAAAAGGCACTTCTAGAGACTGTTTTAATGTGTAAGTTGAAGGAGAGATTTTGGTCACAAGTTACTCCAAGATTCCTCACAGAGAGACTAGATGTTAATGAGATACCATCTAGAGTGATCATGTGATCTAATCTGTCCCTGAGAGGTTCAGGACCAGACACCATGACCTCAGTTTTTCCTGGGTTAAGGAGGAGGAAGACATCCAGGACTTTATGTCTTTAAGACAGGTCTGGAGCTTCACTAACTTCTCTGTCTCCTCTGGTTTCATGGATAAATAAAGCTGAGTGTCATCAGCATAACAATGAAAATCTATTCCATGCTGCTGAATAATGTTTCCCAAGGGGAGCATTTACAAAAATGTCAATTTAGTCAGTCAGAAAAATTTGATAAACTAATGTTAGTTTTTTAGAAGGATTGTTTTTGTGTGTTGTGTTTGTGTATTTTCGAATAAGGACTTTCTGCAGTTTTGATTTTTTTTAACTTTTCTGCCAGGCTTTACCAACCAAACGTTTATCATAGATATTTTGATGAGGAGGTACGGTGCTAAAATGGAAAACCAAAGTGACCTTATTGTATTGAGTCGTGTAGAGCCGATAATGGAAAAACACGTAAAGAAAGAGGATTTAAGGGAATTTTAACATGGCATGGTTGTTGGTGCCACACAGGGTGCTCTTAGGATTTCAGAAACTGCTGATCTATTGGGATTTTAACCAACAACTGTCTCCAGGGTTTAGAGAATGGCCCCAAAAAGAAAAAAATTCTACTCAGCAGTAGTTGTACGGACAAAAATACAGTATTGAGGCGAGAGGAGAATAGACAGACTGGTTCCAGATGACAGAAAGGCAACAGTCACTCCAACAACCACTGGTTACTACCAAGGAATGAAGAACACCATCTCTGAAGGAAACAACAGGTGGAACCTTGAAGAAGCTGCACTACAGCGCTTCGGTGCCTCTCCGGACTCACCCAGACTCACCCTATTTGGACCGGGTAGATCAGAAAAACATTAGCTCGTCTGATAAGTCTCGGTTTGAGCTGCGACATTCAGATGGTTGGGTCCTAATTTGGCATAAAAATCATGAAAGCCCAAATCTATCCCGCCTTCTATTAACAGTTCAGGCTGCTGGTGCTTGTGGGGGTGTAAAATACAACAGTTTTAATCTTTTTCGTAATTTTTAGAATGATTCAAAAGTGTGTGTGTGTGTGTGTGTGTGTGTGTGTGTGTGTGCGGATTTGCTCATCAAATCAAACAACAATGTTTCATGAATAAAGTACACCAATGTTTTTAGGGTACAATTAATGATTTTTTTTTATGTTTAATTTAACTACTAGTTTTTCCAATTAGTCGAGTAATCATCAGGGAACCAGAGAAGGAGACCCCTTCAGTGCGGGGAGAGATAGTGGGCGGAACTACCTCATGAAGGACACTGAGAAATGCCGCCCAAGTTAGATGGAAACATGTTTGAGGCTCTAGTAGTATTTTAGGTTTCTAAAAGAGGAAGTGTCTCAGGGAAGTCTGGTCACATACAGAAGAAAATGCTGTCATTATTGGTACTTTGGTACTCAACTCTTCTATCTTCTCCTTCAAAAGAAACATTTCCTCCTCCCCCATTTGCATGGGTGACATAAGTGTGTTGTGCCACATTAAAAGTAGTCCATATGAAATACCGTGCAATGAGCTTTACATTTAAATAAATGATTACTCAAGGCAGAGAAATACTGCAATTGTTTATTTGTAATCTAGGTACAGTAATTATTTTTGGTTCCAAGGTAGTTTTCTCTGTCAACTGGACTGGGTTTCTTCTCTTGAAGACGTTTCGCCTTCTATCCAGAAGGCTTCTTCAGTTCTGAAATTGCTGGGGAGAGAGCTTGAAAATATATAGCCCCTGTGGACCATTAGCATGCTAATGATCTGGGTGGTCACCTGAGAGTCGTTAGAAGGGTCGTTCGTCGGGTCGTTCACCTAGTTTCTGTTGAGGTGTCTCCCCTTTGTCTGCTGGATCACATGGTGGTGAGTCACTGGGTCTCTTGGAATGATGTGAATGTTTGTTTTGTTGTTGGAAGGAGTGGAGGACTGCATTGTATGTGGGTGACAGGAAGTGCCTCAGGCCACCACCTCTGTTTAAGGATGGTTTTTCCAATTTAACATGGATAGCTTCCTTGACCCCCCTTTCAAACCAGCGGTCTTCTCTGGCCAGTATCCGTACTTGGCTGTCCTCGAAGGAGTGCCCACTCTCCTTTAGGTGTAAGTGGACTGCTGAATCCTGACCCGAAGAGGTGGCACGTCTGTGTTGTGCCATTCTTCTGTGGAGAGGTTGTTTGGTTTCCCCAATGTACAGTTCCTTGCATTCCTCCTGGCACTGTACAGCATAAACAACATTACTTTGTTTGGGTCTTGGTGTCTTGTCCTTTGGGTGTACTAACCTCTGTCTGAGAGTGTTGCTGGGTTTGAAATGAACCGGTATGTCGTGTTTCTGGAGGATCCTCCTAAATTTCTCTGAGACTCCAGACAGGTAGGGGATGGAAACGCTGCGGCGTTTGTTTCTCTCCTCCTCTCCTTTGCTGAGGTCTCGCTTTCTTGAGGTTTTGGTGAAGGCCCAGTCTGGGTAGCCACATGTTTTGAGAGCTGTCTTAATGTGGCCCTGTTCCTTCTTTCTGCCTTGGGATGTGCTGGGTATTTCTCTGGCCCGGTATTGGAGAGTTCTGATCACTCCCAACTTGTGTTCCAGTGGGTGGTGAGAGTCAAACAGGAAGTACTGGTCGGTATGTGTAGGTTTCCTGTAGACTTCGATGGTGAGACTTCTGTCCTCCAGTGATCTTGACTGCGCAGTCCAGAAAGGCCAGACTGTTTCCTTTTACATCTTCCCGGGTGAATTTTACATGCTCGTCTGTTTTGTTGAGGTGATCGGAGAACGCTTCCAATTCTTGTGTTTGAATTTTGACCCAGGTGTCATCCACATACCTGAACCAGTGGCTTGGCGCAGTTCCTGTGAAGGATCCTTCACAGGTGGCTTGGCGCAGTTCCTGTGAAGGATCCAGTTCCTGTGAAGAATCTTATGTGACAGCGGGTTTTTTTTCTTGACCGCTATTTCCCTTCAGTGGGTCTTGGGGAGAGTGCCTGAGCCTATCCTAGCTGCATTCGGGTGAAGGCAGGGTACCCACCTGGACGAGTGGTACTTTCCTCAAGAGTACCTTAGTAACGCTGAAGGTGTATTGGTAGAGGCAGTATTGGTAGTATTGGTATTTGCGCACAACCAGAGTTTGTTTACAACAAATCACTGGTGTCATAAAGGAAAAGAAAGGACTTCAATCCATACCAGATTCAAAACAAGTTCAACATAACCACAGGTAATATAGTGTGTGCAGTTCTTTGTATTTGGATTAATGGCATTCTCGTTTCCATTTAGGTTAACACATATAAACCTGATTTTGTGTATGTTAATATTCTTTCGTGTTCTCATCATGCAGTTACTGTTTTACATTGTGACTGCTGTCGCGGCTGGCTGGGGAGCAGATGTTGTATTAAAGCTTTTTCTTCATGATAATTACTAACGCTCAGCCATGATTTTAATGTTATTGTGTTACTCAAGTGCTATTTTCTAAAATTTGTTATCGGCTGTTAACAGCTGTTTCAGGTTTCAATGCATTTAAAGTGTGAAGTTCTTCTTCCCATAATGGCAAGTTGGATGAGTCTCAAGGTTCGACTTCCATGCACCATGGCTCTCATGAGAGTAAATGTGAATTTGATCTTGAGCTAAAAACTCTTTTAAGGCTGAACCAGATTTGTCGCTCAGTCCATTTTTTTTGTGCGTTTGTATCGTTTCTGTGCGATTCTCTTTAATTATTCTGTGTATTTCTTTGACAGGAGTAGAAAAAGGGCAAACATGGAAGACAGTCATGTGGTTGGCCGACCACTGGCATTTTCCTGTGAAGAGCAGAGGGCATTTCACTCGTGGTCCCGAATCTCGTCTGCAGGACATAATGTTCTTCTGGATGCTCTTAAAATCTTTGATCCAAAGTCTTGTGACCTCTCGGATAGTGAAGAACTGTTAACATTCCTGCAGGACCTGTGCATGGAGGGTCATAAACCCACTGTTCTACGCAGCAAGGATGTGTATGGATACCGTTCGTGCACATCACAACCCCTGACTAAGGATATGTTGAAGCCTCCTAACAGGAACAAGAAGTCTATGGCAAAAAAAAGAGCAAAGAGGTCCTCTACCAAAAAGAAAGAGGTGCACCCATCATGGAACAGTTCAGAGCGTAGCAGTCCAAGGATTTATGGAGTCCGTCCTCCAGAGTTGTTATGGGACCATTATGCCATGTTCTCCAGTCAAACCTCTATTCATACGGTAGAGCTGGAGAAGGTACGTCGGTTGCAGCCGTGCCTCAGACTGACCAATATCAAAGGGCTGTCAGGTTGCCACACGGCCAGACTCCAGATCCACACTTCCTGGGACTCGGAGACGCCCACCGTTGTTTCTGTAGAGCAGCAACAACCTCCAGCACTTTCAGGAATACCGTTGCAGCCTTCACAGAATGGTGGGGTTGCACCCACTAAAGCTGTGGCCTTGCTTAGCCAGAAGAGCCAGTCTTGTCCCCTTCGATCAGATGGTGCTCTAATAGGAGATTCTGCACCAGTTTTTTATACTTATGGACGGGGTTTCCCAGGCGCTCAGACGCAGCTGACCTGTCATAGCTGGAAGAGCCATAGCCACCAACACGGTGGTCAGGGTCCTAAAGAAATGAACGGTCTCACTAGACATAACTGTAAAGACAAGAACTGCATCAGATGGAAGGTGATAAAAGTGGACGACTCTCGCTCGGTGGCTGAAGCACTCAGAAAAGCAGAAAAAATCCTGCAGGTCAACTTGTCTCCGGTGATTCAGATTGAGTCTCTCAACTGCATTCTTGAGAACTTAAGATATCAGAAAAAATGATTGTTTATTACACCTTATGTGGTTTAGAAGCATTTCGCATCTCTTAGCCTCTCCTGATGAACTCGTTTAAGACAGGCATTTAGCGTAGGCTTTTGCAGTCTCTTCAGGATTGCAACTATTGTATTTTGTTTTGAGATTTGGGGCCTGGACAAATGATAAGAAGTAGTTTATTTTTTCTAGCTGGTTGGGAGATAACTAGCATTTTCCCATTCTCCATACATGACTTGAGGATGGATGGTCTCTACAGGAAGCCTTCCTTCCGCTTGGTAGCAATTGACTGTTGGTGCGTTTTGTTGATGTATTGTGGGACACAGCATCTACTGTCACATGGACCCTCCTCAAGATGCTGGGTTTCAGTATTTAAACTAGTCACAGCCGGTTTGTTGTTTAGAACCAAGTTTCTAATCTAACATAAGAGGGTTGAGTTGTTGGTTGGCAAATCATTTCCCTGTTTTCAAGTCAAAAAGCATTTACAAAGAAGCAAATCAGATGTGACTGCAGCATTAGATTGAGCGTTTGAACCTTTGTTTGTGTGATTGCACTCCGCAAAGTCTTAATTTTCTATTTTTCTTATTTTGCAGAGCTTTTTAAAAAAAAATTGAACCCACATTGAATGAACATAAAGGATTCAGCTACACTGATGGAAGTGGGAACTATTAATGGGTAGAACAATTCTCAAAAATATGAAACATTTTTGGTGTGTCTTGCTTGACAGGTCTTTGGTTCCATTGCATGGATTTGGCCCACCTTACTAAAAATCAAATTTTCATCTATCAAATACATCCAAACTAAGTTACCTAAGCTGCTTTTCTAGGTTTTTTACATTTCTGTACCAAATAACAGCCATGTTGTATAGAAATCAATTCCTTAGTTGAGATATTCGTCATGGATTTCTTACATAAACTACTTGATCTGTTTTATCTCATAACCAGTTAAAAATGCAGTATTATATTTTAATCTGCTCAATAACACAGTTTTTCTTTCTTACTTTTCTTACTTGTTTTCAACTTTTTGTCATGCACCTTAAAATGCACTTTGGGAGAAGAACAGTTGTTCAATTGGAACCTGTTTAGGGGACATTCATGTCATCAACATTCTTATTTGCTGTGTTCAGTAGAAAAGAATTCAAGCTATTTGAGTTTGGAGTTCACACATACCCTGCAGGATAGACCGTTCATTAAAATGAAATTGCGTAGTTTCCGCTCTCATACAAACGATCAAAAAGAGTTTAACGACATTTCTAAAAAAAGAAACAAACTCAGTTTTTGTCTTATTTCATAGAAATGGTAACTGCATAAACCCTCCCAGGTGAAAACACACTTAACCAAAAAAAATAAAAAGAACCTGTTAATGTCAAGTCTGATACAGGCAGCAACGTAAAAGGACCTGTTTCAGACTGGATATTATTCTAGAGGGAAACAACTGCCCCTTGTGTTTAAATCCAGACCATATCGACATATTTCCACTCTTCTTGATGAATCTTACCTTTTAAAAGAGTATTTTTAAAGTTTTATTTTTGGGTTTTTTTGGTCTACATTGTCGTGTTCACTTGTAATCTTTGATTCTCTTGGATTTCTTTGCACCACAATTGTATATTATTGAATTTTCTACATATTTAAGTTTTTATTCAATAAAATTGCTCTGAAAATAGATTTAACTGTTTTTGTCTGATTCGAGCTATTGGTTATTGGCCACATTTAGCAATGAGATGAATATATCATTATTTGAGATATGTTAACTATCTTTGTTAAAACCTCTGAAGGATATAAAATGTGGAGATAACCACTGAGAGTTGTTAATGTGGAATTTCAGTATCTTTGTCTAGTGATCAAGTTTATGAGCTCCTAACTTGAACCACATCTCAAAATGTCTAGATTAAATTCATTTTCCATCCTTCTGTAATATTATAGTCTACATCAGTCTACATTAAAATCAAAAGTATTTTACTTGATTCTAAAACAATATTTGAGTAATCAGACCAGCTCATCTGTTTACATGGGAATTTTGCCACACTATTTTTACAAACGTGCAAAATGATTTAAAAACATGAGGGGATTTGTTTAGTCTTTGTTTAGTAGTTTATTTTTTTCCTTTTAAAAAAGTGGGAGATTAGTAAATTGGTAAATAGCAAAGATATTACAGTAGAAGTAAAACTGACTACTATTACTGGTGTATCTACCCCCTCACTAATGATCTGTGAATTTTTTTTTTAATTTAAAATTTGTATTTATACAAATATACTGTGACATTTCCGTTAATGATGTATGAGAAAATGCGCAGATTTGGCACACTTGAAATCTTACTGCGTATTTGCAGATTGTATCACCCCTTTACAATTAGGTTTGCGACCCTAATGGCTCGACAACTCTGGTAGTTTCTGTAATTTCATGCCCATCCCTCAACTACTCTTCTTTATTGTCTCCTAGGCATTCTGTAAGTGGTGGTGACCATGGGGAATGGTTCAGTGGTGCTGAAACATCCAAATTTGTGAAAATGGATCTATACATGGATCTATACATTGGCATATGTAAATTAAGCCGCTATAACATCATGTGTCTGTGTAAGAATGAATTTAAAGCAGCTTTCTTCCTTTGTTCAAACCAGTTCTACAACAAGATGGATAGACCAGCAGACCTCCACCTGTAAAAATGCCTAAATTACACTTTTAGTGAAGACTTTCTCTTTTTTTTAAAAGTTTCTTAGACTCAAATTCACTAAAAGGGGTGTTGTTTGGGCATCCTGCCAGGATGCCTCTGTCACCGGGAGAATCTTTGGTATCAAACCATAGGAAGAAGTTAGGAAAAAGACATGGCACAAAAACAGCTGAAACTACTTAAATTTCAGTATTTTGAGCACTTGATCTGACTTGCATTCCCATTAGTTTGTGAGTAGGATGAATGGAAACTACATGGGTACAATAAATCAATAAATTCAGATAATTCTTTAATAACATAAGGATTCTTTCTCATACAAAATGACAGGCTTGGTGTCTTCCATGGTAACACTGTGGCTACATTTAAGGAAGTTAACCCTTTATTAACCCCTTGACCTCTGGACAGAGAACTGTCACTCTAATGTTAGTCCGATAGCCTATAAAAAGTTACTCCCTGTTATTCTTCTATAAAACAAGAACAACCCCAGGTTTCATTCCAGCACTGTAGCCAGTCTGACTAAAAGTCATTATGCTTTGGCGACACATGTCCCTTCTACTCTTAGTGAGGACATCACGAGCATCTCCAATAATAAAATGATGTCTGTTGAATAACTGCAATTCAGAATTTCCTATGTATTTGATACCAAACTTGAGAATAAATACGTCGAGTATTTCTCTGGGTGGCATTTCTTCATTTCTTCAGCCAGCAGATCCAAGATGGACATGGCTCCAATTCTGACAGGCATGAGGACAAATGATCAAATGTCTTCCATACTGCCTTCAGCTCTACAGGGATGTCAAATACTGTATTTCTTCTGACCTACATGATCTTTAGGTGCTTAACGCCATCATATCTAGAGGAGCTGGTAGCACTGTATCATCCTCATTAAGGGTTTCATTATGCTGCTCTAGGCTAGGGGTGCTGAGGTCCAGAAGCTGAATTTCTCTCATTTGTTATATGCTTTTGCTCTCTCTCTCCCCCCCCCCCTCTCTCTCTCTCTCTCACTCTCACTCTCACTCTCACTCTCACTCTCACTCTCACTCTCTCAACCTCAACCATTACTGTTTCCACACCTGCACAATGACTTGCATCCCCACCAACCCCATGGGTTTTAGAAGTATATCTTCAGCTAAGGTGTGGTCAGACTGACCTGGTAATGGTTTAGCCCTGTAACCAGTTTATTAGCTAGTGTTTTAGCATCTCTGGTAGCTCACTTTCTATGCTGGTGATGTACTGGATCTGTCTCGTCTGATGTTTAATACTAAATGTCCAAGAGCAGAGTCAACTTTCCCATCCTGTGGAACGTACACTACTGTAACATACGGAGGGTTATTTATTCTTTATTTATTTATTCTCTGCTCACTGGCAATATTATCAGTATATTCTATTACATCTGTGACAGACCCTGAAGGAGCTGTTCTGCTGCTGTGTTCTGCTCTGCTTTGCTTTGTCTGGTTTGAAGATTTCTGTTTTTCTGCATTGTGTACTTCTTTCCTCATTTAACTGTGCCCTATTGAGGGTGACCAAGTCTCAGAAAGTCCCCCTTTGCCCGGGCATGTCCTCATTTCAGACCTAATACTGCGTCTTTCAAAATTTCAAAATCATCAGGGATTTTATTCTATTTTCCCACCTGCTGAAGTGTGCTCTTTTTCACAAACTCAAATCTGTTCACCCTAACCTCATGCGACGTGCACACGCCAACTGTGTGATTGGCGTGAGCACGTTTGTAATTGGTGTCCCTTGACGACCCTAAATGTTAATGCTGGGTCACTTTTAATAATGTCAAAAAGGGCATTCCTGAGGGTGATATTCACATTAGTGATAAACAGATGAAGAACGAACACCCGGGTCTTTGCAATCACTTGAGTGGATATAAAAGTGTGCGTGAAATGGTGCAGAAAACACAATTAACAATAATGGCGGCGTTGGTGCTATTAGAAGACATTACTAAGAGTGTAGCGTGCAGAGAAAGTGGAGGGCTGGATCATCAGCTGCTTTAGCCCTCCTGGAACTGTATGCAGAGCTGCAGCCACACTTGGAGCCTGAAATGGCAGGAGCCATGTCCTACCTGTGCTGGCCAAACTGGGCTTGCTAGACACGGGGTCATTTCAGCGAGAGCTGGCCGACAGATCGGGACTAGGACAGTCAAAACTGAGCCAAGCTGTGCCAAATGTCAGCCACATGTATCAAATTCTCATATACACTGCAGTTGCGCAGGCCGACATAAAAGTGCAATTTGCAGCGAGAGCTGGCTTTCCAAATGTAATTGGAGTTATCAATGGCACACCTGTTGCTATAAAGGCACATCAGAATTACATCATTACTGATCAATGGTTTAAGTAAGTGACTTACTGTTTTTGCTGCCATAGTAGAGATGCCACAACAAGCCTCTTATTGTCTCTGTGCTTAAAGTACTTGTCTTCAAGCATGTGTGTATAGTGTTGAAGTGCCTCAAGTTTTCCTCGGTGCACAATTATATTTACTTTCAATAGTGCATGATCCACGTTAAATATTTGTTCACAGCTCGACTTCATTGAAGAGTTGAAGTGTAAAAGTTCCTCTTCTTGAGACTCACGGCTTGTTTCTGTTGTCTGATCATGCAGAGAGGGGAATCCCACCCTGTTTATGCTTATTTGCTTATGTAATTGAAGGGGTGGCGAGGGAGGAGACTGGTACTGAAATATGTGTGCTCAATCCCATGATGTATAGAGAAAATGTGCCCAGATTCAGGTGTACAAAACAGTTTCATTACATTTAACAGCCCCTTCTGCCTCATTATCCACCCTGAAGTCAAAGTGCCTCCTTTTCTTTCCGTAGCAGGCTATGGTCATCCCCAAGAATACAGCCTTTCAGCGTTTTCTTGTGGATGATTACCAAACTTTGGAACTCAAATGAAGCCTATGAGAGGCAGAGAGGTGAAAAGGGGTGTCAAAGTAGACTCTAAAGGGTTTCTGACGGTTTTGTAGATGGCTGTGACTATATCGCAGAAACTGCAAAAGCACAAAAACAATCCTCAATAATGACCAAATTTGTCTCCAAGTGGTGCTTCAACTGTTTCCCAACGTGGCGTTGTCTGGTTAGTAACATCTGGTATTGTACCAATTCACCCCTTACATTTAACCCTCCACATCTCTGATACAGTCTGACTTTGTCACCAAGATCTACTGCATAAAAAGGGAGAGGCATGCATTCCCTTCAGACTCAGCCGGGCAGCTCACATTCCTTGCTTTGTTCAGGAGGAGAGAGGGGCTGCTCTCTTTCCCATCGCTTACATTGCTTTCACAGATGTGGAGCTCTTAGGTTCAATAGTGGGTATTTGGATGAGGTTAGCATGGTCAGCCTGCCTGCTCATGTTCTGGAGGTGTTGCCATGGTAGCATCACAGTTTTTTGCTGTGGCGGCACAGGGTGAGATTGAGGGTTTGGATCGGACCATAAAAATTTGAGGTCTATTCCTTATATTCATCATTATGAGACTGTAATAGATCATATTCTTAAATTTCTTGTGTGAAATAATTAGGGAGAGCTGCAATCATGTTTGTGAAGAAGGAGGAGGGCACTCTCCATAACTGTGTTAATTACTGTCCAGGAAGGACTCAGGGGAAAAGACATACCTCCTCCCCAACAGAACCAGTTTCCCACAAGTGGGTCTTAAGACTCACTGGGCGCTATATGCCCAGCTACATACTGTATCTATGAAGTTACCAATTAAGTGAGGAATAACTACAAATTTTAGGGAATACCTATTGGGCCATAAAAGTGAGCCTCCTGCCTCAGCTATGTTTGGGTCCACTGAGCAACAGTTGACAGCGTCTTCTGGTTTTATTCATCTCAGGGTGAATTTTAAAAAAAATGCAAAAGCCCTGTAATGATAACAGCATGGAGTGCCAGTTTTAGGCGCCTCAGTCTCTAAACCCTCTACTCTGATATTGCACTGCACCAAGTCGTTCCTGTCTTCTAGTCAATACTGGCGCTCTAGCAGAGACAATTGCTTCCCAAAGAGAGTGTGCAAGCTGATACAGCTGGCTCTGGCCTATTTCCAGCAGTTAGGCCCCCTTCAGTACTTGCAGGGCCTATATGTCCTACAGATTTACACAGAACCGTGCACGTCCTGATCGTAATGAGCAATGGGAAAGGTTCAGTCAATCTCTTCATAATCTGCTGTAAACTCTGCTGCCTGCCTCAAGGAAGCAGGTACAGGAACTATCAGAACTACAGTACTCAACACTGGTCCCGCTAGGCCACAAGAGATGACCATTTATTGTTATTTTGTTGACAGGAAGGTGCAGTCCATGCCTGGATAAAATCCATAAAATCCAGTAAATTGGCAGAGAGTTACCAGAGCGTATATGTCCTCTTCTGTTCTATTGGGACCTCTTCTGTTCAATCAATCAATCAATCAATCAATCAATCAATCAATCAATCAATCAATCAATCAATCAATCACTCACTCACTCACTCACTCACTCACTCACTCACTCACTCACTCACTCACTCACTCACTCACTCACTCACTCACTCACTCACTCACTCACTCACTCACTCACTCACTCTTTTTTAGAGCGTTTTTAGAGCGTTACAATGAAAATTGTTTTTAGGCGCTTTCCAGAATCCCAGCAGGGTGTTGGATTGCAGTACCTCTCGTGTGTCACTGCCAATCCGCGTGTTCTTTAAATGAAGACTTCAAGTAAACAAATGTCAATTTCAAAATGTATTTAGCAAATAGAATCAATTCAAGATACAAATATTCCAGAACTCCGGGCCAGTTCATAACCCTAGCAACAACAGAGTCAATTGTCAGGGCATGAAGTCTGACAACCTAACTATCCCTTGACCCAGTCTTTTATAGAAAGACATATGTAATTATTGATGCTAATTCAGTCCAATCCAGTCCTTCTTCTTGGGTGACTTCATCTTCTTCTTCCTGGCTCATTTGGTGTTGGTGTGGTCCTTCTCCATTGTCTTCTCAGATGGCCAGGTCAGGGGTCATATTCCTGTCCAGGAACTTATCAGTCACCAGTAAATTATGCTGTCACGTTTTACGATGAGGGTCTACCATTTCCTGTCTGCCTGGCTCCAACTGTCTAAGCAGTATTCATGTCAAAGAAGGGTCAACTGACTGCTTATGTGTATTCCTGCTAAAGTTTATATAGTATTCCTAACTTCTAAACTAACTGTAACATAAAACAAAAACATATAGTATAACACATGCTAATAAGATAAAAGATGCTAACAAGATAAAATAATTCTCTTCAAGGGCCTGACCCCGACAAGCAACAGTGGCAAGGAAAAACTCCCCTTTAACAGGAAGAAACCTTGAGCAGGATCAGGTCATGTAGGGGGATGAGAGGAGAGGAGAGGAAAGGAAAGGAAAGGAAAGGAAAGGAAAGGAAAGGAAAGGAAAGGAAAGGAAAGGAAAGGAAAGGAAAGGAGGGGAGAGAAGAAGAGGGGAGAGGACAGGAGGGGGCAGATGAGAGAAGAGAGGAAAGGAAAGGCAGGGAGGGGAGAGAAGAAGAGGGGAGAGGAGGGGGAGGGGAGGAGGGGAGGGGATGAGAGGAGGGGAGAGGTAGAGAAAGGAGAGGAGAAGAGAGGAAAGGAAAGGCAGGGAGGGGTGAGAAGAAGAGAAGAGAGGGGAGAGGAGAGAAGGAGAGGAGGGGGGAGGGGAGGTGAGGGGATGAGAGGAGGGGAGAGGTAGAGAGAGGAGAGGAGGGGGGAGGGGAGGTGAGGGGATGAGAGGAGGGGAGAGGTAGAGAAAGGAGAGGAAAGGCAGGGAGGGGTGAGAAGAAGAGAAGAGAGGGGAGAGGAGAGAAGGAGAGGAGGGGGGAGATGAGAGAAGAGAGGAAAGGAAAGGCAGGGAGGGGAGTGAAGAAGAGGGGAGAGGAGGGGGGGAGAGGTAGAGAAAGGAGAGGAGGGGGGGGCAGGGGAGGCGAGGAGAGGAGAGGAAAATTCCAGTTTACATCGTCAATAGGAGACATTGGACATTGGAGACATGTTAAAATTTAAAATCAAATAATTTTTCCTGACTGAACACAGGAAGTGTTTTACTCCTCATGATGTCTCCAAGCATCTTAATTTCAGTTCAGTCAATTTATAAAAATTAAATTCCACCCTGAGCCAAGCTGCCATCAGTCCAGACATCATGGCCACATTGCCCTCTGACCGCTCACCTGGTTATTCATGGTCTTCCAGATGGCTAACTTAGCTGTCCCTGAGATGAAATTACCCAGCTGGTGTACAGCCTTTCCCTAGCACAGTAGTGGGATCCAAAAATATATTCAGATTCAAGGAGAAACCCTCACCTAACTATTGAAACCACTACTCTAGCCGTCTAAATAGCCCCTCCAGTCTGGAACACTGGAGAAAGAGGTGGTAAATGGTCTCTGGCTGGGAGCAGAAAAGGCAGTGGTAAATGGTCTCTGGCTGGGAGCAGAAAAGGCAGCCATCCCCTGTGCTAGGGTCATGGTGTACCAGATATGTGTTTGTAGCTATGGCCCTGTGTACAATCTTCCACTGGAGGTCTCTTGTCCGTTTGCCAACAGGTTTATACAGGGACTGCCAATAACCCCCCGGGAAAGATCACACCGAGAAAAAAAAAACAGTCCACCTTCGGCCCTGCCAGAGGGTGCATGTTTGTAACCTTAATGGCTAAGAGGTAGAGATCCTTCTTCCCAACAATCTCAAATTCAACAGACAGCAGGCCATCCTCCTCAGGCTGCCACTGTCCCACAGCTGGACAGACAGCCAAAGAGGGAAAAACATACTTGCATTCATTGTACCATAAATCAGATGCAGAGGGATCCAAGGCAAAGACTCTGAGGGAAGCACAAACCTCTTCCACCAGCTAGAGCAGCAACCTGCTGGACCTGATGTTAAGCTGGTCAGCAAGATGAGGAACAAAGGTCTTCAGCAAATGGCCCGGCTTTACAATTCCAACCTCCCACAGTCTGGACCTCAGGCTGGCAGATGACAAGAGCTGAGAGGTGATGAAGCTGTTTCCAAAAAGTGGCTCTTTGAAGATCCACATCCCTGGTGTTGTCACAACCTTGTGCTTGGATGATAGAAGCTGCCAAGCTTTCAACACTGACCGGTAAAAAAGTGTAAGACCAATCAGGACAATTGACAGGGGCTGAAGCAGGAACAGGTGTTTGTCCCTACCTGTCCACGGCCCATGCTGCAGAATTCCACTCTTCCCCCAGTTTACCTTAGCAGAGGAGGCTTTCTGGTAGAGGTCTAAACTGTCAGTCAGGTTGTCCACATCGCTCTGATCTCTCACAAAAACATTGATATGATCGGCATAAGCCGACACAACCGGCTGGGGATGCCGAGGAAGACCAGGTGAAAAAATCCCTGACAGACTAGCTCTTAACCCTTGTGTAATGTTCATATTGTTGTTAGCCAGCGTTTGTGGGTCTGATGGACCCGTTGCATTTTGTGGCTTTTAATGCCTCATAATCAAACACTTTTATGTTACAATACTGAACAGATGTTTACCTTATCCCAATTACAAGCAGTATAAACAATATATATGGTTAATATTTGCCCTTTACCTTTGTTAGGTCACATTTATAACTTATTATTTAAAACATAATAAAGAAAATCAGTTAAAATCAAGATATGAGTAGAAACAAATTTACAAGTGAAGCAAGGTTTTAATTAATTAATTTTATCATTTTTCTTATAATAAAAAGTGAAAACGGGTCCCACAGACCCGAACACCACACAAGGGTTAAATAACTTAAAAAGTGGCTCGATTGCCAATGAATTTAACTGTCCAGAAATTGGACATCCCTGTCTTATTACCTGTTGGGTTGGACATTCACTGGACAGCTCAGACCACCACCGACCTTCACCAAACAACAAGTGTCCCTTTACAGCAAACCCAAAAGTGACAAAGAAAAACATCCCCAAAACCAAAAGCTCTTAAGGTGGAAAATAGAAAACTGTGATTGACCCCTGTCGAAGTCCTTCTCCTGGTCTAAAGAAATCACCCCGACATCAATGTTTTACAGGTTACAAATGTCAAACAAGTCTCTGATTAAAAATAGGTTGTCCAGAATGGACCCGTCCAGCACACAATATGACTGATAAATGTGACCGTAAAGAAATGTTCAGTAATCTATTGCTAAAACCCTGTGACAGGTAGAACCTGTCCAGCCTGGCTGCACTAATGACACCATCCACCACCTTCACCCAGATGTATTGCATTGATGATGGGATGTTTTACCCTCCAAACATCTACCACCCCCAGCTCTGCTTCCATCCTAGACAACACAGCAGCAGACTGGAGATGAGGCTCGTGTCCTATCCTGTCCAGTGTGAAGTCTGTGGTGCAGTTCCAGTCCCCCCCATGTCTACACACTCATCCTGACAACACTGCTCCACAAACAAGGAGACCTTCTGGAACCGGTCCAGTCTGTCTGATAAGACAGAGCCCTGATAAGGAGCGTAGATGTTTATTAGACAGAAGGTGAAGCCCTGAACCTCAGCTCTTTATGGTGGAGGTGACTCTAACATCCAGTCCTGGAGAGATCAGAGTGGCTACACCTGCAGACAGGTTGGTGCCTATACAGGCATCTCCACCACAGACCCCAGTCTACATCATTATCTCCATCGCTATGTGTCTCCTGGAGGAAAATTATGTCAAGTTTCTTTTGAGAGACCATGTCAGAAAATAGAACCCTCTTATGTGGATCCTTCTGACCACTGATGTATTAAGATGCTACCCTGAGTTTGTTCATAGGAGGCAGAAAACAGGTGAAAAGAAACAGTAGAAGGAGCAGCAAAAGAAAGGAGCTGTGCATCACGTTCATCTTTATCATTATCAACATCATCCTACTTGTGAGCTCTTGGCATTTTTAACCCTTTTCCTTTTTTCATCTTTAGCATCTTTCTTATAGCCGCCATGTGTTTGTTTAAATGGAACCGTTTCCTCTCATCGAGGAGGTTGACTCCCACAACCATCAGTAAAGTTAGTGCACTTTTTCAAGAATTTCTCTGGATCTGAGAAATAATCAGTCACCTTCACTGACTGGCCAAAGGTTTCATCCAGGAATCTGCTAATGTCCTCCAGGGTGCACAGATCTCCACTACATGGCTGGGAGCCTGCCCCTCAGCTCCTGTATGTTCCTGCTCTCCTGCTCCTGTGTGTTTCTCCTCTGTTGCTCCTTCCTCAAACTCCTCTCCTGCTCCTGTGTGTTTCTCCTCTGTTGCTCCTTCCTGAAACTCCTCTTCTGCTCCTGTCTGAACCTCCTCTGTTACTCCTGCCTGATCTTTCACTCCTGTTACTCTTGTCTGAACCCCCTCTGCTGCTCCTTCTGTTCCTGCCCTAAACATGGCTGAACAATCGCCATCTGCTTCTTGTTCCTCTGGCTGTTTTTGCATCTGCCTGCTGGAACCATCTCCTGCATCAGTCTCAGTCAGAGGAGCCTAGCAGCCACAATCAAAAAAATCTGCATCCACACATTTGTCTTTCATAAATGTGATTCTGCAGCTAAAGTATGTCCTTAAGTTTGTGCGTATGTACAATATTTGTAGATATAGATAGAGATCATAGGGTCAACCATCCAGTGGACAGTGCACAGGACCACCGATCGAGCAATAAGTGCCAGCACCAGATGGTCAGGGTCAGCGCACTCCCAACCCTGCTGGAAGCCGACATATCTGGACGAGTGTCTCCTCATCACATCAGGAGACACGCTAACGAGGAGCATATACAGAGTCTGTGCTTCTGAATGACCATATTGCAAATTATTGTTTGAGGCCCCAAATAATATACCATTCTGCATTTCATTATTGTCTGTACTTACCTTTTAATTTGCATTCGACACCGGAAATACAGAAGCGTTAAATGTGTTCGAACAAAAACCTCTGGTTTTCAGTAAGCAGTTAACTTTTACTGGTGGAGCAGTATCACATCGGGATCACTCTTAGGACACACAGACTGGTGCTTGTTTCTAGATGTCTGGCCTGTTCCTCCCGCCTTTTCCGTTGTGGTTTCTGTCTGCAGGTATTAGCTACATCCTGAAATTTTGCATCACTGGGAGCTTAATTGATGTTTTGAATGAATGGTGGGCTATCTCTCGCTTTCTATTCTCATTTTTCAGTCCCTAAGGCCTTGGCTCATAGCACCTGTTTCATAGTGTTGCAATATACAAGCTCACTGAAAAAATTGCAGGCTCCCTTGGTCTATTGAAGGTGTCTCCACTGCAGCACTATAACTTTTTTTTTTTTTTTTTTAACTCTACACCCTTTACATTTTTAAAAATATATATGAAGAAAGAAGAATAATGCACAGTTCTCTGATTCTTTTATTCCCACATCTGGGATGGATGACTTTTACATTTTATTGTATCCAAAAACAAATCTAAGATTTGCAGTGACACTGTATCTAATAAAGGAAACAGAAGGTGTGCACATGGGCCTCTCGAGGGTCCGGTTGGGGAAATAATTTAAGAAATTCATTACAGAAAGAAAGAGACAAATGTGAATGTGGTGGGGTGGTAAAGAAGCCTGTCTAAAAAAATTGGGAAACAAAGACAGATTGCAGGGAAAGAAAGAGGGACATAGAGACACAGACAGGGGCAAAGGTGTCTAAGGAAAAAAATAGCCAGATCAATTTAACCCATTCGGTTCTAGTCCATTGCATCCATCTCTGATAGATTCCGGCTTTGAGTTCCCCCCATCTGCCAACTGCCCAGGCAGTCATGATACAGGAAGAGAGATGCTTAATACGAGGTAATAATCACAGCAGTCTCTGAGGCTCTCAAAGCTGTGTTTCCTTAGAAACCTTACCCCACATTAGTACAATACTGCTAACTGTCCGGACTGGTTGATGTCGTTGGGCACAGCAAGCACCCAGAGGGCCAACTGGCTGGTACCACTGAGCTGGGAAGAGGAAAGCTTCCCAGATCAAACGGGCCTAATTTGCAAGCTATGTTGGTGAGTCAAACACAGTCAATCCCAGTTGGACAAAGAGGAGGAGTCCGTGGGTGTGGAGGAGGACGAGGCAGAGGCAGAGGGAGTTACCGGGGTTAAAAACAGATGATGTCACCTGACACCTGCTTCCACTGAGGCCAGCAAGGACACTGGGTACGTGATTGTCCTAACAACACTCAAGATCATGCAGTGGTTGGATGATTCTCACACCCTTCCAGCTGGCAGCACAGGGAATCAAACCAGTTTCACTCACATTGACATGAGGCCAGGGGTTGTGAGGAGAGGAAGTGTCTGCCCAGCCTGGAACAGGGAAGTGAAACACGCACTCACACACTCGAAGAATGCTTTGATAACTACGCTGCACACTGAAGCACTGGCACCACACACACACAAAATCAGAATTACAGACAGTTTTGAGAGAATCAACTACATATAGTGACCACATGTGCTTAACACCGTCATGGTAGTTTCCGTGAGTTGCAGTCTAACAGTGAACGGTGTGGATTTATCACTTTAGTAGACTCTGGTGCCACATATTCAGTCCTCCTGTACAACAGTGTGCCTCGCGTAAAAACTAGGGACAGATTTGTTACCTCTGGAGGAGTTTTCTCTCCCAGTTGGTCAAAATGAACACCTGTTCTGAGAGCAGTTTATTTTATTTAGTAGATTCTAGCCCAATGGAAGTCACACACACCTTTATTGCAAGTGTCACCATTTGTGCATCATTTAAGTGGGCCACATTGCTGATGCATTTTTCAGTGTGCTAATCAACTAGAACAGCCAGTTCTACTGGTAGTTTGCTTTTACCTCACAACAGGGCACTCAGAGACAGTTTGTCCTCACTATAGCTCACACTTGTACTCATTCAGGATGACAACTGATGATTTGCTTATCTGTCCCCCAGCAAAGGCCCAGTGGTGGAATGATTTACTCAACCCCTACTGTAGCATCTGAAGGACACAGAGCGAGCCTCTCCAAGGTCCAGTGGCTAGAACAGACAGTAGCCTTTCTTAGTCACATCATTTCCAAGTGTTGAGTCACTGCCTTTGGCCCACCTATCCACACAGGGAAAACACACGCACACACACACACAGACACACACACACACACACACACACACTATAGAATAGAGCCTGAACAGCAAGACATAACAGAGGGCCACCAAGGGTCAGCAGAGGCCATAAAGCCAAAATAGCAGCATCATGTTTGCAACTCAGCCAATGGCTGCAGATGCTTCACAGGACAAGAAACGTACCTGTGATGGCTTCCATTTAATATACTGTATAAAAAAAAAACCCAACACAATTAACCGGAAGCAGATAATAAGAAACAACGGACCTAAAGGTAGGGGGCACAACTGCACCCTGGAGGGTTTCCAACAGGGAAACCCAGACTGACAGCAACGGCAGTCCCGAAAGAGATTCTGGTCTTAATGGGCTTCTATGTGGTTAAATAAAAGTTGAATAAAATAAATATAAAATGGGTCCGATTATGCAGAGGTATATCTTATTTTGTTGCTATGCCGATGATGTACAACTGTTTCATCTCCTCTTCTTAACCACTTTATCCTTTTCAGGTCCACAATGGTTGAAGGCAGGTCATCCCCTGGATAAGTTGCCAGGTCATGGCTGGGCCCTATATGAACATTTGTGGGTTCGGTACCTTGCTCAAGGGTAGCTGGGCAATGATCTGAGGGTGTCCTGGCACCATCGCCTATTACCAAGACACCTTCCATGTTTCCATGTTTTGTCTGTCCTGGGGCTCAAACCATGAACCTTCCACCTCTCAGCCCAGTTCCCAAAAGACTGAGACTTCACCACCCAGAGTAATTGCTAAATTAAAGAATCAGACTTTTGACAAGGTTATACCTGCTTAGGTTATACCTCTTTTTATCACTACCAGACTTGAGTGCTCTTCAGACAGAAGTCATAATCTTCACTTCTCATTTACAGCTGGTCATGAATGCAGCAGCCAGACTGCTCACTGCCACAAGAAACAGTCAACACATTACACCCAGGACTCATCTGGCACAGAGAGACAACTGTGCTTTTAATGTGTTTGCTCCAAGGCTATGGAACATTCTACTAAGGAAACTGAAACCAGTAACATCCGGGTTGCTTTTGGAAGCCATTGATACTGCAAGTGATTTCTGGATGGCGGTCTCTTTCTGCTTGGACCGGTTTATTGTCAGCCTTATTCCCCTTACATGTTCTATGTGCAGTTCTTGTTGCGTTTGATTTTTTATGTTTGTTCCATGACTGATTTTTCTTTTATTCCCCGACTGTAAAGTCAACCAGTTGTAATTCAATCAATCAATCTTAAATTATTGAGCATCTGTTACAATCAAAATTGTTTCTAGGTGCTTTCCAAAATCCCAGGGCCTGACCCCAACAAGCAACAGTGGCAGGAAAAACTCCCCTTTAACAGGAAGAATGTCGTAGTTCGGTTTCTGGACGGCATCCGGGGAAACGCCAATCTCTGAAGAGCTGAGCCTCCAGCGCACCTGCGGCTCGTTAATGGCTCATTAAGCATTAACGAGCACCTACTTAAGGCCGCCCGCATAGAAGCCAGTGCCGGATTGTTGTTTGTGTTTTTGAACCAAGCTCCAGCTCCCCGTGATTACTAGCCCTTCGCATCGTTTATTCCTTCACCTCGTGAGTTTGTTCAGTGCGTTGTCACTTCTTTCTGTTATTTCTTTTCCCATCGGTTTTTCCCATTTTGATGGTGATTTTTCGTTTGCCCTTTCAGTTGTTACCTTCTCAGAGTTTTGTTGTTACTTTGTTCGATCGCCTTGGATACTTTGTTAATAAAGAACCTTTTGTTTGCACTCTGCATCTGGGTCCTGGCCTACTTAACCGCTCCATAACAAAGAAACCTCGAGCAGGACCAGGCTCATGTAGGGGAGGACCACCCTGCTGATGAGTAGGCTCGGCAGAGGGGGAGGAGAAGGAGAAGGGGGAGGACAGGTAGAGGAGAGAATAGGCAGAGATCAGGGAAATACATTAATTATAACAAACTGCTGTTGTCGGAGTGGGTCAGCAGGGTCAGAGGTCAATAGGTCAGCATACAACTATAAAGGTGGTGACACCCGTAGATGGATACAGAGAGAGGGGAGGGGAGCAGAGGGATATGATCATTGGTCTGACTAGAATAATAACTGGAACTACAGAATTACTATCAGCTTTCTCAAAGAGGAAGGTCTGAAGTCTGATCTTAAAAGTTGTGCTATACGTAGAAAATTCACATATCCAAGGTAGTTTTCTATGTCAACTGGACTGGGTTTCTTCTCTTGAAGACGTTTCGCCTTCTATCCAGAAGGCTTCTTCAGTTCTGAAATCGCTGGGGAGAGAGCTTTAAAATATATAGCCCCTGTGGACCATCTGCATGCTAATGATCTGGGTGGTCACCTGAGAGTCGTTAGCAGGGTCGTTGGTCGGGTCGTTCACCTAGTTTCTGTTGAGGTGTCTCCCCTTTGTCTGCTGGTTCACATGGTGGTGAGTCACTGGGTCTCCTGGAGGAGTGGAGGACTGCATTGTATGTGGGTGATAGGTGCACTTCGTATCACCCTATATTTTCAAGCTCTCTCTCCAGTGATTTCAGAACTGAAGAAGCCTTCTGGATAGAAGGCGAAACGTCTTCAAGAGAAGAAACCCAGTCCAGTTCACGTAGAAAACTACCTTGGATACAATGACCTGGATGATTGAGAATCCACAGACAAAATTCACATATTTAGTTTTATGGTGATGGTTTATTGAAGCAGATGGTCGTTAAAATTAAGGGACCCAGTAATTACCGTCAAAATATAAGAAGATGCTGGTTTCCCAGTTGAAGCACACTGTAATGAGCCTCCTCCTTCAGTAATTAGGCCTAAGTGCTTAATTATAGTTCAGAGTACAGCAGATGTCTGTTATAATATAGGATAAGACACGCAGATATAAATGGACTCTACTCAGTTCAGCCTTACTATTGAATCAAGTAATTAAAATCACTTTAACAATTTTCTGCCAAATTTAATGTGGGTTTATAATTAAAAGGACACAAACAGACACCTGCCCTTCGGTCACTGCTCAATTAGTTGTGTGTGTGAACTGATATGTGGTTCTCTAATGTATTTTAATGTAGCACCTTACTGAAGCGTTCCTCCTATAAGGAAGTCCTCTCTCTCTCTCTCTCTCTCTCTCTCTCTCTCTCTCTCTCTCTCTCTCTCTCTCTCTCTCTTCTATCCTCTCTCTCTCCCTCTCTCTCTCTATCTCTCTCTCTCTCTCTCTCTCTCTCTCTCTCTCTCTCTCTCTCTCTCTCTCTCTCTCTCTCTCTCTCTCGGGTGAAGGTGAGTGGTGATGGAAGAGGACTCTAGATCCTACACCCAGAGAGGACCAGGAGATACCTCTGGTAGCCTAGTCAACTGGTAGCCTCAGCCTGTTGGTCAATATTGGGAAACCACACATTGTCTCTTAGGAGGAATTGGGTTTTCCCAATTCTCCATAGGGTGGAAGGGTTGGGTTCAGACCTCCCTATGTCTCATTCAATATTACTTTTGTGCAATTCTCTGGGAATCCTTTTCTGGGAAATGTGCTTGGGGTGTTTATCTTTTGCAGTCAAGGTGTATTTTACATGTATTTTAAAAGTGATGTGCAAATGCATCTGCAGTTACTAATAGCTACTCCTATATGAAATTCCCATAAAATAATGCTAGAACCATGGAAACTATTGATATTGACGACAGCATGTTGACTGTTTGTAGCAACCGGCTAGCAATAACGTTTGAGATGGTGTCCCATTTCTTCGGGGAATATTTTCACCCCGCAGTTTTACGGGACAAGGGTAGTGTTGTGGAAAATTTTGTCCAAAAATCTCTCTGGATACTTTTACAGTGAAACAACCATAAAACACTGAAACTGATACTTTTAGGAAGACATTTTATATTACGCAATATGGAGACTATTCCTGTCCAGTTGCCAAGCATGTAGTGTCCATTTTCAGAGGCTTCAAACTCCTGTTGACCATTGCATCTTTCCCAGCAACACAGCCTTGTGACGTCAACCATTTTTCCAAAATAGCCAGGCACCTGTTGTTGTCCTCTAGCTATTGCAGTTCAGCCTTGCCTGTTTTGTTTTGATTTATGTGCAGTTGACTTGACTGTCTTTGAGTTTCCCTCTGCCAGAGAGTAGTTCTGAGTGGCCAGCTGCAGAGGAAGCACAAGGCCTGCTACACCTGTATTTTAAGTATTTCTTGGTGCCGGCCACCAGTCAGCGATAACAGCCTTTAAAAAGAAAGAAGGAGAAAAAGGTGATGGCTAGATAGCCTTTCCACTCTTCTTCAGGATCTGAGCACCTTCCTCTGGAGGAAGGGGACATCCGTCATCAGTGAGTTGAGCTGAGGCACCATCTGTTGCAGGTTGATCCTCCTCTTCATGGGTGTCTCAGTTAGTAAAAGGCTTTGCATCGTTGCATACTTGACTGGTTGCTGAAGACATGTGTTAACGCCTCTGGGCCTCTCTCTTCTCCAGGTTGCACCTTTCCCCCCTCCCTTCACCTGTTAGAAGTGACCACAGGTGAAACCACTTTTAATCAAGTTCTGGAGCAGGATAAAAGCTGATGGAGAGCAGCAATTTAGGCCAGTCGGTCAACTGAAATGTAACGCACGTAACGCAATGTAACGTGACGACCAGGCATGTGTGATTAGAGAGAGAAACAAGTGGAACCTCGTGTTTTTGTTTTGATTCCAATTTTGGGGGGGTAGTATTTAGCTTTTGAACCATTGCTTAATAAATTACTTGGTTTACCAGCGTTCTGAAGCATAGCTTCAGTAATAAGTTATAGAGTATGATTTTATGGTTAATTTAGTTGGTTTTACCTTTCTTTCAACAGCAGCATCATCCAAGCATCCCTTCACAAAAGTCTCATTATAAAAAGAAATGATCACTGAACATTTCTCTGCAAGTGGAGACTTCCCTTTAATATTCTTATTTGGTCTCAGTGCAGGGGCATAGCAAGCTGAGAGAGAGAGGCTGTACAATGAATCCCAGGAACATGACGGAGGTGGCACAGAGCTCGTCCTTCTTGGCGTGTACGTACAGCTTATCAATCAATCTTTATTTATATAGCGTCTTATACAATCAAAATTGTTTCAAGGCGCTTTCCAGAATCCCAAGGCCTGACCCCAGACAAGCAACAGTGGCAAGGAAAAACTCCCCTTTAACAGGAAGAAACCCTGAGCAGGACCAGGCTCATGTAGGGGACCCTCCTGCTGATTGGGGGGGGGGCTGGGTAAAGAGAGAGAGGAGAGGAGAGGAGAGGAGAGGAGAGGAGAGGAGAGGCACAGAAACACACACAAAAATACACTATACAACAGGTCAGCGGGGCCGGAGGTCATCATGCAGCTCTGAAGGCGGTGATAACTGTAAATGAATAGTGGGGGAGAGAAGCAGAAAAACTACACAGGAATCATCTTAACTAGTCTGCTTGATGATGAGGAGAAGGAGGAAAGGAGAGGAGAGGAGAGGAAACCATGACCCAGTGGGGTGACAGAGGCCTGTCAGGTGATCATGTTTCCGGACCCCGGCAGCCTCGGCCTCTAGCAGCATAGCTAAGATGTGACCTAACGATTAGACGACCCTCTAAGTATGATAATTTGTCTATGATAGTAACTGGAACTACAGAATTAGTAAAAATAAGCTTTTTCAAAGAGGTAGGTTTTAAGTCCAATCCTAAAAGTAGCGATGGAGTCAGCCTCCCGTACCTGGACAGGGAGCTGGTTCCATAGCAGGGGGGCCTGGTAGCTAAATGCTCGGCCCCCCATTCTACCTCTAGAAACTCTGGGGACCACAAGTAGACCAGCATTCTGAGAGCGGAGCGGTCTATTGGGCTGGTAAGGTATCACTAGCTCCTCCAGGTAGGATGGAGCTGGGCCTCTGAGGACCTTGTAGGTCAAAAGAAGGGTTTTAAAAGTTATTCTAAATTTAACGGGCAGCCAATGAAGCGACGCCATTACAGGAGACATGTGACCTCTTTTATCAATACCTGTCAGAACTCTGGCTGCAGCATTCTGGATCAGCTGGAGGCTTCTTAAAGAGTTGTTTGGACACCCTGATAATAAAGAATTACAATAGTCCAGCCTGGAAGTAACAAATGCAGGGACTAACTTTTCAGCATCATGGTGGGTCAGTAGCTTCCTGATCTTTGTGATGTTCCTCAGGTGAAAAAAGGCACTTCTAGAGACTAATTTAATGTGTCAGTAACAATTGTAGAGAAACTGGTTGAGCATATCTTGCAGCACGTCATTCACCAGGCCCTGAAACACAGCAGTTATTAGTTTAGCCAAATGACATGCCCAAGGGAAGTGTTTAATGCCATCTTCCAGGCATGGCGCTGCCGGAACTGAATGAGATGATAGGCGTTTTCCAGATCAGATTCCAGACTGAAAGCTGCATGGATGTGTCAAGTCCCCGATAGTGTATGCATGGCCACAGGGACAGAGAAGGATAGATTATTCCTGCAGCCAGTGATTCAGTGACATACCTTTCCATGGCTTCCTGTTCCGGTCTGGAAGGGTTGTGCAAATAGCTGAAGGATGCAGTGCCCCAGGAAGAAGGTGTGTGCAGCAATCATAGGAGGAGTGAGGAGGCAGGGAGAGGGCTTGCTCCTTACTGGATGCCTGGGAGAGGCAGGCTGGGATGTCAGAACTAAATGAAGACAGTTAGAGTGACAAAAGGCAACCCAGCCAGTTAGCATAACTGATTCCCAAGGTTTAACCTGAAGGTTGTGAAATCTTAGCCTGGGTGACCCTAGAACAGCAGAAGATGATGGCGACGGGATGAAGAACAAAGGGATTGACTTCAGACGGTTAGAGAAGGGGTGCTGAGAGGCCTCCCGTCGAAGTCCAACAATGGCACTGGCTGAGGTAACTCCGCCGTAGCTATGTTGGACTGCTTCACCACCTGCAGTTCTATGAAGTAGCTGTTGGCTCCAGAATCCACCAGGAATGCCCCTTGAACCTTATTCTGCCCACCCTCGGCCTCATAGGTGCAAAACTGTATCCAATAATCCACAACAGACGAACGTTGGCAGAAGCACAAAACAGAACTCAAGAACGCAGAGAAGAGAGGAAGAAAAATATAAAACAAAAGTTGCAGGTGTGTTATTTGATATCAAGATGTCACTACAGGCCCACATATGTACCACACCAGAACCCTGTAGAGGTTGCCAAAGGTTCCCCAGCTTTCTGGCACTTCCAGAACCTTGATCAACATTTGTAGAGTTTTCAACAAATAGACAGAATAGAACGCTCCCAACAAATACCCACTGGTCTACAACATTCTCCTCTCCTTCCCCAGCTGGCCATCAGCAGGAGGGTCCCCTTACATGAGCCTGGTCCTGCTCAAGGTTTCTTCCCGTTAAAGGGGAGTTTTTCCTTGCCACTGTTGCTTGTCTGGGGTCAGGCCCCGGGATTCTGGAAAGCGCCTTGAAACAATTTTGTGTTATGGGAAGTCAAGAGGCCTGGACCCAGATGCAGAGTAGAGGATATGGGTCTTTATTAATAACAAAATGTGCAGGACAAGGAAACACAGGCTGGAAGAAACCACGGAAAACAGGAGGCGAAAACTGGAAATCACAACAGATGGGAGCTAGATGCAGTGGCAAAACAACAATCCGGCACAGGAGGCAAAGAGAGGGGAGTTTAAGTAGCTGCCGAATCAAAGCAACGAGCTGCAGGTGCGTCAGCGGCTCAGTGCTCCCCAGGGATCGGCCCACCACTGGCAGTCGCTCCTGCAGGTGAAGGGAGGGAAGAAACGAGTCACATTCAAGAACCACAACAATTTTGATTGTAAAAGATGCTATATAAATAAAGATTGATTTGATTTGATTTGATGGTGGAACAAAGGCAAGTGACTCTAAAATTAAGACCGGAAGGTTAAAAAATAAACAATCTCTTTTGCCACAAAATATTTAAACTACCCATCAAACCAACAAGTTTTGTTAAAGTGGAAATTGGACAATACTTAGTTTTAATACCATGTATCCTTATATTCCAAGAAGCACACTTAATCTGTAAAATCTACAATAAATCAGAAATTTCAACTATCAGAACAAAGTCTAAGGAAGTCAGCATCCAAACTCTAAATGATTTACCCTTCCAATGGGTTTATTAGAAAGATATTTCAACTGGATGTGGAAAATTATTTACCTAAAACAAATATTTAAATGTATATGTTTGTTTAGAATAAGAACAATCAATTCTTTATGAATAATCTGATTAGAATAACAATTATACACACAATCGTAGATATCTAAGAGCGCCCCCTCTCGGCCAACTGTAAAATCTGAGATTTCCTTGTTTCACTATTGGTTTAAAAAATTGAACATGGTCGTGCGAGAAGATTGTTAATTTCTTTCTATAATTGACATTGTAAGATTACCATTGTATTATGTTTATGTGTGTGCTGTGGCATAAAAACAACAAAATAAAATCCCAACTCTAACTACTTCCTGTTTCATCAAATGGCTGCAGTTCTACAACCTCACCAGAAGGCGGCGGCCTTTGACCGGTCACACGGCGGGTTATCGCAACCTTTCCCCAGACTCTTAACGACATTAGATGACATTAGTTACTAATTGACAGTAGTAATCACCGGTTTCCCCCACAATCAAGTTGTTCAGTGAGTTTTTCAAAGAAAGCAATCTTTTCACTGTTGTCTGAGATTTATTTTTAACATCTTTTAAAAGGAAGACATTTCAAGAAAGGCGTGAAAGTGTGAAGAATGATTTATTTCTATGATTAAATATTTAGATATTATTATATTATATTAATATTATATTAATATTATTATTATATTAATATTATATTAATATTTAAATATTTAAATATTTAAAACATTTACCCCCTTAGGTTTTCTCTTTATTTGAAGGTCAGGCATATTGACTTGCAGTACCTAAACTCACCAGGAGCGTCGTCGTTTTACCAAAGTGGGAAAATATTGATATTTCATCAATAAACTGTAAAATGAGGATGGGTGTCAACCCCTCCCCCAGAAACAGGGGCGGTGAGAGGCAAAGCCAGTTTTCTGTGGTGTTAGTGTTTAAGTTGATGCCGTATTTTTTAAGACTAGAGTCTTTATTCGTTCGCTGCAACTGAATTTTTGGGACACATTAACAATTAAACATTTTTGGAGACCTTGAGAATGAGGGTGGCCATTTCCAAAACACCACCCGACACTGTTCTGTGTATACTGGAGCAACCGAACACCACATGTATGGCCTGAAACGTGCAGTTTAAATCAAACAAATGGATTCAAAATTCCTATTCCAGTTCTGAACAAACATAAACAACTCAGCAGACACCAGCACTTCCAGGGTATCGAGGCCAAGCCTCTGCTACCTGGCGGCCTGTTCCTCCCCTGTAGGCGGTGCTACACAGAAAAACATGGCTGTCAAACATCTGTACTGATTTAAACCCAATGTGTATGAATTTCATCAAACCATTCCTAATATAAAAATATTGCATTAGATACAACCTGGCTGGAAACTAGTGCATTTTGTCCCGATTAAATATAGTGCACAACAAACATCCTTGCCTGTCTTTCCTGGCTGAATTAGCATCATTAAAAACAAACCATCACAGCAACACTGTAACAATGGAGGTCCTGTATTGAACAGTACCAGTTTAGGCCACAGGGTGGCGTCATTTTTTTCTTTTTAGTTTTCCTGCTCTCAACAACCGTGGAGGACTTTTGAGCCAGCATCGAGCCATGCGCCTGTCATTGTCCTTGGCATGTTCTATGACATGACAATTGTATAATAGGTCGTGATTCCTGGCTTTATGTGGTCTTTAGCTCTGAATACATGAACTGTGTGTTTAAAATCCCCGAGCTTCATCTCCTGCCTTGAAACCTTCGGTGGGAGCTAGAAAAGGAGCCCCCTTCTTTCTCTTTTTAAAGTTTTTCCCAACTGAATTTAAGATGGGACCTGATTGTCGGCGAAGGCATTGTGAAATTTAGATTGTATCATTTTTTAGCTACATCAAATCCAGTAGCTAGATGACCTAGGTTAATGACCTCAGAAACAATTAGATGTACAAAACACGGATGTAACAGCAAAGCACGCGCGGGCGTCATCTCTGTGTTTTCAGCACATTAATTTATATGACTTGACATTTTTTTCACTTCTGAAAGCAGCTTGATAAAGCAGGCTAACATGGGAAGCTACTTTTTATTTTTTTACAGGAGAAAAGTGACGCAAAAAGACGGGAACTTTGGAGGCTGTACCACATATGGGGGGGGGGTGTCCTTTTAAGGATGAGGTTAGGGTTAGGGTTAATTGTTTAAAATGAGTGGCAGGGTACCCAACTACAAAAATAAATGCATGTCAGACAGTAACCCATCTAGAAGCTCTTGTCCCGCGTTCGATGTTGGATGTAAAGCAGGAAAAAACAAACAAGCCTCAAATTCCCTGACGCATGCGCAGATGTGGACTGATTTTGTTACGTGTATCGGCACTCACGAGTCCCCTCAAAGTTAAAAACCCAGCACTCACCAGGCCTCTCCAGCTGCTCACCAGGCCGACCCATGTGCAGCTGCAGGTGCAGATGTGTCCATAGGTCAGGTGACCATGGACCTTCTTGTTTCCGGCCAATGTCATAATTCTTTACTTTGACTGCACAAATATTAAACAGCCTATATATATATATAATGTGTGTGTGTGTGTGTGTCTATAGTAGCATGTTGGGGTGTAGCTACACATTAGTTGTGGGTGATTGAAAAAAACGGGGCAAAATACTCTTCAGGCAGACAGAAATAATAATTTAGCGGGACAACAGGGGACAGATTTCTTATCGTAGGCGACCCGCCTCATCCCGCTAATTTACCTGGGACGAAATGCCGCGACGACCCTTTCACGTGCTATTTTGGTGCAGCGTGAAATGGGCTTTATTATTAAACGCTCATTGCTGCATTTAGTTAAAACCCAATCAATTTAATTTATATCGACATAATTAAAATAGTATCCATGTGTGGAGTCCAAAGCAGAGAGGACGAATGGGGACAGTTCTTAAAGGTATTTATTGCCCACATGAACCCGACCAGATGGGAAGAGGAGGGGGGGGGGGGGGGGGGGGGGGGGGCTGGCACAGCTGCTAATGACAGGTGTGTTTGTGATGTGAGATGCACCATGAGGAAAGAAGAGAAAAATCAAGGATTAATCCAAGAACACACTCCAATGTAAACCACCTAGGACTTGTACGGAGCCTCTGATCACATCGTACAGGATCAGGAGTGGGATCAGCTGCTGCTGGAGTGATCCATCTCTGCTAACTCTCACTGCCAGGGACAGAACACCTTTGTCCTGGAGACACAGGAAAGCACCAGAAACCCAGCTGTCCCACAATCCTCCAGGGTGAAAACCTGATCCAGCAGTTGCCACTAGCTGACTGTGGTATGTGACTCGCTGTGTTCCATTTACCTCGGAAGTCAGAGCTTGGAACGACATCACAGCTGAATTAGGCCTTGTCGAGCCTCTTTCCTCTGTTTACCTCCGGGACTGCACAGCAAAGATTGCTCTCAGCTGGAATTACAACTGTTTTCCACTTTTTCCCGTCTAATATTCTGCCAACTCCAAACTCATTCAACCATAATGTAGTAATTCTGGTTCTAGTTATTAAAGTAACTAATCAGGGTGATAAATTGGCACCTTAGTATATTTTATGGGACTGATTTACCAAATTAGCTATTGTCCTCCTCAGTGGGGTGGTGCCACAAGGTGATCTACTATACTTAGATACAATTCCGCAGGCGTAACAACCCCCCGCCTGCACCAGTGAACATCCTGGGAACGGATGTTGACGTGGTGGAGTCCTACAAGTACCTGGGTGTTCACCTAAACAATAACCTGGACTGGACACACAACACAGACGCCCTTGTCAAGAAGGGCAACAGCAGACTGTTCCTGCTCAGGAGGCTGAGGTCTTTTGGAGTGCAGGGACCCCTCCTGAGGACTTTCTATGACTCTGTGGTGGGATCAGCCATCTTCTACGGGATAGTCTGCTGGTCCAGTAGCATCACGGACAGGGACAGGAAGAGGATGGACAGACTGGTAAGGAGGGCCAGCTCTGTCCTGGAATGTCCCCTGGACTCGGTGGAGGTGGTGGGAAACGGGAGGATGATGGCTAAGCTGTCATCCATGTTGAACAACACGTCCCACCCCCTACAGGACACCCTGACAGCACTGGGCAGCTCCTTCAGTGAGTGGCTGCTCCACCCTCGCTGTGTGAAGGAGAAGTATCGCAGATCTTTCCTGCCGGCTGCTGTCAGACTGCACAATAAACATAACGGCCGCTAGCACAATCTGAATATTATATATTCTGATATATATATTGTATTCACCCTCTGTACTATGTACAGGTACACGGGCTGAGTATCCATTTACCTGGATTATTGTAAATATACATCCTCTTTGTATATTCCAAATTCTATTCTATTCGATTTTATCCTATTTTTCTCTGCGTGCTCTTGCTGTTGTTGCACTGTAAATTTGGGACAATACAGGACCTGAATCTGAATCTGAATTATGAAATTTTTTTAAATTAATTATGAATCACTCGTGATAGTCAAATTCAAGCCCAAATCAACATTTAATAGCCCGAGCTCACAAATAAAACCTTTACAGCCATCATAGGATCCTCCCATTCCTACAGCCACACTGGCGTCAGGTGTTCTTTAAATCAATCATGTAGCACAGGGATTGAGCAACTGATTAGCGTATCCATTTCTTTCTTCCTTTTATTGGATTTGCATCATCACTTTTAAGGTTGGTTTAAAAGCTCTTATAATCTAATACGAGTGAATCATCTTTTGGGAGATCAAAGGATTGAAGGGACATGTGATCTTTCAGTGACTAAAGGTCAAATAAAGTTTGATTCGAGACAAGGTACCAGACTAAGTGCTACGTTACAACTAGCTTATGGTGCATTACAACAGCCTTAGACACATTGCCAAAGGATCACGTGGACATCTTTGTGTTACTTTTGAGTATATTGCGTCATAGTTTAACACCACCCAACGAGGTAAAAGGTCAGTACCAAATTCTGCATTTGTTGCAGTGGGGAGTTCCATCCTGTTACCAGAATGATTGTAAACGGCCCTTGCCAAAGAATTCTTAGTCACCCGTCTAAGTCTAGGCTGTATGTCGGGCAGGTCTGCTGTGCTAAAGTTGCACATTAGTTAGTTAGAACCACTTGGCCAGAACATAGCAGGTGATTAAATGTAATAAAAATGTAATTTAAGAGCGAAAACATTTGCCGTCATTAAACAAATAGTGTTTAATTTCCCCATCATTTTGTACGTGACATATTTCCTTTGATGTGAAATTTAGCCACTTTTAAGACCCCCCCCCCCCCCCCCCCCCCCCCCCCCCCCCCCCCCCCCCCCCCCCCCCCCCCCCTTTTAATCACAATTTAAACAAGGTACTCAGCATGTTAGGATCCTCCAGCTAAACCTTAAGTTTGGACAGATAAACGTAAATGTGCTTCATCGTAAATGTGGAGGCTGATTCAGGGTCACGGGTTTCCGCCCCCGGGTCACGTGAGGCCGCATCACGCGCATCTCTCGTCTCTTCTCGGGTTTCTGTGAACACCAGCGTTTGTGTCTAATGCCAGGTGCCTTTGTGGACATGTGGAACACGCAAAAGTGACCGCAAAAACCAGCGAGCGAGCGTCACAAATGAATCCGGACTTGTGCGTTTCACCTGTGAGTCACGCCGTCGTTGCGTAACCGCGCTGGCGTCATGACGTCACCGGGCCTAGCCGAAAACCGGAAGAAGAAGACGGACGACAACAGTGTCGGTGGCGGCGTCGTTCTTCCTCGTTAAGCAGCCACAGAAGCAGTCCGGGGCACTTTGGCCATTATTCCTTCCGCGCTACCAGTTGCAGGTGATTTCCCAAGAGTCGAAGGCAAAATGTCGGCGTTGGTGAGGCTGTTCGGCGGCGGGGGTAAGGGCGGAAAGCAGCCGACACCCCAGGAGGCGATCCAGAGACTCCGCGAAACCGAGGAAATGTTGACCAAAAAACAGGACCATCTGGAGAAGAAGATCGAGGAGGAGCTGCTGACGGCGAAAAGGAACGGCACGAAAAATAAGCGAGGTAAAGGGGGGAGTCCGTCCCGACGCTGGGAGACGGAAGAGAACTTGGCGGATGAGTTTGCTGCTGTTTGCGCACACACGCACACGCACGCACGCCTATGTATTAGCCATGTCCTGTCAGGATCAGTGCACATTTTCTTCCCTGTCCCTGTGTTCAGTCGCCCTCCAGGCCCTGAAGAGGAAAAAGCGGTATGAAGAGCAGCTGAGTCGGATCGACGGGACGCTGTCAACCATCGAGTTCCAGAGGGAAGCTCTGGAAAATGCCAACACCAACACCGAAGTTCTGAAGAACATGGGCATGGCTGCCAAGGCCATGAAGAAGACTCACGAAAACATGTACGAGGTTTTGATCCCGGCAGGCTGCTGGTATTGATCTGGAGACCAGAATAAGCTGCTGCAGATGAATAAATCTGATCAGCAGTTTGGGGAATCTGGCAGGGAATTCTGCTCCCATGGAGGAGGAGCCAGATCCACCGTCTTTAAAAGTCTGTCTGTGCTTTTGGTTTACAGAGGAGTGGACAGCATCGATGACCTGATGGCAGATATTGCCGAACAACACGAGGTGGCTCAGGAAATCTCAGACACAATTTCCAGGCCGATTGGTCCCGGATTCGATTTCGATGAGGTAAAGCAACGGATCGAACCCGAGACCTTAGAATCAATTGCTTTCTTTCTCATCCGAGTACTTTCCCATGCCGAAGACAGTTCTCAACAGTTGCACGTTATTTTTGTCCAAGGATTCCCTGAAACGTACATTTCTACTCCTCTTCTAATGAGATGTTGGACGATAACGATTCCTATTTAGACACGACAATCTTCTGAGATGTCGAGAGGATACCTTTGAGTTAAACACCTGACATTTCCCCGTTGCACAAAGATTTCGGCGACGCGTTCGGGAGCAAAGTGTTTGGATGAGTTGGTTGAGTCCTCTTGTGTGATTTCAGGACGAGCTTCTGGCTGAGCTGGAGGAAATGGAACAGGAGGAACTGGACAAGAATCTTCTGGAGGTCGAAGGGCCGAGCAACGTTCCCCTACCCAGTGTTCCTTCTACGTCACTACCAGCGAGACCAGGTACTATTATACGCAGACGCTGAGCATGTTTACACTTTACTGTTATTCTGGTCAGATCTCTGGGGGTTTATTTAGTTCCCAAAGGGGAAGGTCTCTTTAATTTTGTGGAGATGATGCTGAAGCGGATTGGAACCCCTGGAAAAGCCTGCTGATTGTGTCCCTCCTGTGGAGGCTCCTCTGGGATGGCAGAGGAGCTTTGATTGGTCCCTGTACTCCTGGAGTGAGAGGGGGATTCACTAGGCCAGTCAGAGTGGGTCTCGTGGTTGCTCTTTATCACTGGGATTGTTCATGACCTCATTCGGTGACCTCCTGGAGGAGGCCTTGGGAGCTGTTTCAGGTGGTCACCATTCGCAGATAATGGCTCTCGCTCTTGTTCCAGTGACGCCCGGAGCCTCAGAAATGGCCGGCTTTTTATTGTTATTATTATTTATTGGGTTAGATGTTTGGGGAATATCCTAAGCCTTGAATGAAAGATATGACTGTTTCTACAGTGTCTGCCGGTTCATTTTTTAAAAACCATTTGTGTTCCTTATTTAGCAAAGAAGAAGGAGGAAGAAGACGAAGACGACATGGCAGATCTCCAGGCCTGGGCCACCAGCTAGGCTCTCTCGTCTCCGAGCCGGTGCCGCTGTCCTGACAGTCTCTCCAGCTGGTTGCAGACATCTGTAGGAGGAATGCAGGACCTCGGGCTGGCGTCCATGCTGCACTCTCTTTACTCCCACATCCCGACATATAATTGTACAACCCACCTCTGAAGTATGTACTTGCACATATTGTCAGACTGAGAGGCGAACCCAGACTTTTCTCTTGCTCTTCATCTTGCTAAACTAATATTTGTCCCCTGCTCTGTTTGAAGTGGGCATAAAGGAAGTGTCCAGCACATCAAACGTCCCCAAGAGCAGTAAAGGACAGGTGTAGGAAGAGTGCCCAAGTGCATACTTCCTGTATACAACTCGATAATCACCTCTGCTTTAGTGGCACTTTGGCCTGCGAGGAGCGTGAAGGACGTATAAAGAAAACAAAAGCAGCGGCCATTTTTATGCTTCCGTGTCACTTCCTTTCCTGTCCCTCTCATTTAATTACGGGGGCATCGTAAGAAGCTTTTTTTCCAGGACTATTATTTCGAGTAAGTTGATGAGGTGATAAAAGATCTCATTTCTCAAGAGATGTTATGATTCTAATAAAATCTAACACTAAAATGATTTCCAAGGCATTTGTAACTGATTGGAGGATTTTTTTTTATTTTTTTTTTTGGCAAAGGACAAAATCTAAAATACTGTGTTGCCATGAATATAATCAGGTTGTTTAAGAACACTACACTTCTTGAGTGACTCCACTCACTTTTTAGGTTCCTTGGAGGCAAAAGCCAGACTTTGATAGCCAATTACCCGCCCATTATAAATATCGTACTCTAGCCCTCACCGTACCGCACATTGGATTAAAAACTAAATTGTGTGCATGCGTGCTCAGTAATAGACACCGAGCTGGATATTCTTCTTTTTATTTGCTAAATATGCTACATTTTGATATGCAGAATCTATATTTCTTAGACAGCCCTCGTCCTGTTTCCACAGATAAGCTTGGGTATGACTTTGGTTTTCCTCGGTTGCATTTTGGTTACGTTTATTATCATTTTCTGGTAACTTATACCGTGTTCCACCTCACAGTGATCTTGTGGTAGGACTGGGATTGGATACAATTCACCCTAATAAAGTTGGGATAAAGATATTTGGTTTGTTAGTCCTGATTGTTCACTCTTTTTACAGTCTAATTCTCAATAGATTCTCTACAAAAGGCAGACTCAGAATAGCAGAATGTACATATATTAATTTAAAGAGTTTTATTTAAACATCACACTCTCCACCTGGGACTTGCATCAGTTTTATCCAGTCTCCTCATTTTTGAGAGGCTGAATTAGCACGCTCTATTAATGATCTATAGAAGTACTAGGAGCTCCCCGGCAGTCCGTGGGAGTCTGAAAAGGCCAGATTCTGTGGCCTCTCTTTGCCTTCACTCTCCTTCCGACTGGGGTGTCTGAGCTGTTTTTATTTTCCTTGGTGTAATATTATTTCTCTTGCATTGATCTGTTCCCCATGGTTGTATCTTGTGATCCCTCTTTACTTACAGTATTGTAGCGATCCCCGACTTCAGTCATCTTGATTGGATTTGTTTTCTTCCAGAATAAAAACAATTCTTCATTCTATTATGGTCTTTTCTGGATTTTCAGAGTACCACGAGCAAATTCTTTTTTGTAAGGTGATAGATTATTTTTTTTGATGCACATCTGCTTAAACTTTATTGATAATTACAGTTAAAAAGAAGTCAGATGTCAGCTTAACACAGGAAACCATGAAATGCCTCAGTGCAGTATTTAAGTACAGCATGTCCTGAATATACTTAAAGTTTGCAAATATACTGTGAATTGGGGGAGTTTTGTAGTAGATTGCAGATACATTTTCAAAGTTCTTTCTGGGACCCCCCCCCCCCCCCCCCCCCCCCTTTGACGTCTAGTATGTGATTAGAGTCTGACAATAAGGTCCACGTCCATTTCAACGCTCCAGTAATTAATGCTTTCAGTAAGAGAGCTGGTTTCAAATCGGAAAACAACAAATCAATAATCAAATCAATGGTGAAGATTTCGCCGGCGTGACGTCACCGGGTGGCTTCTTCTTCTGCTGTTTTGGCGGGGTGCTCATCAGAGCTTCATCTGGCTACAGCGCCACCTGCTGTATCGGGGTGAGTGGCATGAACTATGACGTAATGATTGGAAGAAAATCCCCACATTCTCTCGTTCCCAGAACATCAGCAATGTTTGATTGTCTTCCTGATTTATATCATCCATCTTTTCTCTCGTATTCACCTGTTCTCTTTACAACATTATCATACTTTCATCCCCCACCAGTGTAAACTATCATAGTAGATTTCATCATTTTTATCCTAAGAAAGGCTGTGAACACAGTTCTTACCTCATTCCGATCTAAACTCAAGCAACCTTTCATCTTAGGGTTCATAAATCGCTACTTTTGTGGTATAATACTTGTTTTTCCACGTAAAGACTTGTCTGGTCTGGTGTCTTATCTCACTCTTATCTCTCTCTCTCCCATGTTCATCTGTAATCTTTCGTAGTGTGCAACAGGGCCAGGTTACATGAGGGGAGAGGGCATTTAACCAATCAAAAGCCACCTGTAGCCTGTGCCTGTTTGTCACTGTCCCAGATCCAGTGATACAAACCTGTTCCTCATTTTACACAGCTGTTTTATAAGTTATTACCTGTTATTACCTGTTCTTCCACTTTTCAGTACCCGAGGCTCCTTTCCCTTCCTGTTTCAGGGTGCAGCCACTGTGCCGGACCTGCCAGTCCCAGGAAGCTTCTGAGTTCGGATTTTGTGATCCTGCTGTGAGGGTGGTATTGGATGACCAAGTAAATTTAGAAGGTGACTAAGTGCACACCGACGCTTTTCCAGAGGCTGATCTGACCATGTCTGCACGCCGAATAAGCGTGCGTATGAATGTGCAAGTTAGGCATTTCTGCAGGCGTTTAGTGGATTTAAGTTCAGAAAAGCAAACCAACAAAGTAGGGTGGCAGGTTCATCACCCAGCATCATCAGCGATCTGTGACCAGAGGGTAATAAAACCTGCCCACAACACTATCAATAAAGTCTGAAATCAGACCCTGCAGCTGCAAAATCTGGTCCACTCATGATCACCGCCACAAAAAAAAAAACATTTTCAAGTTAAAGAGAGGCCTTCAAAATGCGAATGCGTCTCATAAGGGGTAAGAGGCAGATATGACATCAAAGCAAATGTGGAAAGCAGCGATATCCAATCGGAACGGCGGAAGCAGGGGGCGGTGGCGGAGAAATGATCTACCGGAGGAGCGAGCTGAGAGCGGCGGCTGCAGCCAATAGGAGCCTGCAGGGTTGAACCTCGCTGCTGTCTGAACCGGATTGAACGCGGCTTCGACAATAAAAAGCAAGTCGTCATGCTTCTCTCCCCCTCTCCGTCGGTCCGCCGGTCGCTCCAGTCAACATCCCCGGCGCAAAGCACACCAGAAGAAACATGTCCGAGAAACTACCCTACAAAGTCGGTTAGTGACAGATCGTGCATGCTTAGCGGTGCTCGTCAGGTGTGCCTGCTTCTGCGTTGGTTGATTACGCTCGCAAAATTGTGCAAATATCGGCCACTTATGTCGCTGTCTTCTAGTTACACTTAAACACGTACCAGGGAGATTAAACGTAAGCGTTTAAAACTTAATTTTCCCAGCGATCGAAGACATTTCATCACTGTATCTTTATCACTGCGACCGTTACATTGTAGCAATTTTATTCTGTATGCACCCCACATTTTGGGGGTCCACGCAGTTTCAACAATATGGGAAATGATATGGTAGGTAACATGTGTGCTAACATGGATTATTTAGCGAAGCGATAGGGCGCTCAACTGCTTCTGGGGTTTGTAGTTCATTAGCGGGGACCCAGAGGATTCCTCCGCAGGTTAGGAACTCAATAAAAAACCCCAATTCCCATGATGTCTGGCGGCTTTAGCAGAGCGGCACTGTTGCTGTATTACGCTAGGACTACACGTGGTGGCGCGTGCTACAATTTCATTTTGCGAAAGTCTTTACAATATAGGCTTTTAAAAAACATAATTTATCGCTCACATAACCATCGCACCCCCTTTGTACATTCCATCTTGTGCAACGCGTTTAAATATTTAGTTTTATTGTGTATCTGTGCAAAGACGCCGCCTTTTTTGTTGAAAACCTGGCTTCATTCCATTTCCTCTTAAATGATCGGGCGTCTACATGATATTAATTTCAAGTGCAGCGATTGAAATAAGTAATGTTGGTAAATACACCTAACATTCTAGATTTATTTAGTAGAATTTTGGCTACAGTATTTATCCCCTCGCGTCAGGTACATGGATGTTTTAATTGGTTTACTTTTCCACCAGACATACCCACAGCTCACACTTGTTAAAAATCTACTTATACTTGTTAAAAATCTACTTACACTTGTTAAAAATCTACTTGCACTTGTTAAAAATCTACTTAAACTTGTGTGATCTGCGTTTTCAGATATTTTGCATTTCTTTCATAAACTAGGGCTGGCTAATTAAATCACGCCTGTAGGCCAGTTGTTCAGCAAATACGTCAAACCTGCTGTGACCAGTTATAACGAGTTGTTGTTCTTGTTAACTAGTAATAGCAGTGGATATTACATTTAGACCAGTGTATGTTCCAGATGGCGCTGCAGATTGATTTAGATGTACGTAATGTCAGAGTTGAAAGTGTTCTTTCCCCGTGTACAGCTGACATAAGCCTGGCTGAATGGGGGCGCAAGGCCATCGACATTGCTGAAAATGAGATGCCCGGACTGATGAAGATGAGGGAGAAGTACGGTCAGTCCAAGCCCCTGAAGGGAGCGCGGATTGCTGGCTGTCTCCACATGACCCTGCAGACCGCGGTGCTCATCGAGACCCTCACCGCCCTCGGGGCTGAGGTAACTAATTTGCAAGGTGGTTATTTCACACATGCTTGAACACTCCTTTTTCTTATGCATGACCCTGCCGTCAAACATTTTCAGGTTTCGCTAAACAGTTCGGAGGGGAAACGACCGTTGCGTCATCACTTCGCTCGGTCTTCATGCTTATTGGTCATATTATCTATATATATATATATATATATATATATATATATATATATATATATATATATATATATATATATATATATATATATTCTAAATCAATTGCTAATACAGGTTCAGGTGCTGGGCAGTATAGAAGTGTACATTTGAAGACATTGCCCCCTGTGTAAATCACATTGACACGCTGATAACATGGCATTGATCCCCCCAGCTCAGCCTTGCATAATGATAATCACTAAGGGAGTTTTACTGCCCTGTTTGTGTGAAGATGGGGACTTTACCCCTCAGTTTGCCAGTTCATTCATGAACACTGTAGTAGTGAAGGTGATGATTGACACAATGACCATTTCTTGGTGGCATTGGACCACTCATGCTTGTGTGTATGCTACTTCTTATAATATACAAGAACAATATCTTGAACCTGTTGTACAGGACATTAAACTGTGATCCTGGGACTAATGCAATATTCCAAAACCTCTTCCTTAGGTTCAGTGGTCGAGCTGTAACATCTTCTCGACTCAGGATCACGCCGCCGCTGCTGTTGCCAAGTCTGGTATCCCAGGTAATGCTCACCACTGCCGGGTTTACTGGGTCATTAGGTGCAACATAAGAAAAGGTGGGGTGGTTAGTTGCATTTGATGTGTTTAGACTGCTAAAGAAAGCGTAATGTTGCTGTTTAAAGTGAAAAGTAACGGGGATTGTGTTGCTGATAAATGATGCCCCTTGAGGCGTTGCAGCCCAACTGTTACCGTTGGCAGCTGTGTCATAAGGTGGCAAAGAGCATGGGTGGTGTTCTCCACTGAGACTCTACATCACACGGATGTCTCAGAATTATTTCACCACCAACACTTCATTCGTCACCAATGGGTGAGAATCGTTGGCGCTGACCCTGGGTTTTTGCCCTTCTTGTGTAGTGTACGCATGGAAAGGCGAGACCGACGAGGAGTACGTGTGGTGCATTGAACAAACCCTGTACTTCAAAGATAATCAGCCCCTCAACATGATCCTGGATGATGGAGGAGACCTCACTAACATGGTCCATCAGAAATATCCCAAATTACTGTCAGGTTAGTGCTGCCTCTGTCCCTCGTCTGTCTAAATGGAACCGTAGGAGCGGCTCAAGGTCTGGGGTTGAGACCTGGGAATGTTTTACCTGTGCTGAACAATTGCTCCTGTAAGGTTCCCTCTAGGGTGACATTTATCAACACTGTCCATTCTCAGCCTCATTCTCATCCCAAAGACACCAAAGTGTGTGTTTGAACTTCCTGCTCACCTTCCTGTTGGAGAATTGAGGGATGCTTGAATGCGGATCTTTGAAACGTATTAAATGTGCCCTGATCGGTCTACCACGCAGGAATGAATTCTGCCAAAAGATAAAAGGCGTTAAACCGTTGTTCAAAGGGTTAAACTGGTGATTTGCTGCTTGACTCAAATCCCTCACATGGGACCACCTTCGAAAACACTTTTGTAACTGGTCGAAACGTGCTTTTCAGGCATCCGTGGATTATCAGAGGAGACTACTACAGGCGTCCACAATCTGTACAAGATGCTGAAGAAGGGCGAGCTGAAGGTGCCGGCCATTAACGTCAACGACTCGGTCACAAAGGTATGGCTTTACACTCTCTCTCCACTAGGTGGAGTCAGGCCGATGTGCCCTCACATACTGTATGTGGTCTTTGTGTGTTGCAGAGCAAGTTTGACAACCTTTATGGCTGCAGGGAGAGCCTGATCGACGGCATCAAGCGGGCCACAGACGTGATGATCGCTGGCAAAGTGGCTGTGGTGGCCGGTTATGGTGACGTGGGAAAAGGCTGCGTCCAGGCTCTGCGAGGTTTTGGAGCTCGTGTCATCGTCACAGAGGTTGATCCCATAAATGCCCTGCAGGCAGCCATGGAGGGTAGGTGATCTCGTCAAATTGTTGGACAAATAGTCACCACTAATTTGCTGTTTTTTAACAAGTCATCGTTACGATGCCTCGGCACTCTTTTAGTTCGTAAAATCGCACCAGTTTCCCTTCGAGCTCCAGGATTAAACCGTCAAAGGTTGGCGTGACAAAGAATTTTAAAAACTAGTGCCAATTTATTGAAAAGAAACTAAACCATTGCCTCGACACGAGGACTCGGATCCTTTTACACTTGGCTCGATCGTCCTTGACATGTTTCTACAGCTTTATAGTCTGGCTGTGGTGCATTCAGGTGACTGTCCATGAGTTGGAAAGATGCACACCTTTTTGTATAGGGTGTCGCAGCTGAAATTATTGGCGTAAAAATCAAATCGGGGGCCAAAAAGAAGTTCCTCCAGAGCTCAGAGTGCTCTGGCGAAGCTTTATGGCAGAAAGGCCTGATAGAAACGCACCTCGAGTCTGAAACGCACGTGACATTTAAGATTTTCCAGTGTGATGAAACAATGAATGAAGTCAATGGCCTTTATTTTGTTCAGGGGAAACCAGACACCACTAATCACCTGAGTGTCCTGGTGACATCATAGCAGAGAGAAGCCTGCGGGCTGTAAAAGATGGCCCAACTAAGACCAAATAAGTGTTTTCATGTTGTCCTTCTGCAGCATTGATGAAACTAATGGTCACGTAACAATTCGGCGGCGGTGTAAATCTGACACGCCTAAATGATTAACCGAAACAATCCGGTGATGATTGTAAAGCCACAGCTCACTGCAGCTGAGTCAGCGTGACCATTGATTCTCAACGCTCTAGGTTACGAGGTCACCACCATGGACGAGGCCTGTAAGGAGGGGAACATTTTCGTCACCACCACCGGCTGCGAGGACATCATTATGGGACAGTACGTTTGAGCGTCCGCTCCATCTGCCGAAAGCGCCGTTGAAGTGCAGCCTGTTGGTTAACCCGACCTGTCTTGTCCTCAGTCACTTTGAGCAGATGAAGGACGACGCCATTGTCTGCAACATTGGACACTTTGACTGCGAAATCGACGTTAGCTGGCTCAACAAAAACGCAGAAAAGGTTAACATCAAGGCCCAGGTAGGAGAGCCAAAATGGCGGCTTTTCCACCGAACGGTTGAGAAAGGCGCCACAGCTGTAATCCGCCTCTGCTCAGGTTGACCGCTACCTTCTGAAAAACGGCCGTCACGTCATTATCCTGGCCGAGGGCCGCCTGGTCAACCTGGGCTGCGCCATGGGACACCCGTCTTTCGTCATGAGCAACTCCTTCACCAATCAGGTATGGCGAGACCACGTCCTTGAAGCGTAGGACAATGCTGCAGTTCTCTCCACCTACTCCTTGTTCTAACTCCTCACAGGTTCTGGCTCAGATCGAGTTGTGGACGCACACAGACAAATACCCTCTAGGAGTCTACTTCTTACCCAAGAAGGTCAGAAATATTACTTTTATTATCAGCATATTGCGTAAAGCGTTTGTAAACGAGGTCCCCCAGGCGTGATGCTGACCTCGGCACTTTACAGTAGGTGGCGTTATTATCCACGCGGAGCCAAATCCTACAGAATCCATGAAAGTTCTTTTGGGTGCTGCGCGTGTTTAGTTGGTGAGCGTCTAATGACGTGTAAAGGTCCGGTGACCTTTCGATGACCCCAACAGCCGAACATTCGCCCCTCTACTTTGATGAGGTCACTTCAAAGCCCGATTAGAGTTTTGTGAGTGGAGGATGAGGTCGTTGCAGTGCCGCGGAACCAAAGTGCATCTGAGTTTGAGGTCACCTTCTGCCCAGATGTTGGATCGTTCCAAACAGTTAGAGCGAGTCCCGAAGGTCCAGAAGCAGCAAAGAGCCCAGAGCATCACACGACCCCAACGTTACACAGAAACACCCCAGATGTAACCGCTTAAAACCTCCACACCCTTCCACTTTGGGCTTGTCAGACTTTCTAAACCTGAAGATGGGGATCTCCAAACCATGCGTGCCAGTTCCGAGTTTAAGAACATTCCCAGTCTGCATTGAAAGACCTTGTATGTCATTTATTATCATGAAATGGATGATTGGGCTGTGACGGCGTGAAGCAGCTTTTGTCGGAGCAACAGTTAAAGGCCGGGGACCTCATCGGGTCACAGCTTGTGTGCTGGTACTGTGGGTTCCGTCGCATGGGTGGCGGAAGACGAGCGCTGTTTTGCAAGCGTCTCCAGGTGGTTTAATCTGTGATCTAATGTTGCTTTTTCCTGTTTCTCGTGGATCTCAGTTGGACGAGGAGGTCGCAGCCGCCCATCTAGACAAACTTGGAGTGAAGCTGACCAAGCTGACCGACAAGCAGGCCAAATACTTGGGCCTCCCCGTCAAGGGACCCTTCAAGCCCGACCATTACCGCTACTGAGATCCTTCCCCAAACGGCGGAGCAGAGAAGAATGTCTTCGGAGAGCACGGGGAGATGAGGCCGTGCCGCTATCGTTCGGCGAACCTCCCAAATGTGCAGAACACTTGGTCAAATCAAATTCTTCGTTTTGCTCTGGTACCAAAATCTTCGGTTTTCAGCTTTTCTCCCACTGACCAGTAACTACTGAAACATCATCAGGTGCTACTGCTGAAAATTGCTTGCTGTCATTCCCTCTTTTATGAAATAAAATGATACCACATGGATCCGTGTGCTTCTTGACTCCAGTCCAACAGACCTTTGTTTCCTTTGTTTCCACGGATCTTTCTTTCCAGGCCTAATCCAATCTAAACAGACAGGAAGTCCGGAGGCGCTCGGACCAGGCGACGCCAGGCTAATGAGATAACTGGCTTTAGGAGCTGGTCCTGATGGCTTTACAGTAAAAGGGAAAACAACCTTGTTAGCTATTGTTGAGGCCAGTTCTGAAACCAGGATACATTATGACCACCTCCAGAAAAGTGTAGCAATGATAAAGTGAGGGTCAAAGTAACAATTTCCTATAGTGCACCCTGATATGACGTGCCCTCCAGGTAAAGGGCACAGGGCTCAACATGGACACCCTGACAATCTTTCTTTAAAAAAAAAAAAAAAATAGCCATTTGAGCTGCAGTATTTGCCGGATCGGGCCGGCCTTTGCCCCCCACGTGTATGCGGCCCTTGCCGGATCACCGCGGTTCCTGACTGGGATCATTTTGACTGAGTGGTCCTTCACCATTAGACCTCTTTCAAAGGGCAGGAAAACAGACAGACGGACACAACTGGAACCACAGTCACCTGTGTGAGCTGATGTTCTGGTAAGAACTGGTTTAGAGGGTCACGGGAACACCAGCCAGATCCGGTCTGGAGCGGTTCCATCTGCTCTGTGACCTACAGTACTTGAATCGAATCATTTATTTTAATGTTTTTGTTTTATTACAAAAAGGCTGAAATGCAGCTTTTGACGTTTTTATTTTATTTTGTAAAATAAAATTTTTTCACCCCCTAATCATTCACCAATTTTTGTTAAAAAAAAAATCAATAAATTACATACTGATGATTTACGGTCGACTTTTCCAGGACACGTTGAAATGAGTAAATATCTCCCGATTTGGTAAACAGGTAAACAGTGGATAGTCTGCTGCTGTATGTCAATGTTTTGTAAAATATTAGCTAAAAGATCGTTAATGATTTTTGACTGAACGTGATAAAATGTTCCCAGGTTTGGTTGGACTCGTCGAGGTGTAAAACATGTTTTTGCAAATGTTTCAGTGAAATTTACAGATGGGGGAAAAAAAGATGAGCGAAGAAATGAAAGTTCTTCATCAGAACATCATAACGAACCAGTTTTAACTTCATTCGAATTGACAAGTTTTTGAGCTAAAAGTTGCGGGAGCCGTCACAATGCAGAGTGGAAAAAAAGAACAGTATTTTCTTAAATGACGCTTTTATTTCTTTTGGTTTAACTGTGTTGTTCATTTGCTGTGGATCGCCTGTACAATAGTAGTTGGTCTTAATCTCCATGTTCTTATTTATTAAATGTTTTTTCTAGCGTTCCATAAAAGTACGTGTACAATCTATTTCAAAAGGTCGACATCATGCACAGTTGTTTCATTTTACGATTTTAAATTGTGGTTTTAGATTTTTTTTAATTTATTTTTTACTTAAAAAAATAGTTTTTACTGTTCTTGTAGAAATAACTAACACAGCAGTTACCGAGACCCTTTTACGGTGGTTGTAGTTAAATTAGCGCCACCTGCTGGACGCAACCAGACAGAAGAGACCACATATTAGTCGTGTTTGCGTGGGATCACTTTTCTATTCGTGAGTGGTGGAAACATCAAGATTCTTGTCATCCTCTGGTGGAATTGTGTTCTTTTACAGTTGTTTTTGTTTTTTTTTATCAGAAATTCTGTGAATTTGTGAAGGGAATGATTTCAGGATGACAGAGATGGGCTCTGTTCAGTATTAGTTGGAGGACGCTTCTGTTGCTTCTAGTTCTGGCGGGCCACAGAACATCCACTTCTGCTCTGAAGCTTGTTTAAAAAGCACCTTTGATGAAGTTTCTGACATTCCGACCTCGTCGGATGATGCGACTCAAACCAGTCACCTGAATGCAACATTGCTGACACATCTGAGCCAATGAAAATTGACGAAATGATCGTATTTTACGTCCTCATCATGGACAGACTGGAGTTGGTGAAGGTTAACAAGTGTAACTGGTGGAACTCTGCGTTGTGTTTTAATGAGACTCTCGTGTCCAGGATTCTCTTTTTATTCTGGCAGCAACAAATAAACATACGAATAAACAGTTAACAGCCCGCTTCAGTTCCTCTCCCACAAGAGTATATTGCAAAAGGGCCGGACAATACAACTAGTTACATACCTGGCAGAAACAAATAAACATACGAATAAACAGTTAGCAGCCCGCTTCAGTTCCTAGACACACACAAGGCGGGAAGACGTACATTAGCGAAACTCGTCATGGCAAGTAAGCTAACGGTCGAAACTGTTTAAACTTCATATTTAAGTGCTGGTATGTTCTATTGTATTTATAACATGAATAAACAAACACATTAAACAATCAATTCGAATACATAAATGTATGAACAGAGAACCAAACGTAACTAATCCAAATTGATGTGATGGTAAAAGAGACACCCACCTCTCCCACTAAAGTATATATTGCAAAAGGGGAGAGGCGGAAGGATCACCATCACTTTTATAGGGGACACCACAGAAGAAGAAATGCAGGACACCGGAAATTCTGTATAGACCATATTTTGTGTAATTAAGTGCCCCATAACATATTATGACACAAAGGCCCTGTTACACAAACATTAAACCAGCAGATATCCCATAAATGCTGCTGTGCTTGACTCTGGTTAGGTATTAATTGAGCCTTAAAATTGAGCATTTCAATCAGTAAATTAATGAATATCACTAAACCTGAGGGTCCCCCCCACTGACCCTGACCAGTCTCCCTGTCCCATCATGCTTTGCTGTAGGGATGACAGTGTGCAGGTCATGTGACCGGTTCCCTCTAAACATGATGCAACGTCTGTGAGAAACTTTCTGTGGTCTGATGAAACCAATACTGAACATTAGGGCTTTAAGTCCAAGAACTCAAAGGTGGTTTTTATTTGTACGAACTCCAGGTGTGCTTTCATGTGTCTTTTACTGAGGTTACATCTGGCCCCTTTGGCCATAAATCCACATTGGCGGAGTGCTGCACTGACGTAGACCTTCTGAAACCTTCTACCAGCTGTGCTCAGGACCAGCCAGAGGGACCACTGGGGACCATCTACAGACTCATTTCACTTCTTCTGCCTGACTTCTTCCCTTTGTAATTCAGTCCTCTGTTCTTTTGGACATTCAGTGCATGTCGTGCTGACCTAATGTCTAAGACTTTATTCAGATAGGCATCTTTGAGACCTTGTATAGAATAGTGTGTCTTTCCAAATCATGTCCAGTAAATGGACTGAACACAGATGGATTGTGATCTCAGTCAGGGGAAAGGAGCAAAAGTTTGGGCACCAAAACTTAAATGTGCATAGATGTGTGACTGATGTGTCCGACAGTGGAACCGCTGGTCACTGCCTCCGTTGTCCTTGGCTAACATGGCTTTTATCCTGACGTTCAAGCACTCCTTGGCTAACACACACACACACACACACACACACACACACACACACACACACGTGTTCTGCATGATTCACGCCACCCAACACACATATGTCTTTTATGTAAAAACATAAAAACCTTAAATGAAACGATTATGGACCCATTTGTGAATAAATGTCAGCAAACGTGTGATTGGTAGGAAACACCTGACACACATCTTTTCCAGCACCATTGGACAAGAAGCTCCTAATCGAAGCACCGTCGGCCGACCACACAGGCTGTGACTCAAATCAGACTATAGACCGTGTAAACAATAATGAATATAAATTAATACTTGATTGCGAATAACAAGCTAAATGATGAAGACTATGTAGTAAATGAGTTTAACAAATTCTTTGTCAACTTGGGACCAGAATTAGCTGCAAAAATAAAGATACCAGAGACAACAGCAGGGGAGGTGGTGAAGATCCGGGGGACATAAATCCATGCGGCTGAAAAAGAAAAGAGACGGCAAGGAGAGTCGCTGGCGGGAGTCGCACTGAGGTGTCAATCCGAGTAGCTGGACATTACATGCAGAGTACCACAGGGGTCCCTATTAGGTTTGATATAGCGTTAATTATCGATGATAAAATTGCTGCTAATTGCTAATATTTTCTGCTCTGGGGAGAATCTGCCGCAGATTCTGAAGGTGAAAACAACAGAAATGAGCAAATGAAAACTAGTTTGATAGAAAAGCAAAATCCTTAAAACTGAGCAAAACAAAAGGCAACGCTGTTTGGAAGAAATGAAATGCTCGAGTAGAAGTACAAATAGAAAATACAGACAGAAAGAATAGATGAAAAGAAAATTCTCAGTGTCATCCTGGACCATAAAAGCTGCTGGAAGCCCCATGCAAAACACGCATGAGCCCAACTTTACGCTGTAATTCCAGGGCCAATTGGACATTAATTGCACAAAAATATAATTCACTAAACTCTTCACTGTTCGTACTGCATTTATCTTAGATCTGGGGAAGTATCTACGCTTACATCTACAGCTACACGCTAGCGCTCTGCAGCTGAAAACTGAAAATCCAGGACGATAAATAACGCAGAAGATTCAGAGGTCACGCAAACCCAATATTTATCAAATCACAATCACTGAAATTTATGGGTCTGGTCAAGTTTAAAACAGCCCAAATACTGTTCAAAGCGAAAAATAATCTGCTGCCATAAAACATCCAGTGAAGGTTTATAGACAGAGAGGGAGGTTCTAATCAAAACTTAAAAAGCACAGGGTCAGAACAACATTAGGTGGTGTGTGTTCATGGAGCTGTGGGGTGACTTTTTATTTTCTGGTCAGGTTTCGAGAAGGCACAAAGAAATTGTCTATAAATAAAGTTGAGTTGCAGGCATGTCAAACTCAGTCCTCGAGGGCCACGATCCTGCCGGGTTTTCTATCCCACTGAATGCATTTTCAGCCTGGTAGGACAGAAAACCTGGCAGGATGGTGGCCCTCGAGGACTGAGTTTGACACGTGGATTAGAGCTTTGAGAGGCCGTGAGGCTACTACGTTCTGCTGTAGTGCTGAGAAGGAAGTGCCAATCTTGTGGATATTCTGACCCTGCCCAGCTCTGCAGGAGGCAACAAGAACAGGAGACCTAGCAGTTCTAACCCAACCCCTTGTTAATGAGTCTCTTGGCACCAGACCAGGCCAAATGCAGGCGGTTTCGTAGTGTGATCAATGTTTCTGATCTGTTGAGTTGAAAGTGTTGGTGTGCAGCCAGCCTACAGTTGCACTGGTGTGTTGTTAGGGGTCAGGGGCAGCAGGATTTGTTGGGACTGTGAGAATTTGCTTGGAGACTGTAGAGGGCAAGAAGTGCTTTCATTCACCTGATGCATATGAGCTAAGTGAGCTGGGAAGCAGATCAGGTAACCTTCACATGATCCAGATACATTAGTAAAGTATTGGAGCTAACCTTTCCTAGCCTCCCCTGTATCTGTAAACTTCTTCAGAAGATGGTGGTGACTTAATGACATCATCCTCTGGTAAGGAATGGTCTGATGGAGGTGTTTCCTTCAGGTTTTATGCTGCATTCCATTTTCCCATTTATTTTCACGACCATAAGGTGCACTGTATTAAAAGGCGCAGTCTCAGTTATGGTGCTATTTCTGTATTTAAAACATACATAAGGTGCACCGTAATTTTAGGCACATGCTGAAACATACAGTAAAAAATGACAACGGAAGTAAACCAGCCAGTTTCGACACATTTATTGAACAAAATATTCATTCTTCCGCCACAAAACCATCAAAGTTTTCATCTTCTGTATCTGAATTAAACAGCTGCACTATTTCAATGTCCAACATCCCGAATTCCTCTTCTTAATCATCTGAATCGGACTCACCGACCGGTTCCAGTTCAGCGTTGATTTTGTGAAAGCTCTTCCAATAAATGAAGACGGTATCATAGCCTATGCGTCTACAATCCACCCGCATATGGTGGCATAACTTGCCCGCCGCTGCCTCATAGTCTTTGTGTAGGAGTGTTCACCTTCCGTCATCCAGCGCTCTGTCCGTTTCCGTGGCAGCCAAGAACCACGGTGAACGACGACTTCTCGTGGCCCGTTGTGCGTATCGCCACCGTGCTGGTCCCTTTTTCTCCACTTTGTGGGTCAAGGGGATGTTAAAAGTCAGAGGGATCTCATCCATGTTGGTGATGTGGCTGGGTGCGGAAGATGGCCACCCTCTCCTGGTTAGGGTTAGGGTTAGGGTTAGGGAAGATGGCCGCCCTCTCCTGGTTAGGGTTAGGGTTAGGGTTAGGGAAGATGGCCGCCCTCTCCTGGTTAGGATTAGTGTTAGAGAAGATGGCCGCCCTCTCCTGGTTAGGGTTAGGGAAGATGGCCACCCTCTCCTGGTTCAACAGTTGTCCTCGCACGTATGGAGAGATGCCGCCTCCTCATAAAACGAAAACACTAAGATTGCTCAATTGCCATTTTGCCAGGCTTAGAACATTCCTCCTTGAGAAAGTTTATAGGCAGTAATTCTATAGCTATGGTCATTATTATGGCCACACGGATGCTGATAGTTAGAACAGGGTGGTTTAAAACTAGTGGTGGCTGGAGGACTAATACTGAAGAATAGGCCCCTTCTTCAAACATGAGTAGTAACCAGGAGCTGACAGGACAAATTCTAACAGGTTTTACTGTTGTTGTCCTGTCAGCAGGTGTTGGAGGTGTAAAGTCCCCTTGTCCACTGATCTCCAGTGGCTCTCCATCAGCGTGATGACAAGGGTGGGATCCTGCTTATGCGTGCTGCAGGGCCTTGAGTTCTTTTCCTTTATAGATCTGAGGTTTTGTAGAGTTTATTGAGGCTTTGAAGCTAACGAGAGTAGGAGAAGGGTTCTGACGGTAAAAAGCGCTGCTTTGCAAGGAGCAGCCAGGAGGGAGCATAAGTACCACAGTCAACTGGGTAACTCAAGAGTCCAAATGGCTTCCAGAGATGTTGACAGGAGGAGATAAAGAGTGGAACCTTAAACCTCAACACAGGAGATAGCGTGTGTCAGAAAGCTTCTAAGAAGGACCCTGAGGACCCTAACACTAGGTAAATGGTACAATCTGGAACGTGGTGAGACTCGTGTCAGCGTCATTATGCTGTTCTTAATGAGCTGATGAGATGCAGGTGTGGAGTCTGAGCAGGACCAAGAGAGGAGATCAACTAGCCTGTAGCTGCAGCCATGCAGCAACAGGCCTCAGACACAGTAATGGGAGGCAGGACGGTATTGGCATTATCTTGAACAAAAACCTCAACCCCCCCCCTCCCCCCAATCTCACATTTGGGGGTGACTAAACAGGCTCCCATGGTGGTACTGCTTAAACAGGAAATTATGTCTCCCTGTCTGCACATAATGTTTGAATGTTGTTGCCCACACATCGATCCCTTTGGTATTAACAAATAATCGACTTGAACCCCAAGAGTTCAAAGCCAAAAACCTAAAAAAACGAATAAACCACAATACAATGTAAAGCACATTATAACTACCTTATGGGATTAAGGAAAGCTTCCTCAGGCTGTTGCCTGATACAATAGCAATAAACAACCAAGTCAGATTAAAACCATTAAACTTTCCAGCAAAACAGGCTGGCCTGGAGGGTGTATCTAAAGAAGTTAAGAGCTTGGTTGTCCCCAGCAGAAGGTTCTTAGTTTGATTATGTCTGGACCGGAATTTGCTTGGTCTTAACGTATTAGCCTGGATTCCCTCTTGTGTGCTTTAACTTCCCCCCACAGTCGAAAGGCTGTAAAAAGTGTTTTGGTTCCTGAGTTATAGCAGGAAATCATCTCCATACACCAACATCTGTTTTTTGTCGCCATTGGGAACAACCAGAACTTCAGTTGATATTATTAGGTAGTATCAGGAGATTATTTGGTCACTGGTGGAGCAATAAAAATACCTTCACAAGAAGTCAGTTTCATGGTTGCCAAAGAAAGTCGCACAGGTTTTGGCTTCCATGTGGAACATCTCCGTATCCTCCACATTTTCATTTCCTATTATAGATTCAACCAACTCGGAGAATCGTTCAAAAACAACTCCGCAAATATGAACAATTGGAGGCTGTCAGTACGGCAAATCAGTGCCGTCGCATCTGGGTTTAATCGCCAGAATTTGTCTTCAATAGTCGCAAATTTGTGGGGATCCTAAAAAAGATTTAACAAAATTATTCTTTAGTAGATTTATGAGAAAACACCAACTACTTTGTTCAATCTTTCATTGTAGTAATAACACCAAATGATTCAGGTTTAAACATCGCAGAAATACAAGAATTCAACTCATAAGTCTATTGAAATTAGTTTTTTTTTTCATTAACTTAGAGCTCCTTTAGGAACTACATTTTCAGTAAAAACACGCAGCTGCCGAGTGGCACATATACAGAAACCTGCTGAAACTTTTAAAAAATTCCTTTTGAGTCCAACGACTGACGTAGACTACAGAGGTTTTAAACATTCTGTTGGTGGTAATTATTCCCATACAGCCAACGTGAAGTGACCCGGAATAAAATCCTGTTGGTGCTCAACAATCAACAAACAACACATTTTCAAATGACCATGAAATGTACATTTGAGAATTACTAAATACTAAAGAACATCTCTTATATAAAGCGATACAAGGTACAAGTTACACATTTTGCTTTTATGTAACAGACTGTAGGTTGTAAATTACATGATCCAAACAAAAAGCCATGAACACATTTGTATGAGCTGTTTTATTTATGTGCTGTAAAGATGTTAAATGTGTTCAGCTGATTTATTTGTACTTGGTAAATATCCTCAAGTCACAACCAGGGGGAGCAATACCCGAGTAGGACATCAAAAAGGAAAATTAAACTTTGAAAGAAAGGCCCAGTTCTCGGATCTCTGCACAGTCAGCATCTCCGCTCCCACCCAATTCCCCAGGCCGCTGCCACTTCTTCAAAGTGTTCTGCTGTAATCCTGATATACTGTGTGTGTGTGTGTGTGTGTGTGTGTGTGTGTGTGTTCCTTTTGAGGGGTGATACGGAATTACTTAAAAATACCTTCCAGTCTTAGTTTTAGAAGCACATTTCTATAGATGGAATATTTTTATTTCCTAATTTTATTTAGAATCGATACTTTTGCAGTTGTGCTTTTTAACTTGAGTTGGGTTGAAACCTGTTTTGGACAGTTTTAAATTTTTTTGTAAGCAGTAATTAAAAGTTGAAGCAGTCAGCCCAATTGTCTTGTCCGTGTGTGTGTGTGTGTGTGTGTGTGTGTGTGTGTGTGTGTGTGTGTGTGTGTGTGTGTATTAAATTAAATTAAATTGGATTCACTAGAATGAGCCCATTCCTTCTGTTTTCTCACGTCAGTGTAGTTTCACAAGTATAATATAACTTTGTGGATGCGCTGACAGGCCGTCCGTCTAAACTCCTGCAGACAAACTGATTCTTTCAGAAAAGAGTCTGGAGGTTCAGCTTTTGTCGGCTGTATCTTATATTGGTGGTGTTGCATATCATAGCATATATATGCGCTAATTATCCATTTATCTTGGATTATTATATTTAATTCTTTTTTTAATATATTTTCTATTCTTATACCAATTTTTCTTTTTCTCTACTTGTTTTTGCTGCTGTTGCGCTGTAAACTTCCCTGTTGTGGGACAAATAAACGAATCTGAATCTGAGTACGTAATGTCTTTTCCACAGACTAAACTAAAGCAACCAGAGTTGATTGAAGAGATTTTCTTTTCCAACGGAGACGTCAAGCAATCACATGTTTGTGGGCTCAATCAGGTGAAAAGAATCAGATGCCCATCACACAAACGGCTCCTACAAAAGGATCTGGTTCACATATTCCTGTCCATCCTATTTATAATTTGACCTTTCCCATCCCCCTTTCCACTGTGTGCTGGTCCCGCCTTCAGCCCGAACCTCTCGGTATGTCTTCATTATCAACAGCAGGGGCAGGTACGGCTACTTAAGGAGGGACAAACGCAGCGAGCGAGGGTCATAGTCCGAGGTTTAACGCCCCGAAAACCCCCAAAACAACCAAGACGAGGGAGTGAACTTGAGAGAGAGTGAAGGCACAAAGCCACTGAGTCAAGAAACACAATGATAGAAGCTGAGGTGCAGTGAACAAGCAAGGTCAGGAAACAGTAGCAGTCATTTCTTACAAAAAACAAGAACAGAAGCCGAAAAGACGAGTGGCAACAAACGGATAGAGAGGGAGAAGAAGAGAGAGTGGCACGGCACACCAACCGGGTAGGACCGACAGACAGCTGCTGGCTTCCTCCAGGTAAGAGAGGGGAACAAACACTCTGAGCTTAACATTCCAGGTTAGAACCGTTTCACCAGTCAGGCACGATGAGGGAAGTGGAACATGTGAGGCTCGACTGGTCCACATATGTCAAACTTGAAGACGCGCCTCATTCATTGTCCTCGTACGTTTCTGTCTGCCCTTAAGTGTTCCGGAGAAACTGTCTCACATCGGCTACATTCCCAAATTGGACCTGTAGATTTCAGGGAACCGAATCTGAGCTTGTGGTCCTAATCTGGAACAAAGCTGCTGGATCACTGGTGATCTCCTGGATTCATTTAGTGCCCGTTTGCTCAGTTGTTGCTCTGGATATTTGTCCTTTTTTTAACTCCACGCCCAGCCTGTTGACTTCAGCTCACTTCTTAACCTCTTTGCGTGTGTTTACTTTTGTTAGATTTGCTGAAACACGTGTCTGACAGCGAAGCTCCAACGCTGTTCAGGCTCTCAAATGCAGACCCGGAACATTAGGAGCTCTCAGAGTCATGAAAACGGGGTTGTGCTGGTTACAAACCAGTCTGGAGTCATTGTGCGAATACACTCACCAACAGGTTTATTAGCGACGTAAAAAAACCCAGCCTCATCTTCCTGAAAATCAGTCAGTTGTTACACTGTCAATAACATTGTTATTACAAATACCTACTTAGGTACTGAATGTTATTCTCAATGTGGTGGACCTAAAAACAAAACAAAAAAACTTTAAAATGCATTCAATAAAATCCAAATAGAATGTGTACATTAAAAAAAAGTTGTTGAGTTTAGCAAAACAGATTTTTTAAAAAAATGAATAATTTGCATTTATAGTTGCACGAGCCTCTTGCGTCGGACTCAGTCGTGTATTTTTGAATGTGTAAATTACAATAAAAAAACAAACAAACAAGGAAACGATCATCAACTTATTTTTTTTTAGTTCCGCAGCATCACCCCATAAACAGGATTTGAGCCTTTACGGCAAAAAGAAATCCAACAATTCCCCCATTAACCACTTTCCCAAATGTCGCCCTTATCAGCACGTTCTCCTGACACCTGATTTAGGAGGCATTCGATTACCGATAAACAACGAAAACAAACAGCTTTTTAGGATCAAGTGAGCATGTAATGAGGAGAATTCAGTCGATCAGTTGAGTTCCAACAACATTCTTCCTGCGGGCTCCGGACGACTGCGTCCAGATGGGAAACATTTACCTGACCCACCAACGAAAAGACATAAAAGGCCCTGCGATTAAAGACAAAGATAAAAGGATCTGGGATGTAAAATGCTAATTAGACGGCATGTGATGTGATCCTTGTGAAATCAGGACTTCCTGTAAATGCTGACCCAAATCAACTGTCCGGGATCAGATTTACTCATTTAACTCTTCGGTCTCAGCTGTTCCCCAAATCAGTCGGAGAAAAATCAAGCTTCACCCTTCAACAAATGCAGAACTGCGTTTTTTGGTTTTTCTTAGCAGTCGCCTTCGGCACACAAGGTTCTGGGCGTCAGTCACTGTTGCCACGCGGGTCGGCTCTGCTCTCTGTAGCTCAAATGTTACAGGGGAACTTTGACAGGCCGATGAGCCTCTCGTCTGTGTTTAGAAAAGTTTAGTGGTGCCGATAAAGCTAAAACTGGTGACTTATCAGCTCCCGAGTGGAGTCTAAGACCTTCAAGCTGCTTTTCGGTTCCGTCGTCTCCATTTTAAGGGGTTGAGAAATTTGGCTCTGAGGTTTGCTAACTCCCAAATAAAACTTTGAAATTAAAGAGTCAACAAAACTGGGGTAAAAAATGCTGCTTTCCTTAAATCCCATTTTAAAATGCTAATTTATTGCCTCCTGTAAAAAAAAAGAATTCTTGGATCCAAAATTTACACAAACCCACATGTATTCTTACCCCATTGAGCTTGATTTGAATCCTGTGAAGTGTTTCTTGTGCCATCAAAATGAGAAAATCTGGAACGTTTTGCACCTCTTCCACCGTGTAGGTGCGCTTGTACGTGTAAACGCTAATAAAACACTGATGCTTGCTTCATACCTTTCTGACCCTGGAGCGCCTCGGCTGGCTTTCGCTTTGCATATTTTTCACGTTGCATCGGAAGAATTATGGACATTTTCTTAGACAAATACACACGGGCATTTTTAGCCAGCATCAAATTACGCTGTGTAAGTTACAAAGTTATTGTCACTAGTGGGTATATTTGACACCTGAGTAGGGCAGAAGGGTGCACGCGTGTGTGTGTTCATCTTTATGGTTGGAATGTAGATTAAATTTGGCTGTTTAATAGTGCCGCCTCGCACGGATGTCGTCCTTCTTCCTTTGGTGAAAATGGATGGAAAACTAAAACAGCTGTGGTCACAAACAGGAAACGGCACCACTGTTTGTTTGTTTTTTTCCGCAATTACAGGGGACAAAACATTCGATGCACTTTAAGAAGGGAGGAAAACGCTACATGTGTGTGTTACACCCTGACCTGAGGGAAATAGACCTTTTTTTTAAAAGAATTGTTTGTTTTTTGGGACGTTGCAACAGGGAACGTCTTTCTGCTTGACGTTCACTTCCGTAAAGTCTGAACAATTTTTTTTAATTTACAGGATGATCACCTTTGCAGAGTAGCTGTTTTCAGTTTCTTGGATATGAGAGTGACGGATGGTTGTGACGGTAGAAAATGAGTCCATGCTTTTGAGACTGTCTGAGCGGGGCTTGAACTCGTTCTCTCGCACCATGAGAAAGTTAATATCAGCAGCTTCCTGCGTCCTGGACGGACGTCTGCAGGTCATTTACACCGCGGCTCGTCTTCACCTCTGGAGCTGCAGCTGTGCTGCGTCACAGTCATTCGAAATTTCCTTAGAAAATTGACAGATTGATGCGGTTTTGAACTCTAAACACAAGACTTTTTAAGACTTTGTGTCTCCCGGCAGCGTAACAGTTCTCAACAAAAACTTGAACATTGGTATTTTTCAATATTCACTGTGTTTGAATAAAATAAATGAACCCAAATGTTCTTAATATTCACAATGCACTAAAGTAAAGCAGCGAGCGCACGTTTATGAATAATCTAAATAAACACAACCCACAGACGGACATTAAAATTGATCCTGTGGGAGAGACTATAGAAAAAAAAACAAAGAGGGGGTGAACATTCGTGCCATCTGGTTCACCGCAGATGAATTGTGATCCCTTTAAATCTAATAATACCCCTCAGTCAGAGTGTCCTTTGTTTGAAGCTGTTGATGGGAGAAGAACTGGAGGCTTTGAAGCTGTTCAGTCATTTTGCATTTTCTTTAAAATGGAACGTTGCTGTGCTCTTAAGCCAGATTCGCTCCGCTTTTGGCAACATGCTGGGCAGAAAAGCGACTATGTCATCACTAATGAAGGACAGAGACAACGAGAACGTCCAAATCAGTTCCAAGTTTATTTGGTTGTGTTTTTGTTGTTGTCGTCCCACCAAAGATTGTTCGATGTGTCCCTGTCGCCTTTGTTTCTGTGCGGTGAACGGCTCTCCTTGTTCCATACTGACATTTACTTGTATAAAAACGCTCATACATGTAATTAATTACAAATGGGTTGATTTACTTGTGTCATAATACACGATGTGTGTGTGTGTGTGTGTGTGTGTGTGTGTGTGTTTATGGCTTAAATTACTTTAATCGGGGCTGGTTGGGGCAATTGGAAATGATTTTCCCTGCTTGAGTCTGTGTCCTCACTGCTGAACCAGATTCATTTATGCTTGAGGCGTCATTTTAATATCACATTTTATCAGTTTGGTTGAGAGAAATCACTCATACATATTTTTATAGGTAACTTTTTTTTTAATCTTAAACTTTTTTCATATCATTGTTGTTGTTATAGGTATTTCTATGTCCACTGTATATATATGGAAAAGTATACATACAATATAAATTATATGTATATGACATTAATTTCCCATAGTGTGTGTTTCTGTACTTCAGTACCATGTAAAGTTCTAGAAAAGTGAGGACATTTCCGAGAAGTGAGGACATATTGGTGGTCCTTCAATAGCCTCGTTGAGGGGGTCAGGGTTGGTAGGGATAGGTAGGGTTACAGTAAGGGGCTAGATAATGCTTCTAAGTTCCCCCAAAGACTAAGGTACAACGCGTGTGTGTGTGTGTGGGGGGACCTTTGCTCCAACAGTGTTGCTTGTATTGGGTGGAAGGTGGACGGATTTATAAGGGTTTAAATCCTCAACAAGAGGGAAAAACTGTGTGAGGCAATAAGAGAGAGTGTAGTCATGGCGAGTGTGAGTGCGTGTGAAGGTGGATACAACTAAAATAAAGACAGCTGTGGCATGAGAGAAGAGACCGCTTCCCTGGTGGGGGGCATGGGGGGGATCACACTGGCTCCAGGTGTGGCTCATGAAACTGTTACGAGGTTCATAAAGACAAAGACCACCCCCCCTTCCCCAACTAGCTTCCAGGGAAGACACCAGCACCTGTTGGAATAACATCATCATCTCTCCAACAAAAACATCCTTTATTTGTGTTTATTCTCTGGGTAACGATAAAAGAATCAACTGCTGGGATCGATCCGTTAACTTAGCATTAAGGTTGCTCCCAGGCCCAGATGGACATGTGGATCATGTGGACCATCCCACGGGCCTACAGACACGTGTGTGTTGTTGCGGGCTGGATAGTGCGCTGGTGCTGACAGCAGGTCGTTAGGGCCTAAAAATCACATCTTTTGTTTGATGAGACCAAAGGTATTTGAATCTGTGTTCCAAAAATACCCTGACTGGCAATGAGAAGACTTCAACACTTCATCACAGACCTGTGAAGGGACGCAGTTTTGACAGCAAAACTTTCCCCATGTGGCAGCCATTAACGGCCCAGAAGCTTCTCCTGGTTCCTGGTGCTCTTCAGCACGCCGCCAGGAGGAAGACCGCAGACCCGGGATCAGCTCTGTCTTTCCTTTCAGGTCCAATCAGAAATGTGACGAGAGAGAATCAGAGTAAAGGTCTTCCACAAGAGAGCAGCTCTGCTCCGTCCGAGGACTCTTCTGTTACCTACGTCAACGAGGCCGCATCTTCTCACCCACATCTGGCCTTACTCCCCCTGGACCCATGAGGATCAATCAAGATCCATTCCATTTGTTATTGTTTGTGTTCCATTAAGGAAGGGGAGGTGGGATTTGGTGCCCGGATGTCAAAATTTACAAATCATTTTCCACCCTGAGAAGAGATTTAAGAAGTAACCTTTGGGGGCCTTAATGCCAGGTTTGGGGTCCAGTTGAAAGGCTGATGTTTAGTGAGGGTTGTTAACGAAGGCTGGGTGGGATACCCACAGGACCCCCCCCACCAAGTGATGTGGGACTTTAGGCTGAAAGAGGCAGAAACTGGCTGCTGATCGATTTTTTGGTGTTTCCTTGTCCTCAAACATGTTGCTCCGACGAGGCCATCTTGATCCGGTTGGTTCTGTGTTGGTCCACTGATCCCCCCAACCAACCA